>NW_027361752.1:4182500-4932500 GCF_039654945.1 Dendrobates tinctorius | reverse complement strand
TTTTGTATAGACTGCAGCACTAGTGTTACGTCAATGGCGCTGCAGCCAATCATTGAGCTCAGCGGCTCGTACCGTCTCGCAGTAGTGCTGGAGACACAGAGCTGGACTGAGAGAAGGTAAGTAAAGTGTGGTTTGTTTTTTTACAATGAACAAAGCCCAATAGGAAAAAGTTTTCTGAAATTCTCAAAGAGGACAACCTCTTTGAAGAAGCACTTCTCCTCCCATAAAAGTTTTTCTCCTCTTAATATATTTCAATCATCATATTATACAGCACTTTGTACTTACAATTACTCATTTTACCTTTCTACTCTGATAATTCTTCTCTTTTCTCTGCTCTGTGTAGAAACAGGAAGTCTCTTGTCCCTGGATTTATCATCCCCCTCTTCAACAACTGACCCAACTGCTCCCTCCTCCCCCCCCCTGCCAGGGACTTTTGCAGTAACTCATGAGTCATGCAGGAAAAATTGACCTCCTGTTTCTCCATAGAGCTTAGAATGATTCAGTTAGACAGTTTTAATCATGTGATGTCATAGACCTAATGGAAAAGAGATGAATTATCTGGGTAGAAGAGCAAAATGAGCAATTGTAAGTACACAGTGCTATAGACTATCATAAAAGACTTTGATGGGAGGAGTGCTTCTTTCACTTTTCTATTTGCTGCTCTCTAATCAAAGCCTTCTTAGGCTACTTTCACACATCCGTTTTTTTTAAATCCGGCACGATGCGGCGAAAATTGTGAAAACCGGATCCGGAATTGGATCCGGTTTTTTCACATAGAATGTAATGATCATGCGCCGTCCGGCATCTGCAAAAGACGTTGGCTGCAATGTTTTTTTGCAGTGCCGGACCGGCTTTTTCAACAGCGCATACCCGGGCACTGTGAGTTTTAACCCCACAAGTGCCCAGCGCGCATCTCTCTCTCTTCCCCTCCCCTTCTCTCTCTCCCTCTCTCTCCATACGCTTTATACCTTTCTTTGGCTGGCTCTCTTGTCCCCCGATGTCTCTCTGGCTGCTCTCTCGTCCCCCGCTGTCTCTCTGGCTGCTCTCTCGTCCCCCACTGTCCCTCTGGCTGCTCTCTCGCCTCCCGATCTCTCTCCGGCTGGCTCTCTTGTCCCCCGGTGCTGCGGCTCCTTTAAATGTCCTCCAAGCCACATCAGGCGCCGCATGTACATCCGGTGTCACTGCTGCAGGCCGGATCCGGCGGCCCGGCTTTTCACCGCACGCCACCGGACCCCTGACACCGGATGTCTGATAGAGGCCTTTATGTAGTCTGCACTGTAAACAAAATATTTTTTTTTTATTATTATCCCTCTAATAGTGAAAAGTGAACAGAATCCAGTTTTGCAGCAGGCCGTCACATGAGACAGTTTTCTGTAAGTCTTCTACCCTGCCCTCTAATGGTTAATGTGTGAATTGCACATTCCATATTTCTTTGCTGTATAAAATAGTCAAACAGCTATGAAAACAAAGCAAAATGTGCACTCATTGGGAATGAGGATTCGGCACATTCTTTTTTATGAAGATCACTTTTAGCTGTGGATAGGTAGTCTGTCTGATACTTGTACACTATGCGCCTAGTCTGCTGTACATAAGCCTAATTATTCAACTCCATCATATAAAACATGAGCGAGAAATGGTGCATTAAATAAAAATTGGCTTTTCTGAAAGATCGTCTCATTCCAGACATATCCTCCTACACGCGATGGATTTAAACTAGTGCACGTTTTATGTGCCTCCTCACCTATTTTATGACTTATTATGCTCCTGACTGATTCATTGTTTAATATAAAGCTACGGCGGTGATTTACATGATTATTTTTACTGATATCTACGAGGTTTTAAAATGACTGCACAGTTCTCGTTTCTACTTTCTCACTTTCCTGATCTTTGTTGGTTCTTTCATGAGCACAGATGTCATAAAATATTTTTTTTTTCCCAATGCAAACAAAGTGAGCTAAACTATTTTAAAGTTAATGATAAGAATACGTTATCTGACAAAAAAGTGTCACCGAGTAAAATAATGCAATTTTTTTTTGCTTCCACGGCTAGCAGACAACTCTTCAGACATTTTCCCATAAGGTTGGATATTATTTCTAGCTTTACTTTGTCAGTTATGGATGTAGATAAAATGGGGTTATTTGCAATATTTAGGAGAAGTTCCCCCTCTTTTGGTGCTGGATGATACAACCATACATTTTATGACTTGAGACATGAGGACTTGATCATTTTTAAGCCCTTCATTCTGTGTTTGCAGACTTTGTCTCCCTTTGTCTCCTGCCAGCTCTGACCATTATCTCTAAGACTAGGTGTTCTTACGGCTGCCAAAGCACATTCACATGGGTAGCATACAAACCAGGAAGACAGATACCTGAACCAGACAGGTCCCTGTTCAGACTAGGGAAAAAAAACCCTTCTTTGTGCCTTGTGTGCCCTGCCTGACCGTGGAGATTATCACTTTAAGATAATATAATGGCTCCCCCACTCGACGGCAGCTTACCCAGAATGTCCTTAGCTGCTCGTAGGATCACCAATGAAGGAATACAGGAATCACACAGAAAACTACTGCAACCAACAAAAACTACAGAAAAGTGAATGAATCCAGCAAAGTCTATCACCAGCAGCAAACACCAGTAATGGAAGGTATTTAAAGCTGCACTCGACAGGTGATAGGACAGACAAACGGAGTAAATTAAAAACACTGTTACGCAAAAGATAACAAAACTAAAACACCCAAGATAAGATACATCTGTTGTGGCTCAGCGGAAAGAGACATCAACCACCAAACACAGAGTCAAAGGTTTGAATCCAGAAGCGTCACATGTAATTTCTCTCACCCAAGAAATTCAGGTCAATTATGCAAATCACAGTGTCATCCAATTCTCTCAGATGAGGAAAAAATGTCTCCATTCTGAAGTTAGGGCTGCACTTGAATGTCATCCAAGTGCAATCCAATGTTTTCCACAGGCTCTTTTGATTTTTATGGCTGAATGCAATCTGAATATCGGATCAAACTGTGATTTTTTTTTTTTTGTTCCTTAGACCGGCTCAGTTTGAAGAAAAAATATCAGACATGTGTATGGCCCCACAACATAACAAAGGTCTAAGTGCGATACAATGTTTTATCGGACCGGATATTATTCATATATACATTATATACATATGTGTGTCCTGCAAGGAAGAGTTAAGTGCACTGTCCACTGCTTGGATAAGACTGGCATATCTATTAGATAGATCGTCAGTAGCAGCTCTATAGGGCCAGCTTAGCAGGGGATAATATTTTGAGTAATCAGTTTGTAGGAACAGTCGTGTAATGGGTTGTGCTACTGTAAATATGTTCATTTGTAATATTCAGCATTTACTTTTTCCAATACTGGATGTTGTGCACCACATTACTGTATTATTGATCTGGTTCAAAAGTGCTGAGTAATATATTGGAGTGATGCTAATCCAGGCTGGAATTATGGTGATAAATGCGCAATGAGGATGATTAATAATTACTATATCTACAGTATGTATCAAAGATGTCACCAAATAAATGGTTAACATCTACAGAACAGATGTCGCAATCCATCGCTCTTCGGATATGGAGATGCGGTCCTGCAGGGCTTACGGCTTGTAAGCACGCAGCAGGGAGGAGAAGAATGATGGAGGAGAACAGGACCGGAGTTCCCGAGCAGGTTAAGTGTCTGCAGGTAATCAGCCTTTTGGATTGTAGCCACCAGGTGTACCAGCAATGTTCATTGTAACCGCATGTGTCACATGCACTGTAGGTTTTTGCAGATAAATTCCCATTCCCAAATCTAAAGTTGCACAGTCAGGGAGTTATTCTTTTCAATGTTCTAAATATGTCTCCAACCTCAACCTGAGAAAGGATGCAAAAAAGAGTAATGAGCGAACTAGTGAATAGCTGGATATACTGGTGACGTGTTGTGCTCTTCTAGATAAAGAACATGTTACATAATTGTGACCCAGGGATGGCAAGCCCTTTACTAAATAAATGCTTTGTTCTTTCAAAAATGGCCGGGTACTCCTGTCCATTATACACATTGATGCTAGGGTTGGTCGAGGGTGAATGTGTTCTAAATGGGAAGAAGGGAACAAGCCACTGTCAGATGACACCAGCAGTAACATTTCTCCTATGGTATATGCACATGAGTCCACCTTTACCTCCCCCCGCCCGTGAAAAAGCATAAAAATGGTTGAGTATATGCATAGCAATGTCAAAACGACTTGCTGTGCATAGGTTCCATTTTTTGTCAGGATCCTATAACCATGAAGTATCTAAAAAAAGTGACCATTCCATTCTCCTGGCAGCTTCACTGTGTTACATGTGGAATTGCATTTTTTTTTAAACATTCCGGAATCAAACCTATCGCCAAAGATAGCCAGAACGATGTCAGAAAGAGACTCCTGAAGGAGAACACTGCCAGTGTTTTTCTGAATCATCATATGCTTAAAAATCACTTAGGGTACACTTCTGTCCAAAAGAGGCTATGTGCACACATCGATAAGGTGAATGTAGCCAACATATTAAAATCTTACAACCCTATAGGAGCTCTCCCGGGGCACCTCTGTAGTCAATATATGGTTGCCTACCAAAACTCAATTAATGTTTATCTAATGGGCTAATTTGCCTCTGTTTACTTAATATAAGGATTATGTTCATAACAAAAATGTAACTGTAAAATATGCAACTTTCCAATATACTTTCTATTTAAAATTCTTGTCCTTTTCTAAATCACTACTTGATGCAATTTAATGGAAACATTCCTGCCCGGAATCATTATCAACCAACATGGGCCCAAGAGGTAAAGGGCCCACTGCCACCTCCAAAGCAGTATATTTTCTCAAGGACACAAAGATGGGCCAGTACAGGGGTCCTCTTCTGTCTGTGTCCACCACTGGCCAATGATAAGTCTGCAAAAAAACTGTAGGAGATATTCATTCTGGTAATTGTTGTAAGTCCTGAGATCTCGACTCCCACTAAAGAGACATTATTGGTCTATCCTAATTAAAGGAAATCAATAGACATTTCTTAAAAACCAGGAATCCTGAACAAGAAATTATTCTTGCTGTGGAGAGCTGCTTTATTGCAGCTCTGTTCAGCTTTTGTGAGTGGCATTGTCACAGGTTTACTGCGATAGAGGAGCCAGAGTCTGATTTCTCCTACTCCTGTACTGATTAGAAGCACTTCACCTTCATAGTAAGCAATGCAGGTTTCTTTTAGCAGTGCACGGGTTAATTTGCTCAGTTGAGAGCTCCTGGAAGCTTTCCTGCACAGCTGTGTTCACTGTTAGCCACTGACATCTCCTATGTAAACTGGTCACTGGCTAGCATTCATTGTCAGAGATAGCTTCTGCTGCATGGCTGGAGGTTGTTGGTGGTTGTTATTGGAGAAGGCGGTTGGTGAATTTATCTCTGACTTTTGCTTGCTTTTGAGTGTGTGATAATTCTCTTTATTCTCCCACTTTGGTTTAACTCCATCCACCACTTCCCAATGCATTCCTCCTTTGTCTGTGGGAGTATATTTGTATGTTTGGTATTTTTCGTTATCCCTGTTCAGCGGATTCAGGAGCTAAGGCAAGGTAGATAGCCCTGGCTTCTTCACCATCAGAAGTAATCTGAGGAACAGGGCAAGCTAGGACACGTCTTAGCATTAGGGACAGGGAAGAAGCTCCGGGTCCCAGGACGCCCGACAACAGAGTCGTGACAGGCATAATCAGCTGTGCGGTTATATTGTAAGAATATAAGTGCCACACATAAGAACACCGCAGTACAATGCTGACATAAGTTTTATCTATCTATCTATCTATCTATCTATCTATCTATCTATCTATCTGTCTATATAATTATTACTAGATATTGTATTTATGGGTGGCAAGGGACTAGTGTTTTGAGAGCTCTATGAAGCAGGTATGGAGGTAATCAACCACTCACCATGTAATCAAAATACAGGCCTACAGGACAAATGGCACTAATATCCAGCTAAGTGACAGTTGTTTTAAAAAGTTAAATACTAGTTGTTTGCTGTGACTGTGCCCCTCACAGACTTTGACTATTAAGCTCTGCGGTATGATCTTTGACCTCTAAAGTGATTTTGAGCTTTTAGAAAAGTGGAACTCAAGTGATGAACTAATAGTAAAAAAATAACTAGACAGTACTCTGTTGTGAGTTCATTTTCCCCTTCGTCACTGAGGTCTGGTGAACTCCCTATTCTGGTAAAGGAAGGTAATGAGCCTGATTATCAGGCACCTGAGTCTAATGAGGATGACTGGCTGAGTGGAGTCACTGACTGGATATAAGGCTGCCGACGCCCTTCTGCACTGCGGGTGATTTCTCTGTGGACTTCTAGGATACCAGTCTGATTCCTGCTTCCCTAAAGCTAAGTTTCTGCTTTGCCTGTTTGCATTTATGTTTTGTGTTTGTTTTCCTTGCTTTTCTGGATTCTGCCATTCCCTGCTGGGATGAGCTGAATCTCCTTTTGTCTGTTGCTCTGTCTTCAGAATATTCCTGAGTACTGACATAGCTTTTTTGAAGCCTAGCGTCTTCAGGGCCTTTTTCACTGTCAGTCTGTTGGCTCTTATTTTCATAGGGTTTTTCTCGGATTGCAGACAGCAGCCTTCCTATCCGTTCCTATCTAGGTAGTTTTTTGGGCCCCGTCTTTGCTCAGTCTATCTTTCTGTCTGTGTTAGT
Organism: Dendrobates tinctorius; assembly: GCF_039654945.1. Taxonomy (NCBI): domain Eukaryota; kingdom Metazoa; phylum Chordata; class Amphibia; order Anura; family Dendrobatidae; genus Dendrobates; species Dendrobates tinctorius. The sequence goes on along the minus strand of NW_027361752.1, from coordinate 4,925,807 downwards.
GTTTTCATCTTGCTTCACCGTCATTATATGTTGGGGGCTGCCTATTGCTTTGGGGTCTGCTCTGGGGCAGTTTAGATTTCCCCTTTCTTTCTTTAGGCCTATTTAATTCTCCAGCTGTGATCGAGGGGTCTAGGGCATCGTAGGAACCCCCCACGGCTACTGTTAGTTGTTGTGATAGGATCAGGGGTCTGCAATCCGATAGCTGCCAACCTCTCTGGTTTTCTGGACTTAGCTAGCATTTTTGTTTTTGCCTCCTACGGTGACTCAATCATAACAGTACTCAGCCTCCCAGGCTGGCTGGATTTGTGCAGAAAGTTGGATTCATTAGAATCAGAAATTTTGGGGAAATTAGTTATAAATTTGATTAGTTTCTAATCAGTTTGCTCACCTCTGTACATACACTTTCAAAGAAAAATACCAGGAAAAGTTATAGGTGTCACGTAGTTACTAGGGACTGTGGGCGTCTACACACTCTCTCGAAGTAGGGGCAACCTAGTCTTTCCCTGTCCCCTGGATTAGATTACTCCTGAAGGTGGAAACACCGAGGTCACATGCTTTGCTTTACTCCTATATTAACCCTTATCTGTTCCCTCCCCCCTCAGGAAGGTGTGAGGCCGAAGTGTATAGCACTAACCAGAGAAACAAGGGAAGACAGATAAATTAAAACCTCAATCATACAAAAAACACTCACCAAACAACAGCATTGAACATCGTGGAGGTATAGGAGGGTGAAATCAAATAGGAGAGTATGAGAATGAACACACATATAAACTCCAGGCAACAATCTCCTGAACAACTCTCCAAATGCAAACTCCAAACACGAACTCCAACTCCTAACCAGGCAGTAAGTACTATCACTGGCAATTTCCAAGTGCCAGTGGGGAGCATATATAGCAGAGGGAAGTGACCAACACTGATCAGTTGAGACAATCCAGGTTGGAGAGCTCCAGGAGATTTGTCACTGCCAGCAAGTAAAAAAAACTGCACTGGCTAATAAGATGGTGAAGCAGTTCTACTCATTGAAGGAATTCATGAAACCAGATACCACAATCTTCTCACCCCCCTCTGTCACGGTATTTTCGTGACATTAGGACTTTCTCACAATAGTATATTTATTAGACAAGTGCTCTCCTATGTATTAACGGATAGCACTCTTGTCAATGTTATACTATGGGGCAATGCTGATTTGCTTGTTTTTTCTCATGCCAATTCGGCATGCTGCGAATGGCTCTGCAAATAGGACCATGAGCATCCATTCTAGGCTATGGGTGCATGTAAAACATCAGCCTGCAGTTGGATGTCATCCAAGTGTAGTCTGATTTATGTGGACTCAGACAAAGAAGAATAAGCTCTCCATCTTCTTCACACCTGTGATTCCATTCTTTCATGTTAGAGAATCGGATCACTGTAAACGAACACTCGTATAAAAAGCTCTGATCATTAGTTGATCTGGGTGTTGGCATAGTCGATCTGATTCTCTTGCATGAGAGAATCAATGCTCGTGTGACCCCAGCCTTATGCTGCTACTCTAATATGAAGATATATCGTAACATGTTTCATGTCAACACTTAGGTTAGATACACAGTTAATATTTTTTTCTGTGGTTTGGGATATAACGTTTTTGTTAAAATAACGTGAAAAATATTGCAATCTGCAGTTCAGACATTGGATAAACCGTAACATGCCAATTGAGCAGGGCCGGCCCGAACGTATAGGCGAACTAGGCGGTCGCCTAGGGCGCCGACCCAAAGGGGGCGCCAGAGAAAAAATAGAAAAAATTCTAAAAAATCTTTTCAAAAGGCAAAAAGTTTTAGGGATGGAAAGAAAATGTACATATTTAAGGGCAAATATGATGCAAGAGAGGTTGGTTGGGTTGGCAACAATTTCAGTAGAATCTGAAGTTGCTAAACAAATTAATCTCGGTGACTGTGTCATCCTTTTAAAAAAAAAAGGCAAGGAAACAAAAATTTTAATTACCTATGGTCGTTTTTGTTTTGTGTTATTGATTACTTTGTATATATTTGTCCTATACAACTTCTCAGAGGATTAAAGAGTTAGGAGAGAGTTAATTAATCATTGCTGTTGTGGTTTATTTTGCTCCTAAATTTATATCCCAAGTTTTCATCTACTGCCAAGAATAGTAGGGGCGCAACAAAATAGTTTCGCCTAGGGCGCCGTAATCTCTCGGGCCGGCCCTGCAATTGAGATAAAATACTCTCCATCTGTTATATGATACGGCATATTTTGCGCGACGTGTTTTATAGAGGTTTTGATGTCGTTTCCCACTCTGCGTGCTCTTTAAATGCTTCTCCATTCAGAAGAACAGCAAGAAATGTTGAGAACAGACTTCACGTAAAGTGGGACTTAGGGCAAAAGTGTATCTTTCCTAGCAGTCACAGTAGCTGCACTGCACCGTGCATCTTCTGAGCTTTCCGCAATACACTTCCTCTCATCTGCAGGCAGAAAGCAGACATGCTGGTTTGTTCCTTATGTTTTCCACCAAAAAAAAAAAAAATAATAAAAAACTCTCTTCTGTCGGCTACATTGCTGAGAGTCTGTAAAGTGAGTGCTATTTTAAGCTGACATGATAGGACGTGGCACATCAGATGCATCATGAGGTCTACGGCTGCTTGTCGGTTCACTGCGTGTTGCAGAATTTTGCAGAATCTAGGGCTCTCTGCTTAATGGCATCTCTAATACTTGATGACCTTAACTTGCGAGGGATGAACGTCAAAAGGAAAAAGAAAAAAAAAACGCATATCTTCCTTTTGCTTTGTGGTCAGGTTAAAATATTTTGACTGAGGAAAAGTGAAATGACAAACTTTATCTTCAAGGGTGACAAGTGAGCCGCACAGATAAGGTTGTCACGTATGGGAGCTGTAGTAAATCTTATGATAATGCCCATATCTCGCTGTTTCAGGACTTCTGCCTTACAGGTAGCCATTTGACCTTTTACAATGTTAACCTTTCTGCACAATACGTATGAATGATACATATATCGATAGTTTCCTTAAGGCTCTCGCATAAGAGAGATTGTATCTCCTAGGTTTTCCCTATGGGAGGCTTTCTTTAAAAGTCATCATCTTTCCTCCTGGTTCACTATCGTCTGCGGAGCCCTAATGACTGGGATAATATTCCATTCTGTCAGATTATACTTCAGAAAATGCCTTTCGAAACGTCATGTTAGCCTTATTTTATAGTCCTTTGAACGCTCAAAAGTGCTGATATTTGTGTTTTAAAAATCTCATCTTGAAAGTTTGATGTGCTCCGCTATAAAAAGTGCTCGGCTACAAAACAAGAAAAAAAAAAGTCATGTTCTCACCGAGCGAAAATGCCGCGCCTTTTCTGGTGCATTTTTTTCTTTCAATATATCCTCTAAGTTCAAAGAGAACCTGCCAGCACAATTTAGTATAGTAAAGTCATGGCTGTAATGTCGTTGTAATGCTGAATATATTGATACTTTCAGTGAAGAAATCACCTTTGTGGTTCTTTAATCCCCATATGAAGTTTCCTGCTAAATAGATTTGGGTGCACAGGGGCCGGACTCTACCCGGGGTCCTCTCTTCCCTGTCTGTGATTTCCGTCCCCTCTGCTGCCTCCGGTCTGTGAATGACAGGTTACTACTGAGATATCAAACAGAGGAGGCCGGTCATTCACAGACCGGAGGCAGCAAAGGAGCTGGGAAATCGTAGAGAGGGAGGAGAAAACCCAGTGCACAGTCCGACCCCTGTGCACCGAAATCTAATTCTAAAACTTCAAATGGGGATTAAAGAAGAACAACAAATTGGATTACTTCACCGAAGGTATCAATGTAATCAGTATTACAGCGCCATAGCAGCCGTGTCTTTACTTTACATTACTCGTGCTAACAGGTTCTCTTTAACAGTTCATTCAAGTGGACATGATTTCATGAAAACTCATGGCCATTCTGTGTTTAAAGATGCTGTTGAACTGTGAGTGTTTTGGTGTGTTTTTTTCCACTATAGGCTACTGTTGTGAGACTGGAAAAAAAAGGCAGCTGTGTTTTTAAGTGCAGAATCTCAGTATTTCTGCATTAGTTAATTAAAAAAAATGCTGCTTTAAATCTGCACTAAAAATGCACATAGGGGAAAAAGCAAAAAAAATTGTCAGCAAATACACAATAATCAAAGCAGACTGCTTTTGTGTATTTTTGTGTAGACACCTGCAGAAAAAAAGACTGCAGAAAAAAAACAGTGTTTTTGATCTATGAAACAAGTTAGTGCGCATATCCAGGATGCATTGTTTTTTCATATAGTCAATCATGATTTTTATAGTTTTTTTTAATTTATAAGATTGCAAAAATTGTTATGCAAAAGCATAACATTCATCAATGTAATCTTTATATATCGTCATTATGTTACTGTATGTACTTAAAATTACCATGTATACTAAATATATATGTAAATTATATCCCAATTTTTATGTGATATTGTAGATTGTTGTGCTTGCACACTAAGTTTCGTTCAGACATTTATAATAAACGTATATGTTCTATCCATGGTTTTTATGGAAAGAACACTATCTGTTATGGGCTATGTTGGTGTATTTTGGATTCTGTAAAGGTGTTCATCATTTTGACTCAAAGCATGGTTCCTGCTCGCTGTTTTTGCCTATCAAATATCACTATGGATTTACATGGAGCTTCTTACACGAATGTGAGCAGAGCCTATGAGTGGAGTCTATGTGTGGAACTTATTACTGGAACCTGTGAGCGGAGCCTATGAGCAGAGTCTATGAGTGGAACCTATGAGGGGAACCTATGAGCAGAGTCTATGCGTGGAACCTATGAGCAGAACCAATGAGCAGAACCTATGAGCAGAACATATGAGTGGAACCTATGAGCAGAACTTATGAGGGGAACCTATGAGCAGAGACTTTGAGTGGATCCTATGAGCAGAGTCTATGAGTGGAACCTATGAGCGGAACATATGAGGGGAACCTATGAGCAGAGTCTATGCTTGGATCCTATGAGCAGAACCAAAGAGTGGAACCTATGAGCAGATTCTATGAGTGGAACCTATGAGCAGAACTTATGAGTGGAACCTATGAGTAGAATCTATGAGTGGATCCTATAAGTGGAACCTATGAGTGGAACCTATGAGCAGAGACTATGAGTGGAACCTATGAGCGGAACCTATGAGCAGAGTCTGAGTGGAGCCTATGAGGGGAACCTATAAGCAGAGTCTATGAGCGGAACCTATGAGCAGAGTCTGAGTGGAGCCTATGAGTGGAACCTATGAGCAGAGTCTTTGAGTGAAACCTGTGAATGGAACCTATTTGCAGAGTCTATGAGTGGAACCTAAGAGTGGAACTTATGAGCGGAGCCTGTGAGCGGAGTCTATGTTAGTATAGCCTATTCTTGTTTTTTCATTAGAGAACCCACAGTAACACTCAGAAAACTTCATGCAAAGAACAAGTTGAAACCATAGTGCTAAATCTCTGCCTGCTTATGTACAGTACTTATACTATTGATCTTCGCACCTAGAGTGCTTTAATTTTTCCTTAGATCAATAGGGGTTAATTGGAAAAGCATAAAATCATAAGAAAAACACAATTTGTAAAGGAAAACTGATTTTGCTCACTGTGGGACTTTGCTTACGGTGACAAAGTTAGGGCTCATTCAGACATCAGGCGTGTTTCATCAGTGTTTGGCCAGTGTGTTCGTTTATACCATCAGTGTGTCATTAGCGCTTTGGATCCGTGTGTCACTATTGGGTTAGTGTTACATCAGTGATTTTCACAGATAGATAAATAAATTACAAAGCTTCTCTTATACAGTACATTACAGTGTTAAATACGGACAGCACATGGAATTTGATGCCACCCGTGTGCTGCCTATGATTTTCACGTAGACTTGTATTGACACTTTTTAAAAAAATTGTATATGTCTCCATAATTTTTACATGGACACATGGTCCGTGAAAAAACATGGACATGTGAACAGCCCTATAGAGGGTACATGTTCTATCTGTGAAAATCACGTATACTACATGAATGTGAAAAACAAACGCATGAAGTGGCCTAACAGGCTCACTCTCCAACACTGATACTACTTGGGTATATTACGGGCTTTATAATATGTAATATATTCTGTGCAAAGTTGGGTCCATCAGTCATTTGCCTCTGCTAAGGAAGAGTCACACAGCCGTACAACTGAGACAAGGATCACAACGCAATGCTTGGACTGGCTGTCGGCTCTTCTGACCCGAGTACGATAGCTGCACAGAAACACATGCTGTCAAGATTAGGTCAGGAGAGCCAACGGCCAGTCCGAGCATTGTGTTGCAATCCTTGTCCAAGTTATACTGACTCTTCTCTTATAAGTATATAACAGTTGACACTATTTTTGTGGTTGTGTAAAGTGTAATTTCCTAATTAGACATAAGCAAACACTTTGGTCTGCGCCTCATTAATAGAAGTCTATGGGCACTGAATACATGAAGTCTGAACATACAGTATGCAAGAACATAGCCAAATCCATTTAGAAGAGTTTGTTGTCAGAGGGATAATATAACATTCTCGGACCACAATGCAAAATGTGTAAAAGGGCACTCACTAGTTATGAAGCAGAAGAGCTTTAGAGCCACTTAGGGACCGGGTGCTATTACTACCTCTGGACCTTCCAACCTGTTTCCATTCTTTGCAGGTTATGAAGTGATGAAGGATTCAGTGACTGATCTGAGTTATCATGCATGTACAGAATTTTAGAGACAGACTAAGCAGCTGCTGTAGTGCCCTGAAAGGGAGCTGGTCCGACCAACTTTGCCGCTTTTTGGCGTAAACTTGTGAATTGACTCCCCAATCCAGAGGTATTGTTAGACCAAATCCTCACCTTCTTGGTTGCTAAGTGTATGTAGTGGCAAACTGTTAAAATCTGGTGTTACAATGGCCGTCCATTTTGCGCTTTGCTTTGAGGTCCTCCCGCTTCAGTACATGCCAAATTTATCTCACTTCTCCAGGAACTGCTTGCTTATTGAAAAGACGGCTTTATTATTTAACTGTTATTGCTTGATACATGAAGTGTGATTATAATGTTTATTTATATGTTGCACTGTATAAGGCCGGGATCAGATGAGCGCATGAAAAATCATCCAATTGTCATGTAGAAAACTCAGATAATTTTCATCCGTATTGTCGGCGATGTGACATCTGTGTGTCTGTATTTTTTGTCTGTGTGATGTCTGCGTGTCATCTGTATTTATGCGTCAAAAGCTTAAAATGTACATGATCAAATCCAGTTTCCTATGTTACTGGCAATGTATCCATAAAAATTAGATGCAATATGAATGATCCGTATGGGATCCAAATATTTTTCTAATAGACTTGAATAAGTGAGCCTCAACACAACTACAGATAGTGCATGCTCATATTTTCTTTACGTGGACACGCGATTTGTGTGAAAAGACAGTCACCTGAACATCCATAATGAAATACTTTGGTCAGTGTTCTGTCTGATTTTTACACACAGAACAAGTCTGTATAATATATTTGTCTGAATAAACCCTTATTGTGATGCTGTGTTATATACTGATTGTGCACTTTGTGGTTCTCGGTGTTGGGAATGTAGGACTTTAGTGCTTGGAGCCCCACAATACCATGTAATAGTGATCAGCAGTGAAAATTACTGGTTTCTCATCTGTCAACTAACAAAAAGAGATGCCAATGTTTGGGTGAGACCGGGAAAGAGTTATACGTTAACTTGGAAAGGGCATTGGTCAATGGACATAGCTAATAAGACAACCTGAGACTAGCTGATCAATCAAACATTAGTTTGGTGCCAATAGGCATAGTGCTGTCAAAAAGATAGATGCATAAAAATTGCTGGGTCTGAGCGTTTTCGTTTATGAAATGTCTACGATGTGGAGGCCAAAGCGGATTGTTAATCTGAGACGTAATGGAGGGTTGGAGACCAGAGAGGCTTGTTAACCTAGGGAGCAAAACTGGGTTGGAGGTCAAAGCGGCTAGTTCCCTCCAAGAGTGGAGCAGTGGACTTAATGTTGGATTAGGTGACAAATGGCTTATGGAGACACTGAACAGTGGATTACTGGGTGTGTTCTTAGGAGACCCATTGGTGGAAAGTGTGGAATATATTGCTGAGTAAGGCCAGGAAACATAATTGGAAGGAGATGGAGAACTTTCGACCACCATCCCACGTCTTAACAGATTTACATAACATCACGGCTTTGATGACCAAATTGAAATTCTGCCTAGTCATGTGCTAAAATAAATTGGTAAAATTTATTCAAATTAATTCACATTATTTTATGTGAACTTATGTTGTTGGATTATACTTTTTTCATTGGAATTGTGCAGTTATTACCTTCATTTGTACAATTCTTTTTATAGCGATTTAACTTTTTACTGTGGATGTTAGTTCCTTTTTTATTTTAATCAGAAAATGCGTGTTGTAACCAATGCAGAAAAATAACAGTTTAACTGTAATAAAAGTTATGAATTGAACTACACTACTTAAGAGCACAGTGAAAAAAATCAAAGAAGCAAATTACAGACATTACTAGAACTGCAAGTCTATGGTTTCCTTAGTCAATTTCGACTTTGCTTTCTTAACAGAGAAATTGATGGAAAATATATTTTAAGCTTCTCTGACAATTTGACTCCTCAGCCATGTGATGTAATCAATGTTCCTCCATAATGATTTGTGGATCTCTTCTAAGTATGATGACAGCACTTATCTGCAATATTTCTTCATTGTATTGCATATGTGTTGGTAATGATAAGCGCCTGGAAAAGAAGGAGGTGTGAGAAAAATGTTTCAGCTTTTTTTTTATTTTGATAAATGTCTGTTGTGAATTCTGTTTTTATATAGGTGTATATGAGTAATTAACCTTACTATTCATCTAAAAAGAAGAATGGTGTAGAAAAAACACAATAGAAATATATGGTACAAAATTTTATTGAAAATAATAAGAAATAATTAAAAAATGACAAAAACAGTCAGCCACTGATTGGCATCAACAAAACAGCCAAGGTAAAGTATGGGAAATAATAAATATACATCCTGGTTGTTACAAGGTAATCTAATCAAAGAGGCCATAATCAATAATAAATAATAAATGTGTAATGAAAAATAGAGAGTGACGCTGCAATGATCAAAAAATAAGTTCAAGAATGCGATAAAACATATAAAGTAATTCACTCAATAAATAAGCTAAAAAAGTAGTCAGGAATATATAAATAGCAAAAATAATGTTTACCAGAGTACAGATTGTGATGCCAATGTCCCCTTTGCGCGTTTTGGCGCCAAAGCCTTCTTCCGGGGGAGTGGCTACATATATTACCCAGCATCCATAAATATCGCTAAGTGACCAATAGTCTTGAGCATTTCATTAGTGTGTTAGAATTAGAGATGAACCGCCAGTGTTAATTGGCGCATGTGATCACTCATATCCGCTCATCATATCGCATCATCATGGAGACAAAGTGATCACATGACCCGGAGCCACTCCTGCAGTCATATGAAAGGAGCGGCAATCCAGGCCATCACAGCGTCTCCATAGCAGCAGACGCTGCCAAGGATAGGAGAGAGAGGAGGGTAAGCATCCCCGGGTTTAGACAGCAGAAAACAGGAAAATCATTTTTCCTACTAATTATAACTTCACTGGTGGTGTGAAGTGGAGTATTTATTACTAATTTTAATGCACTAGGGTAGAATAAGGAGGTAAATCATCTATTGATGGTGTTTTTCTGCAGTGTATTATACATGCACAGCTCTACTACATAGACACACACAGCTCTGCTACATGCACATATAGGCACACACAGCTCTGCTACATGCACATATAGACACACAGCTCTGCTACATGCACACTACATGCACATATACGCACACACAGCTCTGCTACATATACATTTACACACACACACTATACATTACCATATGATCACATGACCTGGAAGGTCTTTGAGTTAATCGAGTGGGAGGTCCTTCAGCTGCTAAGTTCGTGCAGCTTCCATTCAGGTTCCGGTAGCTTCCTATCATGTTCTGCACCAATCACATAGATCAGTGTCAAGCAGAAGGAGAGATAGCAGTTCTCTCTGTTATGGGGAAGAACGCTGTGTCAGCATCCTTCTCCATCACAGGAAGCTACTTCCGGACTATAAAATGTGCAACTGTTTTTATCTTTAAAAATTGCATCTTATACTGTAGTTCGACAAATATGGTATATGTCATTCACATATATCTCCAATTCCAATTTAATACACTGCAGGCTAAAAAAATAAAAATAAAATGAAAATTTTGTGAAATCACCATACAAGTGGTAAAACTATTGCCATATAAACATATAATGAGTCTTATTAAGCACAACAATATTGAATACTCACAAACACTACTTAATCAAGAAAATTACAGGCAACTAGGCTCATACAAAGAAAAGTTTCTCACCAAGATCTCTCCCCGTGCTATTTTGTAAAACATAGACTATCATGATAGGCAATTGACCTTATGTTTCTTCCTCCAGGGTTTGATGATTTTCATTATTAGAACATCTATTTTGCATTCCACAGTAAACCATACTAAACCTTTGTTCTCACATTATAAAATGATCAAGTAAGCACAGAACAAGACGTCCTAAAAAGTTTTTAATAAATGACCATTAAAACTCTTATTTGAGCTCATCCTGAGCTGTTACTTGACTTGGGTGGGGGGATATTAATTTTATAGTTTCATAGTTTTTAAGGTTGAAATTAGACCATAAGTCCATCGAGTTCAACCTATTGTCTATCAACTTGTAATCCCCAGGAGGCAGATGCTAATTGTCCCACATTAGGGGAAAAATATGGCAATCAGACCAATTCCCTGGGTCAACGTTCCATCAAAGACGTTAGTACATATAACCCGTAATATTATTTTTCATGAAAGGCAATAAGGCCCTACTTGTTTAGTGAATCCACCATGGCAACATCATGTGGTTGAGAGTTCCATAATCTCACTGCTCTTAAGGTACTGTCACACTTAGCGATGTACCAGCGATCCCGACCAGCGATATGACGCGGTCAGGATAGCTGGTACATCGCTAAGTGGTCGCTAGTGAGCTGCCACATAGGCAGATCTCACTAGCGACATCGCTGGGGACGGGGGTCGCTACTTACCTGTCACACCAGGCGATTCTGCGTCCTCCCGCCCGGCTCCACGCGTCGCTCGTCCTCACAGCAGGAAGCGCCGCAGGAAGCTGACGACGAGAAACAGTCCTGAACGTTCTCGCGCGATCAGCAATAACCAGCGGGGGAGCCGGTCATAGGTAAGTATCAGACACAGCGATATCGCTAGCAATATCGCTATAACGTCACTAGTTATAGCGATATTGCTAGCGATATCTCTTAGTGTGACATGCCCTTTAGAGCAAACAATCTGCACCTGTGATTATGATTAAACTTTCCTTCCTCTGATATACAGGTTGCTCTCTTGTCAGATGATTAGAAAAATGTCTGTACTGTCCCTTCTTATATTTGTGTTATGATTGAGTCACCGTAGGAGGCAAAAACAGAAATGCTAGCTAAGTCCAGAAAACCAGAGAAGTTGGCAGCTATCGGATTGCAGACCCCTGAACCTATCAACACAACTAGCAGTAGCCGTGGGGGGTTCCCTACGATGCCCTAGACCCCTCGATCACAGCCGGAGAATTAAATAGGCCTAAAGAAAGAAAGGGGAAATCTAAACTGCCCCAGAGCAGACCCCAAAGCAATAGCAGCCCCCAACATATAATGACGGTGAAGCAAGATGAAAATACTAACACAGACAGAAAGATAGACTGAGCAAAGACGGGGCCCAAGCTAACTAGATAGAAAAGGACAGGAAGGCTGCTGTCTGCAATCCGTGAAAAACCCTATGAAAATAAGAGCCAACAGACTGACAGTGAAAAAGGCCCTGAAGACGCTAGGCTTCAAAAAAGCTATGTCAGTACTCAGGAATATTCTGAAGACAGAGCTACAGGCAAAAGGAGATTCAGCTCACCCCAGCAGGGAATGGCAGAATACAGAAAAGCAAGGAAAACAAAAAACAAAACAAAAATGCTAACAGGCAAAACAGAAAACTTAGCTTTAGGGAAGCAGGAATCAGACTGGTGTCCTAGAAGTCCACAGAGAAATCACCCGCAGGGCAGAAGGGCGTCGGCAGCCTTATATCCAGTCCGTGACTCCACTCAGCCAGTCATCCTCATTAGGCTCAGGTGCCTGATAATCAGGCTCATTACCTTCCTTTACCAGAATAGGGAGTTCACCAGACCTCAGTGACGAAGGGGAAAATGAACTCACAACAGTACCTCCCCCTTGAGGAGGGGTCACCGAACCCTCAACCACGCCACCAGGGCGATCAGGGTGAGCCCGATGAAATGCACGCACCAATCTTTTGGCATGAATATCAGAGGCAGAGACCCAGGAATTATCCTCCTGACCATAACCCTTCCACTTAACCAAATACTGGAGTCTCCGTCTAGCCAGACGGGAATCCAGTATTTTCTCTACCTCATATTCCATGTTACCTTCAACCAATACAGGGTCTGGAGGTGCCACCCCAGGAACAACTGGTTCAACAAACCTCTTCAACAAGGACTTATGGAACACATTATGGATTTTAAATGTGACAGGAAGAGCCAAACGAAAAGAGACCAGATTAATAATCTCCAAAATCTTGTAAGGTCCAATAAATCTAGGCTTAAACTTAGGAGAAGCCACCTTCATAGCAATATTTTTTGATGATAACCACACCATATCACCAATCTTAAACTGGGGACCAATGGTCCTATGTCGATTGGAAAACCGCTGGGCCTTTTCCTGGGAGAGAGATAACTTATCCACCACTTGGTCCCAGATCTGGTGCATTCTCTCCACCACAGTGTCAACACCTGGGCAGGCAGAAGGCTCCACCTGCCCTGAAGAAAATCAAGGATGAAACCCAAAGTTACAAAAAAAAGGTGACATCAAAGTGGCAGAACTAGCTCCATTATTTAAAGCAAATTCGGCCAAGGGCAAAAATGAAACCCAATCATCCTGATCAGCGGAAATAAAACATCTCAAATACGACTCCAAGGTCTGGTTTGTTCTCTCTGCCCATTGGTCTGAGAGTGAAAAGCAGAGGAGATGGACAACTGAATTCCCAGCTTGGAACAGAAAGTCCTCCAAAATCTAGACACAAACTGAACTCCTCTGTCAGATACAATGTTCTCAGGAATCCCGTGTAAGCGAACCACCTGTTGCAAAAACAGGGGCACCAACTCGGAGGAAGATGGCAACTTAGGGAGTGGTACAAGATGAACCATCTTAGAGAACCTATCACAAATCACCCAAATAACAGTCATTCTTTGAGAGACCGGCATATCAGAGATGAAATCCATTGAAATATGGGTCCATGGCCTCCTGGGGACCGGCAAAGGCATCAACAACCCACTAGAGCGAGAACAAGATTTAGACCGGGAGCAAGTCCCACAGGACTGCACAAAATTCCTGACATCATGAGACAAGGTGGGCCACCAAAAAGAGCGACTCACCAGATCTCTAGTACCAAAAATACCTGGATGACCAGCCAATGCAGAGCAATGAACTTCAGACATCACTCTCTTCTTCCACTGGTCAGGAACATACAACTTTCCACTGGGACAACGCTCAGGTTTGTCCTCCTGGAACTCTTGCAGAGCAAGTCTCAAATCGGGCGAGATGGCAGAAAGAACTACCCCTTCGCCTAAGATGGTAGCAGGCTTGGTCACCACAGGAGAATCAGCAAAGAAACTCCTAGAGAGGGCGTCTGCCTTGACATTCTTAGTTCCAGGAAGAAAAGAGACCACAAAATCAAAACGTGTAAAAAACAAGGCCCACCTAGCCTGTCTAGGGTTCAAGCGTTTAGCCGGCTCTAGGTAAATCAAATTCTTGTGGTCAGTGAGGACCACAACTTGATGTTTAACTCCCTCCAACCAATGTCTCCACTCCTTAAATGCCCATTTCATGGCCAACAGTTCCGGATTCCCCACATCATAGTTACGTTCAGATGGAGAGAACTTTCGGGAAAAGAAAGCACAGGGATTCATTTTAGATGTTACAGGATCCTTTTGGGACAAAACAGCTCCTGCACCAATCTCAGAAGCATCCACCTCTACCTGGAACGGGAGTGAGACATCAAGTTGCCGCAAAACCGGGGCGGAGGTAAATCTTTGCTTCAGCTCCTGAAAGGAAGCAACAGCCTCAGGAGACCAATTCAACACATCAGCACCCTTCTTAGTCAGGTCAGTCAATGGCTTGGCAATACTAGAAAATTTTGCTATAAATTTCCGATAAAAATTAGCAAAACCCCAAAACTTCTGGAGGGCCTTCAAGGAAGTGGGCTGAACGCAATCATAAATGGCCTGTACCTTGGCCGGGTCCATTTCAATAGTTGACGGAGACAAAATAAATCCCAAAAATGAAATCCTCTGTACTCCAAAAAGGCATTTCGATCCTTTGACATACAGGGAATTCTCCCTCAAGATCCGGAACACAGTCCGAATATGTTCCACATGAGAATCCCAATCCTTGGAGAAGATCAAAATATCATCCAGATAGATAATCAAAAATTTATCGACAAAGTCTCGGAAAATATCGTTCATGAAGCACTGGAAGACAGAAGGGGCATTAGTGAGCCCAAAAGGCATCACCAGGTACTCAAAATGTCCCTCCGGAGTATTAAACGCCGTCTTCCATTCATCCCCCTGCTTAATGCGGATAAGATTATACGCCCCCTGAGGTCAAGCTTGGTAAACCAGCAAGCACCTCTAGCTCTAGAGAATAGATCCGAAATCAGGGGTAACGGATACTGATATTTAATAGTAATTTTATTGAGGGCACGATAATCAATACAAAGCCTTAAAGAACCATCCTTTTTGGCCACAAAAAAAAACCGGCACCTAAGGGTGAAGAGGATGGTCTAATATGACCCTTCTCAAATGCATCCTTAATATAGGACCACATAGCCTCATGCTTGGGTACAGATAAATTGAAGAGCCGACCCTTGGGAAATTTACACCTCGGGCTTAGTTCAATTGCACAGTCATAACTCCTATGAGGAGGCAAGGACGCAGACTCATTCTCACTAAATACATCAAAAAAGTCCGCCAAATAGTCAGGAACATCATGCGACTGAGGAGAGGTGGAAAAAACCGGAGCCTCACTAAAGGCACACCGACAACCCCAACTCACCACAGACACAGATTTCCAATCCAAAACTGGATTATGAATTTGCAACTAGGGAAACCCCAGAACAACGGCATCATGCAGACCATGCAATACCAAAAATCTGCAATTTTCTTGATGGTCTGGGGCGACCCGCATGACCACCTGGGTCCAAAACTGAGGTTTATTTTTAGCCAAAGGAGTAGCATCAATCCCCCTCAAAGGGATAGGCATCTGCAGAGGTGTCATCGGAAATCCACAACGTTTAGCAAAATCCAAGTCCATTAGGTTTAGCGCTGCTCCCGAATCCGCAAAAGCCTTGGCGGAAAATGTGGACAGGGAGAAGATCAGAGTAATTACCAGAAGAAACTTAGGTTGAACACCACCAACAGAAAACGTGTGTGCAAAGCGTTTCTCTCGTTTAGGACAAACAGAAATAATATGCGAGGCATCTCCACAGAAAAAAACACAACTTATTACGCCTTCTGAACTCCTGACGTTGCGCCTTAGACAAAACTCTATCACATTGCATAGGTTCAGACGTCTGTTCAAATGGTGGCAACACCTCTCGTGCAATCCTGCGTTCACGTAAACGCCGATCAACCTGAATGGCTAATGACATAGAATCGTCCAGACCAGAGGGAACAGAAAATCCCACCATAGTATCTTTTACGGCTTCTGACAAACCCTTCCGAAAGAGAGCAGCCAAGGCATTATCATTCCAGGTAGTAAGGACCGCCCACTTTCGAAACTTTTGACAGTACAACTCTGCAGAATCTCGACCCTGGTTCAGTGCCAACAGGGTCTTTTCAGCCTGATCAATAGCATTAGGTTCATCATACAACCCCAAAGCTTGAAAGAATGCGTTCACATTAGTCAGAATAGGATCATCTGGTTTCAAAGAAAACGCCCAATCCTGGGGATCGCCACGCAGCAAAGAGATGACAATTTTAACCTGCTGCGCGGAGCTCCCTGACGAGTTAGGCTTCAAGGCAAAAAATAATTTACAATTATTTTTGAAACTCAAAAATTTAGATCGATCCCCAAAAAATACATCAGGTGTAGGGATCTTTGGTTCAACAGCATGCGAGCGAGCAAGGTAGGCGGAAATTCCCCACACTTCCGCAGCGAGCTGCTCCACACGATCAGACAATTGCTTTATCTCCATTGAGAGAGAAAAAAAAATTCCCCCTACGGCCTCAGAGATATAGAGGAAAGAATATACACACACCTTTTTTTTTTTTTTTAAACACAATTCTTTCCTGCTATTGAGTACCCTAGGATCTGCGGTGTGGCGGGTGATTCTGTTATGATTGAGTCACCGTAGGAGGCAAAAACAGAAATGCTAGCTAAGTCCAGAAAACCAGAGAAGTTGGCAGCTATCGGATTGCAGACCCCTGAACCTATCAACACAACTAGCAGTAGCCGTGGGGGGTTCCTATGATGCCCTAGACCCCTCGATCACAGCCGGAGAATTAAATAGGCCTAAAGAAAGAAAGGGGAAATCTAAACTGCCCCAGAGCAGACCCCAAAGCAATAGGCAGCCCCCAACATATAATGACGGTGAAGCAAGATGAAAATACTAACACAGACAGAAAGATAGACTGAGCAAAGACGGGGCCCAAGCTAACTAGATAGAAAAGGACAGGAAGGCTGCTGTCTGCAATCTGTGAAAAACCCTATGAAAATAAGAGCCAACAGACTGACAGTGAAAAAGGCCCTGAAGACGCTAGGCTTCAAAAAGCTATGTCAGTACTCAGGAATATTCTGAAGACAGAGCTACAGGCAAAAGGAGATTCAGCTCACCCCAGCAGGGAATGGCAGAATACAGAAAAGCAAGGAAAACAAAAAACAAAACAAAAATGCTAACAGGCAAAACAGAAAACTTAGCTTTAGAGGAGCAGGAATTAGACTGGTGTCCTAGAAGTCCACAGAGAAATCACCCGCAGGGCAGAAGGGCGTCGGCAGCCTTATATCCAGTCCGTGACTCCACTCAGCCAGTCATCCTCATTAGGCTCAGTTGCCTGATAATCAGGCTCATTACCTTCCTTTACCAGAATAGGAAGTTCACCAGACCTCAGTGACGACGGGGAAAATGAACTCACAACATATTTGTACATTTTAATAGGATTGCCCCTAAGCCTTTGTTTTTCAAAATTAAATAATCACAGTATTGATAATCTGTCTTGGTATTGCAGTTTTCTCATTTCCTTAATAACCTTGGTAACTCTTATGTGCTTTTTTTCTAATTCAACCATGTCCCTTGTATGGCTGAAACCTCCAGCTTGCATAAATTCACTTGTAATATTAATGTGACACTAGTCACTAGTCACTAATCACAGACAAGCTGTGAGGCAGGGTAGTCAAGAGGTCCGGGGTCAGATACCAAGAGAGCTCATAGTAAACTAAGGAGAAAGACAGGGGCATAGTCAGATCATAGTCCAAGGTCAGAATTCCAGGAAGGTAGTGGATCAAGACAAAGGGGCTAGGCAAACAGATGGCTACAGACAAATCCAAGTTTGGGCAAGAAAGATCAGAATATAAGAACTTAGAGCACAGAGCAAATAGCCAGATAATCACTCCCAACAATAGACACATTGCGAAAACCCCACATGCCCTGGCTCTGAATGAGCGAATGGACTGTTACTCACAACACTGAAAGCTTAGCTCGCCCCAGCCTCCGATTGGATGGCAGAGCTGTCCATCACCATACTGACATATCAGCATGTTCCAGATTGAATGGCTGAGCTGTCACTCACTGTGTCCAGACATGTCTTTAGGGGGAATCATGACAATTAAATTATTCTACTTTGCGTTGATTCACTTGAAGAGTTTAGTTTCATCTGAAAATATTGAGACGCTACTTTGTATGCTCTCTAGAAGATCATTAATAAATCTTTAAAAAAGACGGCCCAATACTGACCTCTGTGATACCCTGGGGTGGATTAAGGGTAGCCAGGGCCCCAGGCTGTTCAGACTCTGTGGGCCCCCCGGTCATGTGACGGGGTCGGGAAGACACTAGTTTTCAAGACGCATATGGTGCGTCAAGGGGCGGGAAGGGGTTAAATACTGAGGTAAAAAAAAACCTGCAAATACGCAATGTGTGCACGAGGCCTCACAAATACTGAGGTAAAAAGCACCAAATGCTTAGTGTGTCCATGAGGCCTTACAAATACTGAGTGAAAAACTCACCAAATACTCAGTGTGTGCACGAGGCCTTATAAATACTGAGGTAAAAACTCACCAAATACTCAGCGTGTGCACGAGGCCTTATAAATAATGAAGTAAAAGCTCACCAAATACTCAGCGTGTGCACAAGGCCTTACAAATACTGGAAGGTTTCCATCTAACATCTAGTCCTGACTCACCTGTACCTAACATCGAAACCAGCTAATAGTCTGCAATCACCTGCTAACCTGGACCCATGACCTGTCAGACAAGTTACTTCACATGAGTCACACAGAGGCTTCTGCTTCATGAACTTCCCAAGATAGAAGAAGCAGCCTACAATGTGCAGCCTGTGGCCAGATACACAGGAAGAGACGCTCCTCGTCACAGGCTGTGCCCAACATGTCAGCAGAGGGGTTAACGCCAGAGACAAGTCGCCGTCTCCTCACACACTGGACACAACGCTGCATCTGGCGACGAACAAGCGCACCTTGCGCAATGTTAGTCATGTCCCAGATGTTCAGCATGTGGAGGACCAAGGGGGGACCAAAAAAGACCCCAGGATTGGAACAGGAGCATGGGAAAGTGGACGGCGGTCGGAGGGGCAGGGTTTATATAGGGGTCGGAGTAAGTAAATATATATATATATATATATATATATATATGCGGGCAGCACACACATGCACAATCCTCAGGTTGTTTAACTTTTTCAACTGGTCAAAACATTTCTCTCAGTAAGCTAAGAAAGAAATGTGGCAGCAATAAAGTACACCTCATAGTAACTTATGTGTGAGGCAGAGGTGACAAGACCCGCCATCTCGTGCCCACCTTACTAGAGGAGCCCACTGCCCACATATAACAAAGTTGATGGAAACAGATGACTTCCACTATGATGATTGGTTACCGGCCACCCGACCACACCCATTTCACAACTAGTCACACCCATGTCCACGCCCCAACCACACCCATTTAGCACTGTTGATCACACTGACTGGTACTGAGGGCACAGTGGCTGGCATTGTGGGCACAGTGGCTGGTACTGTGGGCACACTGACTGGTACTGAGGAAAAGAAAGAAAGAACAGAGAGAGAAAGGAAGGAGAGAGAAAGAACAGAGAGAAAGAAAGAAAGAAGAAAGAAAGAGAAACAGAGAGAAAGGATGAAAGAACAGAGAGAAAGAAAGAGGGGACAGAAAAAGGAACAGAGAGAGAAAAAAGAAAGAGGGGAAAGAAAGAAAGAAAGAATAGAGAGGGAGAGAGAAAGAACAGAGAGAAAGAAAGAGGGGAAAGAAAGAACAGAGAGAGAAAAAAGAAAGAAAGGGGAAAGAAAGAACAGAGAGGGAGAGAGAAAGAAAGAGGGGAAAGAAGGAACAAAGAGAGAAAGAAAGAAAGAGTTGAAGAAAGAACAAAGAGAGAAAAAAAGGGGAAATAAAGAACAGAGAGAAAGAAAGAGGGGATAGAAAGAACAGAAAGTGAAAGAAAGAAAGAAAGAACAGAGAGAAAGAAAGACAAGGAAAGAGGGGAAAGAAAGATTCTATAAAGATACTATACCAGCCCGGCTCACATTGTAGTGCCCACCTGAGCCTCCTGGTGCAGGACATATCATGATCCACTCACATGGCCGACATCCCCGAGTCCAAGGCGATCCCGCTGTCCGTGCTGTTGGAAGAGGACATAGGACATGTTGATGATCTAAAGCATTCCATGAAGTGCCTCCATGGTTCCGTTACAATCTCCTCCGGTCAGCTTCCAGCACGTCACTTCCGATGGAATGTCACGTGCAAGTTTTCAAGTGCTCCTCGGGGCTCCGCCATATACTCCTGTGTCCGCGGGAAAAGTAAGCTCCCGGTCGGGGCAGTGGGGCAGACTCTCAAAATCTGGGACGGTTGGGAGGTATGAATGCTCCACATCATACACCTTGTACACTCATGGCTCCGCACACCTCATACACACACGGTTCCGCTTTGCATGCCTCGTACACACGGCTCCACTCAGTACACACATGGCTCCACTCCGTAAACCTCGTACACAAGCGGCTCTGCTCCATACACCTTATACACACGCGGTCACGCTCTGTACACCTTGTACACCCATGATTCTGCTCCGTAAACCTTGTCCACATGCGGCTTTGCTCCATACACCACGTACACGCACGCGGCTTCACTCCGTACACCTCGTACACACATGTGGCTTCGCTCCGTACACCTCGTACACACACGTGGCTCTGCTCCGTACACCTCGCACACATGCGGCTCTGCTCCATACACCTCGCACACACACGGCTCTGCTCTATACACCTCGCGCACACACACGGCTCCACTCCGTACACCTTGCACGTGCACAGCTCTGCTCTGTACACCTCATACACACACGCAGCTTTGCTCCGTACACCTCGTACACACACGCAGCTTTGCTCCGTACACCTCGTACACACACTCGGCTCTGCTCCATACACCTCGTACACACACGGCTCCGCTCCATACACCTCGCACGCGCGCAGCTCTGCTCCATACACCTCGCACACATGCGGCTCTGCTCCATACACCTCGCACACACACGGCTCTGCTCTATACACCTCGCACACACACGGCTCCGCTCCATACACCTCGCACACGCGCAGCTTCGCTCTGTACACCTAGTACACACACGCAGCTTTGCTCCGTACACCTCGTACACACACGCGGCTCCGCTCCGTACATCTCGTACACACACGGCTCCGCTCCATACACCTCGCATGTGCGCAGCTCTGCTCCATACACCTCGCACATTCGCGGCTCTGCTCCGCACACGTCGCACATGCTCAGCTCCGCTCCGTACACCTTGCACATTCGCGGCTCTGCTCTGTACACCTCGCACATGTGCAGCTCCGCTCCGTACACCTCGCACATTCGCGGCTCTGCTCCATACACCTTGCACACATGCGGCTCTGCTCTGTACACCTCGCACACACACAGCTACATTCACCCTGTAAACCCCTCCTGACCCCACACATAATTTCCTCATCCAGCACCATGACAACCAGCACAGCAGAGCAGTCCCACATACAATACATTGAGGGCTGCGTGCACAGGACCTGTGATGAGGTCACAGGAGGGGAGGAGTCAGGTGTCACATGATCAGGGGCTTCCACTGAAAGGTCCCTGATCATGTAACCCCTGACTCCTCCCCTCCTGTGACCTCATCACAGGTTCTGTGCACACAGAGAAGGGATTTATTAGTGAAGGGCTGGCACTGCAGTGGCCGGTGGGTCTGGGAGAGGGAGGAAGGGGTCAGTACATGGGGGGGTGTGGCGCTATGATGGTGGATTATAATGGGGCAATTTTCCTTGGGCTGTTGGGCCCCACCACACCACTGGGCCCTGGGCTACCACCCAGAATGACTTCATTATAATCCGCCACTGGTGATACCCCATTGTTTACTGTGACCCAATATGAGTGTATTGCATTAAACACCTGTTTACCATCTCTCAGCCAGTTGTTAACTCAACTGCACATATCCTGTATTTCCCTAGTCAAATTTTAGATTCCATACTCATACTGATC
The DNA here is from genome assembly GCF_039654945.1 of Dendrobates tinctorius. Lineage (NCBI taxonomy): Eukaryota > Metazoa > Chordata > Amphibia > Anura > Dendrobatidae > Dendrobates > Dendrobates tinctorius. The sequence goes on along the minus strand of NW_027361752.1, from coordinate 4,903,922 downwards.
AGATTAGATTGACAGGAAAGATCCATCATAAATGCATGTTGATACTGGGTCATAAGTAGTGATGAGCGAATTTCTTTGGAAAATGATCACCAAACATAAATTTGGCACGAATATGGCACATTTGGATTCATGATCAGAAACGAGCAAAATTTTATAAAATCTTAAAAAATCGTTAGAATTCGTAAAAAGTGCAGGAAAATATTTGCGTTGCCACAAAAGTATTTTCAGCACTTTAGCAACAATGATGGTGGTGTATCAAGAGCGTTTGGCATGTGTTTGATGAAGGGATGGGGATTTCAGAGCTCAGAGGTGCAGCGTTCCTGTAAACAGTGTAAACAGTCATTTTTTTCCTAACTTTATGTGTGCACATTGCGGCTATCCAGTCAGGGAGCAGGAAACACCCACAATGTCCTCACACAACGGCTTGTGTCATTGGCTGCTGAAATCTCATGTCCCTCCATATAAATAGCGGACATCTTGTTTTAGCACCATTTTGACAATGCAGCGCAGAGAGGATGCTCCTGATGCTGGCACTGTTAGCAGCAAGATTTTAGCTAGTTAGCTGGGCGATTGTCAGTCAGATAGTGTAGCTAGCTAGTGTCCAGTGTGGTTGTAAAATATACCTTCCAGCACTTTTTTGCCATTGCTGAGGTCCACAAACCAAGCCAGCAGGGCACATGTCCTACTGTTGTGCACTGCTTCTATTGTGATCCATGCACGAGTATAGCATTTAAAATAATATTTTTTCACTAGCTAAATGTGAAACAGCCTGGTGTATCCCACCTTATGATTTAGTGCTGTGGTGATATGAAACTGTCTGCAGACCTAAGGCACATTAAAAATTAATTATATTTTTTTCTGTTGCTAAATGTGAAATAGCCTGCTGTATTCCACGTTGTCATTTTGTAGCAGTGACATGAACCTGTCTGCAAACTTAACACGCATTAAAAAAAAGATTCTGTTGTTGAATGATATACAATGTTATATATATAGTCAATGTTATACAGGCCTCATCGACAGGCCTCCCAAAAATTCTTCTGTTACTAGTGTCATACAATAGGGGACATGTCACTTTGAAATGGATTGTAGCATGTAGTCAATGTTATACAGGCCTCATTGACAGGCTCAAAAAAATTATTCTGTTACTAATGTCATACAGTAGGGGGTCATGTCACTTTAAAATTGTTTGGAGCATCTAATCTATGTTATACAGGCCTCATCAACAGGCCCCAAAAATTCTTCTGTTTCTAACGTAGTACAGTAGGGGACATCTCAGGTACAAATTATTTGGAACATGTAGTCAATGTTATACAGGCCTCATCCGCACCAAAAAGCCTAAAAAAATCTGTTACTAATGTCATACAGTAGGGGACATTTCACTTTGAAATTTTTTTGAGCAGTTCTTCTTTGTCATACAGGCCTCATCTACACCTAAACAATTCTTTCTGCTGTAAGTAACGTGATTCATTACACCATATTTCACTTTTTAATTTTGTGCCGCTGAAATTCAGCTGTGTGCAGAGGTTGTGCAGACTAAAAAAATTAAATTTTTAGTTGCTAATAGTGTGCTCCAAGTCTACTATCTGAGCAACATGATTAAAAAAAGCAAGGTCGTGGAGGAAGGGGGATTAGGCATGATGTTCAAGGTGTATTTGGGCTAGGTGTTAATGTTTCTGAAAGCACAATTGAACCACTAAAGTAATGTCCTATTCAAAGACAACTGACAACTTCTGTTACTGTTGTAGTTTTTAGTGTGCTGCATTGTTCTCGTGTAACTGCAGTCTCTGATATCTTTGGTTTGGCTTATGTGCCTGCTGTGGTAAAATAGATGCCACTTTGTTGGTGTCTGACACAAATTTTTGGAAATGTGAACACTCTTGGTTGGATGTCCATCTGCTGGGTTGGGTGTAGTGAAAGACCTGTAGGTCACTATTAGACTATTTCTACTGTGGTGAAATTGATGTCACTTTGTTGGTGTGTGCAAATAAATTTTTGTAAATGTGTAAATTCCGAGTTGGATCTCTTTCATGTGTGTTTCCTATAGCAGTAGGCCTCCGATACGGCAGTCTTCCAGTGTCTTTGAGTCAACTACCTGTGTTACTATCCTTACATTTTTCTGACAATAGTAATCTACAAAACTGATATGTGTGCCACCTGAGTGTGGCTGAGCATCACTTTCAATTTTTTGGGGGTTGTATCACTTATATAGTGCCAATAAATCAAGATTCGCTTTACAGACATTTACAGACATTACTGGCACAAATTTACTATCTGTATGTCTTTGTAGTGTGGGTAGAAAAATAATTACTGGGAGAAAACCCTCTCAAACACGGGTAAACCATACAAACTCTTTGCAGATGCCGTCCTTGGTGGGGTTGTAACACAGGACTACAGCGCTGCAAGACTGCTAATGTATTTGCATTGACAACTGAATGTTTCTGTGGTTGGAAGGCTATCACTGCCATGCAAACTGTGTGCCTCACTGCTGTGTTGGGGAAAACCACTGTCAAAATTGCCTTCCAGCATGTTTTGATACTGGAGCATGGGATTGTCCCTTTCCAGGGGGGAAAGCAACTGACAAAATTTACTTTTGTATTGTGGATAGAACACACTGGCAACCCAGTAGTTACCACTATTTGGATTAATAATTATATGGGTAATAATCATGTTGCAGAGAGTGCTGCATGAAGGTGCTCATGGGTCGGTCTCTTTCATGAGGTCCAACTTCACAGTGTGTTGGTGGTGGTATAACACTCAAGTTTTCTTCCTCCATCCCCCTCCTGACAACCACAGAAACATAGAGGGAATCATTATCGTCTTCATCTCCTAACTGTTGCGCTTCCATCACTTCTTCTTTCTCGTCCTTTTAATGATCCTTCTCCATTTGTTTCTCCCATGACAAACATCTGTGAGATGGCAGACCTGAACTTATAGATACTGTTAACCATAAAGGTATCCTCCTCTGTTTCCTCCTCTTACCCCAGGACCACCACCACCACCTGCTCACCCACACTATTTAAAGTGTGCTCCAGCATGTTGATAAACTGTAATAGGAATGCTGATGATGGCATCATCACAGCTAACCATCTTAGTAGCCATTAAGACATTAAGAAAACATACAGAAGGATGCAGAGGTCCTTCATCTGTATCTAGTACACAAGTGTGAATTGCACCACGTCCATACTGTGTTGAACCAGGCTAAGAAAAATGTCATCTTGCACCAGGTATCAGCGCTGCTGCCAGAGTCACTGCAACATGTGCACAGTTTAATTCCACGGTGTGGTCATATCGCATATCAACCGCTTAACTGGTAGTTCAAAAGATCTCTATACCAACTGAAGTGGAGTGGTGGAAGTTAGCATGACAGTGATTTCTGCAGCAGTGCTTCCAGGCTGGGACAGTGATGGAGGAATTGCTGCACCATGAGGTTGAGGATGCGAGCAATGCAAGGCACATGTGTAAGGTTGGCCTGGCTTAAGGCCGCCACCAGCTTTGCACAGGTATCGCACACGGCCTTCCCTGGCTCCAGGTTGAGTGTAGACAACCATTGCTCAAACTCGACATGGATAGCTGTCCACAACTCTTGATCTGTATGACTGCGATCTCCCAGGAATATTAATGTAAACTGGCTGCGCAGTACGAGGTGGGGGAGGGGTTCTCTCTGCAGTGTTGGAACATGTGTTTAGTTAAGGCAGAGGTTGAGGGCGCAGGTGGAGGTCATAGAGGAGCTTGAGGAGGCAGAAGCACTGCGGGAACTGTTACATACAGAGGTTTGTTCCACAAGCCCTGGGGATTCCAAGATTTGATGTCTAGTGACACCTTGTTGTCTACTGCTTTAGTTTTCCATCCCCTGGTGTGTACTAGTTTAGTTCTCCAACCCAAGTTGTTTAGTAGTTTAGTTCTCCAATCCCCGTTGTCTATTAGTTTAGTTCTCCACGTTCTGGTGTTAGTTTGTTTAGCTCTGGAATCATAGCTGTTTAGTAATTTAGTTCTCCAACCCCTGTTGTCTCAGTTTTGTTATCCTTCGTATGGTGTGTAGTGGTTTACTTCTACAACCCTAGCTGTTTAGTAGTTTAGTTCTCCAAACTCTGTTGTCTAGTAGTTTAGTTAGCCATCTTATGGTGTGTAGTGGTTTATTTCTCCATCCCCAAGTGCCCTGCAAGCCTTGGGGAATGCAACACTTGTGGAGCAGCCCCTTCCCCGACTGCCCCTACAGCCACCAGAGTCATCCATTCCCCAGTCATCTCGATGTAACTCCCATGTCCATGCTTGCTCGTCCAGGTGTCATTGTTGAAATGCACCCTGGCAAACATAGAATTTGTCATGGATTGGGTGATGTCTGTGACTTGTTGCTGTAGTGTGGGCATATCTTTCTTAGAGAATGGTGACTGGGAAACTGGTACTGAGGGGACTGTGACGTCCATCAGCTTTCGGAAACCATCTGTATCCATAAGGCTGAAAGGCTGCATTTCTGTGACCAACAGATTGGCGTGGCCATGCAATAATCACAGAGATCACAGGCCATGAGTCATACAGAAACAAGTGCTGTGATCTTTGTAGCAAATACTACTCAGCTGGCCCCTATCATCCAGACAATGACATTGGGTGACGAATCATCCGAGGAGGCCGCAGGCTGTTTACAATAATTAGTTCTCAGAAAAGTAATAGTGAGCGTACAGTTTATCCACGTCCAGATTACAACACATGGAATATGTGTGTATTCAGTCGTACGATCACTGCTAACTCCACGATAACCCTACACTCCTTGCTGCCAACAACAATCCTGTTTTGCAGGTGCACACTCCCTCCATCTTAAAGGGACCGCCCGCATCAACCTAAGGTATTCCTAGCCTATAGCTGGGCGACACCTATTTAAGGCTTCTCCTCCAATATGGATGTGCCTGAGCTGCGTTGTTAGTTTGACTTGCATGCTTGCTAGTTGCCAGGTTCCCCAGGTCCGCCTGTCTGCTTGTCTACCTTGTAACCATCTGCTCTTACCTGTCTGTGCCCATCTGCTAGTACCTGTCTGTGCGCTTCTGTCCATCAACCATTCCAGATCGCACCTGCCATTGCCCATCTGTCTAACACCTGGTCCAGCCCACACCTGCCAGTGCTTTTCTGTTCCTCAGCTGGTCCCATTTGCACCCGTGGTTCCAGAGTCCCTACAGTGCCTGCCTGCATTTTTCATCCTTCCTTCGGGCCGTAACAGCTTACCCATTGTAGGGGGTCAGCTGCCACCTTCTGTAGATCAGCCATGAAGTAACACCTGGTGCCACTTCTTTGTTCCTCCTTGGGTCGCAGTTTTTGCCTGCTGTCACTTGTCTGAGTAGGAATTTGGTAGTCCACTTAGTTTCGCCCTTGCAGTCTTTCAGAGGGATATGGAACATTGATTTCACCACCTTGCCCATTACAGTCTCCATGTGCTGGGCTAGCTGTAGTATAAGAGGTGTTGGTCCCTGCTATACTAGTTCTATTCTGTTGCAATTGATGCCACTTTGTTGGTGTCTGCCACTAATTTTTGTAAATGTGTAGACTCCTGGTGGGGTCTCCTTCATGCTTGTTGCTTGTAGCAGTAGGCCTCCAAGACCGTTAACTACCTGTGTTGCTATTCTTTGATTTTTCTGACAATAGTAGTCTACGAAATGTATATATTTCTGCCACCTGAGTGTGGCTGAGTATGAAAGCAGGTTGAGCTGTTGTATGTGGTATTAGGGCTGCCAGCACAGGAGGCCTACACTTATCCCTCACCCACCTCATCTTACTGTATTGTTAAATTGAAAGCTGTAAATGCTGTCCCCGACCCCAATACCTCATTCCTGACTGATTGCTGCAGTGCCAGCTAAAATTTGTACTGCGGGTGAATTGAGGCCACTTTCCTGGAGTCTGTCCCTCATTTGATGTGTTATGATCATATCATCTGTCGTGGAATTTTCTGGAGTATATATTTTAGAGAACAAGGTGTCTAGTAGATTGGCCTTTCGCTCATCATCCTCCAATATTTCACCCAGATTATTTTTTATGTGCTCAATGCTATCGCGCCGACTCTCCCATACATAGGAAAGTTCGCTTTACTGAGTGCTCCTGTGTTATCTATAAGAAAGCTGTTGCCAGACATCTCTGACGGCGGCTTATCTCTTAAAGAACAAAAGGATTGGCAGTCCAAAATCAAAGTTGTTGCATCCTTTCTTCCCCCAACAATCATCTCTTGGGTGCCCTTGTACACATTGTACTGCATTCCCCTATGCCTTATCTAGTATTTTTGGTGCGTACAGAGGTTTCTGAACATATACAGTGAGATTGCAGGCAAGAAAAATCGACTGTAGGCGGTTTGAGCTAAGAAAGATACCGCTTTTTTTGTTTTAGATATATGGATAAATAGTGAAGAACTAATTAATGCAAATACAATTATAACAATACGTATTTTATAGTGAAATGCAGATAACCCGTTTTGGTTTGTATGCACATTGTAGTGTAGATACATTTACATCAAAATGTAATGCTTTATATTGTGTAAAATATGTTCTACACGTATATTAATTAAACCACTTGCTTTTGTAATGTAGTGTAAAAGATTGCTTACCTGCTTTGTGTAAAATCTCAAGATATTAAAAGAACCTCTCTCAAGTAGCCAAAGGTAACCTTAGGGTTTCCAATCAGATCCCTGCATGAAGCAGTGAGCCTCCTGGGTACCTTTTTATATAAAAGAGAAGGAAAACAATCATTGGTATAGTTAAAAATTGCAATTAGCAGAGCTGCGAATATAATGATATAATAGAAATTTAAGCAGTTTATTGTATTTAATTATTGCACTGATACAGGACAACTAAATTATAGTACTCTACCTATTACTGTGATATGTTCTACTAGTCATAATGTGTCACAAATGATGACTAGAAAATTACATTTGCCAGTGAGAATAGAAAAACCTGGAGGAACTGAATTTCTGAAAATACTTTTATTTTCTTACTGTTCCCATTCAAAATGTCAAAGCTAATTAAAGGAGTTTTCCAGTCTCAAAGATTGTATCATCATAAATCAGTTTGCACCTTCTAAAAACTTTTATAGTCATGGCTGGATGTGACTGTCTTGCCTAGTGGAACGGCTTTCCCAAAGAGGAAACAATTCTCTATCAGTCAATGTGGTATATAAAGTGGAAAAATTACTGGTGTCAAATATGGAAATACTGAATTTAATAGAACTCTAAAAAAATGTGTCAAAGCATACTGGTGCTTATTATAAGTCTGATATTTAAACTATTATTAAAATATATTTACAAAAAATGCTTTCAGTGTTATTTCCACAATGTCATTATTATTCACAAGGAACAGTAAATTCATACTTATTGTTAATATACAGACCAAGTGTAAGCAAAATTTTCTTTCTTATACCTTTGAGTTTTTTTTTTTCATATCCATGTGTCCCTCTCTGCATCCGGCTTTCAGTTGTGGCGGTGCGGGCAGTGCGGCTGTCACGAATCAAAAAGGGATTTGTGGCAGCTCTGGGTCTGCTGGAATTTAAATGCAGTTTTTTTTTCCTTTGGTCCAGCAAGAGTTAATGTCAGTCTTTTGCTAGCAGCTTCTTTTAGGCTGGTCAGCTGATGTTGGTTGGTAACCACTCCCACCTCACTTTAAATAATCACATGACCCATCAGCTGATTGTCTGTTATAATCACTTCTATGCAGACCAGCTATGTGTGTGAAGTTGTCCTTTGACTGTGGTACTGCCACTGTTGGAGTCTTGTTTACCTGGTGCCATTTGCTTTGCTGCTGTGGAGCTTAGCAGCAGAAACTAATCTAAGGTGCATTATTTCTGTCAGTCCTTTGTCTCTTTCCCTGTGTAATCTTAACTGCAGTGGCAAGGCTAGCGTCCTTACCGGACAGTGCACTAGCCAGGGTTAGTAGAGGTTACAGCCAGGGACTAGGCACATGATGGCGGTGGGGGGGAAAGACACATAGGGCGTTTGGGGAGCTTAGGGACAGGCACAGGCTGGTGTCAGGAGGTGTACCATCCCACTCTCCCTACCGTTAGGGCCTTCCTCCCCTTCATCATCCTGTTGTACCTATATGGTGTGCAGTCTGCCGGACATGCCCGTGTCCGGTTTGACATTATAACCAATCCAGCACCGTTTTCCTGAGTCCCTATGGCTTTTGGATGCCTGATTCAGACCCTCATGGACTAGGTTGCTGAGTTGAGGTCACAGGTGGTGTAGCATCTTCAGCTTATGTCTAAGTTCTGTGTCTCGGCTCATGCCCAGGCTCAACCGGAACCAAAAATATCTCTGCCTGACAGGTTCTCTGGAGGGAGAAATAAATTTATGGTTTTCAGGGAAATCTTTAAATTATATTTCAGGCTCCACCCTCGTTAATCAGGCAGTAAGGAATAACGTGTGGTGATTGTGGTTTACTTTCCTGTGGGTGATTCTCAATCCTGGGTCTTCTCCTTGTCGACAGACTCTCCATCTTTGTGGTCTGTGTATGAGTTTTTTGCACCTTTGGAGTATGGTGATCCTGATGGTGTAGCCCAGGCTGCCTGGCTGAGTCTAAACTCTGTAAGATCAAGCGGGGGGCCCCAGCCGGCTGAGGAGTACTGCTCAGAGTTCCGGAGATGGGCCACTGATGCTTATTGGAATGACACTGGCATTAGGGGTTATTTTTTGTCTGGGTCTGTCAGCTAGGCTTCATGATTCTCTGTTTAAGTCTGCTACTCCAAGGTTTTTGGATGTTGCCATGGCCATTGCTATCAGGGTGGATAGATGCCTGAGGGAAAGACCAACACCGACTCTACCCCCTGTTTATCTTCCTAAGGAGTAGTTCACATAGGTGCTGTATGATGAACCCATGCAGTTGAGGGCTGCCTGTGGTTCACCGTGGGGTGGAGGCATGTTTTTACTATGGTCTTACGGATCATTACATTAAGGTCTGTACATCTCGTGCCAAACATGTTACTCCATCTCATAAGCCACGTTCCTCTGGTCGTGTGGAGTAAGATGACAAGGGTGTGTACATTTCCCCCATTTTTATGTCTCTATTCACAATTTCTGATGAAATAGTGGTTGGTGGGAAAACTGAGACTATTCCGGTTCTTATAGTTAGTGTAGCTGGCGTCTGTTTGGTGAATTCTCACTTTGCTCACATCCATGGTCTAAATGGTAGGGCGCTTGTAAGATCCATTCATATTCTTGCTATTGATACTTTCAGCCATAAGAGTTTGACCCAAGTCGTACATAATGTGAACTTGCGCATAGTGACTCTACATAAAGAGTTCCTGTTGTGCTACCTCTTGGAATGTCTGCCTACTTCAATTATCTTAGGCCTTCCCTGGCTGAAGAAACACAATCCTGTTATTGATTGGCGGTCCAGAGAAATAGTCAGTTGGGCAATTTTTGTAAAAACAGTTGCCTGGGTCCTACAATTTGTCCCGTCTTTGTTAAATCTACCCCTTCTTCTCTGGTGGAGGTAGCTAAGGTGCTACAGGAGTATAGTGGCAAGACTCTACCCACACCTCAGATTAACTCTAGACCTTCGTGTCCTCCCAGGAAGATTGGTCAGGGGAGGGTGGTGGCTCCCACTGAGTATCCTGAGATAAAGAGTTTTGTGACACGGTGGAACGCCTCCATTGACTGTTCCTCCAGGAGATTAACATCTTATTCCAACAACACATGTGGTAATAAACATTCAGGTCTGGATGTGTGTGTGTGTGAATGAGTGTGTGTGAGTGTCCACTAAAAACATCATGTGGAAGTACGCATCTTGGACTCTGAGTTCTAGAGTGATCGGTCCTAATAGGGTGGCAAATGTTGTCAGCCCTATGACCTTCCAATTGGAGTTACCCCTAGTGATGCATATCCAAAACGTGTTTCACAGGTCGTTGCTCAGGAGATTTGTCTCACATCCGGAGCCTATGTTATTGCCATCACTGTCAGTCTGCATTTGCTATGACCTTGAAGACTAGGTGAATACACAGGTGAATGCTAGTGTTTTGATGTGTCCCTGCTGTACATCATTTCTGGAATAATTTGATCTTAAGGGTTCTGAGGACCCTCATAGAAAAGGGGGTACTGTCATGAATCATTAAGGGATTCATGGCAGCTCTGAGTCTGCTGTAATTTAAATGTAGTTTTTTTCTTTTGGTCCAGCAAGAGTTAATGTCAATCTCTTGCTGACAGCTTCTTTTAGACTGGTCAGCTGATGTTGCTTGATAACCACTCCCACCTGCCTTTAAATAGTCATATGACCCATCAACTGATTGTTAGTTATAGAGAAACTTCTATGCAGACCAACTAGGTGTGTGGAGTGCTTCTTTGGCTGTGGTATTGCCGCTGTTGCAGTCCTGTTTACCTTGTGCCATTTAGTTTGTTACTGTGGAGCTTAACAGCAGATTGTGAGCTAAGTTGCATTCTTTTTTTTCAGTCCCTTGTTTGTCTCTTTCCCTGTGTAATATTACCTGCAGTGGCAAGGCAAGCATCCTTACCGGTCAGTGCATTAGCCAGGGTTAATGGAGGTGACAGCCAGGGATAAGGCTCATTACAGTATGGACCCGTATAGGCATTAGAGGAGGTTAAGGAGAATCACAGGTTGGTGTCAAGAGATGTCCCATCCCCCCTCTTCCTACCATTAGGGTCTTCCTCTCCTTTATCATCCCGTTGTACATATATGTTCCGCCTGATAAACCTGTGTCCCTTTGTGACAGCGGCTTCAGTCAACGTTCAGTACTCAGTACTGAGTACTGAGCAGCAGCTAAAGCTGTAAGCATGCCCTGGTACTGACAGCTGACTCAGCATTGATGCACTCTATAGCCGGTTGTCAATGAGTGCTGAAGCATGGTTACAGCCTCCACTTACTATTTACCGATCAATGACTAAAAGCTGAAAGTTACCGGGAGAATTGTAGTTCATTTCCTTCCAGTAGCCAGACTTACCGTGCAGGCACCGGGGTAGCTTCAGAATGCTATTAACCTGCAGTTGGTAGGTAAATTATTGCCTGGTTTTGAGCTACGACCATAATCATTCTGTTTTTCTGTACAATGTATGGTTTTAAAACTATTCTTCCTGAATGATTTCACCCACTTCCATCTACCTCAACATAGCTACCAGTGAATTTCCATATAATTGATCTATTAGCTGATTTCCAGCAAAAACCAACAGTCCTGCACTTCACTCTGCTCCTTAATAACTGGGCATAGTAGGGCTGAGTTGTTTTCTCATGCTTCTATTGACAGATCAATGGAGAAAAACTGCTAATTCTAATTTGTTGATGCGTATGGCAGAGGATTATTTTCTGCAATATGTACTACCAAAATTTCATTTACAGTTTCATGCCACTGATCGGTCAACAGCAGGCAGGCAAACACAGCACTCTTTAAGCTTGTGTGAGATCTGCAGTGTTTTGTTGTGCAGAAGAAAGTGCAGGACTGTTGATCTTTGCTGGATACCAGCTAACATAAAATAGCGGAAAAAAAAATGTGCAAACAAACTACTGTACAGGACCATACAGTTCCACAAAGAATAGAATGGACTACAAAAACTAGAATTCACTCCGTGTTAGTGGTAGAGGAATAGCAGAGCTGTGCTGGAAGGCAACAGAGAGAGGCTGGATATGCTACATATCCTCAGCCAGCAGGATGGATCCAATGCTAACTGCAAGATAGAGGCAAGAGGAGCATCCTTAGGGGGCTGAAATGTATAAAATGGGTCAGATTTAACAATGATTTTACTTGCATAAATGAATAATTATATATGATACAGGAAAGATGTATATCTCTGTACCTTGTTAGCCAGTAGATAGAAAAATATACAGAATTGAGAGTCCTCAGTGGTTGATACCTTTTAATGGCTAACTGAAAAGATGGTAACACATTGCAAGAGTAATCTCGAAAGCTTGCAATGTGTTACCATCTTTTCAGTTAGCCAATAAAAGGTATCAACCACTGAGGACTCTCAATTCTGAATATTCTTAATTATATATGTACATTATTATATAACCACATTATGATTTGGGTAAAAAAGAAATTAAAGCTTTTGTAAATTCTACAGTGATCTGTAAACTTCAAAAATGAAGGCTAAAGATGAACATAACATTAATAATAATATTGTACAGAGTAAATGGATGCAATATAGCAATATATTCTTTCTTTTTTCTTCAGTTGTCCTTCTTGACACTACAACAGCTATTGGAGAACTCGGATGGAAGACGTATCCATTAAATGGGGTAAGGAAGCCTTCTTATTTTTAACTATAAAAGTTCCTATTTGGATTCACATGCAAGATCCTTTTCATCTAATTGTATTATGTCTTATCTATATGGCTGTTTTATGGCTGTGTGTGTATGCTGTATCTTTAGTGTCATAGATGGATTAGATCTCATCCTGGGAGATCAAGAAAATCTGAGCTTCAGTTGTTAAATTTGTTGTATTTATTTTTATTATTGATCAATTCTCCTGATGTCTGAATGTAGGAATAAAACATATGTTTTTGATAAAAGAAACAATCTCATGAGATAAAACGCATAAGTGAGGCGGACTGCTTCATATCCTACATGTTGATGCAGGTTATCTTTTGTATATTATTCTCCAGCATGGTGGCCAACCTGACTTTTTATTTTTTGTGGACAGCTTATGGAACATTTTTTTTACGGACACATTGTAAAACCATAATAAAGTATTATTATAATCTGATATGGAGACATTATCTGCCGTCACTGTAAACTGTAAAATGACGATAATTGCAGCCAAAATAAACTGCATACATGTCTTCATTTAAAAAAAAATCATGGATGCCTTAATTTTCTTACAGACTGGGCAAAAAGTGCCTGATTTTTACAGACTGTGCCGGAATTTCTGGATGGTTGGCAACCCTGTTCTCCAGTGCTTTGCCAATACAGGATAGTCATCTATTTTCAATATGAATCTTACTATTCTTATATAATACATGGATGATTGATGTATCAGGATTTCATTGACTTGAAAAAATCCAGTGCTACTAGCGACCAACCAGTTTTAATATCATTTTCCATGCATGCGAAAATGATACATACATTCTAACATTAACCAAGTTTCCCATTCTTTTCTCCCAAGATTGATGAAAAGTGGTGAGATTACTTGTCAATCACTCTATTAGGGGACCTTCATTAAACCAAGGCATAATGAGATAGAGGTGTGCAGTCAGCCAAATATATAAAGTTTCAGTGCCTATATATGATTTTGCCTTTTCGATCACACTTATGTATGATGTGAAGGCTTAGATTGAATTTGTAGCTTTCAGTGGATGCTTCCGTTTAACCCACTGAGAATTTTTCCTTCCTTTCATCCTCATTTTCTCAGTGCAATTGTTTGAGTCCATTTGATTTGCAGGATGTTATTTTACCACTATTGTGGGTTACACCAATGTTGTAATAGCAATTCCATCTAACCATTGGTGTTCTTCCAACCATTTCGGAGCTTGGACACTGGCTCTGCCTGCCACAGCGCAGAATTGCAAATAGAATGGAAAGGAGTCACGCTCAACTAACAGGTTCTGCTTTATTCAGATATAATTAATTCAAAGGACAACTAACATCCGATTCGTCACGAGAAAACATTTGCAGCATGTTGCGAGTGCCTCCACAAATCGGACCAGGCACACCAATACAAGTCTACGCACAAAGACAATTGAGAAGATGGAGAAATTAAGTTCTCCATCTTCTCCACACCTCTGATAGGATTCTCGTGTGTGAGAGAATCAGATCACACTAACTTCACACTCATGAAGTGTCATTAGCATAATCGGCCCGATTCTTTCACGACTGTCTGACTGCAGCCTAACAGATTAAGAGATGTTTCCCTCTTTATTGTATGTTTACACACAGTGATTTTTTAAAAAGTTTTTTTTTTTTTTTAAAGAAATGTAAAATATAAAAAAGGAACTCATACTTCTCCTTTCCACTGGATCCACTTTACAAAAGGCTAGATAAAACACTACACTACTTTTTGAAAAACAACACTGAGTAAATCAATCCTAAACATTTCTGAATTAGGCTATGTGCACACAAAGTTTTTGGAGCTGAAAATGGGCAGAAACCTCCACATCCTCCTCAAAATTTCATAACTCTTCAAACACTTTAGAGTTAATGCTCAGTTTCCACTCCAAAAATTGGTCAAAAAGACTTAGTGTGCACATAGCCTCAGCGAAGTCCAATTACAGTTATGAGAAAAGCTAAGTACACCCTCTTTGAATTTTACAGGACATAATAAACAAAAGAGTTTTGGAAGCCTAAAATGAGCGAAAACGCCAAGATTTTTAGGAGAATTTGGATAACTTCTGCTCAGTTTCTGCTCGAAAACTCCTCAAAAAACTCTACATCCTACATCTTCTATTTTAGAGAGCTGGCGGTTTCCAAACGAAGCTATCAGACGATTGAACATGTTACTACTTTTAACCGCTGCAAGGTTCCCAATATTAGCATTGACATGCTGTACATTATATCTATTTTTTACGGTGGTTTTGCTGCACTTTTTTGAGATGGATTCTGGACAGAATACACCTGAAAAACATATGTGCACATACCCTATCGCTGTAAAGAAAAGTGAGCCAAAGTTCCTCCAGGATTATGTGAAAAACTAAATCTTCAAGATATTCCTGCTAAAGGTGGTTCTACAAGCTATTATATAATTTGGTATGCTTAGTTCTCCACACCTTTCTTCGGGCGCATTTTTGCCTATTTTTTTTTATAAATTACACGTGTAATTTGTTATGTGTTGTCGTTCATCTGAATTTGCAGTTAACCAATTTTAAGACATTCTAAGAACCAGATATTTTTTGTGTTATGACTTGTTTCCTAAAACCATATAATTCAAATAGGGTGTACTTCTCATGACTATATTTTTTATAGTTTTATATATAAATTAATACTGTTTTAGTCTCAAAACTTCTTGTGCTTTACTCATTCAACATGTTCTTCAACCCTCATTCATTTCTCCCAAATTCTCCCATTCTGTCTATTTTTTCACTTGAGGGAGCTAACCAGATTGGGAAAAATGCTGCATTTTTTGTGTGCTTTGCTAAGTAATTCCAGCATCTGGCTATTCAGACTAATGCCTTACAAACATATGGCGCATTTGCATCCATGTGCAGCACATATTTATAATTTTCCCATGTAATTAGCCGGTACCAATAATACAAATCCAAATTATTACTGTTAAAAATACATGTTTGGTTCGACACTTCTCACATTCGATAGATAAGGAAGTCTGTCCAGAATTAGTCGATCTTGTTAATAAATAGTTAAAGACATTATAACGAGGAGTTATTTATGACATACGAAGCTTCGGTGATCAAAGACTCCAGTGCAATTTAACATAACTTTCAACTCTCCCTAGATGACTGGACATCTTAATGAAATGATGTGGCAGCCAATCGGTGTCGCTGGCAGTCTAATTCAGACTCAAGTGAAAAGCCTATATTAAAATCATATTAAAATCAAACTAATTTTAAACACTTCCCACTGCTTCCAAATAGTTTCTTCCCCTGGCAAGGTCACATATGACTTCAAATAAAGCTGCAATTAGCAGAGAGGATTTTGTTTTTGCACTCTGCTGCTGATTATTTGCAGTAATCTTTAATCAATTGCACTCACTGTATCCTATATTATTAAAAACCACAATCAGTCTACCCCCTAGAGTGCAAATGATTTGAGTACCATGCAGAAAGGGGCCATTGTATATCACATACTCGCCATAAGCAGGCAGAGAAGATGAGGATTGCACAAGATCTCTACTTAAATGACAAGCTTTGAAGGACATCTTGACCCAAAATGTTACATGAACATACGTGAAGGCAAAACACACAGTTTATATTGGCATAACAAATAGTAATGACAACTTATACTTTAAAGATCACCAGTAGAGGTGAGTGGATCATTTGAAATTTCGAATTTGCCAAATTTTCCCCCATAACACTTCTCTCAGCAGTTCAACCCTCTATATGGTGCGATCGATATCGATCGAAGCATTTAGAGGGCAGGAAAAGGAAGGGGGCCCCCTTTGCCCTCCATTGGGCTCCCCCACGATGTCACTGCAAGGGGTCAATCATTGCCAGAAGTACAATATGTCACAAGAAAAAAACAGTGCCAGAATCATTGGGCTCCAATGAAGCTCTCTAAAGTTATTACCTCATAAAGTGACACTGGTCAGAATTGTAAAATTTGGCCTGGTCTTGATGGTGAAAACAGGCTTCGGGGGTCAAGAGGGTTAAGGCTGATTTTACACATCGAAATTTCACCGTCCATTTATGGATCCCGGTTTCATATGTAAACATTCAGTATATGAGGTTGTTGAGCTGAGTCAGGAAGCCATGTGTGTGAATAGCAGCTGAATCCAAAATACAGTGTTGTATAAAAATTCCATAAGGTTTGTACATTACAAAATACTATGGCCTTTCCCAAATTAAAATTAAACCAAAAAGGTATTTTGACTTAATGACTTAATAGTGTCAAGTTTACAGAGGATTCAGATTTCACATCAAGGAAGTCAGATGTCAGTTATTTTTTTTTCACAGCGAGGTCCTCATTGGACAAAAATGCACAAAACCTTGTCATATGAACAACAAAGTGGATTTTCAATGTAAATCAATAGAACAGCCACTTTGAAGATCTCTGTCAAATCGGAAGTAATGCCATATCCACCTGTGATCTGACAGCTGAGATCACTGACGTAATGTAATTTCTTCTGGTCTGACAGAAACTATTGGCGAGATCAGCACTGCAGAGGAGAGCATACTCCAGGTTTAGGTATGGCTTATTTGGTTCTTTTATAAGATGGCTTCCAATTGGTAATTTTTAGTAAAGAGCTAAAAACCCTTTTAACTGTGCCCACAACAACTATGTTCTAAATATAATGAAAATGCCATCCTATTGCACCAATAAGTTTACAAAGTGAGGTCATGATGTCATTGTCCATTGTGATTACATCACACAGCCGAAACTCTAAACAGACAGTGATGCAGTGAGTTACAGTAAGGAAAAGATGTGATTTCAAAATGGCAAGCTAGTGATTATTTGTGAAGGCCATGCTATGTTATGTACATCTTTGTACATGGTTTAAAGGAGTTTGATAGTAGTTGCAAGATATTGTAGGCCAACTAAAGTCCCCCATTCACAATAGATAGTGATCGGCTGAGTGATGGTTTTCCTGTTTTCTCTATGAAGAGTCACTGCCAAACTTCTTTGGCTGCAGCTTGTCTCAGGGAGAACGAAAAGATCTGATGTCCAAAATTGGATATGCAGGATGCTCCCCTCTCCAAAATTATCAATGACTGGGGAATTGGGATGTCTCTATGTACATTAGGCTGTCTGGCAATCCAACCAACAACGATGGATTCAGATTATATTACTTTAATTGTGTGGCATATATTTTTTGCATATGCAAACAAAGACCTTCCTACTCAAACATTAATGAATGGACAGCATTCAGACAGCAAAATGACAGAATCTGTGTCTTTCTTTTGGACTGATTGATTTTGATTCAATTGCGTGATTTGAATTTGTGACTTGGATCAAAAATATGAGAAAGAACACTGTTTGCACTACTAAGGAGGGTGCACAAGTAGGTTCCCACACCTTAAGTGATCAGTAAAATAAACTTGGCACTCAACTTTGGAAAAGGTAAATAAGTTTTAATGCAGTCAAGCAAAAAACATTTTGGCCCCACCTGGCCTTCTTCAGTTACAGACTACAGTGAGAGCTTGTTATCTTATATGAATGATATCATAGTGGACAGTCACAGAATCGCTTTAAGTGATGGGCTGTCATATGGACCACATGGGAAGAATATGCCCTGGTTACCGTGAACGTCCTAGTAGAATATAGGTAGGTACGTGCATCTGCCATGTAGAGATGCCATGTCCACGGCCAGGTGGGGCCGAAACGTTTTTTGCTTGACTGCATTAAAACTTACTTACCTTTTCCAAAGTTGAGTGCCAAGTTTAATTTTCGGATCAGAAAAATAGACACGTCTGCTTTTGTTGTGTGGACACTCGATCATATCATTGAAAAGCACGATTGAAACATGTACATGATCTACGGACACCTGAATGAGGTCTAACGCCTCCTTTTATCTGGTAGCTACAATAGATTTGTGATTGCTAATTATCATAGATGAGCCATTTATAAAGAAGTCAGGGAAAGTCAAATTTGGAGAGTCAGAGTCGAAGTTAATCCAACATAAGATCAGTTATGACTAATGAAGTTTTCCGAAACGCGTCAGTTGTTTGATGGCGTGTGTTCAATGGTTTTCCACGTATGGAATAAAGTTATAGTAAGCACAGAGTTTCTCAAGAAGGACGGCATGCTGGCTTTTCTCTTATCAGACTCAGAGTTGGTTTCACAAATTCCCAGACTGAAAAGCAGAGTTTTTAGGCAATGTCAAATACATATTAAACATTTATTTTTAAATAAATCTGATTTTACGATCAAGGTTTCTGTAGCTATAAAGGGCATTGACAAATAGTTGGATGATAGGATTTTATGACATTTGAAGGGTGAAGCATTTTTAATTAAAAGTAAATGGAATTTTTTAATAAATGCCATAAGACCCAAAGGTTTATATGAATCCTATAGGATTCTAGTGCTGCTGAAGTGGTTGGATCGCATAAAAAGCAGATATTGTATAACATGTGCCGATGTGTGCAATCAGGCATCAGAAGTTATTTTCCAGTTTCTGTACAAAGGGCACCAAAGGACAACGGGTTACATGCTCTACCCTATAGAGAGAAAAACAAAATGTCTTTCTTATCAGCCATAAATGTACTGTATTTTATATGGATTAGCTGCACTTCCACACAGCAGGATTGTTATGGACACTGCGACTGCTAATATAAAGGCATTTAAATTCACACTTCACAATGCAAGTCATAAATAATGTACCGGTACCGTGATGAGAAATCATGAATACAAAGGTCGTTTATTTGTTGAGATGGTTCTGTTAGTTGAAAGGAACTTTTGGAAAGTGAGAGACAGGCGATAAGCGGCAGAAACGGAAGCAAACATGAAAGATAATAGACAAACAGAAGATGATGAGATTGAATAGATTATGCAGAAAGGGATACGTTAAACTAAGAAGGTAGACTAGAGAATGCAGAGTGTGATGTTACAATGGATACAAGAGCCATGGGAGTATATATATATAAAAAATGAGGGGCAAGGATCATCTGGGCAAGTTAAAACAGAAGAAACACGTTAGCACCATATTGAGTGATGTGGTCAATAACATTGATGTATAGTGAAATCCCTTCCTTTAGTATCAATAGGGCCTAAGGGTATGTTCACACAGTTTTTTTTAATAAAGATTTTAATGGTTTTGCATCAATACCCACATCAAAAACCGCTTGAAATACTCTTGGAATAGGCATCAAATTGCATATAATGGGAAATTGTCAAAATTAGGGTTTATTCAGACAAACGAATAAATCGGAAGAGTGCTATCCGACATTTCATGAGATAACTCTCGCTCCGTTGTTATACTATGGAGCAGTGCTAACTAGTGTCTATTTTCTCCTGCCGAGTTGGCATGAGAAAAAAAATCGCTGCATGCTGCGATTTGCTATGTATTTCGGAGGGCATACATCCATACAAGTCTATCGGTGCATCATGTCATCTGAGTGCAGTGCGATTATCGTGGATGCTGACAATGGAGGAGATGGAGAAATTGCTTTCTCCCTCTACTCCGCACCTGTGATTCAGTTCTCTCATGCAAGAGGATCGGAGCACAGTGACACTTGACTCACGGTCACACCAGATTTTAAGCTTAGTGTCATTAGCATCTCTCGTCGAATACTATACACTAATGTGAACATGGCCTGACACGTAGAGAAAAACAGCACAGTGTGTAATATGTTTTCTTATTATAAAGTAATAGAAAGCTTATTAAAAGAGTATTTGAAGTGGGTTTTGACATGGATTTTGGAGTGGAAACTGAAAACAGAAAGCTCTATATCAACATACCCTACCAGTTTCTCATATATTCTGGATTATAAACTCATAGAAAGGAATATCATCTTTACTTAGCTAGAGGGTAGCCAGCACAAACTGTGAAACCTCCCGTTATCACTTTTTTTTAGGCGAGACTTGTCCTCAGTTTGATGACCCTAAAGTGCTATAATTGCAGTATCGAGCTTTGAGGACAAGAAAATAACCTTGAAAAAATAAGGTGAACTGGACAGTTATTGGAGCGCCCAGCAGGGCCGGGGGGTACTCGGTACTGGGCCGGTTAGGCTCTTTCAAAGGGGAAGTATGTCACGGTGGTGATGGTGACCCGGTCTTTGGCCCTTGGTGTCCAATAAAGATGATGGAAGTTCAATGAGGAGGAAGATGGTAGGATAGTTGTAGGGGAAAAGGGGAATCGTGACGCCACCTGTGGTATTCGGCTAAGGTGGCCGACGCTGCACTGCAGATCCTCTGGGATGGTGTTAGGGCAGCGGAAATGGTAAAGCTCTCCACAGGTAGAGCTGTTTCCCAGGGCAGCTGAGCCGGTGACGGTGATGGTGAATGCGCTGCAAAGCAGGTGAGATGTAAATGACACAATGGACACAGTTGGGTGCAGTTTCAGGGTCTTTACTCACAATTCCTGCATGCGGTAGCCCACTTGGTACTGTGTCCTCCGGGGAAGGGGTCCAGCCAACTCCCAGGTAGATCAGGAACACCTTTTCAGGACTCCTCTTTGTGTTCTCCTTTCTTGGCCGTCTCTTTCTGCACTGATCTCTCCCTTCTTTCCTGTCCTGCACCTTCATAAGCAGTGTCCCCAATCCAGCAGCCTCGTACCTTGCCGAGTGACGTGTGTCAGGCCCCAGTGTCCTTTATCTCTACAGCTGCCTTTTTAAGGAATGCTTGTGGAGTTGGCTGATGCACTTGCAATTACCTCAGCCTCCGGCTTTCTAGCTGAGCCTTGTAGTTCTCCACTAGCCTCAAGGGCCGGCTCCCTTACTGCGGCCTGGTCCTTCCTTTTCAGGATACGGGCCCCACAGGTGGCCAGTCACACTACCCGTGCCCCTAGGACCCCATTTTATTCTAGGAGTTGCTTTCCTTCTAGATGTTTCTCACTTCTCTGACCCTCACTCCTCTCACGTCAGCCCTGCTCCTCTGCTGTCCTGTAACCAACTGACTAGTTTCTGGAAGGATCTATTTACCTCAGGACTAGCTCCTCCCACCAACTGTCACCTCCTTGTCGCTAATTGGATCACATTCCTCACACCACCTCCTAAGCTCCTCCCCCTCTACCTACCTTTCCCACTTGCCTCCCAACACCCTTTCCTAGCCAGTCTGGGATGAGGCCATCCTCCTGAAGGGTGCCCTGACTAACTAGTGTGTGTTGGGTGTGAGTGTTAGGAGTCCTAGGTGGTGCTTCTTCCTTACCTGAGGGTGGGATACCACACCTCTGGATGAGGTGCCGTACCTCTGTGGCGACTGGACCCTCAGAGGCACCACATTCCCACATATCTCCAGTTTTGGTCCAAGAGATGTCCATCAAGCATAGATGAGAGGGGATGTAATCAAGATCGCAAGGCAGGTAAATGCTGAAGAAAACCTCAAGGGACATGAGGAGATTCATTTGAGCACAGTGCAGGAGTTGATAAAATGTTTTTCTACAGTATTCTTTCCTACTACTGCCTTACATCCGTGTGATCGGAAATATCTCCTTAGTCTCTATATATTCCCAATGACAGGTCCTCAGTCTTTGTTTAGGTCAATATAGAGCATTTTGTTCAAAGAGAATTTTGAAACAAATCCATTCTAAAATCCTCAAAATCTTGTAATACTCTTTCTGTAGCAAAAACTCGATTCCAAGGGTAATTATGACTTCTTGTTTTGATTATTAGGATGACTTCCCAATTTTAACTTTTAATATAGAACAGCGTGAAAATGTGTTAGATTGTACTTGCCTTTTTTATCATTCTCATACTTTTATCTAACAGAGTGTACAGTTTGTAGCTATGGAGATCAACCACCTGTTAGGCGTCGGATTTCTGTCGCTGCACAGCGAGAATCCTGAGCCTTACCTCCAGCGGTCTCCCATTCCTCTCCAGCCGCAGAGGAGGTTGCTCAGCAAACTCGTCGGTCCAGGCGCTCTGCCCAGACCAGCTCCATGGGTTTGCTTGCTGCTGCCACCTCTGGCGCAGCTATGACAATACATGCTGCTCAGCAGCGAGATTCTCCAGGGACTAAGTCCCCATGTCGGGCCACTGAGCATGCCAGTGGAGTGATCTCCCATTGGATATCGAAGGTCACGTGCTCAGGTCCTGCTCCTGTTCGGATTGGCCCATCCTAGAAGCCAGGAAGGTCCCGGACGCTTGCAGCTATAAAAGGTTCGCATGGCCGCTCGGCCATGCGCTAGGATAAGACTGTATTTACAGACTATGTGGAGTGAGTGATGTATGCACGTATGAATGTCTCTGGTGAATGACTCATTAAGAAACCCCTACCCTTGGTACGCATGTGTTGTGCAGCCTAGCCTGCTAGCGCCCAGGCTTAGGTGTAGGTAGGACAGAGGTTGAGTCAGGCATCAGTCCTCACCAGGGACTCGGCACGCCTCAGTGCACATGCTCCACTTCATAGCCAGCATCTATAGCGGCACTCGCGGCAGCGACTCCGCGCGCTCAGTGGGCCTAGAAGGACTCTAACCCGTGTCCTTGGGGTAGTGTTCTGTGGCCATACACTGTGTGCTCTATTGGCTGGCCTCTGTGAGCTGCTCTATTGGCCGGGCTCTGTGAGCTAAACAAGCTCCAGCGTTTACGTTCAGCGGTTGTGCGACTCTGTGCATTAACAGAGTTCGCACCTGTTCACATTGGGTGACGTAACCCACGTGTAACTGTTTTTATGCCACTCTATTCTTCCACCATTACTTAGCAGCAGTGTATCCCCTCTGCACGGTGGAACCCGGGCTGCGAACGCACCTACTATTATTTTATAATTTGGTGCGTTCCGCCAGCCCTAACACCACCACAGCGTGGCTGAGGATGTGAAGTAGCTACATTCCAGGATGATGATCTGAATCATCTGATCCCAGTCTCCTGTGTTCCCCATCTCAACTCTTCAGTCCATTAATTTCTAATCAGTTAGCTGCTCACCTTCCACTCCCTGTTAGCCTCTGACCTGAAGCTGATGTTATCAGTCCTGCAAAATCACAAAACTCTTTAGAAAGCCAGTGCTTCTTCACTTTTAAAACAGTCATCCTGTTGCTGCTCCCATAGAAAGGATTTCATTTTAAACAGCTTTTTAATAAACCATTGCTTCTTTATTGCTTATCCCAAAATATGGATACTTTTTTTTGAAGGCTTGTTAAAAAAAACAGACAATTTTACAAGATTGACTCACCTCTATAGGCCATCCATTAAGTTGTTCTCTTTGGTTCTTTACTTTCTTAATTCTTTGACATCATGTTCATATCTTCAGTTTTTTACTGATTTTATTTTTCCTCTCAGTTTTTCTTCTGCTGTAAAACAATTTGTAAAAGTAGTAATTGTTAGTGTTTGCATCTCTGCCGTGTGTGTGTCTGTCTAGTCAGTTAATGTTTTATTACTTATACAATATGTGTAATGAGAGGCTCGGTGGAGGACGTCTGTGCACCTCGTGCATAACAAAATGTCTTGTTTTTACAAAAATATTTGTGGTTTTACTTTATTGCTCTTCTCCTCAGGACTTAAAATGTGCCATCATTGTAAACTTAGCTGAATTATGACTCGTAGGTTGTTCTCTTTTTTCTAAACTGTCATGCGGATGATAATTAAGGGAAAAGATTTACATTTATAAACTGGGGCTGGAGATGACATAGAGGTATGTGAAGCCCTCATTAGCATTCTTCAGACTTTTTTTCAATAGCAGAGCGGGTTCAGTTTTTTGGCAGCACAAATTGATTAGCTCTAATTGAAAAACTTATTGCAAATTACTATGCTAATCAGGGTGAATCTAGTCCGAGCAGGTAGAGCACGGAAAGAAACTGAAATTATATCTTGGTCTGTGCACTTGTTATTTTGGCTACAGTAGACAGTGATATATAAACTACATAAAGGACTTCCATTCCATCAAAGAATGTGACATAAAGATAATGCTGGAGATGTTCCTGTTGGGGTTGTCCCGTTAAATACATTTATCACCTTTCCACAATATAAGTGATAAATCTATAACTAGAGATGAGTGGATTGATCGCTGGAGGATCAACTTAGAGTTTCATTTCCAGGAATTCGAAGTTCCTCAAGAATTTGAAAAATCTGCAAATTGAGTCTCATTGATGAGACAGAAGAGAATATGCATGCCCTACACCATTTCCAACACTGCCGAAGACTGGGAGAGTCGGCTAATGATAAAAGCATGGTCTCACAGGTTTCAGCCTAATCCATGAATCTATAACATCACATGGTCTATCTCAGTCAATGAGGGAGGCTTTCATGTGCAGTCTAGAAAATGGGGGCCTTGTTATGCTTGTACAGTGTAGGGGTACACAGTCAAAGAGCAAAGCCTTGCTGCTATCACTGCAGAAGCAGATAGTAAATGGGAGTGGCAGTTTCATTGTTTGATTATTAAAAGGGTTGTCTGATCCAAATCGATAAGTCTGCACTCACTTAGGGTGACTGCAGACTTATGAATCCCCCGAGCGCACAGGTCACTGCGAGGATTCGCCGGTTTCTGACCCGGTATCGGTGGGTATGTATGAGTTATACACACACCCAGCCAGTAGGTGTAGTCCCGCTCTCCATGCACTGGTATAAAAGTGTAGGAATCGAGGCCATGCCCGCTGCACGGGAGTATCTATAACTCATACATACCCTCTGGTACCCAGAAATCCGTGAATCCTCGCAGTGTACAGTGTGCTCGGGGGATTCATAAGTCTGCAGTCACACAGAATGACTGCAGACTTATTTATTTGGACCAGACATCTCCTTTAATACAAAAATTCAAGTGACATATAGGAAAGTGCTATAGCTGTAGAGTCACTGGGCCTGAAGAGATTGATCTGAGATGTACTGCTGTAAAAACACCTTAATAGCCTTTTAGCCATTTAGGAGAATAATATAACTAACCATCATAACTACCTGTATGCCCAAATCAAGTTGCCCAGGGTCTGTTGGCTGATAGCTGACACCTAGAGTTGATCAAAAAACTTTAGATAGGTGCTTATCCAAACAGCTCTATCGCTTCCCAAATAGCTGCCTTGGGAACCTGGATACCTCGAGCGCTCCCGATAATCAGCTGTTCAGAACCGCAGCTGCATGTGTCACGGCTGTGTGACAGTCACACCGTATACAGCTGGGAGAAGGTGCTGTGGTCAGTTGAGACAAAAATTGAACTCTTTGACATTAACTTAGCTCACCATGTTTGGAGGAAGAGAAATGCTGCCTATGACCCAAAGAACACCATCCCCACTGTCAAGCATGGAGGTGGAAACATTATGTTTTGGGGGTGTTTCTCTGCTGCGGGCACAGGACTACTTCACCGCATCAATGGGAGAATGGATGAAGCCATGTACCGTAATATTCTAAGTGACAACCTCCTTCCCTCCACCAGGACATTAAAAATGGGTCGTGGCTGGGTCTTCCAGCAACACAATGACCCAAAACATACAGCCAAGGCAACAAAGGAGTGGCTCAAAAAGAAGCACATTAAGGTCATCGAGTGGCTTAGCCAGTTTCCAGACATTAATCCCAAAGAAAACTTATGGGGGGAGTTGAGGCTCCGATTTGCCAAGCGACAGCCTCAAAATCTTAATGATTTAGAGAAGATCTGCAAAGAAGAGTGGACCAAAACTCCTCCTGACATGTGCGCAAACCTCATCATCAGCTACAAAAAAAGTCTGACTGCTGTGCTTGCCAAAAAGGGTTTTGCCACCAAGTATTAAGTCTTTTTTGCCTGAGGAATCAAATACTTATTTCTCAATGCAAAATACAAGGAAATTTATATAATTTATACAATGTGATTTTCTGGATTTTATTTTTGATATTCAATCTCTCAATGTTAAAATTAACCCACCCCTAAAATTATAGACTGTTCATGTCTTTGTCAGTGGGCACACTTACAAAATCAGCAAGGGATCAAATACTTATTTCCCCCACTGTACATAAAAAAATATTGGCATCTGAATTAGGCCTAATGTATAGAAGACGATTTGTCAATTAATTATCCATACATGAAAGGCACTGATGAAACGCTGATGGTAAAGAACTGACACACTGACCAAACACTGATGAAAATATAATCCAAAACATTGATGACACTGGGTCAGTTTCTTGCATATGTGAAAAAGTGTACATTCATAAGCCCTGTTATTTTCTTCTCATACATGAGAAAAACGGAACAATTTTCATGAGTGTGCTGGTAGACCTGAGCGAATATCATTGGATCCCTCTTATTTGGCTCACTAATAGTGATTACCAAATGTCACAATCTATTTTTGGATCGATGTCAGATCTGGATCCTCATATATAACCTTTTTTCTTTTCAGGCCATCGGGGGTTAATGTCAGTTTTTGCCCCGGTGGCCGCTGGTGTTACTACAACTTTAGTTAGTCTGCTGATGGGTTTTTCCCCCTGGTGGCTGCTGGTGTTACTGCATTACGATTATTCATCTATGCAGGTGGGTGCCTCCCACCTTCCTATATAAGGTAATCTGGTACATCAGCTGACTATTGGTAATACTGGGCATTTGCTAACCAACCTTGGTGAAGACCGGACCTACCTGGTGCAGAGGGGGTTCAGCTTATCTGGAACAGTGGTGATGCTGCTGGATGCTAATCGGGTGCCTTACTGTGCTGCTTGGATCATTGGCAGCAGATAAAGCTAAGTTTTGGTTTTTAGTTGCCTTAACCCCGTGGTGTCTGTTTTATCTTTTCCTTTTGTGTTATTGGTGCAGTTCACTTTATTCCCTGTCTCACCTCCTGGGGAGGGAGTTGGGTGTTTAGGTCAGGGCTAAACAGGAGATAGGGACAGGTCGGGGACTTGGGCCTCACTACCATCAAGTGTACCCCCAAGTTAGGGAAAGTAAGGGCACCTCCTTAGCCTGAGGGACAGTTCAGGGGCCCAGGTTCCACATCTCCTGTTTTCCCCCTACTGCCCCGTGACACCAAATAGCTGCCTCGGGAACCCGGATACCTGGAGCGCTCCTGATAATATGTGTCACGGCTGGTTGACAGTCACAACACATTTAGCTGCGGCGCTGAACAGCTGATTATCGGAAGCGCTCCAGGTATCCGGGTTCCCGAGGCAGCTATTCGGGAAGAGCTTTAGCTTTTTGGATAAGCACCTATCCGAAGCTATTCGATCATCCCTACTGACATCACTATGGAGTTTAATAGCATTGCATCATTGCTTTGCATTAATAAATAGCCCTCATTAGATTTGGTACATAGTAAGGTGTTTGCACAATAAGCCATGATATATCTTTAAACATCTTGTAAGAGGGATTTTCTCAGCCTCTAATAAAGGCACTCCATGCATAT
This sequence comes from Dendrobates tinctorius, assembly GCF_039654945.1. NCBI lineage: Eukaryota > Metazoa > Chordata > Amphibia > Anura > Dendrobatidae > Dendrobates > Dendrobates tinctorius. Next base: position 4,876,472 of record NW_027361752.1, on the reverse strand, counting down.
AAAAAGGGTAATACGCTATTAACCGTGGTGCTTTCACTTATCCGTGCGGAATGTGCTATTTCTGTCCTTCATTTGGAAATGTGATCAGCATTTCCTGTTATCGTTCTGATTGCAATAAGACATTTTCATGCACTTGATTTTTAATGTAAGCATAATTTTGGAGATCACTGTGTGATTAAATGTGCAAGGCCTCCAGCTGCTGTCTCTCTCTCTCTCTTTTTTTTTTTTTCGGAATTGTCGGGAGGCAGTATAAGCGTCTGACATTAATATTTATAGACCAATCTCTCAATATATGTCGCTTTTTCTACCAGTGTTTGCAAGGGGTTTATTAAGAGCAGCTCGGATAAGTCAGACCTTGCTTGTCCTGTGTTGCTGCTTGCTTTTAGAATGAAAATACATTGGCAGAAGTCTTCTTAGCCTAAAGCTTATTAAATACACCATTATTATATCCATGACTACACAAGAATAGTTCTGTTGAGGTAATTCCATTATGTGAGTGAAATATTTTAGGTTATGTATCCAACGGGGATAAACAAAATGATTTATGTTATATTTCACCTCGACTTCTCTTCTTACTTTCTTTTTTTTATTTAAATTAGCAATGTAATGAGTTTTCTTTTCCCTCTAGTTTTTCACCACAACTTGAAGCATTTTTCTTCAAAGGTACAGATGTGGGTATAAAACTCAGTAACAGACTGGGGTTCCTTTGGATCACCAGAAGAGAGTGAAACATTTGTTAATATACGTTTATTAGGTTAAGAACTGGCAAATAAATTATATTGATTTGTTTTGATCAGAAGATCGTTTGGTACTTTGGTTGACCTCTATGTCCTGATTTCATTTAGTTTTCTCTGAATTTATTTTCACCATTGGCAGGAAGGGGTTTATTTATCTACACGTTGAATTGTAGGGATGAGATATGGCATACTTGAGACATTTACATCCATCCAGGTGAATATTGACTGATTCATACACAAACCCCTGGTTCTGGCCTTATTATATTCACACTTCTTTCCCAGCCTCTCAAACCCTCTGTGCGTTTGGATACACAGATCCTTCTGATGATGGAGCATCTTGACAAGAGTTGAGCAAATTTTTTCAAAATTTGGTTCCGATTATGATCGGCTGTGAATATTCTATTTGCAATATCTGCCGAACACAGCCGAACGTCATTAGAGTTAATAGGAGCAGAAATGACCGAATATGTTCGGAAGCCATCATCAAACATAAATTCGGCACAAATAGGGCACCAATATGGCACGAATATGGCAAATTCAGATTCGGCAGCCGATTCAGAACATATTCGCTCAACTCTCATCCTGACGTCACACACCAGAAGCATGAGATTTTTCTTCTGGGAGTTTTGGAGGTCTTGTCTTTTTGTTAGAACCCCTAAGATGACCTGGAAGAGAGTTGGTAAGGGTGAGATATGTGAGAAAGGATCACTAATAGTTTACATACATCAAGAAGAAGAAAAAAAATGCCAATAAGCCTCATGAATATGGAAAAATATCAGTTACTTAATAAAATGGTGACATAAACAGCAGGAGACGCCATTAGATAAATAATGTTGAAGTATTATGTAATCACATACAAGGTTATTGTATGAACAAAGAAAGTATAGATTCAATGGGCACCAAAATTGGTTTAAATAACAACAATGCAAAATAACCATGATATGACTCCTCCTGCTGGAATGGCATCAGGCCCAACCTGGGTTTCGGCGATATACCTTCCTCTGAGGGTTGCCAATTTATTGCTGTGTTCCTTCACCTGATCTGTTTTTACCATTACAGTAATTGATATCTTTCCCTTTTTCTAAGTCTTATTAGCATTTTTTCTTTTTTTTGATGTATGTTTGTCTTTTGATGCTGCCTCGAATTAGCCCTTTTTATGTATTTGCCAACCTTACTAGCCACTTGACTATTGTCAAGGGTTTGACAAAACAGAGAGGAGCCAGAAAACAGCAGCGTCTGAGTTCACGTACTCTTGCACTGAATAGAAGCACTTCTCCTTTATATTAAACGGTGCAGGTTTCTATTAGCATTACAGGGGTGAAACTGTTCAGCTTGGAGTCTCAGTGCTGAGATCTCATCTCCCGAGATCTTGGTGCCGAGATCTCCATCTGCGCATGCGCCGCCCCCCCGGCGGACATTTTCCCAGAGTCCACCGCATAAGGAAATCATGGAACTGCGAGGGCTCTGGCCTTTCAAAAAATGTCAGCAGAGCCCCGAATCACCGGACACCCCCACAGCGCCGGACGCCCACAGCAGCACTGGACACCCACAGCAGCTCTGGACGCCCGCAGCAGCGCGCCGCACATCGGAACACCACCTCATCCCAGCCTGCGGCATGCAGCATCACCCCACTCTTGCCTTCCCCAGCAGTGACCCTGGGACCACTCTTCACCGCAGCCACCACCCCTGGTAAGCAATAAGATGCATGGATTATAAGAAGCACCATCACTTTATTAAAAAAATAATTTTTCCTATTTTTCTCCTCAAAATTTGGGGTGGGTCTTATTATCCGGAGCGTCTCATAATCCGAAAAATACGGTATACCCTCGAATAGACACATGGTAAATAGTATGTCAACATCTTGTTCTATTGTCATACGTTTGGCTGGTACACTAGTTTTTAACTGTATTGCTGCACTTTCAGTTCTAATACCTGTGTCCTTTTTTTAACAATGGGAGTGAATGTAAGATTTATGCAACTTTTTCAGCAGCTCTGTGTAATTTGAGTCCTATTGATAGCAACTTTTAATACCCCTTATTAATAGCTAAGACTATTTTTTAGATAACAGTGTCTTGGAGGGCATCTTCTGCTCCAAGCCCTCAGCAAAAGTTGACTCCTCTATAAGTATCAAATAGAGACTTCATTCTGGAGGATACATTTATGTTTCAGTGGTAGCTCCAAGACTTGTTCCGAAAACAAAATTGAAACACTGAATGTTTTGTAGGATTAAAGTTAGTGTTATCCCAAAATAGCCCAATTATCCCCTATCCACAAATTAGGTGATAGCGGGCTGAATGCTCAGATTCGGACAGCTGGGACCCCTGAGATGCTAAGAAAGGAGCTCAGGAGCCCTCAGAGTGGGGCTCATCAGATTATGGTATGTAGAGGAGGTGTGGCTGCTCGACCTCCGCACCATTTATTCTCTATCGGACTGCCGGTAATAGCTGAACACTGCATTCAAACTTTTGCAGCAGTACCATAGACATTGAATGGTGAAGAGGTCAAGCTTGCACATCTCAGCTACATTTAAGATGGAGCTCTATAGAGACCCCATTATTGGGATAGCTGGGACTCCCATTGGTTGTATCCCCAGTGATCAGCAGATATCCCTTATTATCTGGATCGGGGAGATCTTGCTATTTTTGGTATAATATTTTAAATAAATTGAAATAGAAATGTTAAAGGGGTGCTCTCACATAGATGGCATGATGTAGACTGCACACCCAGTGAATAAGTCAGCAGTCACCTACTGTCAGGACGGCACCACTGGATTCATATAAAAAAAACTTGGGGCAGCAGTGGCAAAGTAAAAATGAAGTATTAGGGGGTATGTACAGTGGGGAAAAAAGTATTTAGTTAGCCACCAATTGTGCAAATTCTCCCACTTAAAAAGATGAGAGAGGCCTGTAATTGACATCATAGGTAGACCACAACTATGAGAGTCAAAATGAGAAAACAAATCCAGGAAATCACCTTGTCTAATTTGGCAAGATTTATTTTTCAAATTATGTTGGAAAATAAGTATTTGGTCACCTAAAAACATGCTATATTTCTGTTTCTCACATACCTGTAACTTCTTCTTTAAGAGGCTCCTCTGTCCTCCCCTCATGACCTGTAGTAATGGCATCTGTTTGTACTTGTTATCAGTGTAAAAGACACCTGTCCACACTCCAAACTCCACTATAGTGAAGACCAAAGAGCTGTCGAAGAACACGAGAAACAAAATTGTAGCCCTGCACCAGGCTGGGAAACCTGAATCTGCAATAGGCAAGCAGCTTGGTGTGATGAAATCAACTGTGGGAGCAATAATAAGAAAATAGAAGACATACAATCTCCACACTGATAATCTCCATTTATCTGGGGCTCCATGCAAGATCTCACCCTGTGGGGTCATAATCATCACAAGTATGGTGAGCAAAAATCCCACAACCACTCAGGGGGACCTAGTGAATGACCTGCATAGAGCTGGGACCACCGTAACAAGGCTACCATCAGTAAAACACTACGCCGCCAGGGACTTAGATCCTCCATTGCCAGATGTGTCCCTCTTCCTAAACCAGTACATGCCTGTCTGAAGATTGCTAGAGAGCATTTGAATTATCCAGAAGAGTATTGGAGAATGTCATATGGTCTGATGAAATCAAAGTAGAACTGTTTGGTAGAAACAAAACTCGTTGTGAAAGAACACCATACGTACTGTGAAGCATGAGTGTGGCAACATCATGCTTTGGGGCTGTTTCTCTGCAAAGGAACCAGGACAACTGATCCATGTACTTGAAAGAATGAATGGGGCCATGTATCGTGAGATTTTGAGTGCTAACCTCCTTCTATCAGCAAGGGCATTGAAGATGAAACGTGAATGGGTCTTTAAGCATGATAATGATCCCAAGCACACCACCAGGGCAACAAAAGAGTGGCTCTGTAAGAAGCATATGAAGGTCCTGGAGCGGCCTAGCCAGTCTCCAGATCTCTACCCCATAGAAAACATTTGGAGGGATTTGAAAGTCCGTATTGCCCATTTGACAGGCCCAAAACATCACTGCTTTAGAGGAGATATGCATAGAGGAATGGTCCAACATACCACCAGCAGTGTGTGCTAACCTTGTAAAGACTTACAGAAAACGTTTGACCTCTGTCATTGCTAACACAGGATATATAACAAAATATTGAGATGAACTTTTATTATTGACCAAATTCTTATTTTCCTCCATAATGTGAAAAATAAATCTTGCCAAATCAGACAAGGTGATTTTCTGGATTTGTTTTCTCATTTTGACTCTCATAGTTGAGGTCTACCTATGATGTCAATTACAGGCCTCTCATCTTTTTAAGAACTTACACAATTAGTGGCTGACTAAATACTTTTTTCCCCACTGTAACTAAAGTTCTTATTTTTACATAGAGGAATCCTAAGGAGTAAAATAGATTGACCCTGTAACATCCCTTTGACTCTACTAGTTTTAGGGGCACAAGCCTTTTCTTTGATTATGAATTATTTGCTGCACCCAATAAGTAGAGGAGGTTTGACAAAAAGAAGACAATCACTGATGGTGAAGGATGTGACCATTAAAGGGGAGGAAAGCAAAGGGAACCTGCTAATGTTATAATCATACAGGCTTTTATGCTGAAATAGATCTGTTTGCTGCCCCTTATGAAATGTCAAGGATGGACCTCATCCATATCATAGAATATGTTCATATGGAATTTAGCATGCGTTTTGGTAAGGATTCCACATAAAATGTGTTAATTCCATGTCGCACATTCATGTGTAAGGGGGTTTCTACAAACTCTTTAATTTTCAGATTCCTCTCAAAGATTTGTTGCCATCTCAGAAAATAGCTCTATATTTTGTATCTTATTTCCAGTGGATTCGGCATTGAAAATGGAAGTAAAAGCCTAAGTACACAGTAGATGTAATCTTTGCCCATATCCATGGTAGAGCTGACATTCCGTGATTCATCCACAACAGAAATCAGAGAGTCAGAATTGGCCTCAGATTTCTGCCAATCAAACTACACGTCTGATTTAATCATATTGTAACTGTACTTCACGGGTGGGATGTTTTGATGTATGTTCGCTATTGCCATTAAAGTATTAGAAAGGTTCTGACTAGAGTTGAGCGACTTTGGTCGGATCGGGTTTCATGAAACAAAATTTGTTTCAGATGAAACTGGTATGACTAGGGCAAAAAAACTAGGAGTTTCGTCCGAAACCAGACCCCAATGCAAGTCAATGGGGAATAAAAGTCAGCATTGAGTGGATGAATGTCATCCGCTCAATGTCGACTTTTATTTCCCATTGACTTGCATTGGGGTCGGGTTTCGGATGAAATTTGGACGAAACTCTGACTTTTTTTGCCCTAGTCGGACCAGTTTGATCTGAAACAAATTTTGTTTCATGAAACCCGATCCGACCAAAGTCGCTCAACTCTAGTTCTGACTGTTTTAATGAGGTGGATCCTCGAAGCCCATGGTCCAGGTGTGCACACGCGCCATGGGGGTCTGTGCCGCAGGCAGATGGGACACGCGGGGCAAGAGTAGTAGAAGTATTGGGCGCCACAGGCAAACAGGAGAGCGGAAACAGGTAGAAGAGGTACTGGAAAACAGGAGATAGAGAAGCAGGTACTGGAAGTTGCAGGCAGACAGGACACATGGATGCAAAGGCTCAATGCCAAGTCACACAAGTGTGTCCAGGCAGACGATCACATGGGAGCACGCTTGGCCAACTGCAAAGCCCGACATGGTGCACAACAGAGTTCAGCTGAAAGGGGGTGAGATAGGCAAATCCAAGATCCGTGACAGGTGTGTAACATTGATCTATCTTGCAAAACCTGTAGAAAGGCCTGATTTTGTCAATTTCATCCCCCAAAATCTAATATGCATTTGCTGCCCATACCCAGTGTCAGGCTGAGGGACATTGGGCCCCACAGAGGACTTGATTCTGAGAGCCTATCTTTCATTTATAAAAAAAAACAAGGCATTATCATTAAAGGAGTTTTTTTGAACTGGGCTGATTTTCATCTGGCACTGTGTCGAGTTGTATAGCCGGAAGATGTACAATGTTAGGATTCGTCTCTCATCGGTTGTCACGTGATTGCTCAGATACTGTTGAAATCTACATGATAGAGCTAAGTTCTCCCCTACTTTAAGAGCCCCAAAGCATCTGCATGGTCTGTACTATAGACTCCCCTGAAGGAGAAGCCAGGGTCCACCAGAGGTTTCCCTAGTGCTCTGGTGGGCCACTCCAATCCTGCCTATACCAGTATAACATATCAGTCTCCTAAAGCTGATTTACGTGTTACTTACAACAGCTGAGTGGACTACAAGTCGGACAGAGTAGAGGCTCCCTGTTGTCTGCAGCTTAGTTATTTTTGAGGGGTAAGACGTCATCATTTTTGAAAAGTGATTTATAGATTGTCTGTTTTTCGCATTATCAAATGACATCAACCTCTCTGAAGGTTCAGCACCCATTTTACTCAACTTGTCTTCTACATTTGCACAACAACACTTTACATAAGCTAAGAAGAAGACTCATCTCTTTCTTGTTATACTAGAGGACTACTTATGTCCAGATCTCCTATCCCCTATTGCGATGCTTCGTCTCTGGAGTAAGTTCTCAGTCACGACACTCTGCATTGTGCGTCATCTCTATCCACAGCGCCTCGGTTCATGATTTTCATTAATTGTTAGAAGCACTCAAACATTGAACATGGTCATAATCCTTGTATTTAACCTCCTCGCTATTTAGCCAGCATAAAAATATCAGCTGGAGACGGCCTTCAGCAGAGCAAATAGGAAATACATAAATACCATTCTTGCTAAGAATTCTTAGACCTGTCAGTCAAGCAGAGGTCAGGTTAGATCAAAAAATAAGAAGGGAGTGACAGTGCTAAGTGTTTCTTACACTGAAATAAGCTAGTGTAATCTGCGAGTCCAGTCTTCACCATGATGGGTAAGGATATGTGCAAACAAAGTTTTTTGAAGAGTTTTTTGTGAGCAGGTCTACTCCATAAATGCCTGAAAAGTCGCTTGAAAAATACTTGAAAGTCTTTCTGTTCATTTCTATTGAAAAATGTCTCGCTGGTCAAACATTCAGTCTTTTGTTCGCTTTTATTTAGATTTAGGGTTTTAAGATCACCAAATGGTTAAAAGAAGCAACCTGTCAATTCTTCAGGCATTTTTTTCTATGAAATCGCTCCATACTTTCCGATACAAATCAATGGGAAAGCTACGAAAATGCTACAAAAAAAAACTCGGGGCATCTAATTTGAGCGTTTTGTAAGCATTTTTGTAAACGCTAGTGTTATATTCATTGTTAGATGGATTAAAAGGAATATGTCACCAGGTTTTTGCAATATAATCTGAGAGCACCATGATATAGGGGCAGAGACCCTGGTTCCAGTGATGTGTCACTGGGCTTTTTCTGTTTCAATACAAGCTGTGTTTTATCAGCAGGATATTATCTCTACGGGACAACTGGCCTCGTTCCTCTTGGTCTAACCCCGCCTTCAGCACTGATTAGCAGCTCTCTGTCACTATACATTGTACACAGAAAGCTGCCAATCAGTGGTGTGGGCGGGGCTATATAGGGCTCAGCATTCAGAGCTCTGCTAGATCTGCAGCAAATAAAATTGTGATTGTTTCATAATTATGCTCCATTCATGTATACTGCACAGATGCATACTTTGCTGAGACACGCAGATTTTGTCTCCTGTGAGGGTATTTTTTATAATAACACGAAGGGTCACGTATGTTTGGCGCTCACTTTTATGACACAACCTGTCCGGTTCTGTGTCTAGGATGCATTTTACGCTCACATGATGTCAGCTTTTTTTAATTAACCGAGCAACCTGGAAGATAGAGTATTTAACAAAAATAAAAGTATTTGTCAATGTGTTAATAATAATTTATTTTTTATATATTTTTCTTTTTTTTCTGGAGAACCAATTTAAAGAATTGGGGGTGTACATTTAGATTTTCATATTTTTAGGGGGCATTTAAATGTTTCCCTCCTTATCGCTCATGATTACCAATTTTGGAAAAGAAAAGCATGATCTGGCAGTACTCTGTTGGGAGATGGTTATGCTGTATGTGGCCACGCAGTGGCTGTGATGTATATTGGCACCTGTAAAGTATGTTGCTTGCATGTTCCAATATTGTATTTACTTTGTATGGTGAGAGATTGGAGAAAGGTAAACGTGGACACATCGGTATATATATATATATATATATATATATACAGTGGGGAAAAAAAGTATTTAGTCAGTCAGCAATAGTGCAAGTTCCACCACTTAAAAAGATGAGAGGCGTCTGTAATTTACATCATAGGTAGACCTCAACTATGGGAGACAAACTGAGAAAAAAAAATCCAGAAAATCACATTGTCTGTTTTTTTTTCATTTTATTTGCATATTATGGTGGAAAATAAGTATTTGGTCAGAAACAAGCAATCAAGATTTCTGGCTCTCACAGACCTGTAACTTCTTCTTTAAGAGTCTCCTCTTTCCTCCACTCATTACCTGTAGTAATGGCACCTGTTTAAACTTGTTATCAGTATAAAAAGACACCTGTGCACACCCTCAAACAGTCTGACTCCAAACTCCACTATGGTGAAGACCAAAGAGCTGTCAAAGGACACCAGAAACAAAATTGTAGCCCTGCACCAGGCTGGGAAGACTGAATCTGCAATAGCCAACCAGCTTGGAGTGAAGAAATCAACTGTGGGAGCAATAATTAGAAAATGGAAGACATACAAGACCACTGATAATCTCCCTCGATCTGGTGCTCCACGCAAAATCCCACCCCGTGGGGTCAGAATGATCACAAGAACGGTGAGCAAAAATCCCAGAACCACGCGGGGGGACCTAGTGAATGAACTGCAGAGAGCTGGGACCAATGTAACAAGGCCTACCATAAGTAACACACTATGCCACCATGGACTCAGATCCTGCAGTGCCAGACGTGTCCCACTGCTTAAGCCTGTACATGTCCGGGCCCGTCTGAAGTTTGCTAGAGAGCATTTGGATGATCCAGAGGAGTTTTGGGAGAATGTCCTATGGTCTGATGAAACCAAACTGGAACTGTTTGGTAGAAACACAACTTGTCGTGTTTGGAGGAAAAAGAATACTGAGTTGCATCCATCAAACACCATACCTATTGTAAAGCATGGTGGTGGAAACATCATGCTTTGGGGCTGTTTCTCTGCAAAGGGGCCAGGACGACTGATCTGGGTACATGAAAGAATGAATGGGGCCATGTATCGTGAGATTTTGAGTGCAAACCTCCTTCCATCAGCAAGGGCATTGAAGATGAAACGTGGCTGGGTCTTTCAACATGACAATGATCCAAAGCACACCGCCAGGGCAACGAAGGAGTGGCTTCGTAAGAAGCATTTCAAGGTCCTGGAGTGGCCTAGCCAGTCTCCAGATCTCAACCCTATAGAAAACCTTTGGAGGGAGTTGAAAGTCCGTGTTGCCAAGCGAAAAGCCAAAAACATCACTGCTCTAGAGGAGATCTGCATGGAGGAATGGGCCAACATACCAACAACAGTGTGTGGCAACCTTGTGAAGACTTACAGAAAACGTTTGACCTCTGTCATTGCCAACAAAGGATATATCACAAAGTATTGAGATGAAATTTTGTTTCTGACCAAATACTTATTTTCCACCATAATATGCAAATAAAATGACAAAAAAACAGACAATGTGATTTTCTGGATTTTTTTTTCTCAGTTTGTCTCCCATAGTTGAGGTCTACATATGATGTAAATTACAGACGCCTCTCATCTTTTTAAGTGGTGGAACTTGCACTATTGCTGACTGACTAAATACTTTTTCCCCCACTGTATATTAAAACTTTTTTCAGAGCATCTGCAAGCATTTTGCTCAGCCTTTATAAGTACAGAAGTAGTGGTGGAGTTTGACTTGAAAAATACTGGGAAACCTAAAAAACGTATAAAAGTCAATGATGTCTATGGAGGTAAAAAAAAAAACACGTACGTGTTTTTCCGTTTTTTTTTCACGTATACGACACGTACCCATTATAGTGTATGGTGCTAGTCATATGTCGGTGTTTTGTCATGGTCACTGTGTCCGTTCAAACCACGTGGAGACGTCCATTTTTTTTACAGTACCACGAATGAAAAGGGTCAATAAAAGTCTAAGGATCTATGAAAAGCACGTACAGCACCTGCTGTAACTAAGTAAAAAGCAATAGTGCATATAAATAACATAAGGTACTTATTAAACACTGTTTTTGATTAAAAAAAAATGTAAAATCCATCCCACCATGACAAGGTGTTCCCAGTTTGGATGGTCCTAACTGCAAATATTAAAACCTCAGCTGTCAGCTGACCTCAATAAAAATGGGACAGAGCGGAACCTGGACCGGTCTTAGTAAATAATATTTTCGAAGTACCTTATGTTATTTATATGCACTATTACTTTTACTTACTGACAGCAGATTATATATTTATTTTGTTTCTTTTTTTTACTGTTAAATGGCCGGTGTAAACATGCGCTTATACATTGCACGCATACCAACTTATTTTCAGCTCATTTCTTTGGATTTATGTATCTAACATTGCAAAGAATAGGAAAAGCTTTGCAATTTTATTTATTTCTTTATTAGTGATGAGCGAGTATACTCGTTTCTCGGGTTTTTCCAAGCATGCTCGGGTGATCTCCGAGTATTTTGGCGCGCTCAGAGATTTAGTTTTTGTCGAAGTAGCTGCATGATTTACAGCTGCTAGACAGCCTGAATACATGAGGGAATTCCCTAACAAACAGGCATTCCTCACATGTATTCAGCCTGTCTAGCAGCCGCAAATCATGCAGCTGCAGCGACACAAATTAAATCTCCGAGCACGCCAAAATACTCGGAGGACTCCTGAGCATGCTTGGGAAAACCCGAGCAACGAGTATACTCGCTCAACGTTGTTCTTTATCCATTCTTGAAAAACACTGATGACTCTGTTGGTACAAATGTACACACAGACCATACACTGATGGCACTCTGATCCAAAACACTAATGACACTGATGGTAAAAACTGACATATAGGACCGTACACGGATAACATGCTGCTCCAAAACACTAATGACACTGATGATAAAAACTGACATATAGGACCGTAAACGGATAATGTGCTGCTCCAAAACACTAATGACACTGATGGTAAAAACTGACATATAGGACCGTAAACGGATAACATGCTGCTCCAAAACACTAATGACACTGATGGTAAAAACTGACATATAGGACCGTAAACGGATTACATGCTGCTCCAAAACACTAATGACACTAATGGTAAAAACTGACATATAGGACCGTAAACGGATAACGTGCTGCTCCAAAACACTAATGACACTGACGGTAAAATCTGACATATAGGACCGTAAACGGATAACGTGCTGCTCCAAAACACTAATGACACTGATGGTAAAAACTGACATATAGGACCGTAAACGGATAACATGCTGCTCCAAAACACTAATGACACTGATGGTAAAAACTGACATATAGGACCGTACACGGATAACATGCTGCTCCAAAACACTAATGACACTGATGGTAAAAACTGACATATAGGACCGTAAACAGATAACGTGCTGCTCCAAAACACTAATGACACTGATGGTAAAAACTGACATATAGGACCGTAAACGGATAACGTGCTGCTCCAAAACACTAATGACACTGATGGTAAAAACTGACATATAGGACCGTAAACGGATAACATGCTGCTCCAAAACACTAATGACACTGATGGTAAAAACTGACACATAGGACCGTAAACGAATAACGTGCTGCTCCAAAATACTAATGACACTGATGGTAAAAACTGACATATAGGACCGTAAACGGATAACATGCTGCTCCAAAATACTAATGACACTGATGGTAAAAACTGACATATAGGACCGTACACGGATAACATGCTGCTCCAAAACACTATTGACACTGATGGTAAAAACTGACATATAGGACCGTAAACGGATAACATGCTGCTCCAAAACAATAATGACACTGATGGTAAAAACTGACATATAGGACCGTACACGGATAACATGCTGCTCCAAAACACTAATGACACTGATGGTAAAAACTGACATATAGGACCGTAAACGGATAACGTGTTGCTCCAAAACACTAATGACACTGATGGTAAAAACTGACATATAGGACAGTAAATGGATAACTTGCTGCTCCAAAACACTAATGACACTGATGCTAAAAACTGACATATAGGACCGTAAACGGATAACATGCTGCTCCAAAACACTAATGACACTGATGGTAAAAACTGACATATAGGACCGTACACGGATAACATGCTGCTCCAAAACACTAATGACACTGATGGTAAAAACTGACATATAGGACCGTAAATGGATAACATGCTGCTCCAAAACACTAATGACACTGATGGTAAAAACTGACATATAGGACCGTACACGGATAACATGCTGCTCCAAAACACTAATGACACTGATGGTAAAAACTGACATATAGGACCGTAAACGGATAATGTGCTGCTCCAAAATACTAATGACACTGATGGTAAAAACTGACATATAGGACCGTAAACGGATAACATGCTGCTCCAAAATACTAATGACACTGATGGTAAAAACTGACATATAGGACCGTACACGGATAACATGCTGCTCCAAAACACTAATGACACTGATGGTAAAAACTGACATATAGGACCGTAAACGGATAACATGCTGCTCCAAAACAATAATGACACTGATGGTAAAAACTGACATATAGGACCGTACACGGATAACATGCTGCTCCAAAACACTAATGACACTGATGGTAAAAACTGACATATAGGACCGTAAACGGATAACATGCTGCTCCAAAATACTAATGACACTGATGGTAAAAACTGACATATAGGACCGTACACGGATAACATGCTGCTCCAAAACAATAATGACACTGATGGTAAAAACTGACATATAGGACCGTACACGGATAACATGCTGCTCCAAAACACTAATGACACTGATGGTAAAAACTGACATATAGGACCGTAAACAGATAACGTGTTGCTCCAAAACACTAATGACACTGATGGTAAAAACTGACATATAGGACCGTAAACGGATAACATGCTGCTCCAAAACACTAATGACACTGATGGTAAAAACTGACATATAGGACCGTAAACGGATAACATGCTGCTCCAAAACACTAATGACACTGATGGTAAAAACTGACATATAGGACCGTACACGGATAACGTGCTGCTCCAAAATACTAATGACACTGATGGTAAAAACTGACATATAGGACCGTAAACGGATAACGTGCTGCTTCAAAATACTAATGACACTGATGGTAAAAACTGACATATAGGACCGTACACGGATAACATGCTGCTCCAAAACACTGATGGTAAAAGTGGGCATTTGGACTGTACACTGATGACATGCTGATGCAAAACACTGATGACAAAAACGGACACACAGACCGTACACTGATGATTCCGGTAGCATTTATTTCACATTCATGTAGAAATACTGATGTATGAATGAGGCCTTAGTTTGAAAGCCCCAATAGAGACAGTGATGATGTCAGTCAAGCACTGGGGAAATTAATGGTGCTATGTAAGCGAGTATAGCAATAATATGGTCAGGACATTACATGGTTCTGGGCATGCACACTCACTGCAGTCTGCAGATAGAGGATTAAGAAAAATAAATTTATGTGTCTTCATATCTCTCCCAGTGATCAATGACATTAAACCATGATGTGTTTTCCTTTATGGCGCCTTTACATTTAAACAACAAGCTGTGTGGTAATCTTTCTTTTCACAAACCGTCAGACAGAGCCAAAGGATTTCCCACATGAATGCCGGCATAATGCTATCTCACTTTACTGAATAACCTCCAGTCGAGTGGCCTCTGATTTTGTGTTCAGCTAGAAGCGGCACTCTCCTGGCTTTTGTCTGCCAAGCAAATGCCAACAAATGCTTGCACAGCTTGAGCTCTGTCTACCACATTTATTTATTCTGTGATAAGGACCACTGATGTGCAGCTCGGATAAAAGGAACACTTGAATGGCGCTTTTCTTGCTCAGAGAATTCTAAATGAATATAGAAATCCAAGTGGGATTGACCACACGACATTGCCGACCATTCTGCCAAAGCGGAACATAGGAACGTGCCAGGAGGTCAGGGGCAGCAAAGTGTTTCATGCTGATTCCCTTTTATAGAAACAGGCAAAAATATGACTAGCCAAGAAAGAGGTTTACTTCAGATCAAATGACCTTCTCTAGGCCTTGACAGTGGCCATAAGAGGGTCTCGCCTAGATTTCCATTAACCTTAAATTGTTAATCAGCAATAGTATTTTGTATCAGCGCCATCCACAATGCCCTCAATCTTACTGCTCTGCCTGTGTGAGTGTCCTCTCTAAGCCTAGGTTCTCATCATGCATTTTGGTGAGCTTTTGATGAAGCAGATTTTCCGCATCTATTAATTAGCATACTTGCAAATTTTTTACATGCATTCTAACGCGTGTTTTGTCTCTTGTTGATATATCATGTTTTAAATAAAGCTGCTTTGTTTTTGATACTTCCTGGTATTTGGCTTTGATAAAACTTTATTGATATTGATATTGTTTTTGATGCTTTTCTGCCATGGAAACGCACTAAAAATGCATGTGTATAGTATTTTTACTTGTCTATGGGGAAAATCTGCACATAAAGCTCTGCGTACCATCAAGAGAAATTGACACCGCAGGTCAAGTTTGCACTGAGTAAAAAAGAAGCACAGTGTACATGAGATTTCTATATGTTCATCCACTTTGTTGGAACTGTAAGACGCCAAATTTTTGACACAGCGAAAATATGTAGCATCAGAAAAACCCTAAAAACTAGTAATTGGTACACAGCTTAAACGTTTTGCCTATCACACCCAATTAATACATTTTTAAAATGTTCAATTTTTGTGCTGAAAAGGTTTTTTCAAGATTTGTTTTTCTTTCTAAGGTTAAAGATAAACTGAACATTTGTGTCCAATTTTTGCTTTCATGCTGAAGCATTGATTTCTAGACTACAGCAGCACATGACCACTGCTACCAATCATGGGGCTCATCGGTCTCACGCATTTTGCATTGTGCCATCTACATAATGAAAACTGACCAAGAAAAAATATTCAGTTTATTTAATGTGCAGACTGCCTCTTCAGAAAGTTAGAGAATTTGAACTCTTCTGACACCTATTGGATATATCGGTCCAAAAAGTCAATATCAACCCTTTTATCGCGCCTTGCCAGATGACTTAGGATAAGAAGACAAACTAGTCACTCCATTTGCAGACACATGTTTCATGTTTAAGTCTCTTGTCATCAGTGTAAAGCTGGAGATCTGATATGGATCGGTGAGAGCCTTTTGATGATGGGTCTAGGGCGGAATGCTTTTCGTGGTGGAGATTGCATGGCTGGTGTAAGGAGACTCATAGGCCATGTTCCCCTGGGAAATTAAATATTCAAATAGGACTTGAACTCTAGTGCCAACTATTGGATGTAGTGATACTAAAGGTCAATGTTAAACCTTTAATGAGCCTGTTAAACATGTCAAACACGTATCTGAAAGTCGAGTGACTGATTTGACTTCTTATCCTAAGTCATGTGGTAATTCCGTTTCCTCCTTGAAGAGGATATTTGCACTGTTAATTTCCCAAAAGAGCAATGCATAGCTAGTAAGTCTCCATGCGCATGGCACTCTCCACAAGGAGAAATGTTCCCCCTTACACCCATTTATTTAAGTCCTGCAAAATATTCTGCAGGGCAATACACTACTAATTGGCTTTAGTAGCAATGCTGAAATATTTGGCAGGCGAAGTATACTGAATATGCCTGTGAGCAGCAAGAGCTTAGAGCAGAGAGGAATAGCTGCACAGAAGCTGAAAGTAGACAAGGTCTAGGATAGGTAAAGTGGTTGTGGAAACTCTCCAGCTTCTGTTAGGTTGAAACAATGTAGGTGTGAAGATAAAGTCCTACTGTTCTTCTTTAATCTCCTTAAGGAAATGTGAATTGTGTGAGTATGTGATGCCTCCCCTGACAATTTCTATTAATATACTGTAGGGTGGCTTTGGTTTAAAGGGAACCAGTCAGTTGTTTTGGCCAAAAAGATGCGGCCACTGCCTTTCAGGACTTATCTGCAGCATTCTATAATACTGTAGATAAGCCCCAATCCAACCTGAAAGATAAGAAAAATAAGTTTTATTATACTCACCCGGAGGCGGTCCAGTCCGATGGGTGTCGCAGGTCCGGGTCCGGCACCTTCCATCTTTTTGCAATGCCGCCCTCCTGCTTGCTTCACAGGCTCCACGGCATCGCGCTCCTGTGCAGTCGTACTTCTCTACCCAGTTGAGGGCAGAGCAAAGTACTGCAGTGCACAAGTGCTGGGCCTCTCTGACCTTTCCCGGCGCCTGCGCACTGCAGTACTTTACTCTGCCCTCACCTCAACAGGGCAGATAAGTTCCCCTGCGCAGGAGCACGATGGTGGTGAGTCATGAAGCAAGCAGGTGGGCGGCATTGCAAGAAGATGGGAGGCGCAGGACTCAGACCTGCGACACCCATCGGACCGGAACGCCCCCCCCCGGTGAGTATAATAAAACTTATTTTTCTTTTCTTGCAGGTCAGTTCCGGGGCTTATCTACAGCATTATAGAAAGCTGTAGATAAGCCCTGAAAGGCTGTGGCTGCATCTTATATTGGCAAAAACTGCTGACAGGTTCACTTTAATGATGATATCCATTGTAATCTAAAAATTAGCTTACTTGTCAATAGACCAGATTTTCTGGATAGTTTCAAGCAAAACCATGATTGATTACTGTGCAGGAAGAGGAGGAGAGCAGAGCTGTGTGTTATTACAAATATAACTCTACATCTATCCTAAACATCAGAGGATATTCCCTGTACCTTAGCTGTATGCAGAGACGTGTATGTAAGAGGCATTGATTGCACAATACACCACTTATCTCACAGCATTACAGCATTGTGAGATGACGCAGTTTTTGTGATGAGACACAGCTCTGCTCTCTTCTAATACAATAGATAAAAATAGATCTGTGTTGTCTGATTAGACATAATGTAAGTCTTCCCATATCACACAGGGAAAGTCGATTCTGGGGGGAAGTTTTTTTTTATTCCCCTGCATGATTCTTCCTGCTTTTACTTGGTCAATGTCATACAGGGGAAAAAAGAACGCCCTCAATGAAGAATCTCTGATAATGCAAGTGGTTATAGTGGAAATTATCATATAAAGCTAACAAGCTAATGTGTGCCTTGATTACCAGACTCTAGGGCTCTAAGAGTGTTACAATAGTGGTGCTATTTTTGCAGCTGCACCAAAGCCCGAGAGTCTAGGGGGCTCAAAAATCACTTTGGTCCATATGAAAAAACTAATGCTAATAAAGACCCATGAAATGCTTTTATGACTTCAGCATATGCTGATAGTTCCTGACTACCTTAATTTTTCATGGCTTCTTTCCTCTGTTTAAGTGGCCTATCATCTTTTACTTAACATTACCATTTACATAGCATGTCAAATGCTAATACTTAGTAAGAAAAAACACCTAACTAAATCAGTCTCACTCCTGTGTCACTGAGTTTTATATACACCATGTTTCCCTTGTATTAAGTGATGCTAATAATCATGCAAGGACTGCTTTTTGTTAATGTGCCTCACATTCAGAGACTGGGGACCATTAGAGATTTAATTGCCGGCATGTAACACAGTATGCATCCCTGGTACAGGTGAAAAGAGGAACAATAGCAAGAGATAAGAGGTAGGGAATATCAGTGATCCTGACAATGCAGAATTCTGCAATGCTCAAAAATAAAAGGATTATTAGTAAAAAAAAATTAAAAGAAACTTAAAAATACCACTGCCATCACATTATTAGATAAAATAACACCCCAGTATAACATTAATAATTTTATAACCTGCAGTAATAGGATCTCTGCTTTACACTGTTCATTAAAACATCTAAAAAATATTCTTCTTTATTTAAACCATCCAAGGATTCTGTATATTTCCATGGTAACAGACTACGAAAAGCCCTGTGTAGTCTGATCTTGTCACCACGTATTACTAATTTCATCTGCCCCCAGTCATACTTATAATCATGGGGTTAGCCAGAACTAGTATACAAATAGAAAGGAGCTAACAGGAGCACCAGGTTTATTTTGTAGTCTGAGACTATGAAGGTTTTTAAGGTGTGCATTCTGTTTAAATCTGTTTAAATCTGCACAAGAGAAGCTGTTGTGATATATCTTTCA
The DNA here is from genome assembly GCF_039654945.1 of Dendrobates tinctorius. NCBI lineage: Eukaryota > Metazoa > Chordata > Amphibia > Anura > Dendrobatidae > Dendrobates > Dendrobates tinctorius. Next base: position 4,857,437 of record NW_027361752.1, on the reverse strand, counting down.
TAATTTTCCTCCTTAACCTTAAAATGCCAATATATCAATATATGCACTTTGTCAGCAAAAAAAATAGAAGCTGAGTTGTAGTTGTCAACAGTGGCCCCTAAAGCTGAGCTATTCTGGACCTGTTCATAGCTTACATAGAACAATGGCCTCTAAAGCTGAGCTGTTGTGGATCTGTTTATGGCTTACATCCAACAATGGCTTTTAAAGCTGAGCTATTCTGGACCTGTTCATAGCTTACATACAACAATGGCCTCTAAAGCTGAGCTGTTGTGGATCTGTTTATGGCTTACATCCAACAATGGCCTTTAAAGCTGAGCTATTCCGGACCTGTTCATAGCTTACATCCAACAATGGCCCCTAAAGCTGAGCTGTTTTTGATCTGTTCATGGCTTACATCCAACAATGGTGTAATGCTGCTGCCGACACCCTTGCTTGGTGTCTCCTCCCCCCATGCAGGGATGCCGACTTACTTACCACCCCAGCCCTGTGGCGTTTGCCGTTGTCTCACTGTGTGTCCCTCCTTCCTGCAGTCTGTATGCGTGATGCAGTCCAGCGGTGTGCCTAGTAGGCGCGTGCCCACGCTTCCCCGTTCTTAAAAGGGCAGTGCACATTAGGCTAAATGCTTTCAGCTGAGAGGCTGTTGATGAAAGAAATTTAGCATAGTAGTACACCTGCAAGATTGCTCCCAGCCAATGGCTGTGAGGCAACTTGCATAAAAGACTCCCTCTCTCCTAGGAAGTTGCCAAGTAATACAGTGAATTATTAGTTAGTCAGGTGTACTACTTGTGAGTTGTGAGGTCTCCTGGGCCTGGCCTTAACTTTATCCCCTGGTCCTGGCATGGTCAGTCCTGTGTCTATGATACTCTGGTCCTGGTGTGGCCAGTCCTGTATCTCATCCCCTTGTCCTAGAACTGCCAGTGCCTGAACCTCATCCTCTGGTCTTGGAGTGGCCAGTGAAAAAAAAATCCTTCCCTGGTCCCAGAGCAGCCATTCTTGTTCCCTAAGTTACCTAGTCTCAGAGCAGCCAGGGCCTGAACCTCGTCCCCTGGTCCCGGAGCGGCCAATTCCTGAACCTCGTCCCCTGGTTCTGGAGCGGCCAGTGCCTGAACTCTGTCGCCTGGTCCCCGAGTGACCAGTGTCTGAACCTCATTCACTGGTCCTGGAGCAGCCAGTGCCTGAACATTGTTCCCTGGTCCCGGAACCACCAGTCCTGTTCCCAAAGTTACCTCATCCCAGTGTGGTCAGTGCATGAACACTGTTCCCCAGTCCATGAGTGGCCTAACCCTGATCCTGAATCCTAGACCGGCGTTTCTGAATTAAGTCTTAAATTAGTGTCAGTGTACCTGACCACTGGGATCAGCAGCTGCAGGACCGGGTTCTGTTCAGGAGTGGTACATGATTCCTTTAAGGCATATGTTTGACCATCATGTTCTATTTTTTAGGAAATGAAAAGTGAGATCACAGTTCCTATGTGGTTAATTTTCTGTACAGTGACATCAGTTTTACAGTTAGGCCCCTTTACTGTATGAGATAGGCCAAATTCATTATTATATTTTTGCCATTTATTTTGCATGAATACTAGAGTTGAGCGACTTTTGGTTTTTTAGGGTCGCATTTCGTTTCGTGAAACCCGACTTTTCCAAAAGTCGGGTCGAGCAAGATCGTCCGATTATAGGGAAAAGTCGGGGTCGTCCCGAAACACGAAACCCAATGTAAGTCAATGGGGGATAAAAGTCGGCAGTGAGAGGAGGACAGGAAACACACCTACAGTGCCCATTTGAATGCCAAAAGCATCAATTCTTCTTACTTAAGCTTGTCAACCTTAATTAACTTCATAATACAAGTTACGCACTGAAAAATGGGGGTTATTTGGCTAAAGTTGTGGGGGGGAGGGCTGGCTGCAGGTTTTCATGTGCCCTGGGCGAAAGAGCGCCCCTTTAACACATACCACAACTCATCATGCTCCGATACGGCAGAGAAATAGCGGTATAGTACAATGAAAAATACCTCACTTTTTACATCTCATGACGAGGCCCATCTATTTCTCCATACAGAATCATTGGTCCCATATAATGTTTGAAACAGTATATGATGAGCTCCACATAATGCTACAGTATATGTTGGTCCCCATGGATGAAGCTCCACTGTCTTATGGGCCCAAATAATGCTCCAAACATAATGGGCCCCATTTCTAATGCTCTAGTGTATAATGGGCCCTGTAAATGCTGCTCCAGTGTCTGATGTCCACCTTTGGAATGTTCCAGTGTATGGTGGGCCCCATCTATCATTCTCCAGAGTATAGTGCTCCCCAAAAATTGCTGTCCCAACATTGAAAACAATCCAATAAGTCTCCTCACTAGGGAATCCCTGTACTTGTCTGGACAGGTGCTGTAGCTTGCTTAACAGCTCGCCAGCCGTTCTCACGCCCAGTATGGATTGCACGTGATTGCACAAAGGTTAGAAAGAGTACCGTATCCCTGGATAACATGTGTGGATAGCGTACACATTCAAAATATATGTCTCAGGAGGCAGGCTCAGACGGTGTTAGGCCCAGTATGGATTGCACGTGATTGCACAAAGGTTAGAAAGGGTTCCGTATCCCTGGATAACATGTATGGATAGCATACACGTTCAAAATATATGTCTCAGGAGGCAGGCTCAGACGGTGTCAGGCCCAGTATGGATTGCACGTGATTGCACAAAGGTTAGAAAGGGTACCGTATCCCTGGATAACATGTATGGATAGCGTACACATTCAAAATATATGTCTCAGGAGGCAGGCTCAGACGGTGTCAGGCACAGTATGGATTGCACGTGATTGCACAAAGGTTAGAAAGGGTACCGTATCCCCGGATAACATGTATGGATAGCGTACACATTCAAAATATATGTCTCAGGAGGCAGGCTCAGACGGTGTTAGGCCCAGTATGGATTGCACGTGATTGCACAAAGGTTAGAAAGGGTACCGTATCCCCGGATAACATGTATGGATAGCGTACACATTCAAAATATATGTCTCAGGAGGCAGGCTCAGATGGTGTCAGGCACAGTATGGATTTGACGGCCCAGATTACACAGCGGAGGAGCAGGGAGAGGTAAAGATTGCAAATGCTGGGGCCCTGCCCAAGCAAGGGGGGCCCACTCGTGGGCGTCGGTACTGGCACTGGGCCCCTCATAGTACAGCGGTGTGTCTGACGGCGGGTGTGCACCACCGCCGTCAGAGACACTTGATTGCACTATGAGGGACCCTGTGCCAGTGCCCGCGCCCAAGAGTTGGCCTACCCACCTGTCCAGGGCAACGGCACTCGCACGGTGTCGTGCGCTAGGTGGTGACCCCGGCCTGGGGGGGGGAGGCAGCACAGTTAGGGAGTTTTAGAAAGTGGCATATGTTGATGTTGGACATTCAGCTGATGCAAAAGGCGAAATAGGTGAAGTACCAGGAAGAGGTGGACCAAAGCAAGCCATTTTTCTGTCACCCTATGTGTCATCAGGGGAAGGTGGGACAAAATCCTTGGAAACCCATGCGTGGTTCATTTTAATGAAGGTTAGATCATCCACATTTTGGGTTGACAGACGGGTCCTTTTTTCTGTCAGGATTGATCCAGCTGCACTGAAGACTCTTTCCGATAGCACACTTGCAGCTGGGCAAGCGAGCTCCTGTAAGGCATATTGGGCCAATTCAGGCCAGGTGTCCAGTTTAGCGGCCCAATAGTCAAAGGGGAATGACCTGTGTGGGAGAACATCGATATGGGAGGAAAAGTAGTTTGTAACCATAATTGACAACTGCTGTCTCCTGTCACTTTCCATCGATGCAGTATTACCAGTTGTGTGAGCGGTATTTGAAAAATCAGTCCACAACATTGTCATGAAACCCCTGTCTCCAACGCCACTTCTGCTGTGTGCACCACGAACACCTCTGCCAAGCTGCCCCCGTACGGCTCGTGTGAGAACCATCACCGCTGCTGTGTGCTGGGAATGCCTCAAGCAACCGATTTACCAGAGTTGCTTGTTTATTAGCCAATATTAGGTCAAGGTTCTCCTGTGGCATGATGTTTTGTAATTTGCCTTTATAGCGTGGATCCAGGATGCTGGCCAACCAGTAGTCGTCATCGTTCATCATTTTGGCAATGCGGGGGTCCCTTTTTAGGATCCGCAAGGCATAATCTGACATGTGGGCCAATGTTCCCGGTGTCAATGATGCACTGCGAGTGCTGGGTGGAGGAGCACTTTCTGGCAAATCCACATCCCTCCAGTCACGCACAAACCCTGTACCAGACCTTGCCACGCCAACATTTTCACTTGCCCCACGAGATGCATCCTCCTCCCCTAAGTAATCATCCCCATCATCCTCCTCCTCCTCCTCTTCTTCCTCCACCTCGTCCAGGAGAGGTCCCTGAGCAGACAATGGCTGAATGTCATCAAGGATTCCCTCCTCCTCTTCCTCCTCCTCATCAACATTGGCTGCAGACGCCTGCTCCTTAAGGTGCGTCAAAGTTTGCATGAGCAGATGCATAAGTGGGATGCTCATGCTTAGGATGGCGTCGTCTGCGCTTACCAGCCATGTGCATTCCTCAAAACACTGAAGGACTTTACAAAGGTCTTTCAGCTTCGACCACTGCATGCCTGTCAACTCCATGTCTGCTCTCAAAGTGCCTGGCCGTGTATCCTCCCACAAATGCATTATGGCCTGCCTCTGCTCGCACAGCCGCTCCACCATGTGCAGGGTGGAGTTCCACCTTGTTGCAATGTCGATAATGAGGCGGTGGTTGGGAAGGTGGAGCAATCGCTGCAGCTTCTGCATACGAACGGAGTGTACAGGCGACCGGCGGATGTGCGCGCACAGTCTTCGCACCTTCTGGAGCAGGGCTGTTAACTCCGGATAATTTTTGAGGAAGCACTGCACCACCAGGTTCAAGGTGTGAGCCAAGCAAGGTATGTGGCTGAGTTTTGAAAGGGCTATGGCTGCCACAAAATTACGGCCGTTATCACTAACTACCTAGATGGAGTGCTCGTACGACTGCGCTCTGTGGACGAGCTTTCGCTTCTGGAGGAGGAGGAGGAGGAGGAGGGTCGAACGCCTACAGCCAACTGTTTCCTATACCGTGGGCTAGGCAGCACTGTCCCACCACCGCTGTCCCCTGTGGACCCTGCATCCACCACATTAACCCAGTGCGCAGTGATGGACACGTAACGGCCCTGGCCAAGCCGACTGGACCATGCATCAGTTGTGAGGTGCACCTTTCCGCTCACTGACTGCTTGAGTGCATGGACAATGCGGTTTTTCACATGATGGTGGAGGGCTGGGATGGCTTTGCGAGAGAAGAAGTGGCGACTGGGTAGGTCATAGCGTGGTACTGCATAGGCCATGAGTTCGCGGAAAGCTGTGCTTTCCACCAACCGAAAGGGCATCATCTCAAACGAGATTAGTTTGGCAATGTGGGCGTTCAAACCCAGTGTACGCGGATGAGAGACTGAGTACTTTCTTGACCTACTCATAGTGTCTGGGAGGGTGAGCTGGACTTGAGAGCTGCATATGGTGGAAGTAGCGGTGGACAGGGCGGACTGAGAGAGGGTTGATGATGGTGATGGAGTTGGTGTTCTTTCTGATGGCCTAGAATCAGTCTTTCGTTGATATAACAGTGGGATTCCCTGACTGCTGTGGTTTTGCAACGACACCTCAACATTTGCTGCTGTGCTAACCGGTGGGCTTACAGTGGGGGAAACAATGCAGCGTTGCTGACTACCTTCGTTGTGATCAGTTGCACATGTGGCACTTGAGGTTTGGTGTTGTGTCCACGCTTGCAAGTGCATGCTGGTTAAATGTCTAAGCATGCAACTGGTATTCAAATTTTTCAGATTTTTCCCTCGGCTAAAGGTCTTTGCGCACTTCTTACAGATAACCTTGGCCTGATCATGAGGATTTTGTTCAAAAAAGTGCCACACTGCACTCTTCCTACTTTGGCAGACATTTTGCGGCCTAGCACGCTGTTATCTTTTGACCCTCTGGACAAGCTGTCCAGCAACTCTTTTGATGTTTGGAACCTGTCTTTGGAGTGCTCCGGGCCTGCCAGATAACAGCTGTTGCGATGTCGATGTCTGCTGTGGATGATCCTCATCTGAGCTATTGGAAGCAGCACCCTCTTCCCCCAATGGATGCCAATCTGGGTCAACAACTGGGTCATCCATCACCTCCTCTTCTATGTCATGTGCACCTTTCTCTGTGTCACCGTGTATGGTGGTATAGTGTGCGGGAAGGGGCACCTGAGTCTCATCAGGGTCAAAATCTGGCTCTGTACACTGCGAGGACAATGTAGTGCTCTGAGTGAATGTACCAGCAGATTCATCCATCAGCGGCTGTGCATCAGTGCACTCCATGTCAGATTCATCTTGGCCTGGGTAATTCACCATTTCACTTGATAATCCAGGCATGGTATGTGAAAACAGCTCCATGGAGTAATCAGTAGTATGGCCTGCGTCATCCTTCAATCTTGGTTGGGGTGAAGGACACAAGGAAAGGTGTGGTTCATGAACATGAGCCTCCAATGACGACTCAGTGCTTTTACTTTTTACAACTGAAGAAGAGGAGGCGATAGAGCTGGAGGCTGAGTCAGCAATGTAAGACAAAACTTTTTCCTGATGCTCTGCCTTTAAAAGCGGTTTGCCAACTCCTAGAAAACTAAGCGTTCGAGGCCTTATGTAGCCAGACGATGACGCAGGGTCAGCACCTCCTGCATTCGGTCCTATTTTGCTCTTGCCACTACCATCAGATCCACCACCAACACCATCATTACCAGCTGCCAACCCCCGCCCAATTCCACGGCCTCTTCCACCAGCCTTCCTCATTTTTGGTAGAAATGTAGACAAAATCCAGCAAACTATATAGTAATGTAAAACAAGGTACAAGGTGTCTATAGGACAGGGGAGATTTAGAATTTCTGCACACACCTGTGGACAGTGGACACTTTTGGATTGTGTGAGGCCCACTGATATCTGAGCGCTATGTGACACGCTCGATGGCACAGCTGCCTGTGACCAAAGTGACGAGAGGATGATGGAGATTTTGAATCTCTGCGCACACTTTTGGACACTGGACACTTGTGGATTGTGTGAGGCCCACTGATATCTGAGCGCTATGTGACACGCTCGATGGCACAGCTGCCTGTGACCAAAGTGACGAGAGGATAATGGAGATTTTGAATCTCTGCGCACACTTTTGGACACTGGACACTTGTGGATTGTGTGAGGCCCACTGATATCTGAGCGCTATGTGACACGCTCGATGGCACAGCTGCCTGTGACCAAAGTGACGAGAGGATAATGGAGATTTTGAATCTCTGCGCACACTTTTGGACACTGAACACTTGTGGATTGTGTGAGGCCCACTGATATCTGAGCGCTATGTGACAGGCTCGATGGCACAGCTGTGACAAAAGTGACTAGAGGATAAGGGAGATTGGATTGCTTTTAAAAAAGCAGTTTGCAGAGCAGTGGGTAAACAGCAATGCCAGCATGTCAGGAAGCCTTAAAAGGCAGCCCAACAACCAACACCACTGATACACCACAATATAGCCTCCCCTTGCACTGCACACACAGTGACTTATGTGTTGTGCAGGCCAAATCGCTAGCAGCAGAAGCAGTTTTTTTGTCTTCTTCCCTGCCTAACGCTCTCCCTACAGAATCAGCAGCAACCTCTCCCTATACTAAGATCGGCAGAAGTAAGATGGTGGTCGGCGTGCACGCCCTTTTATACCCCCTGTGACGCCCACCAAAGCAAGCCAATCACTTGCATGCCCTTCTGAAAGATGGTGGTGACCCGTGCCTAGGTCATCACGTTGCCCACAGTGTCCGTGGATCCTGATTGGCTGAAAAAGAGCGCAAAACAAACTTTTGAAACGCGACTTTGGCGCGTAAGTCGCCGACCTCGTGGCCGACCTCATCCTAGGGTCCGACTTTTGCCAAAAGTCGGCGACTTTTGAATTTTTTCGACCCGTTTCGCTCAACTCTAATGAATACCTTTCAATTAGTGACTTTTTGTTTTGCAACAAATTAATCAAGCAATTTGCAGCTTTTTTAAAGTCGTTTTGTCTTTTCTGATTTTAACTTCAATGTGACTTTTCCAGATGTTTTAAGGAAGAATCAGACGGTTGTATAACTCAGACGGAGATCGAAATGCAGTGCTCGGTCCGTCTGGCGGCTCACCCAACCCAAGTATAATAGCTGCATAGAAATACATGAAGCTGTGAAGCACAGGTCTGGGGAGACTGAATCATTAAATGTGACTTGTGTAAATAATTGCAAAATTTGGTGTGAATGTATTTCAGTCCCTCCCTTCTTTCCTAGAGTGATTTTATGTACGTTAAATATTTAGGACAATTTTTGCACCAACATACAACATACACACATACAGCAGCCCTGTCCTGCCCCAGGCTCTATTTGATTATGCACCTGTGTCTGTGCCTGTTTCACCCTTCATCTGTGGTTGCTGGTTGGGCAGTGTGGATGTTGGACCTGAAATGTCTATGTCTGGACCTGGTCAACCTTTATCTGCACCCTCCCTTTCTGACGCCATGGGAGTGATTCAGAAACGCTTCAGGTACAGTTTGCATTTAATATGGTCTTTCTTTTCATACATTTAGGAGGCTGTAATGGCACAGCAAATATAAAAAACGTAGAGTAGGACTGCCCCATATGAGAATGCCATGGCGTGGCGGGGTGGCTCAAAGAATTGATCAATTGTTTGCTAAATGTCTCATTTTTGAAGTACAGTTAGAAATTAATATGTGCATTTGCACTTTATGTATTGTCTTCTGACCACAGGCATCGCTGGCTTCTTCCCTTTTTTTATTTAATTTATATAACATACAACTTACTGCTTTAAAAAGTTGCAAAACAGGTCAAAGAGAGGAAAAAAAAGCATTTTTTAGCATCCTGTATTTTGCACAAAAGTCATGAAGCATGTGCGCCATATTGAAGAATTGGAGCAAAAATAAGTCAAAGAAAATACAAGACAAAAATAGAAATAAATATTATAAATCATGAATCAGGGCCAGTGTTTTTAGAAATATTTGTAAAGGTTTCAATTTATAAGAAAACAATCTAGTCTTCGCAAAACAATTTTATTAAAAATATTAACAACAGCAAGGCAATGCTGGGAAGCGCAAATAATAGCCGGATGGAAGTGACTAATGTGTACAATGCAAGGATAAATATTTCATATAATCTTTACTGAATGTTTGGGGGATTCATCCGTTGCCTCCAGCAATTAGAGAACGGAATTAATTAGAACAGCGATGACAACAGGAAAGTATATATAATTGTCATTGTTTTGTACCAAGGAAACCTCTCTTGCGTCTGAGGCATCACAGCAGAAGAGACGCTGCATCAGCCTGTGCCGAAATCTGGAAATAATGAGTACTCTAAAGGCACAAGTCAAGGTTACTAACATATTATGAGTCAGCAAGAAAAATCACCATTTATGATAATGGAGCCCTGCATTTGTTCATTTGCAGCTCTGTTTTCGGGATAAGGTTTTGCAGCCACAGAAGAGCTTTTGACTTAATATCCAATTCGTTCAGAGTGAGCTCTCCAAAACAAGTGGGTACGTTTAATAGACAGCCATCCTCCCAAGGAAACCGCCTCTCTTAGCAAGTAGACGTAAGTGTCTGATAAGCACCCGGATATATCTTCTTTCAAGATTGGTCCATATTGCAACATGCAAAAAATGAAATTGGCTGAAAGGAAATGGAGATGACGCTACGCGGCTCAGCCGGCTGTATATTGATGGCTGTTTAATATGTACTGTTAAGAAGAAACTCCCCTTGAGAAAGATCATGGTGCATTCATTTTGTTTTGGAGCGGTGACATTGAATTGACAGGGTAAACTCGCTTGAGATTCCATTTCATATAGGAAACATGTTGGGAAAAAAAATATCAGCATGTTCCCTTCTTCCGTATGTCATCCATGTCAGCTGAGCACCGGAGAAAGGTCACTTACTTTGTGTTCAGTCAAGACCACCTCTGTGGTGAAGTCTTTCAGCAGTCCTGTCTATTAAATGATTGTGAAGGGATGCTGGAAATGTTTTTTGTATGTCCATTGCATACACTATTTGCTGATGCCTCTATTTTCGTTGCTAAAGTTAAGGTGACCTGCTGTTAAAGAAGAGTATAAAATCAAAGCAGAATTTATAGTTCTGTTGGTATTCGAAAGTACAGTTGTCGTTACAAAAAAAAGTTCTAAAACGAAATAAAAACTGTAGTAAAAGAAATAACCATAAAGCCTCGTCTACACGTACTATAAAGGTTTGGTGCCGTGTGGAGATAATCCTAAATAGAAGGGAAGTATTAATGGAAAGACTTGCACTTTTTGGGATCCCAAAAAATAATCAAATATTGTACTAAGCGAGCTTTCAAACTTATGTAGCCCAAAATAAAAAGATAGAAATCCTGCAATAAACAAAAAAAAATAGTAACGAGTGTAAAAAAAAAACCAGTGTACTTATGTAAACAGGTTACTTTTGTGCAATAGCGAAGACAGTGGTAATCAACCAACTCTATTTATTTGACTAACAGAAAGAAAATCTATCTATCGATATATATACAATATATATATATATACATGTAAGCACGATCTTGAGGGTAATAGCAAGGTCAAAACAGTATATTATGACAGTACCAAAACACAGCTATGTGACTAAACATGGTATCTATTCAATGTCCTATTTATGTACACTGTCCTTGCTCTGCCTTCTTCCACGTATGATGCTGTGTGGATTTCAGCATACGGCTAAACCCTTCATCCACTCCCAGTAAAAAGACTGTATGGGTGCTTAAGTCTATGTTTATTGAAATGATGATGTGAACTTGGTACAGTGAACAACAATGGGGATGATAACGGGTAAAAACTACAAAGAAATAGACAGTATATCAGTACTGGCAGATAACAGAACAACAGCAATAATACAGGGTGCTATTACATCAGTAACAGGAGTATTACAGAGGTTGCACAATACAGCACATAATGCAGTTAAGAGGGAATCTAAGCAAACTTAGGCTGCCAGCATTGCACTACCCTAAACAGAAATGCACCGATCTACATGCAGTGCTAAGAGCATTACAACTAGCTAGAAAATACATTGCACCATATACCTCTCTCATAAGACACTGCACAGTGGCTGCATAATGGCTATCTAGCACAGATACGTTGCACAAACACATAACTGTATTAACCCTCACTGGAATCCACATGACAAAAGCAGTGATTTACAGGGAGAGCCAGGAACTGAGAAAATGGCTACAAGTTCCCTCACCTGGGAAATCTGAAGGGGCGGTTCTAATCAGAACAAGGTATTAAAGTGAGAGGTTCCAAAATCCAGGAACAGAAAAAGGGGAACAACTATGACATCTAATGGTCATAGCTGGTACAGCACTTATGAAATTACTTGCTGCACATAAATGGACAGAACAGTCCTTATTATCTAGGAGTTAAATGACGGTTGATGAATAATGTTTAGTCTTTATGTTTCAGCTTAACAAGCGTCAGTCTCACTACTCTGGCCTGTCACCCTTTTATTCTCTTTTAGCAACTCTGATTATTACACTGGTCCTAACGGGGGTCACCAGTATTTCCCGCTATGACGCAAATCCTAGATCTGTGAGTCACTTGGCACACAGTGTGCTAGTCACACTGGCCGTTTTTGTTCCCTGAAGCACTGCCCCAGCCCACACCTTATACTGTGCCTAAACTGGAAGTAACAGCCTAATAAACTCAGAGCTTCTTTTAAGCACAACAGACATTCCTCACTATTTGAAGATCAGCGTCTGGGCATCACTGCCTGACCTATGAAGTCGAGTCTTCGGTATTTGACTTACGAAGTCGGGTATGTCACATGTGTGACATATCCAAAAGCTCAATAGACAGCATGATTATTGCACAGGTGTGCCTTAGGCTGGCTACAATAAAATGCCATTCTAAAATGTACAGTTTTACAGTATTGGGGAGGCCCAGGAGATGTCATAAAACCAGTCATTATCTGGTGTGACCACCATTTGCCTCACATGGTACAGCACATATCCTTCACATATAGTTAATCAGGTTGTTGATTGTGTCCTGAGTTGTTGGTCCACTGCTCAATGATTGTTTGAAGTTGTTGCATGGTTAGCATACTCACCAGACATATGACCCATTGAGTATGTCTGGGATACTCTGAATCGGCGTATAGACCAGCGTGTTCAAGTTCCTGTCAATATCCAGCAACTTCGCACAGAAATTGAAGAGAAGTGGACCAACATTCCACAGACCACAATTAAAAACCTGATCAACTCGATGCAAAGGAGATGTGTTGCACTGCGTGAGGCAAATGTTGGTCACACCAGATACGGAATGGTTTTCTGACTCCCCATAATACTATAAAACTGCACATTTTAGAGGGGCCTTTATTGTAGCCAGCCTAAGGCATAACTGTGCAATAATCATGTCTAATCAGCCTCTTGATATTCCACGCATGTGAGGTTGATCGATTATCTTGGCAATGGAGAAGAGATCACTAAGGGTACCGTTACACCTAGCGATGCACCAGCGATCCCGACCAGCGATCTGACGCGGTCAGGATCGCTGGTGCATCGCTAGGTGGTCGCTAGTGAGCTGCCAAACAGGCAGATCTCACCAGCGACATCGCTGGGGTCGGGGGTCGCTACTTACCTGTCAGACGCGGCGATCCTGCGTCCTCCCACCCGGCTCCACGCGTTGCTCGTCGGCGCCACAGGAAGCCCAGCAGGAAGTGACCGACGAGGAATGGTCCAGGAGCTTCTCGCACGATCAGCGATTACCAGCGGGGGAGCCGGTCGGAGGTAAGTATCACATGCGGCGATATCGCTAGCAATATCGCTGCAACGTCACAAAATCGGTGACTTTACAGCGATATTGCTAGCGATATCGCAGTGTGTAACGGGGGCTTAACACAGATTTAGTCAGTGAAAAATAGAGAATGAGATGTTGTCACGACCCACTTTAGAGGTTAAAACTCAAAGTAGTCATTTAAGTTATGGGTATTCATGTCACTAAAAGGGGAAGGAGCAGAATTTATCACTCTTAGATCCACATGTTCCACATCAGCCCTTCAGGCAACTACATAGAGGGCACAATACATGTACTATATTCAAGATTCCCTATATTTTCAGGAAATAATGAAGATTTGGGGACAGTCAAAATATAAGACTTGAAGAGCATTGAAAAACTGACTTGTAAATAAAGGGAATGTGCCAATATTTATTTAACAGCCTTCGGCTCAATCTCGAGCCATGGCGACTTGATGGATGAACGCTCTGTGGGAACATTGATATTGTGCAAGCCTAGATGGGTCTACCAGGGTCTTCACCACCGTTATCTCAATAGTATCAAGACATTGGGTTGTTGGTCTTCCTCTTCACCTTATTCCTTCTATTCTTCCGATCATGATGTCCTTTTCCAGTGATTCCTGTCTTCGTGTGATGTGTCCACATTAGGCATGTTGTAGAGTGGTGATTTTGTTTTGAGTGACATGTCTGGCTTGATTTCTTCCAAAATTGATTTGTTTGTTCTTCTTGCTATCCATGTTATTGATATATGTGTTTATGACATCATGTGGTTTGCCTATCAGCTCCTTTTCCCTTAGTGCCTAAATCAGTTCTTGTGTTTGTAGATATAGCTGCCGAGAACAATATTTGAAATTTAATGTATGAGAGGACCAGCAGATAAGGAGTGGTGGGGCATACTGATTATACTTAAGAGTCTTTCTCTCTCATTCTTAATTGGCTGAGTTGAAGATGACTGGTAGTTCTACCGGTGTTGATGTTGATTCCATTTTTTTTTCTCACTTCCTCTGCTAAGACCGATACTTCCCTTCCCTTCTGACTTAAATTGGTAGCTTCTACTTTTTTATAGATGACATTGAATAGTTGGTGGATCTGCAATGCTCAGTCATGGCCATTATAGTTTTTACGGCGCTGATGTCTTTTGAGAACTTTGGGCCATTGCTGCTAACTGCTGGTCGGTGGGGTTGCCGGGCGTCACACCCCCACCAGTAAGGTACTGATGGCCTATCTTGAAGATAGGCCATAAATAAAAAAGTAGTGGCCAATTTCTTTAATCTTCTGAGTTTCTTTCCCAGTTTTGTTCTAGCTGGGATTTCTTAAAACTTTTTTTCTAACCTTTATTTCTTTGTTTTATTCACATATTTACCATTTGGCACATTTGACATGAGCCAAACTAAAAATAATGATCAGTTCATCCTAATACAACTAATTTGGGATTGTTTTTTAAGTCAAATTTCTTTCAATCTGTCATAAAGATAATTCAGTACAGAATATCAATCTACAAATGTCCGGTGTATTCTGCTAATATGTCATCCTGTGCCAGGTCGCTGTGGGCTACTCTGGATTAGAACCAGGTTTCCATGACAAACCTATATTGATGAATAGATTTTAGAGACCATTGAAAGCTTGGCTGCATGCAGAATTATGCTGTGTCTGTAATTATCATGTTCAGCCTCGTTTTATTTTTTGTCTTTTGTCCTTGGAATAAATGATTTTTTTTTTCACTACAGATGCCAAATTTTTACGCTGTTTTCCTTTAAATTCATTTTTTTCCGGGCATTATATATTAATATTAATTGAATATGAATATTTAATCACAAAAGAAAAAGTAACAAATGTCTGTAAACAAATTCTAACTAGAATTGCAGCGCAAAAAGGTCCAACAGAGACAAACTGCATGTGGTGTGATTAGATACAGCTGCTCATCAGAAAAGTTTCCCTGGAAAATACATTTTATTGTTTCTCTCAACGTGGAGCTGATCTTTGTGAAGGCAAGAAGGAACAAATACAACAGGACTTCTTCTAAGATCTCATTCAGATGACAATGATTTCTCTGGTGCATAAAATATGGTGTCATCAGTAGTTTGGATCCAATTTTCATCAGTGTTTGATCCGTGTGTTTTTATCATCAGTAATTTTCTCACACACAAAGAATAAATTCAAGGTTATATCTAAGGCTAGTTTCACACTTGCTTTTTTTTGCAGCGCGTTTTTCCCGCAAAAAAACGCATTGAAAAAACGCATACAAAAGCATACAACCGCTGCGTTTTTTTCAAGCATTTTTATGAGCATGCATGAAAAAAACGCAGCGTTTTTATGCGTTTGTATGCGTTTTTAGTGCGTTTTTACCGCGTTTGCGTTTTTTTCCAACATTAGGTGGCCCCTCACACTAACCCAAACCATGACTTTACTAACCCTAACCCTGACCCTAACCCTAACCCTAACCCTAACCCTAACCCTGACCCTAACCCTAACCCTAACCCTGACCCTAACCCTTAACCAAACCATACTTAACCCTAACCCAAACCCTAAACCCTAACTAACCCTAACCCTAACCCTAACCCTAACCCTGACCCTAACCCTAACCCTGACCCTAACCCTAACCCTAACCCTGACCCTAACCCTTAACCAAACCATACTTAACCCTAACCCTGACCCTAACCCTAACCCTAACCCTGACCCTAACCCTTAACCAAACCATACTTAACCCTAACCCTGACCCTAACCCTAACCCTAACCCTGACCCTAACCCTTAACCAAACCATACTTAACCCTAACCCTGACCCTAACCCCAACCCTAACCCTGACCCTGACCCTTAACCAAACCATACTTAACCCTAACCCTGACCCTAACCCCAACCCTAACCCTGACCCTGACCCTAACCCTAACCCTAAACCCCCTTAACTAACCCTAACTCTAACCCAAACCCCTAAATTCCATGGTTAAAAAAAAAAACGCATGTGCAAAAAAACGCATACATGAGCATGCCAGTGCGCATGTATGCGCATCCATAGGCTATAATGGCCATTTTAGCGGAAAACGTGCGCATATGTGCGCATGCGCTTTTTTGCAGGGCCAAAAAATGCAACATGCTGCGTCTGGAAAATCCAAACGCACACCCCAAAAAAACGCAGCGCATGAAAATTGCATACATGCGCTTACCAGCGCGCAGGTATGCGCACCCATGTTAAATATAGGGGAAAAAACGCATGCGCAGGTATGCGTTTTTTTCCAGCGCTAAAAAACGCAAATGTGAAACCAGCCTAAGACTTTAAAAAAAAGCAATAAAAATGTATCTAAGCCCTAATAGGCAGGTAATTGCAACTTACCTACCTGTTGTGCACGGTGCCGTTCTTACCTAGCACAGAGCTGTCACATACTGCTCCTGCCTAGGATTCAGAAGCTTCTGCTGTCATCATGTCTACAGAGCTGGAGCTTCTTTTCCGGTCCTCTCTTTTGACGGGGTGGCATTGACGAGGTCATTCTTATTGACAGCTGGTCCCCACTACTTAACTAAGGGAGCCGGCTGTCAATCAGAATGACCTCAGAAGTCCCACCCCGTCGCCTTAGCAGAGATAGCTAAATCCCGGCAGGAGCGGTCTGTGACCGCTCTGTGCCGGGGAAAAACAGCGCTGAGCGCAACAGGCAGGTAAGTAGCAACTACCTGCCTGTTAGTGCTTAGATACCTTTTTTGTTAAGTCTCGGATATCCCCTTTAATTACAAAGTTTCTCCAATCTATTGTTAGTCACACACTTAAAGCTGATGCCTTCCGTGTGCTATCCATGATTTTTACGGACCCATAGACTTGTATGGGTAATTTCGATCCATACCTTAAATAAAAAATGGACATGTCTCTGACTCTTTTTTTGGGTACTCAGTCGGTACAAAATAAGGACATGTGAACGGAAGGTGGATCCAGTAAAATACAGTCCGGTAAGTCTGACATTTGTAGTGAGAAAAATTTTTGAGGGCATTATAAGACTACATTCACACGATCCATATTGGCAGCGTTTCGGACGCAGTATATTTTTCTTGTCTCCAAAACACTGCGTTCTAATGATGCAGTTAAAACCGCATGTACTTAGTGAAGAGTGCAAATTTAACGTATCTAATGACTGGCTATGGTGAAACTATGCGTGCTATGTTTCGTAAACCTGGGTGAATATACCCAGCGGTAAATAGAAGCACATTGAGCATGGGATTTCTATAAATCCCATCCACTGTACTTGTAAGGTAGAATGCAGCATTTTGGACGCAACGCAGGCGAGCTTCTTCCAAATCGCTGCTATTCCTGATTATGGGCACGCAGCCATAGTTGTGTCTAATCAATATGTTGGGTTTTGATGAAGAGATAAGTGGAAATCTGGATGTTGGCAATACAGCTGATGTGATTTATATGGCGTTTGTAAATCCATTTGATACTGTACCACATAACAGCCTTATACTGAAGATACAGAATCAAGGACTAGGGGAAACTATATGCAGATGGGTAAAAAAAATGGTTGAGAGACCGGAAACAAAGAGTTGTTGTAAATTGTACATTCTCTAAATGGAATAAAGTCAGCAGTGGGGACCACAAGGATCAGAACTGGGAGCAGTGGAAACTAGGTGTGATCGGATTATTATTATTATTATTATTATTATTATTATTATTATCAGATCTGTGGAAGTCCGGGTTCGGACCTGAACTTTATTCCAAAGTTTGGTTCAGGTACCAGAACTGTACCCGAATGTGAACCAGAACCCAAACCCCATTGAAAACAATAGACACTCGAACTTTGAATCTGGAAAATTCTCTCTCTTGCCAACAGACTTCCCCCGGTACTGAGAATTTTGCAACGGACTTGCGGGAAAAGTCCGTGTCCATCATTTAACACCGGACACAAACTGTCCATTACAATCACTGAACTTTTAAGTTCGGGTTCACTTCTCTCTATTGGCGACCACAAGGATTTTTGCTAGGACTGATTCTTTTTTTTTCTCTTTTTTAATGGCCTTGTGAATGTGTTTAAGAGTAAAGTGTCAGTATTTCCTAATGACACAAAACTATGCAAGATAATAAAAACTGAGCTAGACAGTATAATATTACAGAAGGATCTGGATAAGATGTCTGCATGGGCAAACACTTGCTACATAAAGTTTAATGTTGATATATAGTATGTAAAATAATGCTCCCAGGAAAATGATGGATAGAGCAATTATGTGAAAAATGGACACCTGAATGAAGTCTATGTGGGCATCAACGTGATTTATTTTTACCAGACAATCAAAACTTAGGAAAAATCACCTACATTTTGCAAATTGCTGCTTTTTTGCAATGTAGTCCCTGTTTTAGGGTTACTAACATTGTTACCATTTCAGCTGTAATAACTGTGCCGCCATTAACTGCATCAGTTGTTTTTCATGCAGCGTTAGTTGGGTTTTATCGTGTCAGTGATTCTGTCTGTGGAAATTGCCAAAAGGTTTCGGACAAATTACTGGATCGGCATATCTTTTGCACCTAGAATTGGGGGCTGTGTTTGTTTTGTATTTATTTTTCATATAAATCACATAATAATAATATTTTCACAAATACTAGTGATATAAGTAGCGCTGCAATAGACCTCAAAAACCGTGCCAACTCCATTTACTTTTGGAGCGCCCCACAGGGCCTTAGGTTACTCGATACCGGGATGGTCGGTTCTTAAAGGGGGTGTCACGGCAGCAGTGACCCGGTCTATGGCCCTGGGCATCCAGTAAAATTAATAAATGATGATGATGGGGTAGTTTAAAAAATGATGATGGGGTAGTTTGTAGGGGATTATTCCTGATGCCACCTGTGATATTCAGCAAGGGTAGCCGACGCTGCAATGCAGATCCTCTGTGATGGTGTTAGGGCAGCAAGATGGTTTAATTCTCCACGGGCAGAGCTGTGTCCCAGGGCAGTTAGAATGGTATAAGTCAAGATGGTGGCTGTTGTGGTGAGTGCGGAGTAGGGCAGGTGAGACGTAAAATGACACAGATGACACAGCTGGGTGCAGTTTCCAGAGTTTTACGCACAGTTCTTTTGTACACAGGTGTCCACTTGGTGCCATGTCTTCCAGGTGAGGAATCCAGCAAGCTCCCATGTAGATTGGGATACACCTTTCCAGGACTCCCTTCTGTGTATTTCTCTCCTGGCCGTCTCACTGTACTGGTCTCCGCTTCTGCCCAGAACCTTCACAAACAGTGTCCCCAAGGCATTAGCCGCGTACCTTATCGGGCGACGTTGGTCAGGCCCCGGGATCCTATATGGCTACTTTTTCGGTGAATGGATGTGGTTGCGGCTGAGGTATGTACAGTTACTTGAGCCCCCGACTTGCTGAGTCTTGTAGACCTCCACTAGTCTTAGGGGCCGGCTCCTCCACTGTGACCTGGTCCCTCCACTTCTGGATACAGGCCCCACGGGTGGCTTCCGGACTTCCTGTGCCCCAAGGACCCCTTCTGTCCCCCGAGGAGCTTCCTTCAGACTCCGCTCACAACTCTCTCTCCAACTCTTCCTACTGCAGTCCTTCTTGTCCGTCTCTGACTGACTGATTGACTGAATCTTTGAAGAACAATCTTCTTACCTCAGCACTAACTCCTCCCACCAACTGTCACTGCTGACTCTCTCTCTCTCTCACCTTCTAAGCTCCACTCCTTTTCCTACCTTCCCCACTCATTCCCCAACACCCTTTCCTAGCCAGCCTATACGGAGTCACAAGTCTACTGCATTTAATAGTAAGAAGGAGAAAACAACTCAGCAAAAATACCAGTATCATAGTTAATAAACAACAATATGAATAACCAACCATAATAATGATACCGCAATTTTGGACTTAGTAGTGGACAGATCGCAATGTGACAACAAAGAGCAAAAAGCAAAACAAACGATCACATAGTCCATATTATATGCAAAAATAGAAAATCATTTTATTGGTAAATACAATTACAGGTAAAGGTAACGAACACCAGATGTGTTAGCAGCTCAAACAACGGGACGCCAGAGTGGTGACTAAAAAAACTCCATAAAATATGGCAGAAATATTTAATTGTAATACCGGAGTAATTCAATACATATTCTCCCTGGAGCAAATCCTCAAAAAGTAGCCCGATATGGCACAGCATTACTTAAATACTTGCCCAAAATATATATAGGAATATAATTTAAAAATCTCCCACTACCACCCAATGCAGCATAAACATGTTCCCATACATGCAGGCATAATAGAGAAATGCACATACCAGTAAATCTCACACCAGTTAACAGGGAAGCCCAAAGGAAGGACGGGGCTTAATCAGCACACAGGCGTCACCCCCAACGCGCATTTCAGCAAAGCCTTCGTCAGGCGGCCGATTGGTTCCGCTCCCTTTTTAAACCCCTCACTATCTTGCACAGTACGCCCCCTGATGAAGGCTTTGCCGAAACGCGCGTCGGGGTGATGCCTGTCTGCTGACTAAGCCCCCATCCTTCCTTTGGGCTTCCCTGTTAACTTGTGCGAGATTTACTGGTATGTGCATGGGAACGTGTTTATGCTGCATTTGGGTGGTAGTGGGAGATTTTTAAATTATATTCCTATATATATTTTGGGCAAGTACGGTATTTAAATAATTCTGTGCCATATCTGGCTACTTTTTGAGGATTTGCTCCAGGGAGAATATGTATTAAATTACTCCGGTATTACTATTAAATATTTCTGCCATATTTTATGGGGGGTTTTTTAGTCACCACTCTGGCGTCCCGTTGTTTGAGCTGCTAACACATCTGGTGTTCATTACCTTTACCTGTAATTGTATTTACCAATAAAATAATTTTCTATTTTTGCATATAATATGGATTGCTTGATCGTTTTGTTTTGTTTTTTGCTCTTTGCATTTAATAGTATTCGAACCAAACAGAAAAAAAGTGGTGATTCCCAGGCTCTGCCACCTCTTTTTTCCTGTTTGTCTTGAATACATTTCTTCCCACCGGTGTGTGAGTCAGCAGATGGAGCTGCAGCCATTCATTCCTACAAGTACAGCATTGTGCGGGTCATAACCCAGGTAGATGAGCATATACAATCCCTTGCTTGTTGTGTCTTAAATTGGGGGTAACACACTTGGAGCACCTTTTCTCTTTTTCTTTTCACAGCATTTAATAGTGGAAATGTTCACCTTCCTGCATATATTCATGCTCAGAAGAAAGGCTAAAGTCCAAAATTCATAAAGGTTACTTTGGCATTGAAGAATGGATGGATTTGATGTAAACGCATAACTGATGTTTATGAACTCCAAAAAGTATATACATACAGACATCATTTTCTGATGTTTTGGCCAGATTGGTGTTTGTCAGGGATAACATCAGGAACTTGTCTGTATATATGTTTTTGTGGTAATAGATATCACTTAGACATCTGCGTCAAATTTATTCATTCTTCATTGCTTAAGTAACCTTTATGAAGTCCTCTGCATTGACATACAATCAAAAGACCCCTGCAGCTGCCACGAAGAGCTGTATACATCATGCTGTCTTATTGAGTCCAATGTATAGCTGTATGCAGTCAACATCTAAGCTCCTGATGTTGGGCAGCGCATGACCAACATCAGGAGTGATGCTCACACTACCTGTTATTAGTTTTATTAGCATAACCTGGTTGCAGTTATTAAAAGTAAACTTTTAGTCTGATTCTGACCATGTCTCCTTGTCTATTACTGAAAATGCATTTGCACTATCCCTTGTTCTGTACTTAGACTTTACTACAGACAACCCCAGACAAAACTTTTGCCATCTCATGTGTAAGACACATAGCTGTTTCTCACCTTGGCCAGATGACCTCTACCCGCGCCCCAGTCTTGTCCTTTGGATGCCATGCCTGTGGTCATGTTTTTGGTTTCGACTATGCTTGACTACTAATTATGAGTGAATGTTCTTGGAAAACGTGTTATCCGTGCATGCTCCGGTGTTATCCGAGTGCTCTTATTTTATGTTCGAGTCCCTGCGGCTGCATGATTCGTGGCTGTTAGACCGCCTCAACACATATGGGGATAGCCTGTTTGTTAGCAAATCCCCACATGTGTTCAGGCTGTCTAACAGCCACGAATCATGCAGCCGCAGGGACTTGAACATAATATACGAGCACGCCCGAGATACTCGGAGAACACCTGAGCAACCTCGGATAAGACGTTATCTGAGCATGTTCGCTAATCACTGTTGTCTACACCTCCTTGTTTATATGTTTCATATGTTTTACTTCATTTATCAGCAATTTTAAGAATTTTCTGGGGACCAAAAGGATCATCTAGCAGTTAGATCCAAACCTCTTTGAAGGGATCCATTCTGAAGACCAATGGGTCCCTTAGACTCTGCAACCAGTCTACTGAATTCCGAGTCTTAGCGGTTTCTAACATCTACTTAGGCAAAAATAAGAATTACACTTCATCTTCCTCATATTCTCTACTCACATACTGAGTACTGGACTTCTGCCTGCTTTCTCTCCTCCCTGTACTCAGACACACGCTCAGTATTTGGTCAGTACTGTACCTCAGTATTTGTAAGCCAAAACCAGGAGTGGAACAACCAGAGGAAAAGTCTAATAGAAACCCGTCACCACTTCTGTATTTATCACCCACTCCTGGTTTTGTCTTACAAATACTGATGTAAAATACTGACCAAACAATGAATGTGTGAACATGGTCTTATGAAACAGTCAGTAAAAAACGGATGGCATCAAAATGCTCTTTGATTTATAAATGTACAAATAGACTTGCATTGACAAGTTTGATCTGGATAAAATCGGACATGTCTAAATCCACAAAACACACCGACCTGTGAACAGCCCCATAGAGTATAATAGGTACAAATTATCTGTGAAAAAGATGGAAATAACTTATGTATGGAAATAGCTTATGTCTGAATGAGCTATTAGAAAAATGTAGCAAAAAGGAGCTGACAGGTTCTCTTAAATAAGGCGGGAATCTCCCTTGTTAAACTATTGTGGAGACCTTAGTCATTCAGCATCTGTATAATAATGTATATCTGCAGTATTGACTCTGAGAGCCTTAGGTTGACCCAGGCCCCACTGTCAGGAAAAAAAAGGAAAGGAAGTCCAGCACTGAAAAATTAAAAAAGTAAAAATTTTTATTTAATCTTTTAAAGATAAAAATAGCACGCCTGGGAAATGAAAATGAACAAAAATAGTAAAATATAAGCTAGAAAGGGGGGCGAATCTTATGCTTTTCGGACAAGCATGTCCTTAGTCATAAGCGTGCCAGTGCACTGACCACATGTACTTTTCTGGTAAGGAGCGTTATACAGCATATGCACTGCACTCGGCAGTCATTAAAGCAGATGTAGCTGTCCATATGGCAGCACCACAAAATAGACTCCATCTGTGAAAATTTTCCAACAGATTGTATGCCGCTTGAACTGAAGGGGAAGCCTATAGGATAGATGTAGCCTGTCATACACATACGGAATTTTTAATATATAGCTGGATGACACTTATATTCCAATATTACAACTATCTAGATTCTTTTCAACAACTCTGGTAAAAGAATAAGGCTTTATTCACACTACAGTGATTTTTTTTTTTGTCAGTATTTTATTAGTACATCCAGAAGTGGCTCCAGAAACACAAAACACGTGTGGGAAGCTTTCCATAAAGATTTTCTCTACTGAATCTGTCCACTTCTAATTTTGGTTTACAAATACTGACCAAAAACTAATGTGTGAATTAGGCCTTAGCAGTTAGCACCATTTATCCATAAAAATCATCCTTACTGACATACAAACAATTGCTCAAGGCATGCGTCCATGGATCTCAGTCCGATCTCGGACCTCAATGCTTGGACTGGCCGCTGGTCTCCCCTGATAGAAATACATGAAGCAGTCATGCTCCAGTCAGGAGACCCTCAGCCAGTCCAAGCATAAACTATCGGACCAAGATCCATGGACATCTGATTGAGCCCCAAGGCTGCATCACATATGTTTATTAATAGAAATTGAATGGATCGACCCACATAGGATCAACTTGGTATCAAATATCCTGAAATTTTCAGGTCTCTGCGAATTTAAACGTTTTGGAATTCGATTTGTGAATATATATGCTGTATATACTCGTGTATAAGTCGAGCCGAGTATAAGCCGAGGCACCTAATTTCCCACGAAAAACTGGGAAAACGTATTGACTCGAGTATAAGCCGTCTATGCATTGTCCCTCATCCCTATCCTTGTATGCATGGCTCCTCATCCTTGTCCTTGTATGCATGCCTCCCTATCCTTGTCCTTGTATGCATGCCTCCCCATCCTTGTCCTTGTATGCATGGCTCCCCATCCCCGTCCTTGTATGCATGCCTCCCCATCCTCGTCCTTGTATGCATGGCTCACCATTCCTGTATGCATGGCTCCTTATCCCTGTCCTTGAAGGCATGGCTTCTATAAAAAAAAAACAAAAAAAAAACTCCTACTTACCTTCCCTGTGCACCCTCGCTAAATCTCGCAACAGTGCTAGCAGCTCTTCCGGCTGAGTGATCACGTGTCACCGCTCATTAAGGTATTGAATATTCTCTCCATGCCTATGGGAGAAGAGAGGAGTGAATATTCATTACCTTAATGAGCGTTCACCCATGCTAGCCGGCCGCTGCTGGAAGCCGGTGGCTGTGGCTGTAACTGTGTGTGCTATAAGAGAAATGAATATTCACTGCCAGTGCAGGGAATATTCATTTCTCCTTAGCAGCGGGCACAGTTTTTAGCCGCAGCTGCCGGCTCCTGCCTCTGTGAACTGCGGCTCCGCCGCTCCCCCTCCCCGCCGTCTTTCTGGGACAATGACTTGAGTATAAGCCGAGGAGGGCGTTTTCAGCACAAAAAGTGTTGAAAAATTCAGCTTATACACAAGTATATACGGTGTATATATCTCTCACTATTCCAAATAGTGCTGAAGCATCAGCAAGTAGGCTTACAAAGCAGTAGTCTGAGTATAATACTCCAAAGACTCAGTTCACTTAGGGAAGTGTCGTACCTGTATAGTTCATAAACACACAAACTACTGTCCAAAGCCAGCGTAGGGTAACAATATAAGTCACAAATTGCTGAAATAATCCCGAACTCAAGACCTAAAATATAACTTTTAATTAAACTACTTAAGGAAAAATGTTAAAACTTGCAATGGTCAGTTTCATATAAAGAGAACACTAGAATACCATTCATTGGACTCACGCCCTATAAAGTGCTCATTGTCCTATTACTGTATTCAATTTCAGGCATATGGGTCAAGGTGTGGCCGCTACCTATATACCATATCGATTGCCATACCAAAACTTCACTCACTAGTGCTATTTCAAATTTACCCTAAGCCTCCCCAACAAGTTTCACCAGCATGACTGGCGTCATCAGGGGATTGAGGCTTTATATAATTTTATTGATCTTGTCTCGTGCTGACTACATGCTTCTTTAGTGCGTTGCCACAGCGGATATACACTGAATAAGCATGTGCATCTTTTAACTGTGGATTTTCTGCATCTAATGCAAGTTTATGGGGAAAATCCGCACATAAAACTCAGTGTACTCAAAAGAAAAATTGAAATGATGCGGATTTGAAACATGCACTGCAGGTCAGTTTACATGGCGTAAAAAAGTAAAACACAATGGGCAGGAGATTTCTATAAATCCCATCCACTTTGCTTGAACTGTAAGATGTTGCTTTTTTGCCTTTTTTTGTCTTTTGACCTGCGGATTTACCTGCGGATTTAGCCAAATCCGCGTGGAAAAAACTGCAGCACAATCCGCAACGTGTGCACTTACCCTAAGGCCAGGGTGACACTAACCGACGCAAAATACGGTCCGTATTTTACATGCGTAATACGGATGAATGACCCCTAAATAGTGCTCCGTATGTCATCCGTAAGCAAGGTGTGGTTGCGTATTTTGGGCATGTCAGCATCCGTATGTAATCCGTATGTAATCCGTATGGCATCCGTATGGCGAGATTTTCTCGCAGGCTTACAAAATGGACATTTAATGGTTTTGAGGCCTGCAAACTATTTAAATAATTAGCCTGCACCCTATTTATTGGCTCAGGAACAGGTGGCTGCCTCCATTCTGTCCATTTGTGACCTTGCCTTGACTAGTTGTGTTGGTGTTGTATGTGCAACATGGCAGACAGTCTGAGTTTCAACACAACTGAGCAGGTTCTCTTCAACTGGCTTTTGTCACGCCGCTTTGGTCAACCATATCCAGTGATAGTGGATCCGGGGAGGAGGAGACATGTGGGTCCATCCACTTTTGAGGCAACGACTCACAAGAGGTCATTTTCACCGCCTCTATTCTTCTCTGCGGGAGCATCCGGAAAAATTTTACCAATACTGTCACATGAGCCTTGCAATATTTGATCTACTGTTGGAGACAGTGTGCCCTGGATAACATTTCAGGACACAAGGATGTGCAAAGCTATATCTGCAGAGGAGCGACTTCTACTCACATTACGGTATGTACTACACAACAACATTCTCTATGTTCATGATGTGTTGCCCAAAGTATGTATTTTTTGCTCCTTGGACTAAGTTTAATGCCCTCATCTTATTCCAGATATGTTTAAACTTACAGACCAGAATGTTATGTGTAATATGTACTGAATATCACTTAGTCATTGTGCGACCAAATATATGTGTGTTAGTAGATCTGAAACTCTAACAAGTTTGGTATGTATGTACCTGGTCTTTTGTTAATTTGTGCATTCTAAAATGTTCCATTTCTGTTGTTCTTCAGATTCCTGTCCACTGGCCTGTCTTATGCCGCCCTCCACCATGAGTTTCTCATTGGAAGATCTACCATTTCTGGCATAGTCAGGTCGACATGTAGTGAAATATGGTCAAGACTACATCAACTCATCATGCCCGAGCCCAGAATGGAAGACTGGTTGAGGATATCAAGGGACTTTGAGGAGGAATGCCCGTTTCCTAATTGTATTGGGGCCCTTGATGGAAAACATATCTGGGTGCGTAAGCCGCCAAACTCTGGCTCCCAATTCTTCAATTATAAACAATACTTTTCTGTTGTATTGTTGGCTCTGGCCGACCCTCAATACAAGTTTATAATTGTTGACATTGGGGTCTATGGAAGGACGGGAGACTCTAGAGTCTTCAATACTTCTATTATGGGTCGGCGGCTACGCACCAACCAGTTGGATCTACCACCACCACCACGCCAGTTTCCAGGCTCCACTCAAGAATCAGTCCCTTATGTTCTTGTGGCAGATGAGGCATTTCAGTTAACGCGCAATGTCATGAGGCCATATCCCCGGCGCAACCTGGACCACCGGCGCAGAATTTTTACTTGCGCCTATCACGTGCTCGGCGACTGGTGGAGTGTTCCTTTGGCATTCTTTGTGCCAAATGGCGGGTACTCCAGTCTGCCATTCAGCTGAGTGAACAAAATGTTAATGAAGTTGTTAAAGCCTGTGTGGTTCTTCATAACTTCACTAGGATACATGATTGTTCCTCCTCTGCTAGTGTTGTGCGTGGGTCGGACAATGTGCGTAGGGCAAGACCACCTATCAACCCTCAACGTAGACCGCTCTCTGGGCTCAAAGTGCGTGATATTTTCACAAATTACTTTGTCACCTGAGGGGGAAACTTCTTGGCAAGAGCATGCTGTGTCTATGTTATAATTTTTTGGTTTATGTCTGTCTAAATATATATATATTTAAACCCCTTATGATTCTATGACTGTTTAATTGCATTGGTAAGCGTATGTTAGTATGCTGACACCTTTTTTTAGAATTGAGACAGAGACGTAAAGTGTAGTAGACAAATGTTTACTTTTGCTTTTTTTTTTTTTTTCAAGAAAAACATATTATTGCCATATGATAAATGTGGCAATGGGCCAAATTGGCCTTTATGCAGATGAGAACATTTGGTACAAATAACATTTTCTGACATACAAAACAACCACAAAACCATTAGGCAATACCAAAATGGCAACATTATAAATTTTGGTAGGTCGGGGGAGGAGAAGGCGGAAGACCAGCCTGTGTTTGCTGCTGGCTACTTTGCCCAACTTGGCCATCGCCCTGTGTGGGGGCATACTGTTGCCCATGATGTGGGTAGTGTACTGCCTCCTGGGATTGTGGTTGGTACTGGCCAGAGTGATACTGGAGAGAGGCCTCTTGTTGGGGCTGGTAGGCCCGTGTCTCATACCCACCAAAATAGCCATGTCGTCCCCAACCAGGTTGGGACCAGCCTCCAACACTGGGTGGGAACAAGTGGCCATATTGGTGAGGTTGGCTAGAGCCAGACGTATGTGGCTGCTGTTGAAAAGGTTGGGTAGGGGGAGGAAGGGGGTGAGGTGTAGACCCACGTATTTGAGGATCCTCAGAGCCTGCTTGAGCAAGCATGTGTGTGGGGTGTCAGATTTCTGGGTGAAAGCTGCCACCTCTCCAGATATTCAAATAACTCATATGGGGTATTGGGATGTGTGCTTGCATCAAGCAGGATCTGAAAACATCCTCGAATACGTAGCCTCACCTCACGGGAAAGTGCATGAAGATAAAGGAAAGGTTGTTCTGTTATGAAATAGAACAGAGCCAAAATGAAAGACATTTTTGTGGCCCTGTAAAGTATCTGTGTAATGTGGTGTGAGGTATCTACTTACGGTCTCAGATCCAGAATAGGAAGGAGAGGCGATCATAATAAATATATTTCCGCTTTGTGTGGCCCGCATCACCACTCCTGGCCCGCTGCTGACGTTCCCGCCTGTATTAATCGCGGATGCTGCGCCAGCGTCTCATCACATCTTCCTCTGCAATGTGACAGGAAATATTCTCAAGTTCACATATTTGCTAGGTCAAATTTGCTACCAGTAGCCTAGGCATGTGGCCTTCTAGGGTGTGTTTCTACCCAGGGTGGCATATATAATTGGGGCATCCAGGCCACAGATACACAGGGTCACAATAGTTCAGGTATCAAGTAACTACACTTAATAACTTGGTTGGCTAGGAGGTTGAGGAGCTTGTGGCCTGGGCCGAATTATGGCAGTGTAAAACCATGTGTCACATAAAAATCTACCCGTCTCATGAGGCAAAAAGTCCAAGCACAGGAAAGGGGGGGGCTGATTCTAAATGCCTTTTTTGATGTGAGGTAATTTTAAACAGTTTTTGGGTTGTACTTACTCAGTTACTGCTGCTCCTCATGTTGCCGATCAGCAAAATCGTGGAACATCTGGCGACATATGCGCCTCCATGATGCCTCCTTTCTTGCCCAGTTGGCATAATGGGCATCACGTTGGTCCCAGATTTCTTGCCGCTCCTGCACTAATACAATAAGCATCTCCACATTGAGGAAATATGGCGCCATGATGCTGCAGGACTCCGTGGAGGAGTACTTCCTGGATGTCTGGAGCGCTTTTTGAGCTAATTAGCATGTCTAAACTTCCTGATGATGGATTGACCCATTTCCTGTCCCCTGCCAAAAGACCTGCGTATTTCTCACAAGTCACACGGGTGGTCTGTGTGTAATCCATATTTTTTGCGCACCCATAGACTTGCATTGGCGTACTACGGGCGTAGTACACTGACAATCGCAGCATGCTGCGATTGGCACGGACCGTAGAATATGGACGAGAATTATACGGCTATTGGGAGCTACACCATAGAGAATCATTTGTCCGTGTGTAATGCGTGTGTTAGCACCGCAGACTGTGAGGAGGAATACCCTGGAGTGGACCCTCTGGACCGTGGCACCGAGGGGCCCCGGACGAGCAACCAGGTGTGACCAACCCCTATACAGGGATCGTTAGGCGCAAGACCAGAGACTTGAATGCCACGGCAGCCGGAACCAAGAGGGGCGGCTCGGAATGGATCACAGGGCGTGAGCAGGAACAGACACAGGACTTGAACAGGCACGGATACCGGACTGGAGCAGGCACGGACACAGGACCGGAACAGGCACGGACACAGGACCGGAACAGGCACGGACACAGGACCGGAACAGGCACGGACACAGGACTGGAGCTGGCACGGTCACAGGACTGGAACCGGCATGGAGACAGGACTGGAGCAGGCACGGACACAGGACTGGAACCGGCACGGACACAGGACTGGAACAGGCACGGACACAGGACTGGAGCTGGCACGGACACAGGACTGGAGCTGGCACGGACACAGGACTGGAGCTGGCAAGGACACAGGACTGGAACAGGCACGGAGACAGGACTGGAGCAGGCACGGACACAGGACTGGAACAGGCACGGACACAGGACTGGAGCAGGGCTGGAAGCAAGCACAGAGATTAGGCAGAGAGCCGGATTCCAGAGGAGTACACAGGACCTGAGGTGCGGTGAGAAACAACCACGGTCAGGCGCCTCCACTAAGGGAGGGCGGCCTGATATGGCTGCCGCTGTGCCCCCATTGGTCCGGCGGTGCAATCGGGGCAGGGCACCGCCGGAGACCAGCTTAGCGGCGGAGGACCGGCCGTGACCTACCGCGCATGCGCGGGACCCGCGATGACGTCACCAGCCGCGGGCCGGAGGAAGAGAGAGGCCGACGCCGGGGCTGGAGGAAGCGAGGCTGCTGGAGGGAGCGCGGCTGCCGGGCGAGGTGAGTATAGCTGCGCGCACGGGGGCGCAGGGCTGGGAGCATGACAGGGGAATTGGGGGCCGTGACAGTACCCTCCCCCTTAAGCCGCCCCCTGCTGCAGCTGGCAAAAAATTTCCTGAGAATGTGGGGGGCGTTGATGTTCTCCCGGGGCTCCCAGGATCTCTCCTCAGGACCAAACCCCTCCCAGTCAACAAGGAAAAAGGTCCTCCCTCTAACTCTCCTCATGGCGAGAATATCCCTCACCTCGAAAGTATCATCCGAGCCCACAGGCTGAGGGGCTGGAGTGGGTGAAGGATGGAATTGATTCAGGACCACAGGTTTCAGGAGGGAGACGTGGAAGGTGTTCGGGATATGGAGCGAAGCAGGCAACCTCAATTTGTAGGCGACTTCGTTGACTCGATCCAGGACCTCAAAAGGACCTATGTACCGGGGGCCCAGCTTGTGAGAGGGTAGTTTTAATCGGATGTACTTGGATGAGAGCCAGACCTTATCCCCAATGTGAAACGGTGGCGGATCCAGCCTCCTCTTGTCTGCGTGGTTCTTCATTCGCTCACTGGCCCTTTTGAGAGCGGAGTTGGACTCGGACCAGATTTCAGAGAATTCCTGGAACAAGGAGTTGGCTGCCGGTACTTCGGAGGTTGGAGCGACAGGAAGAGGTATGTTAGGGTGTTTGCCGAATACCACAAAAAAGGGCGATTTAGTAGAGGGTTCGCCGGCATGGTTATTGTAGGCGAATTCCGCCCAAGGAAGCAGATCAACCCAATTATCCTGGTGGCCGTTGGAAAAATGCCGAAGGTATGCAGTCAGGATCTGGTTAGTTCGTTCCGCTTGCCCATTGGTCTGTGGATGATAGGCAGAAGAAAAATCCAAGGAAATATCCAGAAGTTTGCAAAGTGCTCTCCAAAATTTAGCCGTAAACTGTACCCCACGATCAGAGACAATTCGTTCAGGTAGACCATGTAGTCTGAAAATCTGCTGGACGAAGATCTTGGCTAATCCGGGTGCGGAAGGGAGGCCGCTTAACGGAATGAAATGCGCCATTTTAGAAAAGCGGTCCACTACCACAAGAATCACCTTACAGCCAGACGAGCGGGGCAGATCCGTGATAAAGTCCATGGCGATATTCTCCCAAGGCGACTTTGGTACCGGCAAGGGAAGCAGCAGGCCAAATGGAGGACGACGGGGTGTCTTATTCCTAGCACAGGAGGAACAGGAGGCGACTAAGTCTGCCACATCTTGACGAAGAGTGGGCCACCAATAATACCGCGTTATGAGGGCCAGGGTCTTCCTAATACCGGCATGACCAGCCAGTTTGGAGGAATGCCCCCACAGAAGAACTCTCCTCTTGATGTCCTCTGGTACGAGAGTCTTGCCCGGAGGTGGAGAAAGCAGAGACAACGGAGCCACTGTGATTATCCTCGTAGGCTCGATAACATGGGAAGGCTCCTCCCCAGATTCAGTTGGTTGAAAGACTCTGGATAGAGCATCGGCTTTAGCGTTCTTGTCTCCAGGGCGGAAGTGCAGCTCGAAATCAAAGCGGGCAAAAAACAGGGACCATCTAGCCTGTCGAGGATTGAGTCTCTGGGCGGTCTGGAGGTAGGCTAGATTTTTGTGGTCAGAGTAAACAACAAAAGGGTGAACTGCTCCTTCCAGAAGGTGACGCCACTCCTCCAAAGCCAATTTCATGGCCAGAAGCTCACGGTCGCCAATCGAATAGTTACACTCAGCCGGCGAAAAGGCTCTGGAGAAGAACCCACAAGGGCGTAGGCGGCCCGAACCGGTCCTCTGGGATAAGACAGCCCCGGCGCCAGTCGAGGAAGCGTCCACCTCCAGCACGAAAGGCTTGCCGCTCTCAGGACGGATCTATACGGGAGCCGTGGAAAAAGCTTGTTTTAGCAACTGGAAGGCTTCTTCGGCTTTGGGTGTCCAGGAGTTGGCAGAGATCCCCTTTCGGGTAAGGGCCGAGATCGGCCTGGAGAGCGAGGAGAAGTGCGGAATGAACTGCCGATAGTAGTTCGCAAAGCCCAAGAAACGTTGAATGGCTCTTAAGCCAATCGGGCGAGGCCACTTGAGAATGGCGGAGAGTTTCTCGGGATCCATCTGTAGCCCGGCATCGGAGATGATGTAGCCCAGAAAAGGCAGTGAAGTCTGTTTGAACAGGCACTTCTCCATCTTGGCATATAGACGATTCTCTCGAAGACACCGAAGAACAAGGCGGACAGTCCTCCTGTGGGATGGAAGATCTGGTGGAAAAGACCAGAATGTCATCCAGGTAGACTACGACACAGGTGTACAGAAGGTCCCGGAAGATTTCATTGACGAACTCCTGGAACACCGCCGGGGCATTGCACAGACCGAATGGCATCACCAAGTACTCATAATGACCGTCACGGGTGTTAAAGGCGGTCTTCCATTCATCGCCGGCACGGATGCGGATGAGGTTGTATGCCCCCCTGAGGTCCAATTTGGAGAAGATGCGTGCCCCCCTGAGACGGTCAAACAACTCCGGGATAAGAGGAAGTGGGTACCGGTTTTTGATAGTGATGTTGTTCAATCCTCTATAATCGATACATGGGCGCAGCGAACCGTCTTTCTTTTTAACGAAAAAGAACCCGGCGTCGGCAGGAGATGAAGACTTCCGAATGAATCCCTTGGCAAGGTTCTCCGTGACGTACTCGGACATGGCTGCGGATTCTGCAGGGGACAGCGGGTAGATCCTGCCCCTGGGAGGAGTAGAACCGGGGATAAGCTCAATCGGGCAGTCGAAGGACCGATGCGGTGGGAGAACCTCCGACTCCTTCTTGTCGAAAACGTCTGCATAAGCCCAATAGGCTGAAGGAAGCCCAGAGAGATCCTGAGGTGGGCGAACGGGAACCACTGGCCGAATGGGGTTCAGACAGCGACCATGACACGGGTCTCCCCAGCGCAAGACCTCCCCGGTCGACCAGCTGAGTACCGGCTGGTGTGTCCGTAACCACGGGAGACCGAGAAGAATGGCATGAGACAAGTCGGGCAACACGTAGAAGGCTACTTTTTCATGGTGGAGGGCACCGACTTGCAAGATTACCTCTTCTGTGACCGCGGTGATGGATTCCAATAACGGTCGGCCATCAGCGGAAGCGATAATCCGGGGGTTCTTCAGGGTGACCACGGGAATCCGATATTTGTCCACAACTTCACGCCGGATGAAGTTGCCTGCTGAGCCCGAATCCACATAGGCCACCTCGGACCCACGCCCCTCCCCTGAAAGTAGAAGAACAGAAAGTGTGAGGGGCTGAGAGGAATCATAATCACCTAGGAAGGCCTCTCTTACCTGGCCTAGGTGGAAGAGTTTCCCGGTCTCTCAGGACAAGAGCGGATGAAGTGGGATGCCCCTCCACAATAAAGACAAAGCCCTTGCTCCCGTCTCTCCCTCTGACGTCTCTCAGCCATCCGGACCCGATCTACCTGCATGGGCTCAGGAGGCGGAGTATGTACAGGACCAGGCGGACGAGGATTAAAGGACCGGCTAGCGATCAGGGCCGGCCTAATGGGCCTCCTATCCCTCGCCGTTTCCCGGGCGCGCTCCTGGAACCGGAGGTCAATTCGAGTGGCCAGGGAGATGAGGTCCTCGAGGGTGGTGGGAGTATCACGCCCCGCCAACTCATCCTTAATTCTGCCCGACAACCCACGCCAAAAGGCCCCGACCAATGCCGCGTTATTCCAACCCAATTCGGAGGACATGGTGCGGAACCGAATGGCGTATTGACCAACAGTCAGGGTGCCCTGGTGAAGGTTGAAAAGTGATTCGGTAAGCGAGGCTACCCGTCCAGGCTCATCGAACACCTTACGAAAGGTGTCCAAGAAGAGCGGGATGTTAGAGACTATAGGATCGTCCCTCTCCCAGAGCGGATTTAACCAAGATAAGGCCTCTCCCTCCAGATGGGACATGATAAAGGCCACCTTGGCCCTATCGGAGGGATACTGATGAGGTTGAAGCTCAAAATGCAAGCCACACTGGTTTAGGAACCCTCTACACTGTTTGGGGTCCCCAGCGTATCAGGGTGGTTTGGCAAGG
This sequence comes from Dendrobates tinctorius, assembly GCF_039654945.1. NCBI lineage: Eukaryota > Metazoa > Chordata > Amphibia > Anura > Dendrobatidae > Dendrobates > Dendrobates tinctorius. Next base: position 4,822,965 of record NW_027361752.1, on the reverse strand, counting down.
CGAGGAGAGGGGAACGGAGCGGAACTGGGGATGGCGGCCGAGGCCGCAGCGGCGGACTGGAGATCTCCCAGACGGCTATCTACCGAGGCCATATACGACAAAATATGGGACTGAGCGTCCCGCTGCTGGCTCAACTCCTGCTGGAGGCCGGCCAGCTGTGCGGCATTCCCTGGATCGGCCGCCTGAAGAGCGGACAAGCGGTACTCCATGGCCTTCATGACCGACATAATGCGCCCCTGGTTCTCCCGTAAAAAGAGGAGCTCCTTTTGACCGGGAGCGGAAACACCGGCAGGATCCATGGCCTGACCGTACTGTTAGCACTGCAGACTGTGAGGAGGAATACCCTGGAGTGGACCCTCTGGACCGTGGCACCGAGGGGCCCCGGATGAGCAACCAGGTGTGACCGACCCCTATACAGGGATCGTTAGGCGCAAGACCAGAGACTCGAATGCCACGGCAGCCGGAACCAAGAGGGGCGGCTCGGAATGGATCACAGGGCGTGAGCAGGAACAGACACAGGACTTGAACAGGCACGGATACCGGACTGGAGCAGGCACGGACACAGGACCGGAACAGGCACGGACACAGGACCGGAACAGGCACGGACACAGGACCGGAACAGGCACGGACACAGGACCGGAACAGGCACGGACACAGGACTGGAGCTGGCACGGACACAGGACTGGAACCGACACGGAGACAGGACTGGAGCAGGCACGGACACAGGACTGGAACCGGCACGGACACAGGACTGGAACAGGCACGGACACAGGACTGGAGCTGGCACGGACACAGGACTGGAACAGGCACGGACACAGGACTGGAGCTGGCACGGACACAGGACTGGAACAGGCACGGAGACAGGACTGGAGCAGGCACGGACACAGGACTGGAACAGGCACGGAGACAGGACTGGAGCTGGCACGGAACAGGACTGGAACAGGCACGGACACAGGACTGGAGCAGGGCTGGAAGCAAGCACAGAGATTAGGCAGAGAGCCGGATTCCAGAGGAGTACACAGGACCTGAGGTGCGGTGAGAAACAACCATGGTCAGGCGCCTCCACTAAGGGAGGGCGGCCTGATATGGCTGCCGCTGTGCCCCCATTGGTCCGGCGGTGCAATCGGGGCAGGGCACCGCCGGAGACCAGCTTAGCGGCGGAGGACCGGCCGCGACCTACCGCGCATGCGCGGGACCCGCGATGACGTCACCAGCCGTGGGCCGGAGGAAGAGAGAGGCCGACGCCGGGGCTGGAGGAAGCGAGGCTGCTGGAGGGAGCGCGGCTGCCGGGCGAGGTGAGTATAGCTGCGCGCACGGGGGCGCAGGGCTGGGAGCGTGACAGGGGAATTGGGGGCCGTGACAGCGTGCTTTTAACGCATCTCACTCGTCCGTATTCCTCTCTAGTATGACCCCGGCCTTACTCTTCCACTTCCTTCATTGCTTAAAACATACGGTTTCAAAATTATTATTACTACAAAATATGGTATATGTCGCAAAAATGAAATATAAAAAACAGCGTCAGAATCACATTTTATACACAACTTCACCAAGCTTGTAATTTTTTCCCATTATTTAGTACATTATATGGTAAAACACATGATGTGCCGGTAATTTATAACTGCATCTCATACATTATATTAGTATGCTGATGGAAAAATTAAAAAGTTGTTGATCTAGGACAAAGACGAGGAAACAGAGGAAACAATGCAAGTGCTAAAAAACAACAATTACCTGCGGGGAAGGAGTTAAACTTTTTTTTATGCTACCTTTCTGCTTATTCTATAGTTATTTGAGGTCCAGAACTTATCTCTCCAACACCATTGGAAAGGATATCACAAAAATCTAGAAAGGTAAAAGCCAAAGAATGTTTGAAGTGCAAGTGACAGTGGAAATCTGCATTCACTAGAGTATAACCTAATAATTGCCATACAGAACATCAATACCTCTGCGACAGTCATCGTAGGCAAATGTTAAGTCTAATCTTTGCTGATTGAACCTGTAACACTTTTGCTTGCAAGGAAATGCTGGGGAGCAGTGGGCTTTCATAATTGAGAATTTCTCCACCACAGTAATTACCATAGCCACCAGACCACAGCCCAATCAATTGGAAAAGATTTATAAATCACCCTCTCTGTGTATTACTTTCTTTTGTGCATGCTACAGTAAATCTGCATAGAAAAATAAAGCTCGCGATGCGCAATGTTTAAAAGGTAAATGTCACCAGGCTCTAATCCATTTAGTAACGCTAGCAGCAGGTCACAGCCGTGGCGAAACATCTCAGCAACTTTTTTTTAGTCCTTGTCAGGGTGTAATGACATGAATGAAAGAGCTCTGACATTTGCACTGTCCCGAGTGTGCAACTAAACCCTGGCCTGTTTTATAGATCACCATTCAGCAGATACTTTAGCAAAGATTATACATTTACACTGAGAATAACTTGAAGCTCCTTAGTCCCAATGAATATTCTATAAGGCTATGTTCACACGCACAGTTTTTGCAGAGAAGAGGCTACGCTTTACGGTACCAGCAAAAACTGTGAGATTTCACAAATCCCATGCACACACTTATTTTTCTTTCTAAACTGCAATGTTTTTTAAAGACCAGAGCCAGGCGGTGGGGCCGAGAACCACACACAGGGCAGAGAAGACCCCGGGTACAGTCCGGCCCCAGTGCACCGATATCTATGTAGCAGAAAACTTTAAATGGGGATTAAAGAACAACCATAAAGTGGATTTCTTCACCAAAAGTATCAATCTAATCAGTATTACAGCATCATTACAGCCATGTCTTTACTTTACATTACAAAATTGTGCTGACAAGTCCTCCTTAATACCTCTGTGACCTGATTAAATCCTGAAACCAAGGCTTGTGTGTCGCAGAAAGTGGATTCAAAGGGAACGTGACATGCCAAGCCTGGCATGCCAATGTAAGGAGACATTTAAGCCTTGCAGTGCTCCTCTAGGAAATTAAACATGCAAATTGTCACTTCAGAGAGGAAGAGGGCTAGAACTCTACCGCCAGCTATTGGAAGTCGCAATCGTAAAAGTCAATATTGACCCTTTAGCGAGCCTTGCCACGAAACTTAGGATAAAAGTAGATTGTGACACAAAAAATCCTCATTTGAAATGTGTTATAAAAAACATTATTTTTGCACACTTTTTTATTGCAATAGTCTAATAAAAGACTTGCACATCCCGCCCAATACAGCTATTGGGGACTATCTATTTTCCCATAGCCAGATAGGCTGAAGACACCTGGACATTTCCTAAGGCTGTGTTTGCATAAAAGAGCATAAAAAAGGTTTAATACAGTCCTAGGAGAGACCTCAGTGTGTTATATGCAGGTTTTTTTTTTCCAGGCAATTAGAGGTTTTGCAGTAATACTTTGGCAGAGGGTCCAATTTTAGGGGAACATTTGGAATAGCTAGTGAATTTGAATTTAAAGCAATCCACTCATTTCTAATATTAACCTATTAATGACTCATGATGTGCATTTTCATCATAGTTCATGTCCTGAGTGTAAGTAGCAGAATTGGAAGCTGAGACTGCTGAGCCGTCACTCTTTGCTTCATCAGGGGGCGTGCGCATAGTCTACATAAGATGCAAGTCATCTCTATTAATGTCTAGCATTTAAAGCAACTAGTACCATCAGCTTAAACAAGCTAGTATCATTGCACTATGCATTATATCTAGAAGATAGCCAGTTAAGTGCAGACACTCGGATAAGATTTATATCTAATTTTGGTATTTTACTATATGCTATGTAGCACTATGTAAATCAGATGTAATTATGTGCAATATGTGGTCATTAGTGATGAGCGAGTATACTCATTGCTCAGATGTCCTCCGAGTATTTTGCCGTGCTCCGTGATATAGATTTCGTCGTCTCAGCTGCATGATTTGTGACTTGTAGACAGGTAGAATACATGTGGGAATTCCCTAACAAACAGGCATTCCACACATGTATTCAGCCTGTCCAGCAGCCACAAATCATGCAGCTGAGACCAGGAAAACAAAATCTCCGAGCACGCCAAAATACTCGGATACCACCCGAACATGCTCATGGAGACCCGACCAACGAGTATACTCGTGTAGGGTCGGGCTGAGGGAGGCGATGCTGATCCAACAGGACTGGAGGGGTGACCCACCTTTTGACGCAGACAGACTGGAGACTGAGACAGGAAAGCGTATTTAACAGGTCCGTAGTTTATTCACTAACTCCTTTAACAACCTCTACAGACCATGACAGGACTTTTGGGAATTGTACCTCACACAGAACCGGGTAACTTTACTTGTTCTGTGTGTCACCATCGTGGTGTCCCCTGTGGTTTTCTTCGCTGTGGCTGCCCTAGGCACCTTCACCACAGCGCTTCACCACTCAGAGTACACCGTTGTCCTCACCCTCAGGGTGTCACTGTCTGCTGCCACCATCTATTGGGTCACCCCCGTGACCATCTTCACTGTCAGGCTCTCTCTGAGGGCTCTCTGCTGCCTCTCTCCTAACAGCAGACCCTCCTTTCTTGTGAGCTCCCCTGGCTGACTGAAGCTTCTAGAAGCTTACCTCAGTCTTTATACTCACATTCTAGGTAGCCCCGCCCACTGTTACCTGACAGTCACCTATGACCAATGAGAGTGACCTCTACCTCTGGCAGTTACATAACCTCTCTCATGGCAGTTATATAACTACCCTTTACAAGCTCCCCACTGCCCTCTAATGGTCACTCTCAATATGGCACCCTTTTCTCTTCTTATCAGTGCCTGTGTCAGGTCAACCTCCCCACACTCGCTCATCACTAGTGGTCATTCTTGGTATCGCTCTGTTGAATTTGTATGCATTTCTATCATCTGTTAGCAAAAAATTTAAGCATTTTTTAGAGACTATATGTACCTATCCTTTTTTTCTGGTGGTATTGATGCTGGTAGTCATCTCATTATTAGGTTAAGTTCACATGGCCGAATTTTCAGTCGTAGTGCTGTGCATGAAAAAAATGGACAGCACTCAATTAATCAATTCAACTGTACAGATGAGCAATTTTTGGGGATTGAGTGTGAGCTTGAAAAAAATTGCAGTATCCACTACTTTCTTTTGTGTGGTGGATAAGACTCATTCGTTCAAGTCCATGGGTGTGCAAAAAAAATAAAAAATTGAATGCTATACGGAGCCACAGAATAGTATCCAATTTTTGGCAGATACATTGCAATTCTGTAAGATAGGAAGTTGTGTTTGGCCTTGTAAATTTTTAATAACTGCTGCTGTATAAAACAGATTGCATATGGATGATAAGCGAGAGAAAAAAATTGTCTGAGTTTTTATATTCTCATGTAACCTTAGCTTATTAATAGATATCCGTACACCTCCAATTAGACTTGTTTCCTCCTACTGGATTAACTACCCGATGTTTTGTCCCACATTACATGAATCTTTAACATTGGCAGATGTAGTATTTCTTCTTATGTCATGCTTGGTCTCAGTTCCCAGATTTCTGCTAAATTTATTCTAGAAAAATGTTTCTTTGTGCAGAATAAAATGTATTTTACCTCTGCACAGGCAGATGGCCTTTCAAAAATTTGGCAACCTGAGCACTCTGTCAAAGCATTCAGAGATGGCGAGAAAAAGACTATTCTCACAATTTAACAGATGCTGACTTAAATTTAATAAAACTCAAATACAGCATAATTTTAAATAATCCTAACCATATGTGTTGCCTTAGCGAGAGTCAGCCTATAAATGTCTCAGTAACTGTAGGGTGCGTTGCTTTCTCACTTTGGAATTTAACCAGGTCGAGTACTTAGCAGTGCTAAGAAGTGGCTAATACCATGCTTTACCGCATGTTAAAAATACACTTCTGGGCCAACTCATCAAGACTGGAAGCTCTCTTGTGAGTCGTAAAGAAGGGCTTGTTGAAGTATGATGGGTCAAATTTATTAGGATGCACACACCACTTAAAGGATTTGGTGCATCCTCACTGTGGAGTGCGCCTCGCCAAAAATGCAACTCTAGTTCCTCATCGTATCACGCAGAAATGCTGTGGATTATTGTGCCCAAAGCCGTGGCAAAAATCTGTGAATATCAAAGGTCAATTTATGCTTCTGGTTTTTCTTCAGCACTTAGATGGGGTTTGGTTAAATCTCGTTCAGCCACAAAGTTGGTACTGTAGTACATAGTCTGGTAATTTTGATGAAAATTTTGTTGTAAACCTGACACATTGTTGTTAGGGACATGGTGCCATCACTGATGCCAGTCTAGATCTTTTGGTAGTTTTAGCACCTGCACCTGTATTTTCAAGATGGCAAAGAAAGAGGCTGTATCTTCATTGGAAGGCAATGAGAAGTAACAGGTTGCAGTCCTTTTTCTTCATACAGTAAATGTTTGTTCATGTGGTAGATACCGGAACAGTTGTGGAGCTTTTTTTTAATCCAAATCAAACTATTAATATGTCCTAAAGAGAATCTGTTAGTACGATCAACCCTCTTCGACACGCAGGGCATAGAAAGTTGAATAAAATGAAATCTTGATTTTTGAGATCCAATTTTTTTCATATCTGAGTAATCCACATTTTTCTCAATATGGAAATGAGCTGTTAAAGGGGCTGTCCACAATTCGGACAAGCCCGTATCATTCAGGATGTTTGCACCAGTAAAATAATAACACTTATATTTATCGCCGATGCCATTTCGGCTGTGTCGTCACTCACTCTCCCTCGGCTCACATGAGGTTATGTCACATGAGCCCTGAGTCCAAATCATTGCTGGCTTCACTGTCCCCACCTTCTGTTGCATCAGACATCAAGAAAAAGTCAGAGCAATGGCTGTCAGCTCACCTCATCTTGGTGTCTGGTACATCCGAAGGTGGGGAAAGTGAAGTCAGCACTGATTGGGCCCAGGGCTCACGTGACATAACCTCACTTGATGCCCATATAGATAACTTACTAGGTTTGATTATACTGACAAATTCCCTTTAAGGAAAACTATTAGGCTGGAGTATAAAATAATTATATATATATATATATATATATATATATATATATATATATACAGTATGTGTATATATATATATATATATAATGTAAAAAAAAGTTACGAATTTGATTTATTCTTGTCGTTTTGCATTTTCATGACAAATGGCACATGGCACATCAAAACCCAGCATTAGCCAGTAAAATGCCACATGCTATGAGAAGATGGGTGAATTGAGTACGCCAATAACCAAGCAAATATTTATTTTATGCCAGCATAACAGAAATGAAATTGAGTATATAAATCCAGTCTTTCCGTGCAGTCTAATGAGTTTATAGTTTTGGACTTGCCATGGTGTGCAGCTCAGCTCTTGTTTCTCTGGATTCTTATTCGGTTGTATACAAAACACTAAGCAGAGATAACAATTTATGGAACTTTTCCAAATGTCATATAGTGAATGTTACTGTTCTTCTTACTGCTGTCTTGATTAGCCTGTTAAAGATGCAGCCTTTTTAGTTTTTAGGGTGTGTGCACACGCTGCGGATTCTGCTGCGGATCCGCAGCGGTTTTGTTCCTGCAGATCCGCAGCAGAATTATCTGCGTTGTACAGCACCTTTACAGTCTATGGGAATTGAAAACCGCTGTGCAGACGCTGCAGAATTTTCCGCGCGGATTTGCTGCGGTTTTCAATCCGCAGAAAAAAATGACATGTCAATTTCTTTTGACCTGCGGATTTTGCAAAATCCGCGCGGATCAATCCGCAGCAGAATCTGCAGCGTGTGCACACACCCTTATTGTTTTATTGATTTTATTGTTTTCTCCTTTTTTTTCAATAGCCATAAATAACATTTTTTATTTTTCCAGTGACAGTCATGTGACGGCTTTTTTTAAAAAATTTTTTGTAGGACGAGTCGTAAATTTGAAACTTTAGCACAATTGGAGGGAACATAAGATTTAAAAGGAATCTGTCACCACATTTTTGAGCTATGAGCTGTGGCCGCTGCCTTTCAGGGCTTATCTACAGCATTCTAGAATGCTGTAGATAGGCCCCCGATTTAACCTGAAAGCTAAGAAAAACAACTTTTATTATACTCACTCGGAGGCTGTGCTGTCCGATGGGCGTCGCAGGTATGGGTCGGACGCCTCCCATCTTCTTGCGATGTCGTCATCTTCCTTGCATCATGCCATGGCTCCTGCGTATGTTCCTGTACAGTCAGACATAGCCATTACACAGTACACAGCAGGGGCACATTTATAAGATTATCTCAGCACAGGAACATTTGTTTTATTCACATCAAATTGTAAAACATATTTTAATTCCAAGATTTAGTGAATAAAATGAACGTTTGTTTGTGGGAAAACTCCTTTAACCCCTTCCTGCCATCCGACGTACTATCCCGTCCACGGTACCCGGGCAAGAGGAAGCGCAGGCAAGAGGAAGTCTGCTTCAATGCCTGTGACAGATTGCTGATCTGTCACAGTGATCTGTGATGTGACAGATCAGCGATCTGTCACAGGACAGTGATGTCCCACCTGGGACTATGTAATAAAGTAAAAAAAAAATAAAAAAAAAATGTAAAAATAAATTAAAAAAAATCGCCAAATAAATTAGTAAAAAAAAAAAAAATATTCCCCAATAAATTCATTTTTTGAAAATAATAAAAAAAAAAAACAATAAAAGTACACATATTAGGTATCGCCGCGTCCGTAATGACCCGCCCTATAAAACTGTCCCATTAGTTAACCCTTTTAGCGAACCCCTTAAAAAATAAAAATAAAAAACGAAGCAAAAAATAATGATTTATTATCATACCGCCAAACAAAAAGTGTAATAACGCGCGATCAAAAAGACGCATATAAATATCCATGGTACCACTGAAAACGTCATCTTGTCCTGCAAAAAACGAGCCACCACACAGCATCATCAGCGAAAAAATAAAAAAGTTATAGCTCACAGAATAAAGCGATGCAAAAATAATTATTTTTTATATAAAATAGTTTTCATTGCATAAAACCGACAAAAACATAAAAAACGACCTAAATGAGGTATCTCTGTAACCGTACTGACCCGAAGAATAAAACCGCTTTATCAATTTTACCGCACGCGGAACGGTGTAAACGCACCCCCCCAAAAGAAATTCATGAAACGCTGGTTTTTGTTCATTCTGCGTCCCAAAAATAGGAATAAAAAGCGATCAAAAAATGTCACGTGCCCGAAAATGGTACCAATAAAAACGTCAACTCGTCCCGCAAAAAATAAGACCTCACATGACTCAGTGGGTCAAAATACGGAAAAATTATAGCTCTCAAAATGTGGTGATGCAAAAACTATTTTACAATAAAAAGCGTCTTTTAGCGTGTGACAGCTGCCAAAAATAAAAACCGCCATAAATAGTAAATCAAACCCCCCGTTATCACCCCCTTAGTTAGGGAAAAATATTAAAACTAAAAAAAAAGTATTTATCTCCATTTTCCCGTTAGGGTAAGGCTGTGTGCACACGCTGCGGATTAGGTGCGGATTCATCCGCGCAGATTTTGTAAAATGTCAATTCTTTCTGCGGATTGAAAACCGCAGATAATCCGCGCGGAAAATTCCGCACCGTCTGCACTGCGGTTTTTGATTCCCATAGGGAATCATGGTACTGGGGTCCGCAGCAGCCAAAACCGCTGCGGAACCGCAGCAAAATCCGCAGCGTGTGCACACAGCCTTAGGGTTAGGGCTAGGGTTAGGGCTAGGGCTAGGGTTAGGGCTAGGGTTAGGGCTAGGGCTAGGGCTAGGGTTAGGGCTCAGATTAGGGTTAGGTGTGTGTTGGGGTTAGGATTGGAGTTATAATTGGGGGTTTCCACTGTTTGGGCACATCAGGGGCTCTCCAAATGCAACATGGCGTCTGATCTCAATTCCAGCCAATTCTGAGTTGAAAAAGTCAAATGGTGCTCCTTCCCTTCCAAGCTCTGCCATGCGCCAAAACAGTGTTTTACCCCCACATGTAGGGTATCAGCCTACTCAGGACAAATTGCAAAACAATTTTTGGGGTCCAATTTCTCCTGTTACCCTTAGGAAAATAAAAAATTGGGGGCAAAAATATCATTTTTGTGGAAAAAAATGATTTTTTTATTTTCACGTCCGAGTGTTATAAACTTCTGTGAAGCACTTGGGGGTTCAAAATGCTCACCACACATCTAGATAAGTTCCGTGGGGGGTCTAGTGTCCAAAATGGGGTCACTTGTGGGGAGTTTCAATAGTTTAGGTACATCAGGGGCTCTCCAAACGCACATGACACCCGCAGACCATTCCATCAAAGTCTGCATTCCAAAACGTCACTGCTTCCCTTCCGAGCCCCGACGTGTGTCCATACAGTAGTTTTCTCCCACATATGGGGTGTCAGCGTACTCAGGCCAAATTGGATAACAACTTTTGGGGTCCAATTTCTCCTGTTACCCTTGGGAAAATGAAAAAATTGGGGACTAATTGATCATGTTTCTGGAAAAAATAAGATTTTTTTTATTTTCATGCCCTGGCATTATAAACTTCTGTGAAGCCCTTGGGGGTTCAAAGTGCTCACCTCACATCTAGATAAGTTCCTTAGTGGGTCTAGTTTTCAAAATGGGTCATTTGTGGGGGGTTTCCACTGTTTAGGTACATTAGGGGCATTCCAAAGGCAACATGACACCCGCAGACCATTCCATCAAAGTCTGCATACCAAAACGTCACTACTTCCCTTCCGAGCCCCGACGTGTGCCCATACAGTAGTTTTCACCCACATATGGGGTATCAGCATACTCAGGACAAATTGGACAACAACTTTTGGGGTCCAATTTCTCCTGGTACCCTTGGGAAAATAAAAAAATGGTGACTAAAAGATCATGTTTGTGGAAAAAATACGAATTTTTTATTTTCACGCCCGGGCGTTGTAAACTTCTGTGGAGCACTGGGGGGTTCAAAGTGCTCACCACACATCTAGATAAGTTCCTTGGGGGGTCTAGTTTACAAAATGGTGTCATTTGTGGGGGGTTTCCACTGTTTAGGTACATTAGGGGCTCTCCAAAGGCAACATGACACCCGCAGACCATTCCATCAAAGTCTGCATTCCAAAACGTCACTACTTCCCTTCCGAGCCCCGACGTGTGCCCATACAGTAGTTTTCTCCCACATATGGGGTATCAGCATACTCAGGACAAATTGGACAACAACTTTTGGGGTCCAATTTCTCCTGGTACCCTTGGGAAAATAAAAAAATGGTGACTAAAATATCATGTTTGTGGAAAAAATACGAATTATTTATTTTCACGCCCGGGCATTATAAACTTCTGTGAAGCACTGGGGGGGTCAAAGTGCTCACTACACATCTAGATAAGTTCCTTAGGGGGTCTAGTTTCCAAAATGGTGTTATTTGTGGGGGGTTTCCACTGTTTTGGTACATCAGGGGTTTTCCAAACGCGACATGGTGTCCGATCTCAATTCCAGTCAAAAACGTCAATTGGCATTGCTTCCCTTCCGAGCTCTGCCATGCGCCCAAATAGTGGTTTACCCCCACATGTGGGGTATCAGCGTACTCAGGACAAATTGCCCAATAACTTTTAGGGTCCTGTTACCCTTGGGAAAATAAAAATTGGGGTGAAAAGATCATTTTTGTGGAAAAAATATGATTTTTTTAATTGTACCGCTGTACGTTATAAACTTCTGTAAAGCCCTTGTGGGTTCAAAGTTCTCACCACATATCTAGATAAGTTCCTTGGGGGGTCTAGTTTCCAAAATGGGGTCACTTGTAGGGGGTTTCCACTGTTTAGGTACATCAGGGACTCTCCAAACGTGACATAGCGTCCGATCTGAATTCCAGCCAATTTTGCATTGAAAAAGTCAAACGGCGCTCCTTCCATTCTGAGCTCTGCCATGCGCCGAAACAGTCGTTCCCCCCCCACAAATCAGGTATCAGCGTACTCAGGACAAATTGCACAATAACTTTTGCAGTCCAATTTCTCCTGTTACCCTTGGTAAAATAAAAAAAATTGAACCTGAAGTATTTTTTTTGTGAAAAAAAGTTAGATGTTCATTTCTTTTTAAATATTCAAAAAAATTCCTGTGACGCACCTAATGGGTTAATAAACTTCTTGAATGTGGTTTTGAGCACCTTAAGGGGTTCAGTTTTTAGAATGGTGTCACTTTTGGGTATTTTCTATCATATAGACCCCTCAAAGTGGCTTCAAATGTGATGTGGTCCTAAAAATAAAATGGTGTTGTAAAAATGAGATATCGCTGGTCAACTTTTAACCCTTATAACTTCCTAACAAAAAAAAATGTTGGTTCCAAAATTGTGCTGATGTAAAGTAAACATGTGGGAAATGTTACTTATCAAGTTTTTTGTGTGCCGTATCTCTGTGATTTAAGGGCATAAAAATTCAAAGTTGGAAAATTGCGAAATTTTCAAAATTTTTGCCAAATTTCCATTTTTTTCACAAATAAACGCAAGTTATTTGAATGAAATTTTACCACTAACATGAAGTACAATATGTCACGAGAAAACAATGTCAGAATCACCGGGATCAATGGAAGCGTTCCAGAGTTATGACCTCATAAAGGTACAGTGGTCAGAATTGTAAAAATTGGCCCGTCATGAACGTGCAAACCACCCTTGGGGGTGAAGGGGTTAAGGGTTAAGTATGCCATTCATCCATTGCACTGCACAAACCACATAAGGCAAATGTTTTTTTTTCCATGGCTTCCCCTTTATATTCTTTGCTTAGACATAAAGACATGCACACAAATAAAACAAAGAACCATTATTTTGTGTTTTACGCCGCATTTATACTCGCCTTGGAGTGTAACAATATGTGATACCTTCATACTGTGGATATGACGATACGTGTTATTCCATTAATCAGATATGTTACACTTATTATTTCACTCACAGTGAGATTAAAGCTGCCTGGCTTTTATATTGTGCTCACAATATCAATGCCACCGATTGTAATTTTATAATTTATTATTATTGCATTTTACTTCATTTTCAACGATAATAGTGTGAATATTCACAGATAACAATGTGCAATGCTTGCTCTTTCAAAACCGTTACCGTACATTTTCAATAAAATGTACAATATAAAGGCCACAGCTGTCTGTGTAAAGTATATCTTCTGTTCCTGGATGTGCGTAAAGAATAATATACACCTTTCTTTGGAGATATTTTCTTTATAATATTGTGGAATTACATTTTTGGGCAGGGCTTTATTACAGTTGTGGCCAAAAGTATTGACACCCCTGCAATTCTGTCAGATAATACTCAGTTTCTTCCTGAAAATGATTGCAAACACAAATTCTTTGGTATTATTATCTTCATTTAATTTGTCTTAAATGAAAAAACACAAAAAGAATGGTCCTAAAGCCAAATTGGGTATAATTCCACACCAAACATAAAAAAGAGGGTGGACAAAAGTATTGGCACTGTTCGAAAAATCATGTGATGCTTCTCTAATTTGTGTAATTAACAGCACCTGTAACTTACCTGTGGCACCTAACAGGTGTTGGCAATAACTAAATCACACCTGCAGCCAGTTGACATGGATTAAAGTTGACTCAACCTCTGTCCTGTGTCCTTGTGTGTACCACATTGAGCATGGAGAAAAGAAAGAAGACCAAAGAACTGTCTGAAGATTTGAGAAACCAAATTGTGAGGAAGCATGAGCAATCTCAAGGCTACAAGTCCATCTCCAAAGACCTGAATGTTCCTGTGTCTACCATGCGCAGTGTCATCAAGAAGTTTAAAGCCCATGGCACTGTGGCTAACCTCCCTAGATGTGGACGGAAAAGAAAAATTGACAAGAGATTTCAACGCGAGATTGTGCGGATGTTGGCTAAAGAACCTCGACTAACATCCAAACAAGTTCAAGCTTCCCTGCAGTCCAAAGGTACAACAGTGTCAACCCGTACTATTCGTCGGTATCTGAATGAAAAGGAACTGTAAGGTAGGAGACCCAGGAAGACCCCACTTCTTACCCCAAGACATAAAAAAGCCAGGCTGGAGTTTGCCAAAACTTACCACCTGAAAAAGCCTAAAACGTTTTTGGAGAATGTTCTCTGGTCAGATGAGACAAAAGTAGAGCTTTTTGGGCAAAGGCATCAACATAGAGTTTACAGGAGAAAAAAAGAGGCAATCAAAGAAAAGAACACGGTCCCTACAGTCAAACATGGTGGAGGTTCCCTGATGTTTTGGGGTTGCTTTGCTGCCTGTGGCACTGGACTGCTTGACCATGTGCATGGCATATGAAGTCTGAAGACTACCAACAAATTTTGCAGCATAATGTAGGGCCCAGTGTGAGAAAGCTGGGTCTCCCTCAGAGGTCATGGGTCTTCCAGCATGACAATGACCCAAAACACACTTCAAAAAGCACTAGAAAATGGTTTGACAGAAAGCACTGGAGACTTCTAAGGTGTCCAGCAATGAGTCCAGACCTGAATCCCATAGAACACCTGTGGAGAGATCTAAAAATGGCAGTTTGGAGAAGGCACCCTTCAAATATCAGGGACCTGGAGCAGTTTGCCAAAGAAGAATGGTCTAAAATTCCAGCAGAGCATTGTAAGAAACTCATTGATGGTTACCGGAAGCAGTTGGTCGCAGTTATTTTGGCTAAAGGTTGTGCAACCAAGTACAGTATTAGGCTGAGGGTGCCAATACTTTTGTCTGGCCCATTTTTGGAGTTTTGTGTGAAATGATCAATGTTTTGCTTTTTGCTTCATTCTCTTTTGTGTTTTTTCATTTAAGACAAATTAAATGAAGATAATTATACCAAAGAATTTGTGTTTGCAATCATTTTCAGGAAGAAACGGAGTATAATCTGACAGAATTGCAGGGGTGTCAATACTTTTGGCCACAACTGTATATGTCTATTAGCTAAACCAAGAGTGTAAAGGAATAGACCGGGTACGAAGCATTCAATTGCAAATCGTACATAACACAGTTAATATCTGTAGCCTAAATTCTTCTAAATTGTTTCTTTAAGCCAGCCGTAGACATGCCTTGCCAAAGAATTAAAATGACTAATTCCTCTATGAGCTGTACCATGCACTATGGTGTTTCCTTTATCATCCTGGTTCAGGGAGATTAACCAGGTTCAAGACCTGACAGGACTGATGACGGCAAACCCAATCCGAGCATGAAACAGATGAAGCTGTCACGCTATGGTCAGGAGACCCATGGTCAGTCCGTGCATGGCTGTCCGATCTCGGCCTAATTTGCACAGACGTCTACATGAGCCCTTAGACTACTGAGTACATTGTTTTTCTATTTTGGGTTTGCCAAAACGTGTGTGAGGGTGAACAGACGTGGAGAAAACCTTGTATGGAAAACCTCTAGGGCATCATCAGTTCAGCTGGGATCCGCCTCAAAGAATTTACAATCTAATACTTTTTTTCAAGTATTTTAAGCTCAAAAAAACTTGTCAAATGAATACCACTAAATTGTCTACGAATGGTATTCAAAAAGTTTTTTGAGTGAGATTTTGGAGTGGAACCAATTCAAAATCCTCTTACGTACAAGAGCCCTAAGAAAACCTAACCATAATCATGAACTGAATGGTGGCAGTCACCTAGTAATGGCTGTCCTGCAAGTCTGTTACTGTTCTGCCTATTCTTAAAAATAACTAGAAGCTACAGTATTGACAGGTTTGCTCCACATTTCAAGAGACTGCTTAGAATATGTACTCATGGAAATAACACTTTTTCTGGCCATTATATGACTTGTATCCTGCACTTGTCACCAGTTATCCCTTGTGCAGACTCTATCTGTAGTGTTCAGTTGTCTCTGAACTAGTGGCTGGAGACCATCTGCTATGATGTGGCCCATACACTGCACACACAGAGATGAGGGAATCCTAATGTCCTGTCCCTATGTAGAACATGTTCTATATGTTATGTTGCTTGGAAGCGACATACTGTATAACTTTACATTTTCTCTGAAGCTGCCATCAGGAAATATAACATTACATGGCAGCCATCTATGTAATACATAAGTGTAAGGCTCATCTTGTGAGGTGGATCAACTAAGCCTCTTGTCTGGGGAGCGGGTGATGGCACACGGTCTCCAGCATTGGTGAATTTTCCCAGAGCTCACAAGGAATCGAGGATTGGACTATGTGAATTCTCATGAGCAGTCAGACTGATGTAGTAGAACAACTAGTACAGGGAATGGAGCATACCAAACATTAAACACTAGAATTGCACTCCTAAGACACAGGTGTGTGTCCTAATGGTCCTTAAATAGGATTATGGAGATGACATCACTGAGCAACCTGCATAACCCAACGTGGAGCACAACAGAGGGCAGTAGACTGAGGTGAAGGAAGCAGAGCCGTGGAGCACAACAGAGGGCAGTAGACGGAGGTGAAGGAAGCAGAGCCGTGGAGCACAACAGAGGGCAGTAGACGGAGGTGAAGGAAGCAGAGCCGTGGAGCACAACAGAGGGCAGTAGACGGAGGTGAAGGAAGCAGAGCCGTGGAGCACAACAGAGGGCAGTAGACGGAGGTGAAGGAAGCAGAGCCGTGGAGCACAACAGAGGGCAGTAGACGGAGGTGAAGGAAGCAGAGCCGTGGAGCACAACAGAGGGCAGTAGACGGAGGTGAAGGAAGCAGAGCCGTGGAGCACAACAGAGGGCAGTAGACGGAGGTGAAGGAAGCAGAGCCGTGGAGCACAACAGAGGGCAGTAGACGGAGGTGAAGGAAGCAGAGCCGTGGAGCACAACAGAGGGCAGTAGACGGAGGTGAAGGAAGCAGAGCCGTGGAGCACAACAGAGGGCAGTAGACGGAGGTGAAGGAAGCAGAGCTGAGGATACCCAGGACAGGTGTATAACAATAGGTAAGAAGTGTATCTGAGTGATTTACTATTATAGTTTAAATACAATCGATTCCAGTTGTCTACTATTACTCCTTCTTGTGAAACCCTTTTTGATTACTGGATTAGCTTGCTGTATAGGCTTGATAGAAACAGAATATAAAAAAGTCATCTTAACAAAAGGACAAGTTAGGGACATATTGCCAAGGAAAAAAAAAACACATCAAAATAGAAGTTATTATTTTATACATTATATGCAAATTTTGCATATTGTATTTTTTTGTCATTACTCCAGAGGTGACGGAGAGTCAGCTTCCCGCTCAGAATGCGCTGCCGCTGCCATTATGTGCCTGTGGCAAACAAAATGCAGCAGGACTAAAACACGTCTTTATTATACAGAGCCAGCTGTAATCCTCAGAACAACACAACAGAACATGGAGATAAAATATTTCAGGATTTACTGTTAACTGGTGGGGTGTCAGTGTGAAATTCCAGGGCGCAACCGAAAGATTAAGCAAATGATTTGTTGGATCTTACACAATATCAAAATTTGTTTTTATTTTTAAATGTACATATGGCACAAAAAATGCCATGATTTTTTTTTTGTATTTCAACAGTTCATGGTTTTTTTTAGGTTTACAAAATAGGCTTCCATATTTCTAAAATATAACTTCTATACAACTGCTAATTTATTGTACTACTCCTATGATACTGCTCACAATTGGCCCTAGTCTTCTCTTGTATGGATATTACGCATACAAGAATTATGTAGAATTGTAGTTCTAATGATGACTCATGCAGGGAAATTAGACTTCTCGTTTCTACACAGAGCTTAGACGGATTCAGCTAGTCTGTTTTAATCATGTGATGTCACAGACCTCACGGAAAACAGAAGAATAAACTTGGTAGAAAGGCATAGTGAGCAATAGTAAGTATATATATATATATATATATATATATATATATACCTAATATAGTAAGAGAATGAAAACTTTGATTGGTGTGCTGTTTAATATGCTATTGATTGTGATCTTGTTGTACTTATTAGTCCATTGTCTACTGTTGCTGCTCCATGTTGCATCACCTAGGAAAGAGAACGTAGCACATGAGGACTGGCAATCCATATTGTGTGTGTATGTTCATATATATATATATATATATATATATATATATATTTATACAGTAATTACATATTTATCTTGTATTTTTCATAGTGATTTGATATAATCTTATAAAATTGTTTCCTATGGATATTGAAAGCTACCAACCTTTTATGGTAATAATGGATCATATTCAATCCCTTTTAAGTATCACACACTTGACAGCAGATTCTGGGACTGTCTGTACAGGAAGAACCATTTCACTTTATGTTGCAGATATTCTTTCAAAAAGAAGGCATCAGTAAGGATTAATTTATAATTTATGATCTGTGGGGTAAAAAGAAATATGCACATCCTGCATGATTTATGCTACCGTGATATATTATGCAATAGATTATGGGTAGTACCAATAGGTTTCCCAGAATTAATCAGAAGCTTTATATTGATCTAACTGTTAATTAAAAGTTAAGCCATTATAAAAGCCCAACCCAACTACTTATTAATTGAAGAAGTGCATCAGAAACACGGCTTTATATGCTCGCAAATAATAAATATTTTAAGAACGCGTTCAAATGTTATTACAATCAGACAACAGCTTGCGTTGCTTCAGTGCTGTAACCCCTGTGATTTCAGCAATATTTTTGCAGATTGTCAGAACTTGGTAGTAAATAGTACCAAGACGCCAGTCTAGTCACAACTAGTGTGGCAAAACGTTCTACGGAGAATTTATAGGGCTTGTCTAGAATGTTATATACTTGTAATGTGGGGAATGTGTTAAAGCAATAAAAAAAATAACTAGTCACCACCACCGATCCCATTACCATTGCTACATTCCTTGCCAGTCTCCATGTATTACCTGCATCTGATTATGCACTATCTGACTTTGTAACCACTCTGGATAGTGATTAGCAGTGATCACGTTCAGTCTAAGGCTTCATTCAGACGTCCGTTTAGTTTCACATGAAGAACGCATCCTAGTCTATGAGGCTGTTCACAAGTCTGTGATTTTTTTTGTGGACCGAGTGATTCGAAGATCGCGGTGTTTTCCCAAAGTCACACAGCAGCCACTGCATATTTGTGTGATGTAAGAAGCAGGGAGGAGCACTACAGAGACTACAACCACGTCTCTGTGGGCATGATATAGTAGCAACTTTCCCTTACCAATGGCAGAAGATCGCTGTACATGTGCCACTACTTGCTGGCTTAGCACTATACACAGCAGCCCAGTGCGAGGAAGATGCTTGGGTGGTCAGACTTTGGTCTGCACAGTGTGACTGCACATGCTCGAAGTCATGGTGGCCACAACACATTTGTTTGATTTTAAGAAGTATTTGTGTGATTTACCAGGCAACTACAATCACATGCCTCTGTTGGAATTTTATCGCCTGGTTGGGGTGCTAAAAGCTAAGTGTACACCACACCCTAATTAGAATATGCGGCATAACAAGATTAAAACTCTGATTTTACAACTAGGCTTTTCCTTGACATTGGGGTTGCAGGTCATTGACATCAGTATTACATGTTGAATTCAGCTTTGCAATTAGTCAATAGGGGTATATCCTGCTAACATGTTTCCTTTAACATATCAGTAGAGATGGGCGGGCCCGTGAGATCCATACTGAACACCTACTGTTCGGGTTCAGCAACCTGAAAACTGTCTCTGATCAGCGATAAGATTAATACCACCGGTCAGAAAGCTGCGGCTCCCACCTTGTCAGATGACTGTCTGAGCCGCAGCTGTTATGATTGAGTCACTGTAGGAGGCAAAAACAGAAATGCTAGCTAAGTCCAGAAAACCAAAGAAGTTGGCAGCTATCGGATTGCAGACCCCTGAACCTATCAACACAACTAGCAGTAGCCGTGGGGGGTTCCTACGATGCCCTAGACCCCTCGATCACAGCCGGAGAAATAGTTAGGCCTAAAGAAAGAAAGGGGAAAACTAAACTGCCCCAGAGCAGACCCCAAAGCAATAGGCAGCCCCCCAACATATAATGATGGTGAAGCAAGATGAAAACACTAACACAGGCAGAAAGATAGACTGAGCAAAGACGGGGCCCAATCTAGCTAGATAGAAAAGGACAGGAAGGCTGCTGTCTGCAATCCGTGAAAAACCCTATGAAAATAAGAGCCAACAGACTGACAGTGAAAAAGGCCCTGAAGAGGCTAGGCTTCAAAAAAGCTATGTCAGTACTCAGGAATATTCTGAAGACAGCGCTACAGGCAAAAGGAGATTCAGCTCACCCCAGCAGGGAATGGCAGAATCCAGAAAAGCAAGGAAAACAAAAACAAAACACTAATGCAAACAGGCAAAGCAGAAAAACTTAGCTTAGAGGAGCAGGAATCAGACTGGTGTCCTAAAAGTCCACAGAGAAATCACCCGCAGGGCAGAAGGGCGTCGGCAGCCTTGTATCCAGTCCGTGACTCCACTCAGCCAGTCATCCTCATCAGGTTCAGGTGCCTGATAATCAGGCTCATTACCTTCCTTCACCAGAATAGGGAGTTCACCAGACCTCAGTGACGAAGGGGAAAATGAACTCACAACAGTACCTCCCCCTTGAGGAGGGGTCACCGAACCCTCAACCACGCCACCAGGGCGATCAGGGTGAGCCCAATGAAAGGCACGCACCAATCTTTTGGCATGAATATCAGAGGCAGAGGCCCAGGAATTATCCTCCTGACCATAACCCTTCCACTTAACCAAATACTGGAGTCTCCGTCTAGCCAGATGGGAATCCAGTATTTTCTCTACCTCATATTCCATGTTACCTTCAACCAATACAGGGTCCGGAGGTGCCACCCCAGGAACAACTGGTTCAACAAACCTCTTCAACAAGGACTTATGGAACACATTATGGATTTTAAATGTGACAGGAAGAGCCAAACGGAAAGATACCGGATTAATAATCTCCAAAATCTTGTAAGGTCCAATAAATTTTGGCTTAAACTTAGGAGAAGCCACCTTCATAGCAATATTTTTTGATGATAACCACACCATATCACCAATCTTAAACTGCGGACCAATGGTCCTATGTCGATTGGAAAACCGCTGGGCCTTTTCCTGGGAGAGAGATAACTTATCCACCACTTGGTCCCAGATCTGGTGCATTCTCTCCACCACAGTGTCAACACCTGGGCAGGCAGAAGGCTCCACCTGCCCTGAAGAAAATCGAGGATGAAACCCAAAGTTACAAAAAAAAGGTGACATAAAAGTGGCAGAACTAGCTCTATTATTTAAAGCAAATTCGGCCAAGGGCAAAAATGAAACCCAATCATCCTGATCAGCGGAAATAAAACATCTCAAATACGACTCCAAGGTCTGGTTTGTTCTCTCTGTCTGCCCATTGGTCTGAGGGTGAAAAGCAGAGGAGAAGGACAACTGAATTCCCATCTTGGAACAGAAAGTCCTCCAAAATCTAGACACAAACTGAACTCCTCTGTCAGATACAATGTTCTCAGGAATCCCGTGTAAGCGAACCACCTGTTGCAAAAACAGGGGCACCAACTCAGAGGAAGATGGCAACTTAGGGAGTGGTACAAGATAAACCATCTTAGAGAACCTATCACAAATCACCCAAATAACAGTCATTCTTTGAGAGACCAGCATATCAGAGATGAAATCCATTGAAATATGGGTCCATGGCCTCCTGGGGACAGGCCAAGGCATCAACAACCCACTAGAACGAGAACAAGATTTAGACCGGGAGCAAGTCCCACAGGACTGCACAAAATTCCTGACATCATGAGACAAGGTGGGCCACCAAAAAGAGCGACTCACCAGATCTCTAGTACCAAAAATACCTGGATGACCAGCCAATGCAGAGCAATGAACTTCAGACATCACTCTCTTCTTCCACTGGTCAGGAACATACAACTTTCCACTGGGACAACGCTCAGGTTTGTCCTCCTGGAACTCTTGCAGAGCAAGTCTCAAATCGGGCGAGATGGCAGAAAGAACTACCCCTTCGCCTAAGATGGTAGCAGGCTTGGTCACCACAGGAGAATCAGCAAAGAAACTCCTAGAGAGGGCGTCTGCCTTGACATTCTTAGTTCCAGGAAGAAAAGAGACCACAAAATCAAAACGTGTAAAAAACAAGGCCCACCTAGCTTGTCTAGGGTTCAAGCGTTTAGCCGACTCTAGATAAATCAAATTCTTGTGGTCAGTGAGGACCACAACTTGATGTTTAGCTCTCTCCAACCAATGTCTCCACCCCTCAAATGCCCATTTCATAGCCAACAGTTCCCAATTCCCCACATCATAGTTACGTTCAGATGGAGAGAACTTTCGGGAAAAGAAAGCACAGGGATTCATTTTAGCTGTTACAGGATCCTTTTGGGACAAAACAGCTCCTGCACCAATCTCAGAAGCATCCACCTCAACCTGGAACGGGAGTGAGACATCAGGTTGCCGCAAAACCGGGGCGGAGGTAAATCTTCGCTTCAGCTCCTGAAAGGAAGCAACAGTCTCCGGAGACCAATTCAACACATCCGCACCCTTCTTAGTCAGATCAGTCAATGGCTTGGCAATACTAGAAAATTTTGCTATAAATTTCCGATAAAAATTAGCAAAACCCAAAAACTTCTGGAGGGCCTTCAAAGAAGTGGGTTGAACCCAATCATAAATGGCCTGTACCTTGGCCGGGTCCATTTCAATAGTTGATGGAGACAAAATAAATCCAAAAAATGAAATCCTCTGTACTCCAAAAAGGCATTTCAATCCTTTGACATACAGGGAATTCTCCCTCAAGATCCGGAACACAGTCCGAATATGTTCCACATGAGAATCCCAATCCTTGGAGAAGATCAAAATATCATCCAGATAGATAATCAAAAATTTATCGACAAAGTCGCGGAAAATATCATTCATGAAGCACTGGAAGACAGAAGGGGCATTAGTGAGCCCAAAAGGCATCACCAGGTACTCAAAATGTCCCTCCGGAGTATTAAACGCCGTCTTCCATTCATCCCCCTGCTTAATGCGGATAAGATTATACGTCCCCCTGAGGTCAAGCTTGGTAAACCAGCAAGCACCTCTAACTCTAGAGAATAGATCCGAAATCAGGGGTAACGGATACTGATATTTAATAGTAATTTTATTGAGGGCACGATAATCAATACAAGGCCTTAAAGAACCATCATTTTTGACCAAAAAAAAAAAACCGACACCTAAGGGTGAAGAGGATGGTCTAATATGATCCTTCTCCAACGCCTCCTTAATATAGGACCGCATAGCCTCATGCTCGGGTACAGATAAATTGAAGAGCTGACCCTTGGGAAATTTACACCCCGGGCTTAGTTCAATTGCACAGTCATAACTCCTATGAGGAGGCAATGACACAGACTCATTCTCACTAAATACATCATAAAAGTCCGCCAAATAGTCAGGAACATCATACGACTGAGGAGAGGTGGAAAAAACCAGAGCCTCACTAAAGGTACACCGACAACCCCAACTTACCACAGACACAGATTTCCAATCCAAAACTGGATTATGAATTTGCAACCAGGGAAACCCCAGAACAACGGCATCATGCAGACCATGCAACACCAAAAATCTGCAATTTTCTTGATGGTCTGGGGCGACCCGAATGACCACCTGGGTCCAAAACTGAGGTTTATTTTTAGCCAAAGGAGTAGCATCAATCCCCCTCAAAGGGATAGGCGTCTGCAGAGATGTCATCGGAAATCCACAACGTTTAGCAAAATCCAAGTCCATTAGGTTTAGCGCTGCTCCCGAATCCACAAAAGCCTTGGCGGAAAATGTGGACAGGGAGCAGATCAGAGTAATTGCCAGAAGAAACTTAGGTTGAACACCACCAACAGAAAACGTGTGTACAAAGCGTTTCTCTCGTTTAGGACAAACAGAAATAATATGCGAGGCATCTCCACAGAAAAAATACAGCTTATTACGCCTTCTGAACTCCTGACGTTGCGCCTTAGGCAAAACTCTATCACATTGCATAGGTTCAGACGTCTGTTCAACCGGTGGCAACACCTCTCGTGCAATCCTGCGTTCACGTAAACGCCGATCAACCTGAATGTCTAATGACATAGAATCGTCCAGACCAGAGGGAACAGGAAATCCCACCATAGTATCTTTTACGGCTTCTGACAAACCCTTCCGAAAGAGAGCAGCCAAGGCATTATCATTCCAGGTAGTAAGGACCGCCCACTTTCGGAACTTTTGACAGTACAACTCTGCAGAATCTCGACCCTGGTTCAATGCCAACAGGGTCTTTTCAGCCTGATCAATAGCATTAGGTTCGTCATACAACAACCCCAAAGCTTGAAAGAATGCGTTCACATTAGTCAGAATAGGATCATCTGGTTTCAAAGAAAACGCCCAATCCTGGGGATCGCCACGCAGCAAAGAGATGACAATTTTAACCCGCTGCGCGGAGCTCCCTGGCGAGTTAGGCTTCAAGGCAAAAAATAATTTAAAATTATTTTTGAAACTCAAAAATTTAGATCGATCCCCAAAAAATACATCAGGAGTAGGAATCTTTGGTTCAACAGCATGCGAACGAGCAAGGTAGGTGGAAATTCCCCGCACTTCCGCAGCGAGCTGCTCCACACGATCAGACAATTGCTTTATCTCCATTGAGAGAAAAAAAAATTCCCCCTACGGCCTCAGAGATATAGAGGAAAGAATATACGCACACCTTGTTTTTTTTTTTTTTTTTTTTTTAAACACAATTCTTTCCTGCTATTGAGTACCCTAGGATCTGCGGTATGGCGGGTGATTCTGTTATGATTGAGTCACCGTAGGTGGCAAAAACAGAAATGCTAGCTAAGTCCAGAAAACCAGAGAAGTTGGCAGCTATCGGATTGCAGACCCCTGAACCTATCAACACAACTAGCAGTAGCCGTGGGGGGTTCCTACGATGCCCTAGACCCCTCGATCACAGCCGGAGAAATAGCTAGTCCTAAAGAAAGAAAGGGGAAAACTAAACTGCCCCAGAGCAGACCCCAAAGCAATAGGCAGCCCCCAACATATAATGACGGTGAAGCAAGATGAAAACACTAACACAGGCAGAAAGATAGACTGAGCAAAGATGGGGCCCAATCTAGCTAGATAGAAAAGGACAGGAAGGCTGCTGTCTGCAATCCATGAAAAACCCTATGAAAATAAGAGCCAACAGACTGACAGTGAAAAGGGCCCTGAAGATGCTAGGCTTCAAAAAAGCTATGTCAATACTCAGGAATATTCTGAAGACAGCGCTACAGGCAAAAGGAGATTCAGCTCACCCCAGCAGGGAATGGCAGAATCTAGAAAAGCAAGGAAAATAAAAACAAAACACTAATGCAAACAGGCAAAGCAGAAAAACTTAGCTTAGAGGAGCAGGAATCAGACTGGTGTCCTAGAAGTCCACAGAGAAATCACCCGCAGGGCAGAAGGGCGTCGGCAGACTTATATCCAGTCCGTGACTCCACTCAGCCAGTCATCCTCATCAGGTTCAGGTGCCTGATAATCAGGCTCATTACCTTCCTTCACCAGAATAGGGAGTTCACCAGACCTCAGTGACGAAGGGGAAAATGAACTCACAACACGCAGCTGTGATCGGAGGTTAAAGTGTTTACCTTCGGCTGTTGGGACTCCTACTAAAAAAGTGTTGTGGGGTCTCCCCATTTTTGACAACCAGCCAAGCTAAAGCAGACACATGGGGGCTGTTATTCTCAGGTTGGTAAGGGGCCATGGATAGTGCCCCCCAGCCTAAAAAAGCAGCCTACAGCCACCCCAGAAAAAGCACATCTGTTAGATGCGCCAATTCCGGCACTTTGCCCGGATACAAGAAGCAACCATTCAGGCTGAAAACCACTGGGAGAATGAGCTGCTGCTGAACCGCAGCCTCAGTAACTAATGGTGATGTCATCAAGGTTACGTCCCAGCCGGACCAATGAACTGCTGTGACTTGGGTGACATCCCCACTAGCACTGTGAGAAAAAGTCTCATGGTGCAGCACTGAGCTCAGGGCGTTCACTGCAGTTCACCATGAACTACCTGAGCTCCCCGCTGCACCGTGACACTAGTAGTAGTCATGATTAAGAGCCTTAGTACTTGAAGCGCGTAGACAGTGTGTTTATTTATTTTTATTATTTTTTTCTTTTTGATATTTTAATAGTTAATAATAAACAATGTTTTTGCAGTCCTTTCCATTGTGGCTGCTGGATGTCACAGCGAAGGCATCATTGACCATTAACTCCACCAGAATAGGCAGAGTAGCCTAAAAACAGGACACATTAACAAAGGGGCAGTGCTGTATCTATAGTTGCATAGTAGCTCATTGTACAAGGTATATCAATATAGAAAAATAATTTCATCTCTTAGAGAATGTAAAACAGTCATTAAACATAGGTACAAAATGGCGTTAGTGCTTCACTTTAATTAAGGGTAATATTTCACATGATTTCACTATGTTCGCTAATTACAATACAACACTAATGAAATTACAATTTTCTTGTGAGAAGTATATTCAAGTAGTTATGAATTTTTTTGCGTTTTTTTGCTCCATATATTTCTTTATTACCAGTTCTCACTGTACGCTCCAGTTGTTTTATTGTCATCTATGCTCAGGATAACACCATAAATAACAGTTGTTCAGTGAAATCCACAGACTTTCTCAGCTTGTTGTGCCATGAACAGAAGCCCAGCAACAGTGGCTGATATGTTTCATTGTGATTAATTTTTCATTAGTGTGATTTTTAATTATCAGATTTAAGTCCCCCAAATGACTCATCTGATTGCAAGTACACCCTCGCTTTAAAAAAAAAAAAGCACAATAAAATAATTAAACCGAGTAGCAAGCTGTATAAAATGTATAAAATGCAAGATTGATTATTAATTTATGCTAAATTCTCATTTTGCAGAGGATTGCATTAAGGATCGCCTTGTATAGATAGAAATATAACTAGAATTTTTGTTTTTGGTAAAGATTTAGTTTAGTTTTGGTATAGAAACGCAATTCTTCCATTCTTGTGCCGCCTACTTGAAATAATAATGAAGCGGTGCTTTTTTAATCTTTAAAAGCAGTCGCTCATCCCTGAAAATATTTGTTCAAAGCCATCAGCATACTTGAAAATAACAAAGTATATTCACCTTACCGATCCCTCTCTGCTCCTCTTCCGCTACTGTACAGGACTCTCACCGGTCTCTGTGTTTTTTCTTTTAGCGAGATGGGCATGTGAGCACTGCAGTCAGTCACTGGTTGCAGTGGTAACCGAGTCACTTCTGCCGAGAGTGACTACCAGTAACAGTCACAGGTCTGTAAGGCCAGAAGACCATATACAAAGATTGGTAGATCATACTGTATCAAGCATTCTTAAATAGGTCAATCAATTCACAGCCAACTCTACATTAAATGGGTTTTCTGGGCTCCACGTTCATTTTTGTAGCCAATCTGTGTGGCTACAGAATGATGAATCCTGACAATTTGCACACTGTCGGGATTCTGCTCTTTTGCTAGATTTGAGTGATCGACACGACTGCAAGCATATGATTAGCAGTAGGGCATTGAGAGAAGCAGGAAAAGTTGCTAGTCGGCACGTGACCACAAGTGGTCAAATCTCATATTGTTTAAATTGTCAGAAATTGTCTTAAAGTGAGTGCGAAAATTTATGTAAAACCCATTTTCATACCTCTGTAAACAAATTTGCACCAGCGACTGATGTGCTCAGCAACTAAAATTTTTGCATAAGCTGCATTTGTCCAAAAATGTAGGAACATTTTTAATTTGGTGCAATTTCGTCGCTTTTCTTTAAAAAAAAATAAAATATTGAGGGGAACTTGGTGGGATTGGCGACGTCAACCATCACTCAAACAATTTACTATAATTTATGCAACTTAGTGTAATATGGAGTAAAATTCTAAATCAGTCCATAGTGGACAACGATTTCATCATCTGGTGCACGATTTGCCCAAGATGCACCTCTTCATAATTTCTGCAGATCTTGCTCCAGCACACTTTGTGTTATGGATACTGGAAGATAAGTAGAATAAAGTGAAATTTTCGCCCATTACAATATGCAATAAAAAATGACACCATTTGTACAGTTTCCATTTTGAATTGCTCCATTGCCATTAATCACATAGGTAAATGTTAATGCGTAATGTGAGGATGTCAAGAAAATACATATGAATGACATACGAAAGGCATACGGATGGCAATATGGATTGAAATTCAGATGAAAATTCTTAGTGTACGTACACACTGAGTCTTTTGTCTCAGATTTTGGAGGGAAAATGGAACAAAAACTTCCAAACTTTTGAGAAGCTTTCTGTAGAAAATTTGGCATTTCTGCTCATAAAAACTCTTCAAAAAACATATTGTGTACATAGCTTTTGAGGCATCAGAAGCCAGCTTAACTTCAGACATAATCCTCAGCAATTACACATACAATGCAAGTGAATAGAATTTTTTATGCTGTATGTTCTGTAAAGTTAACACTATACTCTAGGCACAATTATTAGGCAAGGGAGTATTTTCACCATATCATCATTTATTTTTGGACTTTCATACTCTAAAATGTATGAACTTGAATGATTGTTGGATGAAGCAGAACAGGTGATGTGTATCTGTGTATGCGGAGGGTGCGGTCTAAGGATACAACGCCCTTTATCAGGGTGTGCAGAAACCTGTCAGCAGGATTTTGCTCAGTAAACTCCACACAGTGTCAGGTCAGTGCCGTTATACTGATTAAAATGATATCTTGGTTGATTAAATCTTTTTTGTGGTTGTTGTTTAATCTTTATTTGTAGTCTTCAGTTAATGAGATTCTTGTGCTTCGGGACAGCCCGTGGGCGGGGATGTTGGCTGACCTGTGGATGGGCCTATGGGCAGGGCTTTTTGTGGTGCTCTGCTTACATATACATCTGTATTGGCTTATGACAGGTCACTGATCCCTCAGTGACTTGCCCCCTATTTTACATACTGCATATGCTATCGTGGATTTAGAAAAATCCAGCATTATGCCTATAATATTGCCAGGTATTGCCTTCATCAAAATGGCACTGATGGGGGTGCATGCGCAGTAGCATCTATAGTGTTGCGATAGATGCTACTGCGCAAGCGCCATTTTACTGCAGAAAAAAAATTGTCTCTAGCAAAATGACGCCGCCGCTGGCATTTCTGCTGGGAACTCAGGAGCAGATAACTATGACAGAGTTGGTGGAAAATCTCCTAAAGAAAAATCAGGATCTTAGCTGTCACATGTCCTTAAAGATTCATTGCTTACATTCGCATCTAGACTTCTTTCCACCAAAATGAGGAGCAGTGAGTACGATGAGAGATTTCACCAATTTATTGTGGCTATGGAGAAAAGATATCAAGGAAAATTGAATCCATCAATGCTTGCAGATTACTGGTGGACAATTGTAAGAGATGATCCAAAGCAGGAGTACAAGAGACAAGCAAAAAAGAAAGGTCACTGAATGAGGAGCAAATTTTGTAGTGCAATTTCTGCAACTGTTTCACAACAGTGTTTAGACATGTTTTAGTTATTTGAATTGTTGCTAAGTATCATCTAAATAAATATCAGAGAATTGGCACAACAAAATATTATGCATTTTATAACTGCAAAAATAATGTTGCAAAGTACTGTTATTTTTGTGATTTAATTACATGTAGCGGTAAAAGGAAAACAAACAAGAGCCAACTAAAAATGTTCATTGTCAGATAAGAATTCAGGGGGTCAAATCATTAAGAAATGGTTCTGATTCATAACGGAGCCTGACAACTTTTCAACATATTTAGAACAGTGTTTTTTTTATCAAATTTTTGTTGCATTTTAAGTGGTTTCTGATCCATTGTATACTTTGGCTTACAAGTTAGCCTTCACTATTGTCTCTAACATTTGCAGTAATGGTTTTGATCTTTAAAAGGCTCTTACAAATTATATAACACAGTGATCGTTATGGCAGGGAGCCTGTCAGGAGCTTTATGACCACTGTGGCAATACCGGTCAGGTCACATTACATGAAGATCTCAGTACTGGACTGCAGCATCACATCTAATGATTGTGATGAGGTCACATCATGGCCATGATGCAGCAGTTGTAAAAAATCAATCACAGTTGGATTTTTGGTCTCGAGTTTTGTCCCAATAGACTTTAATGCACAGGGGCTGAAAAGTGGTAAATTATATGCAATTTGTGTATGATTTGTCTGCCCTTTACAAGAAGCGGAATACAAGCAAACCCAGGCTACAGAGCTCAGTCCAGATTCTGAGACAAGTCAAGAGATCAAGCTGGTGCAGGACGCAAAACCATGAGTCAACAGGGTTACTATTACTGAATAGTGAGATTAAGTCTTTGCATGACTGTTAGAACCCCAGAGATTCATTATAAGCTGTTGGTGAACTTAAAGAGGTATTCCCATCGCCAAGATCCAGTTACAATATGTAGTAGATGTAATAATAATAATAATAAAAGCAAATACCTCCAATTAGAAATTTAGCATAGTTTTTTTGATTCGCTATGTCTCTTTCCCTATGCACAGGCATTGCAGGACCTTAGGTATCCATGGTTACGACCACTGAGGAAGTGACAGTGGTCGTAATCATGGATACCTAAGGTCCTGCAATGCCTGCACATGGGTTAGCAACATAGCGAATGAAAAAAACTATGCTGCATTTCTAATTGGAGGGATTTGCTAATATTTTTATTAATACACCCTCTACATATTGGGATACGATCGTGGAGATGGGCATACCCTTTCAATAGTAAAAGTTCATTTCTTTTAAATCTGCATTGTGTAGTTCTTAATTTTTGTGACGCTACAGTGGGCTGTCCATGAAATTCACTGATTTGCCAGGGCATTCATACCTAGGATTTCTCTTTCGATCAGCTCTATTCTCTGGCTAATACAGGTCCTAAATTGTGGTTCTGCCTGCTATTACTGCTATTACTTACAAATTCCCTAAAGGTATACTCACACTCCATCCTTTTCAGGTGGCCACAAACATCTGTTTTTCAAGTGGAAGATGCTTCAGAAAACTCTCTTTTTCTCTCTCAATTAAAGCAGTGATTTAAAAAAAAAAAGCACCTTTTTTAAGCTTTTTTTGTTTGCTTCCTGAGCGCTTTTTCAACTTATTTGACACATGCCAATTTTTTAATGTATTCCCAGCACTTTTAAAGCGTCTTTTGTATGTTTTTTTTAAACTCCATTTAATCATTTAAAAACTGTTAGCAGTTTTTTAAGAAAAATCGCCAAAAAAAGCTTACAAATATTCCCGAGCATATTTCGATCATCTTTTGAGCCTTAGCATTGACTTGTAATGTAAGTGAGGAACATCTTCCAAGCAGAAGACATCTGAAGAACGCTCAGGTCACTTTTTTAAAATGTTTAGTGTTTTTAAAAACTCGAAGCAGTTAAAAGACGCTCAAAAAACTGAAATAACCGAACATATGGTTGTTTTCACATAGAAATTCACATGTTCAATCTTTTGAGCATTTTGTTAGGGCTTTTTCAGGTGGCTATCGGAGTGGACCAGCTCCAAACCCACCTGAAGAAGAAAATGTTTTTGAAAATAAGTTTTGAAACTAAACTTCTTCCTTTTAGAGTATAAACAACTATCTTAGAAGCATAAAATAAGGTGAAGGTACATAATGTGCTACGGCGCTCTCTGCTACATTTTTCAATCCCTTTAGGCTAGTGTTAATTTTAAAATGTTAAAAATAGGTCAATCCATGCTCCATCTCTGCTCCCGAGCTGTTATAGTGCATGCGGATTGTCAAACGTGCAGGAGACTTTGTAGCAGAGTTATGGGAGTAAAATCCAGTAAATACCGCTCCTGGCAGAAATAGACTTTACACAAGCAAGGAGAATGTTCCTATTTTTTTCTGGTGCTTGTACAAATTGAAAATATAAAAAAATGGATTATTAACCTGTTAAAATTATTTTATTTTTTACGGAAATAGTTTTTAATTTTGTGCAGATTAATCTAGATATATTTTACTGTTCTGCTGTAAGCAATTGTCGGTAAAGTAATGTGTCACAACTCGCAAGGCACTAACAATATCATAACAATGAAGAACCGAAAAAGTGCAGACATATAAATGTACAGTTGAAACTAGAAGTTTACGTATACTATATAAAAAGACACATATGCATATTTTTCTCAATGTATTGGAGCGGCCATCACAATGCCCTGATCTCAATCCTATTGAAAATTTATGGGCAGAGATGAAAAGGCCGGTGCGAGCAAGGCGACCTACAAACCTGGATCAGTTACACCAGTTCTGTCAGGAGGAATGGGCCCAAATTCCGACCAACTATTGTGAGAAGGTTGTGGAAGGAATCCCAAACATTTGACCCAAGTCATTCAGTTTAAGGGCAATGGTACCAAATACTAATGAAATGTATGTAAACTTTTTACTTTGCAGGAAGTAAATAAAAATGCCATAAAACATTTTCTCTCATTATTCTGGCATTTGGCAAATATTAATAGTTACTAGAGGTGTGCCCGATGCTATCGCATCGGGAGGGAAGTGTGTGTGTACGTGTGTGTGTGTGAGTACGTGTGTGTGTGTACGTGTGTGTGTGTGTGTGTGTGAGTAGGTGTGTGAGTGTGTGTGTGTATGTGAATATGTGAGTGTGTGTGTATGTGAATACATGTGTGTGTGAATACGTGTGTGTGTGTATGTATGTGAATACGTGTGTGTGTGAGTACATGAGTGTGTGTGAGTATGTGTGTGTGAATACGTGTGTGTATGTGAATACGTGTGTGTGTGAATATGTGTGTGTCTGTATGTGAATACGTGTGTGTGTATGTGTGTACGTGTGTGTATGTGTGTGTATGTATGTGAGTACATGTGTGTGTATGAGAGTACGTGTGTGTGTGTATGCGTGTGTGTGTATGTGTGTGTATGTGAATACGTGTGTGTGTGAGTACATGAGTGTGTGTGAGTACGTGTGTGTGAATACGTGTGTGTGTATGTGAATACGTGTGTGTGAGTACATGTGTGTGTGTGAATACGTGTGTGTGTGTGTGTGTGTATATGTGTGTATGTATGTGAGTACATGTGTGCAAGCCGCGGTCTTTCCTGCTGGCTGTGATGGAGGTGAGTGGGCAGGCGGCGGGGGGGCCATCGGCAGCGAGGGACTCCAGCGGCGTCAGGGGGTCCGGCGGCGTGGGGGGTCCCGGCAGTGTCCCGCTGGTGGTCCTGGTACCATATTGGAATACCCTTCACTGGGGTACTTCAATATGGCGGTCGGCGCGGTGGATTGTGGGATTCGGGGACATCCAGACGGAAGTGGATGACAGACAATTTAAGGCAATTATATATATAGATGGTAATCCTAATTGACCTAAAACGGGATAGGTTTATTCTGATTTCATGTCAGATATTGAGATAAACATGCAGATGTGTCTTTTTATATAGTGGATGTAAACTTATAGTTTCAACTGTAATAGCAACTAAGTTTTATTGTGTTAAAAATACAATCACACATAAAAGAAATTTAAAAAAAAATAGTATGTCAGGAGTATGGGAATACACTTGGGTGAATAAATTAAGTGTCTGCAGATTGAGATTCTGATTTGGCTTTTATCCTAAGTCATATTAAAAGACTCGTTAAAGGGTTGATTGTGACTTGTAGGATCGCTACTACCAATAGGTGGCGCTGTAGAGTAAAAGTCCTCTTTCTTTCTGAAGAGGCAATTTGCATGTAAATTAAGTTATACAGTTAATGGCAGAATCACAAAAGTGTTTCTGTGCAAATGAAGTGCAATACAACAATTAAAGGCTAAATAGCCATGCTGAATAAGACAATACACATGTACACAAAGGTAATGGAGCACCATAAATAAATAAAGTTATAAACAATATTATAAACACAACCAGGAAAGACAGATACTTCATGGGCCATAATAAAAAAGTATAAAAAAAATCAAAAGGAAAAGTAGCCATAATTAAAGAATCATATATACAGTATATACTGTACACACGTCCTAGTAAAAACACTCCTGATGCGCGTTTCGCTGATGCTTCATATGGGGTTATTTGTTTTGTTTGTATTTGGTTGTATTTATAACATTTATGTTAGTCACTTTATTGGTGGTGCTCCCTTTATATACCTGTGTCTACATATGTAGTGGCTTATTCAGCATGGCCATTTAACCTTTTATTATTGTATTACAACCCATATGAACATAGATTTTTGTGTGACTCTGCCATTAGATTTATAACCTTATTCAACCACCCATGTGTATTCCCATATGACTGATATATCCATGTTACATACCACAGCTCATGGCCAGGAGAGGAAGCATAAGAAACTATGCAGATGACACAGCAGGAGCTTGCAGCTGCTTATTTCTGTGTGGCAACACATTTCTCTGCTTGTTTTAACACAGGAGCAAGTGTTTCTTCTGTGTCTCCAGCCATCTGAGCTGATGATAAATCAAGTCAGTGTAGTAGTAGTGGCTGCTGAGCTTACCTGTAACTGACTTGATTTATAATGAGCTAAGGGAACTGGAGATGGAGCAGAAAAACTCACTCCTGTGATAAAACAAAGAAGTATTACCTCACAGAAAGAAGTAGCTGCGAGCTTCTGCTGTGTCATATGACTATTATCTTATATGTCCTTCTCTGGCCAGGAGCTGTGGTATGTGCCAACGATGAACTTGTGCAACTCTATATGGTTAGGCACAGCAAATAAGACAGTATATATTATGGGCACATTTATAAGATTATTTCAGCACAGGAAATTTTATTAAACACATTCAAACGTGGAACATATTATTATTTCTAGATCTATTAATTCTTTGTTCTTGGGACAACCCTTTTAAAGTAACAGGCATGATAAACCAGCATATCTCATGAAGAACAGTGCAAAACATCATAGATTATTAGTACAAATCAGTAGATGCGTGGAGGTTGTGTTACACTTATGTAATCCCAAACCTTTGGGCATTGCATAAAAACAAAAAATAATAATTTATTAAGTTTATATCTCTGCTTAGGGTTTTGGGTTCCAGTAGGCGAATGATTACCAGCTACCATCTTAATGACTGACCGCCATCCCCATACAGATCGAGTTTTATAGAGACGTGATATTAGTATACTCTTGGTACGCTAATATGATGCCTCTACCTCTATGAAACTGAGTCTGTCGCACTCTTTGCTTGCTTGACAGAGTCTATTGCTCTTGAGCCGAACTGTTATCACCTGTTCACATGGACCAATAAATCCACCGACCCACGTGCGAGGGGCGATCCAAAAGTAATGATAATCGGTTATTTCTATTGCACACAGAAATTAAAATAAAAAGTTTTCTTGTCTGTTAGGTACCCACTAGTCCAGGAAAAAAAAATCACTTAGATAGGCCACGATTCCCGGGAGCTACATTCATTTGAATATGAACTGCCAAGGAGTGAACATCAAAATGGAAAAAAACGAGCTCAGAGCTGTCATCAAATACCTCTGCTTGAAAAAAATGTCTACCAAAGACATACACAGCGACTTGGTGGAAACATTGGATGACTCTTCTCCTCCATATTCCACAGTTGCACGCTGGGCCAAGGAATTTAAGCTGGGAAGAACATCGATGGAAGATGAACATCGCGAAGGACGCCCATCCACGTCCCTCAATGAAGAAAACGTGAAAAAAGTTGAAGAAGTTGTGTTGGCAGATCGAAGAGTGACTATCAGGCATGTAGCTGAGGTCACAGGGATCTCATATGGCAGTATTCAAAGAATCCTTGCAAAAGAATTGCATATGAGAAAGGTCTCCGCGTGTTGGGTGCCAAAAATGTTAACCGACGAGCAAAAGAAGAAACGAGTTGACATTTCAATAGCAAATCTCGAAAAGTTCCAAGCAGACAAGGAGGATTTTTTGTCACGTTTTTTGACCATGGATGAGACCTGGATCCACCACTTTGATCCCGAAACTAAACAACAATCGATGACATGGAAACGAGCCGACGAACCGATGCCGAAGAAATTCAAAGTGTCAAGTTCAGCAGGGAAGGTTATGGCGTCCGTTTTTTGGGACGCTGAAGGAATTATTATGGTGGACTATTTGGAGAAGGGAGCCACTATTACGGGCTCCTACTACGCAGAACAAATAAGAAGATTGCGGGAGGCTATCAAGGAGAAAAGGCGTGGCAAACTGCGGGCTGGAGTGCTGTTTCACCAAGATAACGCATCGGCTCACAAACCTGCAGTTGCCATGGCTACCATTCAAGAAGCGGGCTTTGAACTGATGGAACACCCCCCCCTATTCACCAGATCTAGCCCCCAGTGACTTCTTTCTCTTTCCTCGGCTCAAGGAACGCCTCCAGGGCAAGAAATTTGACGACGATAGCGACGTGATAACCGCTGTTGGGGAGTTTTTTGAGGGTCAAGATCAAGATTTTTTTTCGAAGGGAATTCTAAGTTTAGAAAAGAGATGGACTAAATGTATAGACTTGTTAGGAGACTATGTAGAAAAATAAAAAAATTTTGTGACTATATTCATTGTGTTTATTATTGATTATCATTACTTTTGGATCGCCCCTCGTATATTATATATATTGCCTAGCCTCTCTTCTTCTGTAACATGCCTGCAGTTTAGACATTAACAATCTCATTTATACATTGTGACATTATTATTCAAGTTGTTTGCACTTTCTGAAATATTGATGCACAAACTGGCTTCCATGGCCCGGTGCAGGTAACTGGAGCACTTAAAGCTGCTTGCATACTTTGCAGGCTTAAGATCCGCGCTCACAGTTATTTGTTCAACTCGTCGCGCTGTTTCAAGTCACATCTATAATTTTTTTTTGCCAAAGACTTGTTTAAAGTTCTTCAAATACAATTATAGCTGATTTAAATGGTGCTCCAGTTACTTTGTAATTTGCGTTTATTTTATTGAATGCGGTAAGTGATTCCGGAATATGAAAATCTACACTGTAAGAATGATTTACTGAATACAGAGTCAATTAGGGTCTGTTTTGGTTCAGCCAAGCATTAAATTTTACATTTTCATCAGCAGAATTCTGTTAAGGATGTCGTAATCACCTGGAGAAAATAATATGGAGTGGAGTGAGAAAATGCAAGTGCTAAAATATTAGGTTGGTGCTAAGCTGGAATTTCTGAATAGCTATTTGACCATTATTTAACTAGGGCACGGTTTAGTACGACGAAATATTTTTGTATGGAGCTGTGTAATAAATCCTCAGAGGCACAATTTCATCATTTTAGCTCCTTTTCACATACTGACATGATCCAAATGGTTGTGTCAAAGTAACAATATACTAAGATTGCCACCTACAGAAGCATTTACAATCATACTCAAACAGTCATAACATCCATTTAAAGCTGTACGATATGCATTGGTGAAGGCTCGTGTCATCTCCTCTGACTGGTGAGTTATTACAGCAAACACTCGTCTTTACCACTTTACAATGCTCATGTATAGGTATTCATGAAATGGTGCTTGGAAGTGACATTTCACTTTCACTTGCCAATGTGGTCGTAGGAAAACATATTGACACCTACGGATGCAATCAGTTAAAAAGATTGTACAAAGTTTTGATGTTACGGTTCGGGGATAACTTCCCAATCGCTGTGTGTTGACTGCTTACGTCTGAATTTTTCGGTGGTTCGATTATGCACACGACCCAGGGGTCAGACAGGCTGGCAAACATCCAATGATTGAACAAAATATTTATTTATTTGGTGAGATAATTTTTAGGCCTGCTTGAAATTATCGGCAGCACATCATCCTATATAAACAGGAAATGTGCTGCCAAGAGCATGATTTTCTACATACATGGAATGATCATATTAACAAGCCATTAAGCCACCACCCATTTGGCTGCATATAGCCAATCGGCAATGGGTTAATGGCAATAATCTTTCCATATAGACCTTTCATAATGCCGTGTCAGCTTGCCCTCTTCTTTCTTAAGCAGAAGGCTGGATGGAAAGCTACGTGTGGCTGAAAAAATGTGCCATCACTAAGGACAAAGCTATGTCCAAAATGCGTATGAAGATGCTATAATTTCTTATGTACCTGGATTGTAAAGATGTTCAAATAAAGGTGGTGACTGAATTTTAATTTGTATCAGTTGACAATCTTTGTTTTGTGAGCCTTATGTATAATGCCAAGCAGGGGACTGTCAATGAGCTGAGGATTTATGCAATCTTAGAAAAAGTTAGATTTACTATCCAGAAATGCGTTTGTGTGTGGCTGAATTTGGAAAAACAATCCATTGTATCCTTTTTCCTATCTTCCCAGGCATTAATGTCATCATTTTTGGAGTACAGTCATTTATTTTTATGTTTTTAAGTCAAATTGTTATGTGCTCCTATCCACCAGTAGTATTTGAAAGTCCAGTACAGAATGATTGGAGGTTTTTACCTAAAGTCTGTTGGTCCTAAAGTTTAGGTCCCCTTGGTCACTGTTGTACTGGTCCATAACCATATGGCGCCCCCTCTGCCTCCCAATATTTTGCTGCTCCATGCGATCCACTACAACTGGAGCACTCATACTTTAACTTACATTTTTGAATGGCTGCGAAGTGTCCTGACTGACCTGAACCCCCAGCCTTCCTCTTGAAGTACTGACTACCTTAACTTGACCAATTAGGCACTGTCATCCTCAACCATACAGCGATCTCTCTATGGTTTCAGCAAATGTTGGCCCACACCGCCTTACGTTGTTGGGACTGTTCATTTACTGCAACCACGCTTGACCTCCATGCACCTGGTATGCCTCCCAAGTCACGTTCATATAACGAAAGAATGCTGAACAAATCTCAAGAGATTTTTCCCCAGTAATGCTAGCTAACATTGCAAATGCCTGCAGCCATCTTACAAAGTATGGGGATTCAACTGGTATCTCTTTTTCTCCTCATTCTCTTTCTTAGATTCATCTTTTTTTACTAAGTTAAAAAGCTCCAAAGGTAGAAGTGAAAAAATGTCCACGTATTTCTCTGTCCATATCTTCTCTCTCATCTCTTGTTTTGTATGAGCCCCCAAAGGCCCTTGAAAACTAACCTACACTTCTTTATTTGCCGAATCTTCTGATCTAGGCGGTTCCTCTCCTTTATCTTTATCTGACACATCTGTTTGCACCTGAACGGATACCCCTTCACCTGACATCCCCACGCCTGTGCATGAACTACTAGCTACACTTGTACATGGAATTGGT
The DNA here is from genome assembly GCF_039654945.1 of Dendrobates tinctorius. Lineage (NCBI taxonomy): Eukaryota > Metazoa > Chordata > Amphibia > Anura > Dendrobatidae > Dendrobates > Dendrobates tinctorius. The sequence continues at coordinate 4,783,956 of NW_027361752.1, read as the reverse complement.
TGTTTTGTAGCACCCGTACTTGCACCCCCAGCCCAACCTGCTGGTGGGATAAAAACTCCCTGCATACCTCCAGCCCCTAGAAACATTGTAAAATCACTTAAACCCTCATAAAATTCCCTTATGCCTCCACCAAACCCTCCAGTAAAAACCCCTAAGCCCCTAGTCTCCTGAGCAAGTAGCAAAGAACTATAATTGAATAATTTGATTGCCTCACTCAGCTACCTGGGTGCTGTGTCCCCAGCAGCTGAAACTCCGGAAATCCTGACCACCAGGGGGCTCGATGCAAGAATCAAAGTCAACTTGCTATGGCTTGCAGGGCCATCAGGAAGCTGCTCAGACATCTCTACACACAGAGGGGCCAGAAGGGGAAACCCCCAATCCATCATGGTTCCCTGCCCACCACTCCTTTTTTGCTGCTGAGCAGACCCAAAGGGACCTGCCGACACAGCTGCTGAGACCCTGTTGATGCTTGCTGTAGCAGGGGAGGCTGACTTCTCCGCCTGTTGCAGGCCACTCCGAGATAGGGGATTCCTCCTGGGCAGGACCGGTGTATGGCAGAGGACCGAACTGCGTCCTGACTCGGAGTGTCCTTGGAGGGGCTCAGTATCCGGCGCCGGACCCAGGGCCTGGTCCTCCACTGCCGGCAAGACATTTGGACTGCCATAAAGAACGGGGCCAGCACCATATTCTCCAAGCAGGTTCTGCACCAGTGCCTACAGCCATTCTACACCTCGGGAGTCTGCAGTGCAGCCCTCCTGTGCTGTTCCAGAACCTGTTCCACAGAGTCCATGGCAAGGAGGCTTCTAGCTGTACTAATTATGGTTGTGTCATACCTAAGGGTCCTCAGCTTTTATTACCCCCTCCTAGCCTCCATCTTATTTGACCTAAAGCTGACCCTAGACTCCACCCCCACCTTTTCATCACATCCTACATTCATTTTAACCCCTTACATTCCTTCACAAACCCTCTCATGATGGCCTCTCTTCCAGGCTTGCAGCCCTCATCCGGCCTTACTGGATGCTTGTACAGAATCCTTTCTCACAGATGCAGTAGATATCACTGTGATACGGCCGTCTTTGTTCCTTGGGGTTGAGACAGTATGTTTCATTGTTGGATTTAGTGATACATTTTTATACTGGAGGTCATATCAACATGCACTCATACAATAATATAATCTAGGTCAAACAGGAGACCAATAACTTCTGTTACTCTTTGTCTCTTCCATTCTGAAGGACGTGACTACAATTAGAGGTTTATACTTTTATGTTCTTCTCTCTGATGGATATTAAATCTTCTTTACCATTCATTAGTGAGGGCCTTGAACATGTGAGAATGTAGTTTATTAATTCAGTTAGATTGATGGACACCATTGAGACACTTTGTGGTTAATATTCAGAAATTCCCTTGTGACTTTATAGACTCCATATAGTTAATATATATAGCTTGTTATTTTAGGTAATCTAATGACCCATTTTTGCTGAACATAGGATTATTAGGATAGGTGTAATTAGTAGGATATAAAATATTTTTTTAAAACATCAAAAGCCTTTCTTTATAATGACACGATGCAGACATGGATAAAAATATTTGCTTAGGACATATTTTATGGTTTTTAGGGGTCACACTCCTTATTAGGCTTTGTGCAGATGGAATTTTTATTAAATGTTCAAAAACAATCACTTTTTCATGTAGAAACCGCATCAGGAAATAAATAATTTCTCTTCCTAGAGCGTTTCTGAAGAGTCTTTCAAAAGTATTTTTGCATCCGCTTTCTTGAACAGTTCCTATATTGGACCAGATGCCATCAGGAGATGCTTCAAAGAAGTGACATGTGGCTTCTTTTTTTTCCACCAGACTTTTTTTTAAACCTAAAGTGAAAAAAATGCAAAGAGGGTTTCCAATAGAAATGAATAAAAAGAGTCTTTTAAATGGAAACTGTCAGCAAGATTTCACACCCCAAACTATATGTAGCTCTTTCAAAGAAAAATCCAGCAATACCTTTACATGGCTAGTCTGTTCCTCCCATAATGAGAAAACATTGTTTTAATTGATATGCAAATGAGGCTTAAGTGCTGTTTGTAGATCTGAACTTTTTTCCCCGCCCAGTACCACCTCCTCCTGTTTGACTGAGAACTCTCTTCTTTATAGTCAGACAGCATAGAGACTGTCAAGCAGAGGGAGGTGGCGCTGGGTGGAGAATAGAGCTGGAGTGACACAGGCTTTAGATCTACAAATAGCACTTCAGCCTCATTTGCATATCAATTCAAACACTGATTTCTCGGCAGAACAGACTGACCATGTAAAGGTGTAACTGGACTTGTCTTTTGCCTCTTAATAAATCAGGAAAGGTGCCCACTGGTGTGCACCTTTCCATAAATTTTACTCCAGTCAGAGACTGGGTAAGATTTGGGACTTAAGGAATGGCACCACTCATTATGAATTTGATGATCGGGGTCGTCACGTCCCCTTCCTGACCCAGCTCTGGACACTTTGTTGAAAATAGTGTGAAAATACTAAACATTTTTTATGCTGATTCGCTTTCGGCAAAAACCTTATAACTCTTCAAAGCTTTTTATGCCAGTATGTTGGCAGAAAAAATTTGATGAATTGGGGTCTCGGACGGTGTAAGTTTGGTAACTGCAAGCCCTTCTAATAAGATTTTTAAAACTTTACAAATAACTGACAAAACAATTATCAGAGCTGTGGCATTTAAAGGGAATCTGTCACCCTTTTTTTGGACTATGAGCTGCCGGCATTGACATCAGGGGCTTATCTACAGCATTCTGTAATGCTGTAGATAAGCCTCCGATGTAACCTGAAAGAGAAGAAAAACGAGTTAGATTATACTCACCGGGGGGCGGTCCGTTCTTGGTCCGATGGGTGTTGCGGTCCAGTGCCTCCCACTTTCATACAATGCCATCCTCTTCTTCCCTTCCTGTCGTGGCTCCGGCACAGGTGCACTGCTCTGCCCTGTTGAGGGCAGAGCAGAATACTGCAGGGCAGAGCAGTGCACCTGCACTGGGGGCCACAACAGGAAGGGAAGAAGAGGATGGGTCATCGTATGAAGATGGGAGGTGCCGGACCGGACCGCGACACCCATCGGACCGGACCGGACGCTGGGGTGAGTATAATCTACCTCTTTTTTCTTGTCTTTCAGGATACATCGGGGGCTTATCTACAGCATTACAGAATGCTGTAGATAAGCCCCTGATGTCGGTTAAGGCAGCTCATAGTCCAAAAAATGGGTGACAGATTTCCTTTAATGAGCTATTCATTTGTAAATCCACATGGCCATACTTTCAATATATGTTACTTTTCCAAAACAGAATAATAAAGACCATTTAAAATTGTCAAATTGGGCACACAAAATAAAAATGCTCATATCTCAGAAACTGTATGATGATTTAAAGAAGTAAATAAAAAATGGAATATTCAAGAAAACAGCAGGAATAAAAAAGAGCAAAAATCTGGACACTTTTGACCTGATGACAGGTCCTACTAAACTAACAATGCAGAAGATAAGTATTTTCCATAACTGCTGACGTTTTCTATGGTCTTGCTTCTATGTTGAGCTTCTAAAAAGAACCTGGCTATAATAAAAAAAAATCAGGTTAGTGTACTGCATCAATCAATGTCAGGAAAGTTGCATAATTGTTGTTTATGGTCATGGTCTTAAAGCATAAAATCATGTATTGTGTAATCTTATGAGATATTTGCAGGAATAATCAATCCTTGTTTCACGTTCATCTTAACGGGGAAATAATCCTCCGCAGGTTTGATAGATGCTGATATTTAGTTATCTTGTCAGCCCTTCACTCTAGCTTGGGAGTTACCCAAAATGTCCTGGCATAGAGTCAGCGAGCAGGAATGTGCTTGCCACTTGTATAATGTTTCTTAATGGGAATGTTCCATCAGAAAATGACATACTATTCAAATTAGGTTTTTGTGTTATATGTATTTTTAATCACATTGTCAATGTTTTCCACTATATTACAATCTTTATTAAAAATAAAAATTAATCATACTGTGAGTCTCTCATTGGCCAATTGGGGAGTTTTAAATTCTAACTTTCTGTTGTTTCAGAAAATGTACATGAATATTAGCAGCAATGAACAGTCTCTAGCCCTATCATTTGTATTTTAAGCATAAATGACCATGTGCAAAGGTCATTGTAAAGGAAGGGGATACAAGGCCACTGGCCAGCTGTGATATTGCCAATTTTAGTTGTATTATTAGCGTTGCTTAGAAGTGTTTCCTGTCATTGTAATCCTTCCTCTGACGTTAGTGATATTCCCAGGTAATTAATTTGCTTCAGTTAGTTAGACAGCATGTCAAAAAGCAGGTTTGCAAGTGCCACGGTTTTTCTATCTGCTCTCATTATTCTCAATTGAAAGCTTTTATCTTTCATAGTGTACATCTGGTTTCCATGGAGCTTGGCCTATAGTGTGTGACCAAACCCTGACCGAGAGTACACAGTAGTTATATTCCAGGAGTGAAGCTCCTAACATCCTAGCTATTTCTCTCCACTCCATTTATTTCTAAACAGCTCGCTTCTCTCCTCTTCTCTTTCAGGTCCTGACAGGATGCTGTTATTAATTTTGCAAAATCAATAACCCCCATCATTTTCTGTTTTCAGAGTAGTTCTTCTAATCATGACTCTCATTTTCCTGCTGTCATGATCTGACAGTTTTAAAGTTGACAAAGTGAATTTTTTTTACTTTGTCAAGTACAAAGTGTGACGTGATTGCCCCCGGTGGCCATTGGAATTATCACACGTGGTGTCTTTCATTCTAAGTTGCCCGGTGGTGGGGAGTGGTATCGCACCTTAGTGGTAGGTTTAATTTGTAATTATAAATCAGGTGTGAGGCTCTATAAATGAGTCTCAGGGTATTCAGTCATTGTTGGTGATAGTTGTTCATTTGCAACCAACCTTGGTGGTGGAAGGAGCTGGAGAGATTGCTCAGCTCAATCTGAGTCCTGGTGTGGAAGGAGTCACTGGAGGGAGTTCTTTGCAGCGCTTACTGAACTTGGTGGCAGCTATTCAGGAGGAAGGCTGCAGTCGGTTGCTGGACTCGGTGCTGGAGCATTTGCACAGAGAGAGCTAAGTTTTCTATTTCCCCTGTTTGTGACTTTCCTTATGTGTGATCTAGTGCAGTGGTGGGATTAGTTTCCGCACCGGCCAATGCCCTAGCGAGGGACTAGGTTCAGGGCGAGTCAGGGCATAAGGTTCGCGTGCGGCGACAGGTGCGGAGCCTGTATAGGGAACGTCAGGAGTGCAGGGACGCTTCCTCAGGGGAGCTTAGGAGGTCTCCACGTCCCTTTTTCCTATTACAGGGCCCACCACTGTAATTGTTCCTGTATTTCCCCTTATTATTTAAATTCGCCAGCTGGAGGCGGGGTATCCAGTTTTACGTGTACTTTTTAAATTCGCCAGCTGGAGGTGGTGTATCCAGCTGCACGTCCCGGTATTATTTAAATTCGCCCCGCTGGAGGCGCTGTATCCAGGGTCACGTGTGTCATAAATTCGCCCTGCTGGAGGCGCTGTGTCCAGTCACACGTTGACCATTACACCTGCTTCTTTATGTGTAAATACTGATAGCTGAACGTGTTACAACATAACTGGTGATGAGCTTTATAGTTCTACTAATAATACAGCTCTATTACTTGCTAGAGCTGTAACTCCACGAGTACCCGAAAGAGACTGCTCAAAAGAAAACTTGAGAATAACCATTTAAAGCCTATAATAGCAATAGGAAATGTGAGAAAATGGAAACGGTCTTAGGAGCGCAGGAAAGAGACTCAGACAAGAGATGGAGTTAAACCACAACGCGTTTCGACAGAGAATCCGTCTTCATCAGGTGGATTCTCCAACGAAACGCGTTGTGGTTTAACCCCATCTCTTGTCTGAGTCTCTTTCCTGCGCTCCTAAGACCATTTCCATTTTCTCATTGCTCCTATCCTCCATTGGAGGTTTTCGGCTGGAGCTGCGGTGGAGACCTGACATTTTTGTCTGCCCCTGGGTTGCTTCCTAAGCGCTCCTCTATGACCGCTTATCACTGACTCTTATAATAGCAATAGGGCCTAGTGTGAAAACTGCAAGATTACTGATTGAAAAAATATTATTGCCAAAAATGAAAAAAAATACATATAGCACAAAAACCTGATTTAATCAGTAGGTCACTTTTTTTCCCTTTAACCTCTTGATATATGACATCATTTTCATTCTTTTTTTTTCTAACTTGTTGTTACAGCATTGCTTTTTTATCTCACATTTCACTTGTTTTAATCATTCTGTGTTGTGCTCATTTGACTTGTCTCCTATCCGATTTCAGGAAAGGTGTTGCTAGATTTATGCATAAATATAGCACTTTTTCATATTCATTGCCTATCATTAAAAACTCAGTATAGTAGCTCGAAATGCATATAACATCTGTGTCCTTGCTTCATGCCACACTGTAAAGTTTCTATGGAGAATTTAATATTGGAAAGGATGAATTATTAATGGAAACTGTTGTAAAGTTGATTTGCTCTTCAAGTGGTTCGGCACCACTCCCTTCCACATCTAAATATGCCTGCTGTAACTGGTGCACGATACCTGTCAATCCTGCGTGCATTTTGACAGGTATGTGACACCGGGCAACTCTTAGGAAAGCAAGGATGTTACAGACCTGTTACAGATATTTAGCTTTTCTGAAACAGGTTTGTTATATTTAAGGGGTACCATTTCTCTTGTGGATAGTGACATGACTGGCGTGCTAGTATAAGGAGGACTTTAAGCCGTGCAATGCTCCTCTGGGAAATTAAATATGCAAATTGCCACTTCAGAGAGGAAGATAACTTGAACTCTAGTGCCACCTATTGGAAGTACCAGTCCTAAAAGTTAATAACAACCCTTTAACAAGCCTTGCCATATGCTTTAGAGTAATGGCAATGCTTGTTAAAGTGTCTAAATTGACTTTTAGGATTGCCACTTCCAATAGGTGGCACTAGAGTTCAAGTCCCCTTCCCCTCTGAAGAGGCAATTTGCATATTTACCATCATTTGACCTCACTTGCTCTTGAGGTCTACCAACGTCATGCTGATTGACCACTGGCTCCCCGCAGTTAGGCAGCAGGCAGCTAGCTGTAAATCAACATGATATCGGCAGTGGCATCCCATCAACCAAGTAGAGCAGAAGAAACAAGCTGCTCTGTCAAGTTGATGTCACCAGAAGCTACAGCATCGCTTGGAGGAGTGATTTGTGACCACTATGAGCCGGTAGAGATCGATGCCGGGCAGAACATGCTGGTAGTTAGCAACTACCTGCCTTTAATATTCTATATCTAAATAGGTAAAGTCATGGATAGCCCCTTTAAAAAGAGAGATATTTATAGTCAAAGACATCATATATTCAGCCTCATTGTCAAACATCATACTGATAGAGATTGAGAGCAATTGCTTTAAACTTTTGATGTTCTGTGTGAATTTTTTGACTTGTGAATACTTTTTCCCAAATAGCTTAGCAGTGTTATAATATAACAAGATATTTTCCTTAGGTGTCCAATTAATAAAAGCAAAGGAACGGCGGGGAACCTTGAACTACTTATGGCAATGCATGGTGAATTGCATTAGCCTTTGTTCTTATTGTTTTAATAATTAAAAATAAATTAGGTATGTATATTACTTTTTTAATTGGAGAGGGGACAAAGGTTACAGGGAGGTTACAGACAGGCAGAGAGTCGATTAATATTTTCCCTAAGGAAAAGTAGTAATCACTGTGTGCTTTTTATGTAAAATCAAGTATAACTGAATATTAGTAAAATATTCATAGTGAAGGGCCATTTTCATTGCTAATTTGCGCCATAATACATGGCTTGATCTAATTTTCTTGATGTAGCCTGTTGTTATAATAATAGAGTAGTGGTAAAAAGAGAGGTGGCCAAAACAAAAAGTGAAAGAAGGTGTCCGCTGGTTTTATTTTATAGCCACAGCTAAATCCAATGGTCACTTCTCCCTGCTGATTCTCCTGGATCTCGCTGCAGCATCTGACACTGTGGATCACCTGCTCCTCCTCACTGTGCTCCACTGAATCGTTCTTAAGTTTACCTCCTTCTCCTGGTTCTCCTCCTACCTTTCTGACCACTATTTCAGTTTATTAATTGCTGACTCTTTTTCCTCTCCTTTTTTCCTTTATGATGGAGTTCATTGGTGTTCAATCCTAGCTCCCCTCATCTTTTCTATGTCTACACAGTTTGTCCAATAACGACTATCGGCAGATGTGGCTTTTTAGTACCATCTCTATGCTGATGACACCCGGTTGTAGGCATCTTACCTTAACATTAAACCTCTAACTACTACAAAATACCAGGTATTATCTTTCCGCTGTCTATAACCTCATGTCATCTGTATCTGAAACTGAATCTTTACAAAACTGAATTTCTTGTATTTCCTCCCTTTACTAACCTTACATACCCATTTTCCCAGGCAGTACACTTGCTAGCTTGGGCTTATTTTTTGACTCGTTTTCTTTCTTTATTCCATATATTGAATTGATCAAGTGCTCATGTCACCTGCACATCCATAATCTGACCTTTTCTTACCTTTGAAACTGAAAAAACTCTTGCTGTCTGTTACGATCGCGGACGCAGCGTGGCTTACCCAGCCAGTGCTCCCACGTCGTCGAACCATAACGATGATGGGGTATGCGTCCCAGGTGATCGTGGAATGTGGACCCACTGGACCACAGAGGGGAACCCGGGCCTACCCGGACTAGGGATGGATAGCGACCGAGTGTAATGTACTGTAAGATATGTATGTTAAGTAACATTTGATCTTGATCTTGCTGGAACCTTCCAGAATCCTCCATTCTATGAGAAAATCTCCTTGTCACATAGCTGCAGCATCCCCCCTCCTTAACAGCTCTGTGCCTGCATCTGTAACAAGACACCGTCCATTTCCTTTGAAGCTAGAAATGTTAATTAAGCTGAGTGGAGAGCATGTCTTTGTTTAAAACCAGGGGCTTGGATTCAGCTATGTGAAGTATTAAAACAAGTCATATCGCAAGAACCATACACCGCAGAGATAGAATAATCACATCTCTGCGTAGGCAACGAAGCCAGCTTTCTGTCCCCTAATTTTCACAACTCTAACCCCTCCAGAAACTGAGATATGGATTGCTCCCTAATGGAGTGTCTTAATTATGGCATGTTTAATGTTGTTTTATTGTATTCGATAAACTACAACCAATGAGACCCTCGGTGTGTTTATACGAGCTTCCCTCGTTTAGATATACAGTCATATGTAAAAGTTTGGGCACCCCTATTAATGTTAACCTTTTTTCTTTATAACAATTTTGGTTTTTGCAACAGGTATTTCAGTTTCATATATCTAATAACTGATGGACTCAGTTATATTTCTGGATTCAAATGAGGTTTATTGTACTAACATAAAATGTGCAATCTGCATTTAAACAAAATTTGACCGGTGCAAAAGTATGGGCACACTTATCATTTTCTTGATTTGAACACTCCTAACTACTTTTTACTGACTTCCTGAAGCACAAAATTGGTTTTGTAACCTCATTGAGCTTTGAACTTCATAGCCAGGTGTATCAAATCATGAGAAAAGGTATTTAAAGTGGCCACTTGCAAGTAGTTCTCCTATTTGATTCTCCTATGAAGAGTGGCATCATGGGCTCCTCAAAACAACTCTCAAATGATCTGAAAACAAAGATTATTCAACATAGCTTTTCAGGGGAAGGATACAAAAAGTTGTCTCAGAGATTTAACCAGTCAGTTTCCACTGTGAGGAACATAGTAAGGAAATGGAAGAACACAGGTACAGTTCTTGTTAAGCCCAGAAGTCTCAGGCCAAGAAAAATATCAGAAAGGCAGAGAAGAAGAATGGTGAGAACAGTCAAGGTCAATCCACAGACCACCTCCAAAGACCTGCAGCATCATCTTGCTGCAGATGGTGTCACTGTGCATCGGTCAACAATACAGCGCACTTTGCACAAGGAGAAGCTGTATGGGAGAGTGATGTGAAAGAAGCCGTTTCTGCAAGCACGCCACAAACAGAGTCACCTGAGGTATGCAAAAGCACATTTGGACAAGCCAGTTACATTTTGGAAGAAGGTCCTGTGAACTGATGAAACAAAGATTGAGTTGTTTGGTCATACAAAAAGGCGTTATGCATGCGCTGTATTGTTGACCGATGCACAGTGACACCATCTGCAGCAAGATGATGCTGCAGGTCTTTGGAGGTGGTCTGTGGATTGTCCTTGACTGTTCTCACCATTCTTCTTCTCTGCCTTTCTGATATTTTTCTTGGCTTGCCACTTCTGGGCTTAACAAGAACTGTACCTGTGTTCTTCCATTTCCTTACTATGTTCCTCACAGTGGAAACTGACTGGTTAAATCTCTGAGACAACTTTTTGTATCCTTCCCCTGAAAAGCTATGTTGAATAATCTTTGTTTTCAGATCATTTGAGAGTTGTTTTGAGGAGCCCATGATGCCACTCTTCATAGGAGAATCAAATAGGAGAACTACTTGCAAGTGGCCACTTTTCTCATGATTTGATACACCTGGCTATGAAGTTCAAAGCTCAATGAGGTTACAAAACCAATTTAGTGCTTCAGGAAGTCAGTAAAAAGTAGTTAGGAGTGTTCAAATCAAGAAAATGATAAGGGTGCCGATACTTTTGCACCGGTCAAATTTTGTTTAAATGCAGATTGCACATTTTATGTTAGTACAATAAACCTCATTTGAATCCAGAAATATAACTGAGTCCATCAGTTATTAGATATATGAAACTGAAATACCTGTTGCAAAAAACAAAATTGTTATAAAGAAAAAAGGTTAACATTAATAGGGGTGCCCAAACTTTTACATATGACTGTAGTTATTATAAGTTTTACAGTGAAATTGCAACTTGGAGAAAGGGGGGATGAACTTCTCCAGACTGCCCCTTTCGTGATGTAACTGACCCTAGGCTATAAGATACTCCTCCCTTACAATTCTTTAGTTGAAGCTGGAGTTTTGATGCTGAAAAGACCTGCAGATCTCCTGGGATGTGTGGCTGGCTGCCCCTCCCCCTAGCACATGGTCTGCCTAATACCAACTAAGCACATGTAAGTGTTACTCTTTGTTTTTAATCCTTGTTTTATACTTGCCTCGTACATATTTAATGTCTCAACTTTGTAACAACTTTTATCTATGTAATCACTGCCCACCTTTTGGGAATAGATGATAAATCTATCAGTTTATCTCCATGCTCTAAGAAACGAACTATGCACCTGTTTTAGATAATCGCTACTAATTTGGGGGTTTGCCACAGACCCTCTTAATTAACTCTTTGATTAAGTGAAACGTGGCTGGTGGCAGCGTGGTGTGTTCGGTTGGTTGGGCTAGTTGGCAGTACGGAAGGGTCTTACATGCTGAATGAGGGGCTGAGGCCAAAGCATTGATAATTCCCTTACTGCAGTAGTCTAATTGCCCGTGCACAACAAGCAGCCCATCCGGCGACTAATTATCCTAGGTGCAGTTCCCTGACTGACCTGAGGATAAGGGGGGGCGCCAGAGAGCTGCTAGTTCCAAAATGGAACTGAGAAGGTGGGATATCCATATATCCCCGCAGTTCTTAGAAGGCTGTTAGCAGTGGTGGAGCATCCAAAATAACCCCCCTGCGATAAATTGTTAGAGCAAGATTAGCTTGCTGTATATTTTTGTCACATGGTACCAGTGGTGAGATAACTAAGATGAGCCCCCACTGTGCCTGTGATAGCCGTGTGCTGGCAGTGCGTCGTGTCCCTCCGTCTGCTGACATACCCGTTTCAGTGGTGGGATCGTGACGTGTTGGTGGCACAGGGTGCGCTTTTGTCACTGAGGTTTGTGGCAGCTGAGCTTGTGGACAAGATGGCCATATGCAGGACTAAAAGACACTGCATAACTTCAGGTATGAAGCAGCATAAAGTTTACTTAAAGCAAAAAGACATCTAAACACAAGGTTTTGGATTACGCACATCACGAAGGAAACAAATCTTAGGTTGACAGGCGAAGCAAGAGGTCATCACGGGTTGATGCAGTCCAGAGTCATCTGGCATGGGCATCCTAAGAGGACCTTTCACTTAGTCCTCAGGAGTGGCACAGGCACAGCAGGAGAACATCAGACACCGACCTCAGGCAGACTTCAGATGATGGCTAGGGTCATCACGGGTTCATGCAGTCCTGGGTTATCTGGCACGGACATACTTAGGATGGCCTCTCTCAGGCCTCAGGCGTAGCACAGGCACATCTATTTGCACCTTGCACCTTTGCACTACTAGCTACCCTTGTACACGGAATAGGTTGATTTGTAGTACCCGTACCTGCACCCCCAGCCCAAGCTGCTGGTGAGACAAAAACTTCCTGCATACCTAAGGCCCCTAGAAGCGTTGCAAAATCACTTAAACCATATTGGTAGTCGTAGACTACGCTTCCCGGTATTCAGAGGCAAAACCACTCCGCCACACCTCGGCTACATTAATAGCCAGGGAACTGTTTGCCATGTTATGTCGCCTTCGGCTACCCAAGGAGACCTTGACAGATCAGGGAACCCCTTTTATGTCTAAGGTGAAATAAACAGCTACGTACATCGGTGTATCATCCACAAACCGACTGGTTGGTGGAGAGGTTTAATAAGACCCTCAAAGCCATGCTAAAAAAGGTGGTCGCCAAGGATGGAAGGGATTGGGACACGTCACTGCCCTATCTCATGTTCGCCATCCGCGAGGTACCGTAGGCGTCCACGAGGTTCTCCCCATTTGAGCTACTGTATGGCAGGCACCCGAGGGGACTGCTGGATGTAGCCAAAGAGACGTGGAATCAGGAGCCCACGCCCCATAAGAGTGTCATCGAGTATGTGGCAAAAATGCAGGATTGCATTGCGGTCATGCGGCCCATAGTAAAGGAGCATCTGTTGGATGCGCAGGCGACTCAGAGCCGTACGTATAATAAAAGGGCCACGGTCAGGACCTTTAAAGAAGGGGACCAGGTGTTGGTACTAGTACCCACCCCAGAGATTAAACTCATGGCCAAGTGGCAAGTGCCTTATGAGATACGGGGAAAGTGGGGGAAGTGAACTATAAAGTTCACCAACCCGGAAAAAGGAAACCCGAGTAGCTGTACCATGTAAACCTGCTAAAGGCCTGGAAGGACCGGGAATGTTTGGTCATGGAGGCGACTCCGGTCATACCAACAGAGGACCCTCTGGCACTGGCCAAGGACACAGCCGGGGGACAGGTTAGGCTCGGGCCCTCGTGCAGAGGAATACGGACGTATTCTCAGAGCTGCCAGGCAGGACCTCGGTGATACAACATGACATTATCAGTGAGCCCCAGGTAAGGGTGCGGATGAAACCGTACCGAGTACCAAAAGCCCGAAGGCAAGCCATCGCAGCCAAGGTGAAGCAAATGCTCCAGTTGGGAGTCATTGAGGAGTCCCGAAGTGAGTGGGCCAGCCCCATTGTCCTGATACCGAAACCCGATGGGTCTTTACGCTTCTGTAATGACTTCAGGAGGTTAAATGAAGTGTCAAAATTTGACCTCTGTCCCATGCCATGGGTGGACGAGCTAATTGAGAGATTAGGGAAGGCCCAGTACTTCACCACGCTGGACCACACAAAAGGCTACTGGCAGGTCCCCTTAACTGAGTCTGCAAAAGAAAAAAATGCTTTTATAACACCAGAGAGACTCTATCAATATGCCTTTTGGTTTACATGGGGCACCGGCCATGTTCCAGAGGCTGATGGACATTCTGTTGGCGCCTCACTGGGGTTACGCGTCGGCCTATTTGGATGACATAGTCTTTTTAGTACCGATTGGGATACTCATCTGTCAACATGTACAAGCAGTGCTGGAGTCTCTTAGAATCACGGGGTTAACAGCCAACCCAAAACAGTGCGCGATAGGTCTCACTGAGGCCCAAGTTAGCAAAATTGAGGCCATTCAAAACTGGTCCAAGCCCTTAAGTACCAAACAAGTGAGGGCATTCCTTGGCATCATTGGGTACTACCGCCGGTTTATACTCAATTTTGCTGGGAAATCAGCACCCCTAACGTATCTGCTAAAGGGGAAGTAGACGGTGATGGTCCAGTGGAATCCTCAAGCGGAGGAAGCATTCCACTCTCTCAAGTCGGCGTGTGGACAGTCAGTACTCGTCAGCCCCGACTTCAAGAAATCCTTTATTGTCCAAACTGATGCCTCAGAGGTAGGCTTAGGAGCTGTGCTGTCGCAAGAGGTGAACGGGGATGAGCATCCAGTCACCTATTTGAGCCGGAAGCTGACCCCAGCAGAGAAAAATTATAGCGTAGTGGAGAAGAAGTGCTTGGCGATTAAATAGGCCTTGGAGTCCCTGCGCTACTATTTGCTCGGGCGTCAGTTTCAGTTGGTAACGGACCATTCACCTCTCGTCTGGATGAGAAATGCAAAAGAGAGGAATGCCCGATTCACCAGATGGTTCCTGTCCTTTAAAAACTTCAGCTTCTCGGTAGAATATCGGGCGGGGAAAGCACAGGGAATTGCGGCTGCACCGTCACGGGCCCCCTGTATGGTGACATATGTTCAACCCCACAATTTTGAACAGGGGCGTATGTGAGGCAGTGACCAGTGTCATGTGTGAGGGTCGCTATGTGTCCCCCAGGATGTGCTCCGAAATGTATTAGATCTGCTGGAGTGCCTTGTGATTACAGCAATGTGCTTGTGACTCGCAGGGCAGAATTAAAGTATGTTTGAACCTGGTCAAGCTATTTTGACCAAGGAGTTTGTTTAGGAAAACCCGGTATGGGCTTTTATTTTTGAAACGGACTGCAGGAAGGTAGTGGGGTCCAGTCCATTTCCTCCAGCCCAGGTCTTATGAGTGGCCTATGGCCACAGATTGCAAAAGAAAAAAAAACCCTGCTGGGAGGGTTGATTTGATCAGTGTTGCTCTGGTGAGGAAACAGAGCAGGTGATCTGCAGAGCACGCCCTGTGTGAGTTAACACACGACCAGCAAAGCCAAAGGTACTGACAACTCTCCCTGCATACCCGGCAGTACGTCGCTCACGGCAACTGCCCTGGACTGGCGTTTTTGTTTACTCGGCTGCGATCCGGAAGATACAGCGTGCTGTGCACTGAGTGAGTTTTGTTGGACATTAAAAACCTTTTTGTTCTGAACTTGCTTGGGTCACTGCCTCATAACTGCACAGCGTGGACACCACTGCTTTAAACCTTCCTCACATGTAAAGTGCCATGGAATAAATGTCACTATAATAATAAATAATAAGAATAAGAATTATTATTTTGTAGAGCATGATTAGCTGGTTTAAGGATTTAACGATTGAAAGTTTGAAAATTTCTACTTTTTTTTCAAAATTTTCACCAAAATTATTGTGATATTTTCATAAATAAATGCAAGTCATGTTGAACAATTTTTACCACTGGCATGAAGTATATTATGTCATGAAAAAACAATGTCAGAATCAGTGGGATCCATTGAAGTGTTCCAGTTATTACCACATAAAGTGACACTGGTCAGTAGTGTTGAGTGATACCATCCGATACCGTGAAGTATCGGATCGGATCAGATTGGATCGGACCGATACCCAAAAAGTATCGGGTATCGCCGATTCCGATACCGGAAACCCCATTCAAGTCAATGGGACAGAAACATCGGAATTAAAAAAACCCTTTCTTTACTTGTACATCCAGTTCGGGAGGGGGGAAGAGTGTGGGCCACTGTGCGTGTCTGTGTGGGCGGGCGGGGTCTGTACGGGCCTCTCGGGGGTCTGTGCGGGCCTCTCGGGGGTCTGTGCGGACCTGCCAGGGGTCTGTGTGGGCTGTCGGTGGTCTGTACGGGCCTGCCGGGGTCTGTGTGGGCTGCCGGGGGTCTGTGTGGGCCTGCCGGGGGTCTGTGCGGGCTGTCGGTGGTCTGTACGGGCTGTTGGTGGTCTGTACGGGCCTGCCGGGGGTCTGTGCGGGCCTGCCAGGGGTCTGTACGGGCCTGCCGGGAGTCTGTACGGGCCTGCCGGGGGTCTGTACGGGCCTGCCGGGGGTCTGTGCGGGCCTGCCATGGGTTGTGTGTGCAGGCATCGTCCGATTGGACTACAAGTCCCATCGGGCTATGCCTGCTACAATGACAGTGATTGACACATTAGCCAATGATGGGACAGTAGTAGTCCCATCATCTGGCTAATGTGTTGAATGTAAAAAAAAACCAAAAAACATACATGCTACATACATACTACATATATACTACATTCATACAACATACATACATACTACATACATACTTCATATATACTACATACATACTACATATATACTACATTCATACAACATACATACTACATACATACTTCATATATGCTACATTCATACAACATACATACATACATACTACATATATACTACATTCATACAACATACATACATACTACATACATCATATATACTACATTCATACTACATACATACTACATTCATACAACATACATACATGCTACATATATACTACATTCATACAACATACTACATACATACTTCATATATACTACATTAATACAACATACATACTACATACATACTACATATATACTACATTCATACAACATACATACATACATACTACATATATATTACATTCATACAACATACATAAAACTTGCTACAGACATACAACATACATACTACATACAATACATTCATCCATTCATACAATACATACATATAGACATACAGTACATATAACATAGAGTACATACTCACCATCACTTGTCACTTTGATCCCCGAAGCCAGTGTCATCTTTAAAAAATTTTAAAATAACAAACAACCGATATACACCCTGATCCGCAGAAATCCACGAGTGTCCCACGATGATCTCCCGTGGAGAACAGCAGCATCAGCTGATGCCACCGCTCTCTAGGGGCCCCAGGAATACAATGACGGGAGGTAGGTATCCTTCCGCACTGTATTCCTCTGCCACTGTAAAAAAATAGTCCCTAGTCTCACTTTTGGCATTGCTGTGTGAGAAAGTTCCCACACAGCTTTTGCCATAAAGTGAGACCAGTGAACTATAGTAACCTCTCAGTGATGCAGTGCAGGAGATCGTCATGGGACACTCGTGCCTTTCTGCGGATCAGGGAGTATATCGCTTGTTCGTTATTTTAATATTTTTTTAAAGATGACACTGGCTTCGGGGAACAAAGTGACAAGTGATGGTGAGTATGTACTCTATGTTATATGTACTGTATGTCTATATGTATTTTATGAATTATGAATGTATTGTATGTAGTATGTATGAATGTAGTATGTATGTAGTATGAATGTAGTATATATGTAGTATGTATGTATGTTGTATGAATGCAGTATATACAGTGGGAAAAAAAGTATTTAGTCAGTCAGCAATAGTGCAAGTTCCACCACTTAAAAAGATGAGAGGCGTCTGTAATTTACATCATAGGTAGACCTCAACTATGGGAGACAAACTGAGAAAAAAAAATCCAGAAAATCACATTGTCTGTTTTTTTTTCCATTTTATTTGCATATTATGGTGGAAAATAAGTATTTGGTCAGAAACAAAATTTCATCTCAATACTTTGTGATATATCCTTTGTTGGCAATGACAGAGGTCAAACGTTTTCTGTAAGTCTTCACAAGGTTGCCACACACTGTTGTTGGTATGTTGGCCCATTCCTCCATGCAGATCTCCTCTAGAGCAGTGATGTTTTTGGCTTTTCGCTTGGCAACACGGACTTTCAACTCCCTCCAAAGGTTTTCTATAGGGTTGAGATCTGGAGACTGGCTAGGCCACTCCAGGACCTTGAAATGCTTCTTACGAAGCCACTCCTTCGTTGCCCTGGCGGTGTGCTTTGGATCATTGTCATGTTGAAAGACCCAGCCACGTTTCATCTTCAATGCCCTTGCTGATGGAAGGAGGTTTGCACTCAAAATCTCACGATACATGGCCCCATTCATTCTTTCATGTACCCGATCAGTCGTCCTGGCCCCTTTGCAGAGAAACAGCCCCAAAGCATGATGTTTCCACCACCATGCTTTACAGTAGGTATGGTGTTTGATGGATGCAGCTCAGTATTCTTTTTCCTCCAAACACGACAAGTTGTGTTTCTACCAAACAGTTCCAGTTTGGTTTCATCAGACCATAGGACATTCTCCCAAAACTCCTCTGGATCATCCAAATGCTCTCTAGCAAACTTCAGATGGGCCCGGACATGTACAGGCTTAAGCAGTGGGACACGTCTGGCACTGCAGGATCTGAGTCCATGGTGGCGTAGTGTGTTACTTATGGTAGGCCTTGTTACATTGGTCCCAGCTCTCTGCAGTTCATTCACTAGGTCCCCCCCGCGTGGTTCTGGGATTTTTGCTCACCGTTCTTGTGATCATTATGACCCCACGGGGTGGGATTTTGCGTGGAGCACCAGATCGAGGGAGATTATCAGTGGTCTTGTATGTCTTCCATTTTCTAATTATTGCTCCCACAGTTGATTTCTTCACTCCAAGCTGGTTGGCTATTGCAGATTCAGTCTTCCCAGCCTGGTGCAGGGCTACAATTTTGTTTCTGGTGTCCTTTGACAGCTCTTTGGTCTTCACCATAGTGGAGTTTGGAGTCAGACTGTTTGAGGGTGTGCACAGGTGTCTTTTTATACTGATAACAAGTTTAAACAGGTGCCATTACTACAGGTAATGAGTGGAGGAAAGAGGAGACTCTTAAAGAAGAAGTTACAGGTCTGTGAGAGCCAGAAATCTTGATTGCTTGTTTCTGACCAAATACTTATTTTCCACCATAATATGCAAATAAAATGAAAAAAAAAACAGACAATGTGATTTTCTGGATTTTTTTTTCTCAGTTTGTCTCCCATAGTTGAGGTCTACCTATGATGTAAATTACAGACGCCTCTCATCTTTTTAAGTGGTGGAACTTGCACTATTGCTGACTGACTAAATACTTTTTTTCCCCACTGTATGTAGTATATATGTGGTATGTATGGATGTATGTATGTATGTTGTATGAATGTAGTATATATGTAGTATGTATGTATGTATGTATGTTGTATCAATGTAGTATATATGTAGTATGTATGTAGTATGTATGTATGTTGTATGAATATTGTATATATGTAGTATGTATGTAGTATGTATATTTTTTTTTACATTCAACACATTAGCCGGATGATGGGACTACTACTGTCCCATCATTGGCTAATGTGTCAATCACTGTCATTGTAGCAGGCATAGCCCGATGGGACTTGTAGTCCCATCGGACAATGCCTGCACACACACAACCCCCGACAGGCCCGCGCAGACCCCCGGCTGCCCGCACAGACCCCCAGCAGGACAGTACAGACCCCCTGCAGCCCCGCACAGACCCCCGGCAGCCCGTGCAAACCCCTGGCAGGCCCGTACAGACCCCCGGCAGGCCCGTACAGACCCCCAGCAGACCCGTACAGACCCCCGGCAGGCGCGCACAGACCCCCGGCAGCCCGCACAGACACCCGGCAGGCTCACACAGACCCCCGGCAGGCCCGCACAGACCGCACATCATGATGCGCACAGACCACGCATCATGATGACATCATTTCAGCAGCCAATCACAGCCACAACACTGACTCATTGCATTATGGGAACTTCCGATTCCAGTATCCGATATTGTAAAAATATCGGTACTTGGTATCGAAATTCCGATACAGCGAATATCGGCCGATACCCGATATTTGCAGTATCAGAATGCTCAACACTACTGGTCAGATTTCTAAAATTTGGCCTGGTTATTAAGGTCAAAATTAGCTCTGACTCTAAGGGGTTATAGTAGTATTGCTATATTACAAAGATAAAACTGTCAGTTTGGTAAGGGTCCAGGCTTTGGAACACCATCTATCATCAGGACGGTGTTTTCTGTCCCTGGTTTGAGTTAAGAAGTTGTCACACTCAATTGAATGTTTGACTGACTCAGATAGCCCAGCGCTGGGATATCACGAAACAAAATGTGTAATTTGACACTAAACTTGTCATTGTTAAATTGTCTTCATACTCTTCAGTGGCACAACCCTCCATAACAAATTATCAGAATGGTGCAGTTATGAGTCATGATAACCTTTAAAGTGAATGTCGGTAGGATTTTGCTAAGTAAACTACAGACACTGTCCGGTTGCCACTGTTACAGTGATTAAAATGATACCTGGGGTGAACTAATCCATCTTGTGGTTGTTGTGTAATCAGTGTTAGAAGTTTGCAGCTAATGATATGCCCTTTCTCCGAGGTGGGTCTGTAGGCAGTGTCTTATCTTTCTGCTCTAAGCCAGAAAAACCAAGGAAAAGTCTGCCCACAGGCCACCCCGAAGCACAAACAGTCTGTCGCTATGATGAGGAATATGTTTGTGTTCGGGGTCGGCATGTGAACAGGTCTTTCCTTGATTTCTCTGGCTTACAGCAGGAAGATAAGACTCTGTCTACAGTCCACCCCAGAGTGCAAGCATATCATTAACTGAAAACTTCTAACACTGATAACACAAGAAACACAAGACAGATTTCTTCACCCCAGGTATCATTTTAATCAGTATAATAGCGGCAACATGACAATGTCTATAGTTTACTTAGCAAAATCCTGCTGACAGGTTCACTTTAATACATCTGTAGATAGAAGAACACTTTACTTGGCTGTCCCATAAGGATTGAATGGAGAGACAGTGTTCATGCACAACAACAGCTCCATTCAAAATCTATGGAGCTGACAGAAGTGCTGTACCTAGCTACTGCTGGTTGTCCCATAGATATTAAATGTAGCTGTGGTTAAGTATGTGCAAATGTTCATTGCCCATTGGACCATTCCTGGACCATACAACAACATGTAGTTTATACATTTCTAACTCAAGTATATATATATATATATTTATATATTATGTGGTGCAGTGACCATTGTGACAGCTAGGGGGCGCTGTATAGGTCATGCACATAGGCATATCCATTGTGGTAACACGAACAATAGGTGCTGCCATACAATTGGTGGAGAATGCTAAGGGCACTGTTGTAGCCTTGTTGCTAGGGGCAACGGACGAGGTCTACAAATTTGGTTGCTAGGGGCAATGGTTCCAAGAAGCACATGTTGCAGTGCTGGCGACTCTGAGCCAGGAGAGCAAACGGTCTTGAAAACTGTGAGTTATGCTGACCGGGGTCAGTGACAGAGATTTATAGGATACTTCTGCGGTAGAGGGATCTGAGAACCTGCGTGGCTGTCAGGTAACGGTCGTGAAAACCGTGTGATACTGACGTCACCAACAGGTAATAGACAGGAGTCTGTGGTATGCTGACCGGGGTCAGGAAAAGACTGTTTGAGAAGTTGCTATAGGGTGCCTCTGTGGATAAGAGGTACCCGAGAACCTGTGTGGCTGAAACCAGAAGGTAATGAACAGAAGTCCGTGTTGTACTGACCGGGGTCAGTGAGAGACTGTGTATGTGTTTTTTTTCCCCTCTTTTTCCTATAAAGCTGAAGGTGTTGCTGTGACTCGGCGGGGTCACAAAGTTTTGTTTCTCAAGGCAGCTTGCGGTGGCTCACTGGGGTCACGAAGGTGACAAGCGTCTAGCTGTAACTCGATGGGGTTACGAAGATTGCTGTGGATCGGTGGGTCCACGAAGACAGGGCAGCAGGAGCTGTGGCAGTGCTGGCAGGCGCTGGTGTGGTTTTGTGCTTAAAGGGCCAGTACAAGCCCAAAAGACATAAACTGTAGTGTGTGAACTCAGGCCTAAGAAGGCCTGTAGAGGGGACATGGAGAAATCTTGAAAGGGGGCAGTGATCCAAAAAGGGCTGGAGTCGCAGGGGGAGGCCGAGTCCAAAAAGGGATAGTGGCCCAAAAGGGGGAGGAGCATCCCAACATAAAAGGGGTGGTACGGATGAAGTGTTGCCAGGGGCAAATGTCCTATATGTGTCCAGTCTGCCTGGTGAACTACCCAACCGGCACGATGCTATGGGGGTGTGGCCTCCAGATAAATAACGAAGATGTGGTTGGTCTGGTCGACCCTGGGAGCCCGGAGACTCTAGTGAGGGTTGCTCCTGAGATACCCGGTAGAAAGGTTGGGGTCACTTGCAACCACAGGGGCACTAAGGACTGTCCAGTGGCCAGGGTAGTCTTTGAGACAGGCTGGGACATTGTGGAACAGGATGTCGTGATAGTCCTGAATTTGTCCTGTCCAGTGGTTATAGGCCAGGACTCTAAAATGTTCTCTGGCTTGTGGGAGAGGGGAGTTCCTCTACAGCAGGAGGATGGAGACCTCTCTACTGTTGGGCTGGCAGATATTGAGATGGTGATGCCTCCTAAAGTGGACAGGTCAGATGTAGGAGTGACCGGAGGAAGGGGTGCATCTGCCCAACTTACGGATCTGATGTCTCGTGACATGACTGATGGTGAGCTGGTAGATAAGATGACTGGAGCGGACACACGGTTGGAGGGTAACTGGAGGGTTACTCAGTCTGAGGTGACTCAGACTCCGGGGGTGACTCTAAGATATAAAGGTAGCACAGAGTGGATGAACTGGAGAAGGAAGTCTCTGAGCTCAGAGGTCACCTGCCAGCATGGCAAAGTATGAATAAGACCCTCATAGAAGATGTGGAAGTGCTCAAAGAAGCAGTAAGAGGTCTTCTGCAGGAGAAGAAGTTGGTGGTTGAAGACTTACAGCGGCCGTGCCCGAGTGATAAGATGGAACTGCCAGTGCCCATCTTGGCAAGGGGTCTCGAAGAGAGTAAATCTCATGAAGATTTTGAGCTAAGAGCTGAACAAGACAGTCACCCGGTCGGGACAAATGTAAACCCGGAGCTATCTGTCCAGGAAGAGAGCGAACCCACGATCTTCAAGTGCGTGATCGTGGTACCCGAAGACATGCAAGAAGCCTGTACCGGTGAAGGTGTGCATGAGACTTTTAAAAAGGTCAAAGCATGTAGGGTGCACTGGGCACCTGAGACTCGGCAGTTGGTGTTACTGTCAACCAGGTAATACACAGTAAAGCGGGTGACTGTCCTGTCGGATATGCATCTGCAATGTCTCCACGCTAAACAGATGATCATGCGGAGTAATGTGAAAGCCGCTCGTCATCTAGAGCTTGTGAGGGAAGCTAAGAATCGGCTGGGCTTGGGGGAAGACGTAATTCCGGTACCCAAATATCTGGTGGGGAGAGTCATTGGAAGGCTCGGGAAGGTAATGCAAGACCTTGTGAATATCTCCGGTGTGGCGAGGGTGAGAATCCCTCCTGATGGTGAAGTCCAGGTATCTGGTGAAGGTGGCTTGGTTCCAGTCATTGTTGTTGGCTCCATGGAAAGCCTTAGGAACTTTCGGATGCTCCTGGAGTGACGTACCTGCAGGAGATGGAGCAGTTGAGACTAGACCGACTGCGGATTAATAAAGAGGTGCGGAACATCAGGTGGCGGCCGCTTTCAACCCAAGATATAAAGACCCAAAGGGTTCCTCCAAATAGTGAAATTGCATGTAGCCGAAGACTGTCAGCAAGGCAAGAACATCAAAAATCTGCAAGTGGCAGTTCGACTGGCAGTACGAAACTGAGAGACCTTAGCTCCTGTTACATGCTAAATGGGTCAGACTCAGGCCAGACAGTTGATGCGACTGTAAGTGAGACTTCTGACTGTACGCACTGAGAAAGCCAGCCAGTGAGAGAAAGGTCGGGTGACGGAGCGCACTGCAGAAATGTGGAGACAAAGCAGGGTCTAGTGACATACAGTCATGGCCAAAAGTATTGACACCCCTGCAATTCTGTCAGATAATATTCAGTTTCTTCCTGAAAATGATTGCAAACACAAATTCTTTGGTATTATTATCTTCATTTAATTTGTCTTAAATGAAAAAACACAAAAGAGAATGAAGCAAAAAGCAAAACATTGATCATTTCACACAAAACTCCAAAAATGGGCCAGACAAAAGTATTGGCACCCTCAGCCTAATACTTGGTTGCACAACCTTTAGCCAAAATAACTGCGACCAACCGCTTCCGGTAACCATCAATGAGTTTCTTACAATGCTCTGCTGGAATTTTAGACCATTCTTCTTTGGCAAACTACTCCAGGTCCCTGATATTTGAAGGGTGCCTTCTCCAAACTGCCATTTTTAGATCTCTCCACAGGTGTTCTATGGGATTCAGGTCTGGACTCATTGCTGGCCACCTTAGAAGTCTCCAGTGCTTTCTCTCAAACCATTTTCTAGTGCTTTTTGAAGTGTGTTTTGGGTTATTGTCCTGCTGGAAGACCCATGACCTCTGAGGTAGACCCAGCTTTCTCACACTGGGCCCTAAATTATGCTGCAAAATTTGTTGGTAGTCTTCTGACTTCATAATGCCATGCACACGGTCAAGCAGTCCAGTGCCAGAGGCAGCAAAGCAACCCCAAAACATCAGGGAACCTCCGCCATGTTTGACTGTAGGGACCGTGTACTTTTCTTTGAATGCCTCTTTTTTCTCCTGTAAACTCTATATTGATGCTTTTGCCCTAAAAGCTCTACTTTTGTCTCATCTGACCAAAGAACATTCTTCCAAAATGTTTTAGGCTTTTTCAGGTAAGTTTTGGCAAACTCCAGCCTGGCTTTTTTATGTCTCGGGGTAAGAAGTGGAGTCTTCCTGGGTCTCCTACCATACAGTCCCTTTTCATTCAGGTGCCGACGGATAGTACGGGTTGACACCGTTGTACCCTCGGACTGCAGGGCAGCTTGAACTTGTTTGGATGTTAGTGGAGGTTCTTTATCCAACATCCGCACAATCTTGCGTTGAAATTTCTTGTCAATTTTTCTTTTCCAGCCACATCTAGGGAGGTTAGCCACAGTGCCATGGGCTTTAAACTTCTTGATGACACTGCGCACGGTAGACACAGGAACATTCAGGTCTTTGGAGATGGACTTGCAGCCTTGAGATTGCTCATGCTTCCTCACAATTTGGTTTCTCAAGTCCTCAGACAGTTCTTTGGTCTTCTTTCTTTTCTCCATGCTCAATGTGGTACACACAAGGACACAGGACAGAGGTTGAGTCAACTTTAATCCATGTCAACTGGCTGCAAGTGTGATTTAGTTATTGCCAACACCTGTTAGGTGCCACAGGTAAGTTACAGGTGCTGTTAATTACACAAATTAGAGAAGCATCACATGATTTTTCGCACAGTGCCAATACTTTTGTCCACCCTCTTTTTTATGTTTGGTGTGGAATTATATCCAATTTGGCTTTAGGACAATTTTTTTTGTGTTTTTTCATTTAAGACAAATTAAATGAAGATAATAGTACCAAAGAATTTGTGTTTGCAATCATTTTCAGTAAGAAACTGAGTATTATCTGACAGAATTGCAGGGGTGTCAATACTTTTGGCCATGACTGTAGTTGGACGGTGACTTAAGGCCCAAAGCTCAATGCCGACATAAGAACCGCTGGGGGCGGGGGAGGCCTACTAGTTTAACCCTGAAACAGGAAAGGACCAAGTCCGGTAATGTATTGCTCGCAGAGAGGGGCTACGTCTCGGGAGCTGACCCTCACAGACAACTGGCAAGGCAAGCTGACATGGGTGCCCGGTCTCGAGACCCCCTGGGTGATGTCAAGTGTTCAACCCCACAAGTTTGAACAGAGGGGGAGCTATGTGGTGCAGTTACCATTGTGAAAGCTAGGGTTTATGAGTGTCCCTCAACATGAACAATAGGCGCTACTTTACAATATATATTGTTGTGAATTCGGCCTCCCTCTGGTTATTACTGAAGGTAGTAGAGCTGGTCAGATTGACAGAGGGGTTGCAAGTTTTCTTTCTGGGCTCCCTCTGGTGGTTACTGGAGGTAATGAAGCTGATCTGATTAACAGAGGCTTGCCACCTGATAATGAGGACGACGATTAGAGATCTGGGGTTTCAGATTTGGATTTAAGACAGCCGACTCCCTCTATCCCTGCTGGTGATTTTCTTCTTGCCTCCTGAGGTCTGATGTTTCCAGCTCAGTCCCTGCATGTTCAACTAAGTGTCCATTTGCTATTCTGTTTGCATTTGATCTGGTTCTGTCTATCTCAGTTTTGTGTGGGTCAGCCAGCTACGACGGGGCTGTGCTGAATCACTGTCCATATGTTACTGCTTGTGCCAGTTTGTTTGCGTCCCTTTATTAGATTGGCCTCTTTTTGCTCTGCTTTCAGAATATACCAGAGTGCTGATATAGTGGGCGAAGTCGTGTGACTCCAGTGTTTTTTAAATCAGACGTGTTGAACTTTTTGCAGGGTTTTTTGCATGATTGCAGACAGCGTCTTTTCTTTCCTGTTCTGTCTAGTCAGTGTGGGCCCCATCATTTGCTCTGTCTATTTTCCTGCCTGCGTTTGTGTTTTCATCTTGTCTCACTGAGAATATACGTTTGGGGGCTATCTATTCCTTTGGGGTCTGCTCTGGGGCTGTTTAGATTTCCCCTTTCTTGCTTTAGGCTTAGTTAGCTCTCCTGCTGTGTCGAGGCATCTAGGATCATCGTAGGAACGCGCCACGGCTACTGCTATTTGTGTGGATAGGATCAGAGGTCTGCAATCCGCTTAGTTACCAACCTCTCTGGTTTTCTGTGGCTTAACTTGGGCTTGCTCTCCTCCTCAGTGACCCAATCATAACAATATACATTCTATTATTTCTAAACACTGTTTTTCGGTGATTCCTTTGTATCCCCTTTCATACTGCACCCACAAGCACAAATGATGCACCATTTGAAAGCTATACTTACCCACTTCAGCAATAAAATAGCCAAACAATCCACACATCCATGATTTGATCACAAAATACAGTTTAAACATTAATTTTCATAAACCTGCAGTAAGGAAAAATGACCTGCGGGTGGCACAACAGTACCCCAAAGCACGCTACCGCAAAGCTGCTCCACACACACACATGATACACCATTTGAAAGGTAAACTTGCTCCCTTCAGCAAGAGAACAGCCAAACAAACCACACATTTATGATTTTAGCACTAAATACAGTTTAAACATTCATTTTCATAAACCTGCAGAAAGACACAATGACCTGCAGGTGGCACCTCAACCAGAAAACAGTCTTTGGCCTCTACTTATCAAAACAATTTATTGTATTACCAATCTACATATATAAATACCTGTCTGTGCTCATCAGCTCATGAAATGCACTTACACTTGACCAGCTTGCTTTTTCTGAAATTGCCTGCGCCACCGACGACCAATGTGCGAAAATTTTGCAAAGGCCAAGCTTGTGTATATATATATATATATATATATGTGTGTAAAAAATAGGAACAGCACAAAATACCTTAGAGCAGTGCACGCTTCTCCAGACACCTTTATGTCCTTAGATAATAGAAAAAAAAAAAAAGCAGCACCAAAATAGTATTGGTGTGAACTGTTTAATAGCCTAGTGGCGTGGCGACATTTCGGATATGGCAATCCTTTCTCAAGCCTTTTTTTAAATATATATATATATATATATATATATATATATATATATATATATATACGTATATCCAAGTATCAACAGGAACAGGGTAATCATACACAGAGTTCCAACCCACGAGTAAGGTCTTCTCCTCCTTCAAAAGCACCTACAGTGGTCACTGCAGGGGAAATGTTGAATTACATGGAAATCATTTAAGCAAAAATCTGTCCACGTAAAGAAAGATGTGCTGGGTCCACTGAGCAAATGCTGCGTACGGATCATTTCTCTGTCCTAGCACGTAGAACATGTCCTAAAGCAGGCAGTGCCTATGGACAGAGGTTATGTTGGTAAAGCACTCTATTAAACCATATATAAATATATGCATGTATGTCAGATTTGTTATTTGGTTACTTTATGATGGTGTTAGGCCTCTTTCACACATCAGGTTTTCGCCGTCAGGCGCGATCCGGCGCTTTTGACAGAAACCGGATCCGGCGAAATGCAATGCCGGATCCGTTTTCCCCCCCATTGACTTGCATTTGCGACGGATCGCGCCGGATGGCCATGCGTTTCATCCGGTTTTCGCCGGATCCGGCAATGTGTCGCGATCCGGCGTCTGGAAAAAACGGTGACTGTAACGTTTTTTGTCTCCGTCGAAAAAGCCGGACACGCCGGATCCGGCGCGTCCGGCTTTTTCACACAATGAAAGCCTATGAGCGCCGCAATGCGCCGGATCCGGCAAAAGCCGGATCCGTCGGCCGGATCCGGTTTTTTGGTCTGAGCATGCTCAGTAGCTCTGCCCACAAGACATATATAAAAGCAAGACAGTGGGACCCACAGCCACACCCAACATGCCACCCAAGACAGCAAACAGGCGCAGGAGAAGGCAGGAGACCACTGCAGCACCATCCGCACCACCACCACCCCAAATGGAGCAGCAAATAGAACATGCTGAGGAGGGGAGGCCAGCAGCAGATGAGAGACGGTAATTATCAAATCCCCCATTCCTCCAAACTAGGGCTATTGAATATCAAGATATTCATTGGCCCTTTGTTTCTCTTTATTCAACAGCCGCCCAAGAGATGCAGCTGCAGCAGCAGCAGCACTGGCTTCACTGGCAGCAGCTGTAACACCACCCACAGCCATGGAGTCTGGCCAGCAAGAGGACAGCACATCTTCTGGGAGCCCTCCCTCGCATCGTCAGCGTTTGACGGTAAGTTTTTATTTCCAAAATCCATCTTCTCTGTAATATATGTCTATTCATTGCCTTTTATTTCAAAACAGGAATCACAAGATGAAGAGGAGCTCCCAGAAGAAGAAGGAAGGGGTGGACAGACACTTGGAGTGGGCTCACAATTCGTAAGTTTTTTGCATCAAACGCAGAAACACAACATCACACTACACACAACACATAGAAAACAATGTTCTGCAGACCACACACAGCAAACAAATGCCTACATCCAAAGACATAACTTTTTTTGTTTTCTTCTCTAGTCTTCCCAATCTGGTGCTTGGCCAAGAGGTCCTCGCAGTGCCTCCCAGGGTCGTCGGCGACAGCAACGCGGCGGTCACCAGCGTGTAAGTATAAATATTTTTGCTTTGTTTTTTTGCACTTTTTATTTCATTTCTTTTGTGGAGGCTAATTATGTTATTTTTGTCTTTTTATTTAACAGCCTTCACAGCGTGCTCCCGACTCTGATGGTGAGGATGGAGGGATTGATGTGGACCGCCTCATCGATCTCGTCAGAGAAAGGGAGCCACTCTGGAATATGGCTGACCGCCGCCACGCTGACCTGATTGTTACCCGACGACTCTGGGAGGAAATCTGTTCTCTCCTTGTGGGCCGCTGGGAGGACCTCGAAGCTCGGGCCCAGATTAAAGAGCGTAAGTATATACAGTACCGGTTGCTTGATGTAAACCAGTGTTTCCCGAACTCCAGTCCTCGTGGTCCCCACGGATCATGTGTTCAGGATTTCTATTTACTATAGAAATCATGAAAACATGACCCCTGGGGACCATGAGGACTGGAGTTTGGGAAACACTGATGTTGTATACTAACCACTCCTTTCTTGTTTCAGGGAACAGAATTGTGAATCGGTGGCGGTCTGTGAGGGATCGTTTCAAGAAGGAGTTCAATAAAGAGATGCGGGCCCCGAGTGGATCTGGAGGACGCAGGAGCAAGTACAAGTACGCAGAAGCCCTGTCGTTCCTCCGGGAAACAATGTTCACCAGAAGGTAAATATTACACACCACATGTGAAAAAAAATGTTATATGTAAAAAAATTTTTCAGCCAGGGCCATACCATGTCAGTATTTTAATTGTTTTTTTTTCTCTTTATTCCACAGCACGGTGAGCAGCACTCGGGAGCCGGCACGATTGGACCCTTCTGAGGCGATCCCTGAGGAGACCGGCACCGAGGGACACTTCGACCGCCCCGGTACATCTGCACCTTCCCAGCCTTCCCACACATTCGACCCATCTGTCCCATCCACCAGCACAGGAGCATCGTGGCCGCCTACATTACATGAAGCTGCTGGTGAGGAGATCGCTTTCCCTTTACCCCACCCTTCTGCCCCTGCCACCTCTAGTACACCTGCGGGTACTGGGCGGCAGCGGCAGAGGGGTCAGGAAAAGACTTATGCGCCAGAGTTCTTGCATCTGAATGCATCTTTCCAGAACTGTCTCAAAGTCTTGTCAGAGCAAATATCCGCAGGCTATCAGCAGATCAACTCCAGCATTCTGGAGGTGAAGACACTTCTGCAAACCATGCAATCAGAAGCAAGATCTTCGCCAAACCACACCTTTTTCAGGTCTGTTGTGGAGCGCATGGAAACGCTCTCTCCTGCCCAGCAGATGCATGTAATGCATTCATGCCACGCTGCTCTCCAGCAAGTTACCTCCCAACCTCCTCCTCCTCCCACCACAGTAGTTCCTCCACCTGCACCCCCTCCAGCCACTTTCCATCCTCCCCCTCCTATTACATCTACACCCCCTCCAGCCACTTTCCATCCTCCCCCTCCTATTACATCTACACCCCCTCCAGCCACTTTCCATCCTCCCCCTCCTATTACATACCATCCACCTCCAGCCACTTTCCATCCTCCCCCTCCTATTACATACCATCCACCTCCCCAGCACCATCCACCTCCCCAGCACCATCCACCTCCCCAGCACCATCCACCTCCCCAGCACCATCCACCTCCCCAGCACCAGCAACCTCCCCAGCACCAGCAACCTCCCCAGCACCAGCAACCTCACCAGTACCAGCAACCTCCACAGTACCTGCAAACTCCCCAGTACCAGCAACCTCCCCAGTACCAGACATCTCCCCACTTCCAGCAACCTGCCCCGTACCAGACATCTCCCCACTTCCAGCAACCTGCCCCGTACCAGACATCTCCCCACTTCCAGCAACCTGCCCCGTACCAAACTCCTTCCCAATACAACTTGCCATCAACATCATCTGCTCCTACAGTCCCTGCCCAACCCTCCACTCCACCACCCACCACCTCTTCTGCTTCCCACATGTCCACCCATTCTGTAGTTTTTTCCACACCTTCACCTCTAACTGTTCCTTCCCCACCACGATCCCAGTCCTCTCTCCACACTCCCAGTGTCGAAGTGTCCCGCAGCCCCTACAGCAGTATTTCCACCACACACTACACAGAATTATAATGTGTGTATTTAAATAAAAATGACCAGTTTTATGGTTTCAGTTTTATAGTTTCAAAGTTTTATTAAACAAGTTTATTAAAATTTTAAAAAAGTTTACTAAAAAAAAATTTTTCAATAAAAGTTAAATTATTTTACACTGGTTGTCTGTCATTTCTTTCTGCGGCGAAAAAGGTTAAATACAGGGTATTTAAAAGGTGAAATGGTATTCAAAACTAGGTATATAACTGTGGGTAAATTTTAGCTTTTTGCCACAGTTGTGTTCCTGGTTGTGTTTGAAGCAAAGTATTTCACCTAAAAAGTTGTGTTTATTGTTGGTGATTTCCTAACAATGTACACAACTTTTGTTAAAAGGTGAAATACTTTGCATAAAACACAACCAGGTACACACCTGTGGCCTAAAGCTAAAAATAGAGACCATGACAAGATAGCCAACTTTGGTTGGCAAAGGTATATACTGTTGGTCCAGAAGGTACACAAGTTTGGTTAGGGCACAAATCTTTCACACTCTGTCATCCTGGCAGTGTACTCTGCCTTGAGGTGACATAAAGTATAGTGCAAAATTGTCCCTCATTACTGAAACTGTCACAGAACTTCTAGTGGTAATGTCATGGTAATCTTGCAAGGTGGTTTCTTCAGAGGTGTCCTCAATGGAAATGGGTTCCTTGCAGATAACAAAATTGTGGAGTACCACGCACGCTTTGATCACCTCGTCCACAGTTTCTGTCTTGAGGTTGATCGCAGTCAATAGGACCCGCCATTTGGCTGTCAGAATACCAAAGGTACATTCAACCATTCTTCTTGCTCTTGTGAGGCGGTAATTAAAAATGCGTTTTGGTCTTGTCAATCCTCTGCTAGAGTACGGTTTCAAAAGGTGTTCTGACAGCTGGAAGGCTTCATCCCCTACACAGACAAATGGCATAGGTGGACCAGATGTTTGCGGCAGCGGTCTAGGTGGTGGGAACTGGAAGGTGTTTCCATACAGTTTACGCCCCATGGCAGACAGTTTGAAAACTTGAGAGTCATTGGAGCGGCCATAAGCCCCAATATCAACCGCAATAAATTTGTATTCCGCGTCAGCGATGGCCATGAGGACAATTGAAAAATATTTCTTGTAATTGAAATATTCAGATCCCGATCCAGCTGGCTTTACAATGCGGATATGTTTCCCGTCCACAGCGCCCAAGCAGTTTGGAAACTGACATATCTGTTGAAACTTGTCAGCAATTTCAATCCACCTCTCTGTTGTGGGCTCTGGTAAAAACTCTTCAGCTAAGGAGTCCCACAGTGCACGGCATGTGTACTTCACAATTCCAGATATGGTGGAAATCCCGAGTCTGTACTGGAAATGCAGTGACGAAAGGGATTCTCCAGTTGCAAGAAATCTGTGGGGAATTAAAAAACAATAAATTAGTTTTAAATCACAGCATTACATACCAAAACTGACCTATAACACTTGGAGATACAAATTACCACCAACAAGATTGCAGTGAAAGTGTGCTCTGATGCGATCACATCCAATAAATGTGGCTTACCTTAAAGTCACCATCAGACGCTCTGCGGGTGAAACAGAGAAGCGGCAATAGGTGTCCGCTTTTCTTATGAGGTGTGCAATGCGCTCCACCAAGTAATCAAAATTCTCCATTTTCATCCTAACATATCCAAAAAATTTATCCGGGTTTCGTCCATGCATAGTGTAGAATAGACCCCACGCGTCATTCTCTTGGCTGTGATGGGGTGGATCCACAAACGTCGTCTACGATGCCTGATGCGCTGCTGTCTCGCTCTCTCCTTCTCCAGAACAATCACCCTCAAACGATTCGCCTCCTCTGTAAAATCCGCCAAATTCTTCAAAATATTTCCAATCACAACATCCATCTTCGCCAGTAACTTGCTCTTCTCTCCAACCTGCACTTTCTCCTCTACAACCTGTCAAAGAAGGGCTGTAGGAACACGCTATATATAGTTTTCCAGTAGCCAATCCCGTTCGGAAGGCCACAAGGGTCAATTTTAAAAACCGGATCCGGCGTAATCCGTCGAAAAAACGGATAGAAAAACGGATGAACCGGATGAGACGGATCCGGTTTTGTCTGTCCAGAAAAAGACGGATCCGGCAGAAAACCGGATCCGTCACATCCGGTTTTCAGAAACATTTGCCGGATCCGGCGTTCCGGCACGACGCCGGATCGCGCCAGACGCCGAAAACCTGAAGTGTGAAAGTAGCCTTACCGTTTGTATTTTTTGTGTATTGTGTAGCACTACTGCTTAGATACTTAACCTGGCAATTGTGGGTATAAGGGGGAGTTTTTCTTTGTGCTGTGTTACTATCTATCACATTTTATTGTAGCCCAAAACAGGTTGACTGTTGGGATCCGATCCCGGCCGTCATAGTGGGAGCGCGGCTTTGTATTACCGTTATCCTCCTGTGAAGCTGATTACATGGGAACAATGGCAGTGACTTATACATCATGGAGTGGGAAGGGGTTAAATGATGAGTACTGTATAGCACAGTCATGTAGTTTGATGAATACACAGACTTCTTTAAGAAGAACCTAAGTTAGTCACCAGATTCACATAGCGAGATGGCTACCATGTCAATGCGATCTTCTGCAACATTAGTTTTCCCACCTACTTGTTGTCTAGTCTGCCCTTCTCTAGCTCCTGTAAGGTCAGAGCTGTCAGTCAATGCCGAATAGGGAAGATAGATGTAAAGCGAGTAGGTGGGAAGGAGCACTGGAGTGGCTGCACTGAGCACCGTGCTTGGTTTGAACAGTCATTTGTCCCGACAGACACTCTCTAAACTCATTATTTCTCCTTTTCTTTTCTGAGTTGCACAGCTTATTCGGACACAGACAACAATAAGAGTTTTACAGTTGGAAAGAAAACTTTGAATTGTTTTGTTGGGTGACAGAAATATAATGAATGCTGCGCTATGTGAAAATTCTCACTGCAAAATTGTGTTGTGATCTCACTTCATCTAATAAAAATGTATTTTATTCCAAAAAAATATCTCTTCATTTCATGGCGTGAGCAGGTGTTAAATATTTACTATGCTGGCATTTACAGACCGTTTACATTGATATTTACATTACATCCTGGACATAAATGGGTAATGTCAGGGTTGATCGTCTGTCCACCGATCACATTCTGCTGAGGCTGGAAAAAATCACCAGGCTGCCGTCACTGAGCCTCCCATACGTACAGACAGTTCACAGTGATGGCAGTATTCTGGACTCATCTATTAATGGTCTTACCTATGGCTGTGTAAGGCTGAAGATGGATGGCGACAATATCATTGTGATATTATAGCCCTTTACTAGTCTTTAGGAATGTTACTCAGTTCCATGGGAACAGACAGGAGTTTCGTATAGTTTCTGATTCTATTCGTCCCTATAGAGTTACTCTGCAATTCTCACACTAGGTGCCCTTTATTCTGCTTGATGAAGACTCTGTCCTCAATCCGATACTTCTCGCACTACTCCATGCTGACACCTCCGGAGTTCTTGTTCTGGGGTCATTTTCTGGCTCGTGACTGGTGGTAACACTCGGCTTTATTCCTTGCTTATCTCTGAGTATGTGCTAACAAATTCAACATAATTTATGCCACAGAAAAGGCGTGAATTGAGTTGTATATATGTATATTTCTTTGTGCAGGCATCGAACAGTTGCACTAAATTCTTTAACCCCTTCATGACCAAGCCTATTTTGACCTTAATGACCTGGCCATTTTTTGCAATTCTGACCTGTGTCCCTTTATGAGGTAATAACTCTAGAACGTTTCAACACATCCTAGCGATTCTGAGACTGTTTTTCATGACATATTGGGCTTCATGTTAGTGGTAAATTTAGGTCGATAATTTTTGCTTTTATTTGTGAAAAAATCAGAAATTTGGCAAAAATTTTGAAAATTTCACAATTTTCAAATTTTGAATTTTTATTCTGTTAAACCAGAGAGTTATGTGACCCAAAATAGTTACTAAATAACATTTCCCACATATCTACTTTACATCAGCACAATTTTGGAAACAAAATTTTTTTTTGGTTAGGAAGTTATAAGGGTTAAAAATTGACCAGTGATTTCTCATTTTTACAACAAAATTTACAAAACTATTTTTTTTAGGGACTATATCACATTTAAAGTCACTTTGAGGGGTCTATATGGCGCAAAATACCCAAAAGTGACACCATTCTAGAAGCTGCACCCCTCAACCTACTCAAAACTACATTCAAGAAGACTATTAACCCTTCAGGTGCTTCACAGGAACTAAAGCAACATTGAAGGAAAAAATGGACATTTCAATTTTTCGAACAAAACTTTTTTTTATCATCAATTTTTTCATTTTTACATGGGCAACAGGATAAAATGGATCCTAAAAGTTGTTGGGCAATTTCTCCTGAGTACACCGATACCTCATATGTGGTCATAAACCACTGTTTGGGCGCACGGCAGGGCCCGGAAGGGAAGGAGCACCATTTGACATTTTGAATGGAAAATATGCTGGAATATTTAGCGGTTGCCATGTCGCGTTTGGAGAGTCCCTGTGTGCCTAAACATTGGAGCTCCCCCACAAGTGACCCCATTTTGGAAACTAGACCCCCCAAGGAACTTATCTAGATGCTTAGTGATCACTTTGAATCCCAAGGTGCTTCACAAATTGATCCATAAAAAAAAAGTACATTTTTTTCACAAAAATTTTCTTTTAGCCTCAGTTTTTTCATTTTCACATGGGCAACAGGATAAAATGGATCCTAAAATTTGTGGGGCAATTTCTTCTGAGTACATCGATACCTCAAATGTGGTCATAAACCACTGTTTGTGCGCATGGCAGGGTCCAGAAGGGAAGAAGCGCCATTTGACTTTTTGAATGGAAAATTAGCTCCAATCGTTATCGGACACCATGACGCGTTTGGAGAGCCCCTGTGTGCCTAAACATTGGAGCTGCCCCACAAGTGACACCATTTTGCAAACTAGACCCCTTAACGAACTTATCTAGATGTGTAGTGAGCACTTTGAACCTCCAAGTGCTTCAGAAAAGTTTATAACGCAGAGCAGTGAAAATAAGAAAATCATTTTTTTCCTCAAAAATGATTTTTTAGCACGCAATTTTTTATTTTCACATGGATAACATGAGAAATTGGATCACAAAAGTTGTTGTCCAGTTTGCCCTGAGTATGCTGGTACCTCATATGTGGAGAGGAACCACTGTTTGGGCGCACGGCAGGGCTCAGAAGGGAAGGCGCGCCATTTGACTTTTTGAAAGGAAAATTAGCTCCAATCGTTAACAGACACCATGTCATGTTTGGAGAGCCCCTGTGTGCCTAAACTTTGGATCTCCCCCACAAATGACCCCATTTTGGAAACTAGACCCCCTATGGAACTTATCTAGATGTGTGGTGAGCACCTTGAACCCCCAAGTACTTCACAGAAGTTTATAACGCAGAGCTGTGAAAATAAAAAATATTTTTTTTCCTCCAAAAAATGATTTTTAGCCTGCAATTTTTTCCCACAAGTCTCACAGGATAAATTGGACCCCAAAAGTTGTTGTCCAGTTTGTCTTGAGTATGCTGGTACCCGATATGTGGGGGAGGACCACTGTTTGGGCACATGTCGGGGCTTGGAAGGGAAGTAGTGAGGTTTTGAAATGCCGACTTGATGGAATGGTCTGCAGGCGTCATGTTGCCTTTGCGGATCCCCTGATGTGACTCAACTGTGGAGACCCCCCACAAGTGACCCCATTTTGGAAACTAGACCCCCCCAAGGAACTTATCTAGATGTGTGATGAGCACTTGGAACCCCTAAGTGCTTCACAGAAGTTTATAACGCAAAGCTGTGAAAATAAAAAATCATTTTCTTCAAAAAATGATTTTTTTAGCTCGCAATTTTTTATTTTCACAAGGGTAAGAGGAGAAATAGGACCCCAAAAGTTGTTGTCCAATTTGTCCTGAGTACGCTGGTACCCAATATGTGGGGGGAACTATTGTTTGGGCACACGTCAGGGCTCGGAAAGGAAGTAGTGACATTTCGAAATGCAGACTTTGATGGAATGGTCTGCGGTCATCGTTACATTTGC
This sequence comes from Dendrobates tinctorius, assembly GCF_039654945.1. Lineage (NCBI taxonomy): Eukaryota > Metazoa > Chordata > Amphibia > Anura > Dendrobatidae > Dendrobates > Dendrobates tinctorius. The sequence goes on along the minus strand of NW_027361752.1, from coordinate 4,746,817 downwards.
AGAGCCCCTGATGTGCCTAAACAGAAGAAACCCCCCACAAGGGACCCCATTTTGGAAACCAGACCTTCAAGGAACTTATCTAGATGTCTGGTGAGCACTTTTTTCCACAAAAATAATTTTTTAGCCCCCAATTTTTTATTTTCCCAAGTGTAACAGGAGAAATTAGACCCCCAAAGTTGTTGTGCAATTTGTCCTGAGTACGCTGATACCCCGTATGTTCGGGTAAACCACTGTTTGGGAACACTTCGGGGCTTGAAAGTGAGCACCGTTTGAGTTTTTGAACGCAAAATTGGCTGGAATCAATGGTGGCACCATGTCGCGTTTGGAGACCCCCTGATGTGCCTAAACAGTGGAAACCCCTCAATTCTAACCCCAACACACCCCTAACCACAACCCTAACTCCAATACACCCCTAACCCTAATTCCAACCCTAATTATAACCCTAACCACAAGCCTAACCCTAATAACCCTAATTCCAACCCTAATTCTAACCCTAACCCTAATTCCACCCTAACCCTAATTCCACCCTAACCCTAACCCTAATTCCAACCCTAACCCTAATTCCAACCCTAACCCTAATTCCACCCTAACCCTAATTCCAACCCTAACCCTAATTCCAACCCTAACCCTAATTCCAACCCTAACTCTAACCCTAGCCCTAGCCCTAACCCTAACCCTAGCCCTAACCATAACCCTAATGGAAAAATAAAAATATTTTCTTTATTTTATTATATGTGCCTACCTATGGGGGTGATAGAGGGGGGGTTATTTACTTTTTATTTCATTTTAATCACTGTGAGAGTGATCAATATGAATGAATCGAATCTGCAGTCGGCAGATTCAGGCAGACGCACTGCGCATGTGCCCACCATTTTCCAAGTTGGCGGCACCCATGATCCGGGACCGCGGGACACCGGGAGCAACAGAGGCACTGGGTAAGCACCGGGGGGGTGGTTGGGGGGGTCATTGGACTGCGGGGGGAGCAGAAGGAAGGCGGGGGCAGATGATGACAGTGGCGGCACATCGCCAGTGTCATTCAGTGGCAGGGGCCAATCGCCCCCGCCAGCCGGTGTGTTGGGGGTCAGGTAACTTTCTCCAGCCATGTCCGATGCTACTGCAGCATCGGCCATGGCTGTATTGTAATATTTCATCAATTTTCATTGATGAAATATTACTATCGCTCTTATTGGCTGTTTCACTTTTAACAGCCAATCAGAGCGATTGTAGCCACGTGGGGGCGAAGCCACGCCCCCTGTGGTGAAGTTCAAGCCCCCTTTATCTGCGGGTCAGGTGACCTTTCAGTGACCCCGGTCACCCGACCCACAGGGGGGCTTTAAAGTCATGACGCCACATAGGCGTCACTTGTCATAATGGCACAGGTTTTCATGACGCCTATGTGGCATCATTGGTCGGAAAGGGGTTAAAATGCAAAAGATAGAAACAATGGAAAAGGAGCGGCACTCATCACTCATCTGTGAATGAACAGCACTTTATTCGGTCATTACATGAGGAGCAAAGACTTAGAGAATGAGTGAGCGACAACTGTTTCGCCAAAACTATGCTTCTTCCGGCTCCTCTTCTTCATTTTGGCTTTGACAAATATTGATACAGTCATGTGTGGATTACATGCATTTTTAGTGCATTTCTGTATCGGAAATGCACTATGAACTCATGTGTTTTTTTTACCTGGGGATTTTCAACATCAAATACAAGTCTATGGTAAAACTATAAATCCCATCAATTTAAGGTGCTGCTTTTTTGCACAGCGTCAAAAACTTACCAAAAATTCATCTTAGGAACTTATGAAAATTGCCTCTTCAGTGAGGAAGAGGACAAGAACTCTAGTGACAACTATTGGAAGTAGCAATCCGAAAAGTCAATGTCGACCCTTTAACTGAGCCTTGTCACATGACTTAGGATAAAAGCCAAACCAGAATTAGGAAGTTCTTAGGAACTTAGGAAGCTAAGATTAACGCTCTTACACTATCTACTCCAGCACATTCTTCATCAAGACTGGGTTACCAAAGGTCAATCTTGATAAATCAAGGAATTAGTGGATAGATCTCTCATTCCACTCTGCTGACTCCTCTCCTGCGGGATTCCTGCACCACACTCAGATGTGTGTCTTCAGATACCTCTCTACTACACTTCTGGACGGATCTTCTTTACTGGTTGACCCTTGAACAACCATTTCAGTCCTCCTTACTAATCAATGCTGGTAAATCAAACTGTAATTTTGAAACGTTACATCTGCAATGCATCTTTGTATTTGCGTTTTACAAATGTATGCCAAGAGTCACAAGCCACATTAGCTCACCAACAGTCATCGAATTGCTCACATTCCCAATTCTAGTTCTTCCGTACTATTCGTTAGCAAAGTCATCTGTATCATAGAAATCGCGTGTTGCCCTCAGTTGATGGTTAATACTTCAAGCTAGTTTTGTCCCCACTTTTTTTGGTATGGGGAAAACTGTACTAGGATGTGGTCTCCTTAAATACTAGCAAAACAAGACTGGCGGTTTCCTGAATAATGAAATGAGATGGCATCAGGATTTTCTGTTGCAGGATTTTAGAATTGTACCACTGGACAAGGAATTCATTGAGTCCCTGATCATCCCCTTCTCTGTGTGCCACTGATTTAGAGGTCCATAAGCCACTTCTTATGGACCAAGAAGTAATTAAGAAATTGTTTCTATGTACAACGTTCTTTCTAAACAATGCTGTTTTGTACTTGATGTAGAGTACAGCACTGCTATATGGGTCTACAGTTGATAAGTGTAGAGTGACCATTACCTATCAATGAATTACCAGATGCTAAAATTACAACTTGGGAAATTTAGCTTTACCTTCAATTTTTCAAGCTCCTCATAGGATCTGCACAGAAGCACATTGTCCCTTTAGTACTGCAGTGTTGTAAGTACCATAAGTACAATAAAATGGCTCCATACACATGAATGTAAGATGACTGAACCTGCAGATAGTCTTATGTGTATGGGGGTTTCCTGACGCTTCTTCTTCTAGATGATGTCAAGGTAGAGAAGACTTCAGCATTTCGGATTTCCGATCGCTGATCCAGCAGAAAAGCCGTCATCAGAGAAGTGTGGCAGCAGCTTTCTCATAGAGACCAGAGGAGCAGAAAGAAAATGCTGGGGGCCTTTAGGTTTGTAGGAAGATTTGACCCTGTTTGGTAAATTCGTGAGAGATGAATTGAGAGTTGAGGAGTTTAGTTTGTTTAGTTTAGATATAAAGTTGCTGACAACATTCATCAAGAAGAGGTGAATCTTCTTTAGCACCATGTTTGTAGATACTGAACCTCTACAGTTAATACAGCAGACCAAGTGTAAAAATTAAAAGAAAAAAAATTAAAAGTTTGGGCACCCCTGGTGAAAATTGCTGTTATTGTGAACAGTTAAAGCAAGTTAAAGATTAAATAATTTCTAAAAGGGCTAAAGTTAAAGATGACACTTATTACATTTTAAAAATTACAAAAAGAAAAATTGGCCGATGCAAAAGTTTGGGCCCCCTTGGATATTTGTATATTTAAAAGTGATGAGCAAACGTGCTCGGATAACGTCTTATCCGAGTATCTTGGGCGTACTCGTATATCACTTTCGTGTCCTCGTGGCTGCATGATTTGCTGTTTTTAGACTGCCTGAACACATGCAGGGATTGCCTGTTTGTTATGAAATCTCCACATGTGTTCAGGCTGTCTAACAACAGCAAATCATGCAGCCACATCACTAGTGCTGAAATAATGTTGACTAAGGTTTCATACCTTACTTAGCCTGTTAAAGTTATTGCTTGTTCACTATCATCATTAGGAAAGGCCAGATGATGCAAATTTTCTAGCTTTGTAAAAACCCAGCTTCCACTAACCTTAGGAAAAAAACAGCAACCATGGGTCCTTCTAAGCAGCTGCCTAACACTCTGAAAATTAAAGTGGTGGAGGCCTACAAAGCAAGAGAAAGCTATAAGAAGATAGCACAGCGTTTTCAAGTTGCTCTTTCCATAGTTCGAAATGTAATTAAGAAATGGCAGTTAACAGGAACAGTGGAGGTCAAAATAAGAACTGGAAGACCAAGCTAAATTTTAGTGAGAGATGCTTGTAGTATTGCTAAAGAAGTCATTCAGAATCCCCATTTGACTGCAAAAGACCTTCAGAAAGATTTAGCAAACTCTGGAGATGTGGTACATTGTTCTACTGTTCAGAGGCACCTGAGCAAATATAGCCTTCATGGGATAGTCAACAGAAGAAAACCTCTTCTGCATCCTCACCAAAAAGTATCAGCTTCAGAAGTATGCAAAAGAACATCAAAGCAAGCCAGATGCATTTTGGAAACAAGTCCTGTGGAACAATGATGTTAAAATTGAACTCTTTGGTTGCAATGATCAAAGGTATGTGTAAAGAAAAAGGGCACAGAATTTCAGGAAAAGAACATCTCTCCAACCATTAAGCATGAGGGTGGATCAATCATGTTTTGGGGTTGTGTTGCAGCCAATGGCACAGAGAACATGTCACGAGTAGAGGGAAGAATGGTTTCAATGAAATTTCAACAAATTCTTTGATGCAAACATAACATCATCTCCAAAAAAGCTGAAGTTGAAAAGAGGATGGTTTCTACAAATGGATAATGATCCTAAACACACATCAAAATCCACAATAGACCACATCAAAAGGCACAGGCTGAAGGTTTTACAATGGCCCTCACAGTCCCCTGATCTGAATATCACTGAAAATCTGTGGCTAGATCTCAAAATAACTGTGAATGCAAGACGACCCAGGAATCTCACAGAACTGGAAGAATTTTCCAAGGAAGAATGGTTGAAAATCCCTCACACAAAAACTGAGAGACTCTTGTCTGGCTACAAAAAGTGTTTACAAGCTGTGATACTTTAAAAAGGGGGTGCTACTAGGTACTAACCATGCAGGTTGCCCAAACAATTGCATTGGCCCATTTTCCTTTTTGTAATTGCTAAAATGTAAAAGATGAAAATACATACATTTTTATTTTGCTTAAAATACAAGGGAAGTGAGTCACCTTTAACTTTAGGCCTTTTACAGATAATTTTATCTTCAACTTCCTTAACTATTCACAATAACCGTAATTTTGAGAAGGGGTGCCTAAACTTTTACATGCCACTGTATCATATCGCTTTAATATAAAGGTAATTCACACCTTAATTCCAATTTCTATATAGTCTATGAGGTACCCATAATAGTTTTTATTTAGGTATCAAATTACTGATTGTATTTATTTTTATGTTTAATAAATGATTACTATTCGGTAGATCTATATGTGCATTATGTGTATTTGTATTCATTATTTAGTGTGATAGGCTTTGCGATATCTGTTCCTTTTTTTTATCTAGCTTTTTCATTTACATAACATAAGATCAATTCTTTGCATATCTCTTAAAACAGACAAAACTTCAAGTCATTTGTTGCTGCTATCACTCTAGCAAAAATAAAAATCAATTTCGATGTGTGCTCCCTCCAGACCCAGACACTGGGAAGTTGTCATTGTCCTTACTTAACCTCCCATTCTAACACTTCAAAGCACCAACTAACTGCAGCATTTCTTTCCATGGTAGAATATTCTAGTATGTACATCAGGGGATAGCTTCTGCGGTTACGCCAGCCTGATTCCAAAAACAGATTTAGAGCTGGTGATGAAATTTGTCGTAGGAACTGTAATTAAAGAGTTGTTTTTATATATTTTTTTAATTTGACGGGATATTAATGCAGAAAAGAATAACAGTGGAAACATAGCAATTCAAATAAATAAGGATTGTGGAAAGAACTACATTTAAAGGTATTTTAGATATATAAGTTGCTATCTGTCAAATATAGGCACGGTTTGTTCTTAATGTTAAGATCCCACCACCCGATACACCTTAGACGGCTGTTGGCTGAATGATGGTTTGATGATCATTCAGATGGCAGCTTTTTCGCCATCCATCCCTTTAACAAGTGCTTCCTTGTTCTCTGTGAGAGAGCCACTGCCAGAATCTCTGACGTTGGCTTATCTGTGGGAGAATAAAAGGATCAAAAGTCCAATATCAGACTTTCCAGATCCTCAACTCTCCGGATAATCTTTTGTCTGTTGCTTCCATACACGCTAGACTGTTGACTTTCAATATCAGCGTATTTGTTCAGTGTTAATTTAATGTGTTTGGGGATTTAGTCCTTTCATCAGAAACCCAATCAAATTATGTCATTAGCTTCTTTTATTTATTTCTAGTTAGTTCCAAAAATATTTGGACAGTGAATTTTAGCAGTTTACCAAAACATGTTCAAGATACAGTTACATAATTAATATGGAATTAAAGTGCAGTCTCTCATCTTTAATTTGAGGGTATTCTCGTCCTAATTGGAGTAAGGGTTTAGGAATTACAGCTCTTTAATATGTAGCTGCCTCTTTTTCAAGGCACCAAAAATAATTTGACGATTATATCAAAAGTTCTTTAATGGCCTACATTGGCTATTTCTGTCATTAATCCATCATCAATTAAGCAGGTAAAAGATCTGGAGCTAATTCCGGGTGTGGCATTTGCATTTGGAAGCTGGTGCTGTGAACCCACAACATGTGGTCTCAATGGATGGAATACAGACCATCATTAAGCTGAATAAAAAGAAGACATTGTTCAGAGAGAAGAAATGCTAGGAGTGGCAACGTCAACAGTTTAGCACCTTCGGCAAAAAAAGCACACTGGTAAGTTTGGGATTTCAAAAAGGCCTGGACATTCACTGAAGAGAACAGTTTTTCGATGATCACAGAATCATTTGCCTGGTGAAGAAAAAACCCTTCACAACATCCACCCAAGTGAATAAGACTCTCCAGGATGTAGGTGTTTCAGTATCTAAGTCTGTCATAAAGAGTAGGCTCATTGAGGGTTCACTACAAGGTGCACACACCATTAATCAGCCTTAAAAGTAGAAAGACCAGATTAGAATTTGTGAAAAAAAAAATCTAAAGAAGCCAGTCCAGTTCTGAAAAGCATTCTTTGGAGAGATGAATCTAAGATCAACCTGTACCACAATGATGAAAAGAAGAAAGTATGGAGAAGGTTTGGAACAGCTCATGATCCAAAGTTCACCACATCCTCTGTAAAACATGGTGGAGGTAGTGTGATTACATGGGCTTGTATAGCTTCCGATGGCGCTGGGTCACTAGTGTTTCTTGGTGATGTGACTGAAAACAGAAGCAGCTGGATGAATTCTGACGTGTACAGGGCTAAACTGTCTGCTCAGATTCAACCAAATGCAACAAGGTTGATTGGACAACACTTTACAGTACAGATGGACAAAGACATAAAACAACCCAGGAGTCTTTTTAAGGCAAAAAGTGGAATATTCTGCAATGGCCGAGTCAATTGCCAGATCTCAACCCTATCGAGCAGCATTTCTCATACTTAAGACAAAACTTAAGGTACAAAAAAAAAGAAACACAGAAGAACACAGTATAAAAAATGTATAAAAATACTCTGTTGTAAAAAAGTGACAGTAAACACCAAGTGCTAGTAAAAAGTTGATAACAAAACTGTATTTGGTTGATACGTTTTTTGGAAAAAATGTATACTAAGCTGCTCTACCAAACATCAAGGTACACACATATCAGAGCAGTCCCTAACTGATGTATTTAAACACCTGGCCATGTGTATAGTACCTATTTGAGCAGGATTCAGAAAGGTAATGTCCGATGTGGATACACTGGAAGACAGCTTATATGTGCATGGCCCACAAGGGAGGGGTGGAGACCTCCCTAATCTTGCAAAAACAAGAAACCAATTGAAAATAAGCACATGGGCCATGCACACAGTGAACAAGTCTGTAGGACAGTAGAAAGACCCACAAACATGGTGAAATCCATGGCTTCAAACTTCAGGCAGTCATTGCCTACAAAGGAATCTCTGCAAAGTATTAAAAATTAACATTTTATTTACGGTAAAGTTAATTTGTTCAATTTCATTTGAACCCTGAAATGAGGAAGCATTGTAGAAAAGCATTGTAGCAAAATGGTTGTAATTCCTAAAACGTTTCACAGGATATATTTATTCAACCCCGAAGGGAACCTTTCACCATTTTTGTCCCATATGAGGGAAGGTGAGTACCTTTCAGCACTGATATACAGCATTCTAATATGCTGTAAATATGCCCCCAATCCGGCCTGCAAGACAAGGAAAAGACCTTTTATAATACTCACCTATGGGGTGGTCGGGTCCGATAGGCATCACTGTCTTGGTGCCTTCTTTCTTCTTATGATGCCATCCACCTTCCTACGTCATCCACACAGTGTCCCTTGCATTGCGCTGCACATCCCTCTGCCTTGTCAAGGGCAGAGCAAAGTGCTGCAGTGCTCATGTGCAGGAAAAGAGACCCGGCACATGCTCCTTGCATTACTTTACTCTGCCCTGCTCAGGGCAAAAAAGTACGCCTGCACAGGAGCGCGATGCCGGGGACACTGTGTGGATGCCGTAGGAAGATGCGGTCACTTTTCAAATATTTCTTGACCTAACTGTATATGGTACAGCTCTATTATAATTACGTCACAGGGGTGTTTCTTTTTGCTTCTTTGCTATTTTAAAAGGAATCTGTCATCACAAAATGACTGTTCAATCCGAGTAGAAGCATTCAGTGCACCCTTGGCATGACCAAACAGTTCAGGGCACCTTCTCGCCTACTTCTTTTTCATCTGTCTCTGCCCTTCTCTTCCTTGATTGACAGGTTTGGCTTTATAAGAGTCAAAGAGGAATGAAGATAGATGGAAAACAAGTAGCTGGGAAGGTGCACTGAAATGTTTAGCCACACCAAGGGTGCACCAAGCGCCTGTGGTTAGTTTGAACAGTCTTTTATACAGAAATACTTAATTTAAGCTGTAATTATGTCACAGTAGCGTAGGTTTTATATAAATATCTTTCAATGTGGTGATATCAGAAAAGCATTTGTTTTTAGTTGATAGGTCAAGTTCTATGGAGATGGTGTCTCAGTTGTCATTCTGATGACACAATATCATGTTTGTTATTCGTTCCATCGTAATTGTGTTATAGTGTTTTTTGTTCTTTTTTTATACAATGGCTTTATTCCATTGTGATGATGCCATAATACCATTTGTCTTTTAAGGAAATCTGTCAGCAGGTTTTTGCCACCTAATCTGAGCGCAGCATAGTATAGTGGCAGAGATCCTCATTCCAGCGATGTGTCATTTACTCGCTTATGTTTTGCTGTTTCAATAAAATCAATGTGAGCAGGAGATTTTACTGTAACTAGAAGACTAGATGTCCCATGTATTCTGGTCCAATCACATCCAGACCACTGATTGGCAGCTTTCTGTGTACAGTGTACACTCACTGGCCACTTTATTAGGTACACCTGTCCAACTGTGTGTTAAGACTTAATTTCTAATCAGCCAATCACATGGCGGCAACTCAGTGCATTTAGGCATGTAGACATGGTCAAGACAATCTCCTGCAGTTCAAACCGAGCATCAGTATGGGGAAGAAAGGTGATTTGAGTGCCTTTGAACGTGGCATGATTGTTGGTGCCAGAAGGGCTGGTCTGAGTATTTCAGAAACTGCTGATCTACTGGGATTTTCACGCACAACCATCTCTAGGGTTTACAGAGAATGGTCCGAAAAAGAAAAAAAATCCAGTGAGCGGCAGTTCTGTGGCCGGAAATGCCATGTTGATGCCAGAGGTCAGAGGAGAATGGGCATACTGGTTCGAGCTGATAGAAAGGCAACAGTGACTCAAATTGCCACCCGTTACAACCAAGGTAGGCAGAAGAGCATCTCTGAACGCACAGTGCGTCGAACTTTGAGGCAGATGGGCTACAGCAGCAGAAGACCACACCGGGTACCACTCCTCTCAGCTAAGAACAGGAAACTGAGGCTACAATTTGCACAAGCTCATCGAAATTGGACAGTAGAAGATTGGAAAAACGTTGCCTGGTCTGATGAGTCTCGATTTCTGCTGCGACATTCGGATGGTAGGGTCAGAATTTGGCGTAAACAACATGAAAGCATGGATCCATCCTGCCTTGTATCAACGGTTCAGGCTGGTGGTGGTGGTGTCATGGTGTGGGGAATTTTTTCTTGGCACTCTTTGGGCCCCTTGGTACCAATTGAGCATCGTTGCAACGCCACAGCCTACCTGAGTATTGTTGCTGACCATGTCCATCCCTTTATGACCACAATGTACCCAACATCTGATGGCTACTTTCAGCAGGATAATGCGCCATGTCATAAAGCTCGAATCATCTCAGATTGGTTTCTTGAACATGACAATGAGTTTACTGTACTCAAATGGCCTCCTCAGTCACCAGATCTCAATCCAATAGAGCATCTTTGGGATGTGGTGGAACGGGAGATTCGCATCAGGGATGTGCAGCCGACAAATCTGCGCCAACTGTGTGATGCCATCATGTCAATATGGTCCAAAATCTCTGAGGAATGCTTCCAGCACCTTGTTGAATCTCTGCCACGAAGAATTGAGGCAGTTCTGAAGGCAAAAGGGGGTCCAACCCGTTACTAGCATGGTGTACCTAATAAAGTGGCCAGTGAGTGTATATGCATAGAAAGCAGCCAATCAGTGATATGGACAGGGATATACAGAGCTCAGCATTCAGTGATTGAATCACAAATTCTGCACCCAGTAAACTAGGTGACACATCACTGGAATCAGGGTCTCATTTCCTACATCATCTTGCTGTCAGATTACACGTCAAAAACCTGCTGACAGATATCCTTTCACACTCAACTGTGTCCTAATGTAATAAAGTCCCACTTGTCTTTATCCCTTAATTTATTCCTTGTCTTAGGCTAATAATGAATTTGTCAAATTAGTGTATTCTATTTCCTTGGCTTCAATGTAATGGTAATACAAATAGAAAAAAGGACTAGCACATCTAAGCTAGTGTGAACACGTACCAACCAAAAAACATATAACTACAGTCGAAACCAGAAGTTTACATCCACTACATAAAAAGACACATCTGCATGTTTTTCTCAATATCTCACATGAAATCAGAATAAACCTTTTCCGTTTTCGGTCACTTAGGATTACCATAATTATTAATATTTGGCAAATGCCAGAATAATGAGACGGAGAGAGAATGTTTTGCCCTTAAACACCGTGTCTGCAAATGGAGATTCTGGTTTGGCATTTATCTGAAGTCATGTGACAAGGCTCGTTGGAGGGTCGATATTGACTTTTAGGAAATTGCTTCTTCCGATAGGTGACAGTAAAGTTCTAGTCCTCTTCCTCTCTAAAGAGGCAATTTGCACATTTCATTTCCTAGGGGAACAGCGCAAGGCTAAAATGTCTACTCACACTGGAATATCAGGCTTGGCATGTCACTCTCCACAAGGAGAAGGATTACCCGTTAGATTGACATTTGGTGTTGGTCAATTCTGTAGTATTCTCCAATGAAGAATGTGTATCTTGTAGAAAAATGGCAGAAAAATAATTAAAAGGTAAGTTGTATCAGCTGTCCTGTATCCCATCATGGTGGCCATGAATCTCGTAAACCACCCAAACATCTTATGGATTTTTCTCTTTTTAATATTTGCAATAGTATTATAGACATGCCTTCCCTTGGCGAGACGTATTTCGGGAGTTGCATGATGGGATTCTCGATCTCCCAATATGTAAGAGATATACTTTACCGTGAAACACAATAAGGACAAGAGACGCCACAGAAAAAATCAAAATGTGACTCACGCCATCTTGATAGTTTAACGTCAATACACACATGATCCTTGAGTACTGGAAAACTACGCTGGTCCATAAAGTCCATGGGAAAGTACCATGAGATCATGGTGCTCGTAGCGCCTGCATGGATCCTTTAAAGAAAATAAAACTTGGCACACAACTTAAAATTAAAATCCAGTAATTTTAATGCAGTCCAATCAATATGACAGAAACGTTTCGATCCCACGTGGACCTTCGTCAGTCCGACTGCTTAAAGTCGAAGAAATAGGTGAGTGTACATTAACTCGTTACAGCATGCCTGTAGGATGGACAGGTAGGTGTGGGTCAGAAGAGCCCTACACACACAATTGCAATGAATATATAAAGGAGGGAGAGTCCTGCCTGCACCAACGCGGCGTCCACCGCTCGTCGGATGCATGGATCATTTGTGAAGTACCGTATATATACCCTTCGTTACATAGATGCAGCTTCCAGTAGTACTAAGTTAGTATTTCGACATACAGTGGGGAAAAAAAGTATTTAGTCAGTCAGCAATAGTGCAAGTTCCACCACTTAAAAAGATGAGAGGCGTCTGTAATTTACATCATAGGTAGACCTCAACTATGGGAGACAAACTGAGAAAAAAAAATCCAGAAAATCACATTGTCTGTTTTTTTTTTTTCATTTTATTTGCATATTATGGTGGAAAATAAGTATTTGGTCAGAAACAAAATTTCATCTCAATACTTTGTGATATATCCTTTGTTGGCAATGACAGAGGTCAAACGTTTTCTGTAAGTCTTCACAAGGTTGCCACACACTGTTGTTGGTATGTTGGCCCATTCCTCCATGCAGATCTCCTCTAGAGCAGTGATGTTTTTGGCTTTTCGCTTGGCAACACGGACTTTCAACTCCCTCCAAAGGTTTTCTATAGGGTTGAGATCTGGAGACTGGCTAGGCCACTCCAGGACCTTGAAATGCTTCTTACGAAGCCACTCCTTCGTTGCCCTGGCGGTGTGCTTTGGATCATTGTCATGTTGAAAGACCCAGCCATGTTTCATCTTCAATGCCCTTGTTGATGGAAGGAGGTTTGCACTCAAAATCTCACAATACATGGCCCCATTCATTCTTTCATGTACCCGGATCAGTCGTCCAGGCCCCTTTGCAGAGAAACAGCCCCAAAGCATGATGTTTCCACCACCATGCTTTACAGTAGGTATGGTGTTTGATGGATGCAACTCAGTATTCTTTTTCCTCCAAACACGACAAGTTGTGCTTCTACCAAACAGTTCCAGTTTGGTTTCATCAAACCATAGGACATTCTCCCAAAACTCCTCTGGATCAAACAAATGCTCTCTAGCAAACTTCAGACGTGCCCGGACATGTACAGGCTTAAGCAGTGGGACACGTCTAGCACTGCAGGATCTGAGTCCATGGTGGCGTAGTGTGTTACTTATGGTAGGCCTTGTTACATTGGTCCCAGCTCTCTGCAGTTCATTCACTAGGTCCCCCCGCGTGGTTCTGGGATTTTTGCTCACCGTTCTTGTGATCATTCTGACCCCACGGGGTGGGATTTTGCGTGGAGCACCAGATCGAGGGAGATTATCAGTGGTCTTGTATGTCTTCCATTTTCTAATTATTGCTCCCACAGTTGATTTCTTCACTCCAAGCTGGTTGGCTATTGCAGATTCAGTCTTCCCAGCCTGGTGCAGGGCTACAATTTTGTTTCTGGTGTCCTTTGACAGCTCTTTGGTCTTCACCATAGTGGAGTTTGGAGTCAGACTGTTTGAGGGTGTGCACAGGTGTCTTTTTACACTGATAACAAGTTTAAACAGGTGCCATTACTACAGGTAATGAGTGGAGGAAAGAGGAGACTCTTAAAGAAGAAGTTACAGGTCTGTGAGAGCCAGAAATCTTGATTGCTTGTTTCTGACCAAATACTTATTTTCCACCATAATATGCAAATAAAATGAAAAAAAAACAGACAATGTGATTTTCTGGATTTTTTTTTCTCAGTTTGTCTCCCATAGTTGAGGTCTACCTATGATGTAAATTACAGACGCCTCTCATCTTTTTAAGTGGTGGAACTTGCACTATTGCTGACTGACTAGATACTTTTTTTCCCCACTGTACCTGGGTCTGAGGGAATAATATAGTATTTTTTGTGTTACACCTTTAAGACACAGAATATCCATACTTTGGTTACTCTATAGTTCCTGGAATCAGGTCTGTCACTTTTTTCAGCGCTCTTATTTTCCCTCCATCCATTATTACTGTTGGGTGACCCATTTTTCTACCTCCCAATAATCACCCACATGGGAGATTGTCTACACATGAGCCTATATATATTAGTTTCTGGGTGAGATGAGACATTGGTCATGGAGACATGTAATGTTCAGCGGCCAGGATTTCTTGTCTGTTTTCTTTGTACATTTGCATGTTGTGCTATTTTACTGCAAATTGCATGATGCATTAAGCGTCGGCTTTGTTGTTTCCAGTCCTGCAGGTCATGCACAATTTATCAATAAGAACATTAAAGGAATTCCCAGAAGATATCTTCTACTAGAGCAATAAATAAAGGCGCTGGGTAGTCACCTGGGAAATAATATCTCATTTTCCTTACGGTTTCAGCATCTATTTTGAATAAGTGTAAAACAGAAATTCCCACCTGTGATCCATGTTGGTGATAATGTATCAGCAAGTGTCTATGACAGGTTATCATATGGAGCATTTAATTATTTTAAATTGCGAAGATGCAAATCTGGGACAATGCAAATGGAAAAAAAATGCAGTTGATTCATCAAGAAGAAAAATGAGACAGTTCTGTGGCTGATTCAGAGAGGTTCTTACAAGAGAAGGAAATCAAAGGCATGTTTAATGCTTTTCTCTATGGTTTTGAAAACATTGTCAAGCCAGCTAAAACATCTAAAAAGAAAAAAATATTAAGGTGCTAAAAAATAATAAAAGAAGTTATTCTTGCCTTACAATCCTCTACTTCTCCTGTTCTCACAGCTAGTGTTGGGTATCACGGCTAATTTTCCCTCAGACGATGCTCCAGATTGTGGTCTGATTTTCTCAGATGTGGAGAATAAGTAATAAATAAAAAGTTTCTCCATCTTCTTCAATTAGTATGTCCCAGAAAATCATCCCACACTCGGATGTCATCCGGATGTGGTCGGATTTTTTTTTTTTAAAAACCATAGGCTTAAACGGAGGAGTGCGTTCCGATTATTGGAGGTAAATCGTGCACGCTGTAAGTTTTTTCCTTAGACACCCGGTAAGAGGAAACAATCGTACACATGTGCACAGCCTAATTCAATAACATGGGGTCGAGTGTCATCCGGCAAATAGCACTCATCCGATTTTTATGGTTTTGTACATGAGCCCTATATATACAAATATTAAAGACTGAACGTCACTTCCAAACAGAGAACAGGTGTGAACAGCTGCATTCTAAGAGTACCCACCTCCATATATACATTGTTGAAATCAGAAGGTTACATACGCTATATAAAAAGACACATCTGCATGTTTTTCTCAATATCTGACATGAAATCAGAATAAACCTTTAGGTTAATTAGGATTACCATAATTACCATATTTTTCAGACTATAAGACGCACTTTTTCCCAAAAAGTTTGGAGGAAAATGGTGGTGCGTCTTAGGGTGTGTGCACACGCTGCGGATTGCTCTGCCGATTTTTCCGCACGGATTTGTGTGCAGTTTTTCTGCAGTATAGCCTGCGGTTTTCCCCTGCGGTTTGACACCTGCCATGGAGCAGGTGGCAAACCGCTGTGGAATCCGCACAAAGAATTGACATGCTGCGGTTTTGAAACCGCAGCAAATCCGCGTGGAAAAATCCGCACCATCTGCACTGCGGTTTTTGTTTTCCATAGCTTTCAATGGCACTGTACACCGCAGCAGAAACTGCTGTGTATCCGCAGGACCAAATCCACTGCGGATCCGCAGCAGAATCCGCAGCGTGTGCACACACCCTTATAGTCCAGATGTACTTACCAGGAGTCTCATCCCAGGCTGATGTGCGGCAGTTTCAGCAATACTTGGTGGTGAGGGGGCTCCATCGACATTTTGGGAAAGCCTGGAGCCCCCACACTTCCATTGCTGTAATGTGTTGGCCTCTAGGAAAATGGCCGCCAGAGGCGGCGCATGTGTAGATTGAGATCTCGGTGCTTAGATTGTTATCTACAGTAAGTGTTGCATCCCATAACTGGCTGTAATAATGACAAATCAACACCCCTAAGGGTCACCAAAGTCGCCAATGATTGATTGTAGTGGTCATATGTCAGTCTTGACATCATTGGAGCTGGAAGAATGGAAATGAGCAGGGAATCTGGAATGTCTCAGAATGTAAGCAATGGGGCATTTGTTGGTAAGGTAAATGATTAGACAATCCCTTTAATACTGGTAGGAAACTTATGGGAGAGGAGAAGAGGATGTTGAATGTTGATGTATAGGGGTGGATTAATATCAGGGAACTAGTAGACTCTGTAGATATCTTGAATTGATTTGATTCTTGCAAATCAGAGATGATAATGTGGTCAAGTTTAACTTTCATTTTTGCCATGCTCAATCAGCCTAGAATTAGTGAATAAGAATATTTGTTTATGTAGAATAAACTCTGATAAGGTGAAATCTTTGGATTTGGCCAAAATATGAATTGACGTACAGTATGATGGAGAGTACTACATCCTATCTTAATATAAGGTTTGATACAACGTGTGCATTGTTATTAAAAAGTGTAAGAATTTGGATTTAGAAGGAAAATGCTTTAAAAACGCATTCCCATGCAATCCTATGGGATTCCAAAATTGCTGTGCCCATACTGCGGATTTTCCACTGCGGAATCGCATTGCGGTAAAATCCGCACATGTCCATTAAATATGCGGAATCGCAGCAATTCCGCCACCATAGGATTACATTTAAATGCTCACTTTACGCATGTGGCTATGCCCAACATACGTAAAGTGAGTGCTTCATGTGCACATGGTACCCAAGGTCTGGAGGAGAGGAGACTCTCCTCCATTCCCTGTGTGCCATATCCCTGTAAAAATAGAATTAAAATAAAAAATATGGTTATTCTCACCTTCTGACGGCCCCCTATCTCCTCAGCAGCGCTCCTGGTAAGTTCAGTTCCCAGGGATGCATTGCACGAATCACCTGAGATGATGTCGCGGTCACGTGACCGTGACATCACAAAGGTCCTTTGCGCAAAGCACGCCTGGGAATGGAATGTACCGAGAGCGCCGCTGAGGAGATCAGGGGTCAGATCCTTCTGACCGCTGTTAGTATTTGTAGAAGGGGTATTGTGCAATTTTATGTATCTTTATACATCATTTGTAATTAACTACAGAACCGCTCTCTACTGCCTATTAGTGGGGTCTTTAACCCTTTGAGTCCCATAGTGGATTAACGATAAAGCTGCTATTGACTGGTTGTGTGACTTTTTTTTACCCTTGTGCATTTACTTTAGGGTTAGCACTGGTCTCTATCACGTCTGGGTGATGGTCAATTATTCACCTCATCATGTAATATCCTTCATGTGACTATTTTTAACACGCTCTGTTCTAATGTGCTTATGTGTGATTTTTTTATTATTGTAAAGTTGTATTTTTCAGTAGTGGACATTTTCTCCTCCTCTTGTTTTTTTTGTTATTACTAAAGTTGCTTAGGCACCTCCCAATAGGGGAGGATGCCTTATATACCAAATGCCTACTGCCTATTGGCTGGAGACGTTTTTAGCAGTGGCACACTGGCCCTTTAAGAGGCAGGGAATGCATGCATGTGCACCCTAAACACAGTCCCAAGAGACTAGCGTAGTGCGCACAGGTCCTGGGAGGAACGCGGTAAGGTAAATTAACACACCGGCAGTGCTGTAACAATATAAAAGTATATTTTTTAAAAACTTGATAAACTTTAATTTCGTTTAAATTGTTTACATAAGATTTAAGATTTCTTTTTGTGACATGTGTTTTTGCTGGTCCAAATATGTTTTTTTATATATATATATATATATATATATATATATATATTATAGCACTAGCCACATTACTCCCCCATCATCTGTATAAATTGCTATATTCTTCTCTGTTTTATAGACGAGCTACAGTAGCTACCTAGTGTAGAAAATGAACATGATTTTTAGAACTTTTTGCCTTTGGCAGCTAAATCTAGAGAGAATTAGATACACCATTTTTCAGGTATACAATGCAGCCATGACAGATTGATATAAAGCCTCTATACAGCTGGGGAGACATAGGACAGCATCGGCTACGCAGATGGTTTACGGCATATATCATTGCTTCAAGATTTGTAGCAATACTTAAAGATGGAACAGACTGCTACAGTAAGAGTGGGAAATGGTCCTTGTGCCATGAAATGTTCTGTAAATCTACACAGTTAATAGTTTTACAGTTGTGACAGCCAGTGGTCCATACTATGGAAGAGAGAGGGCTCCAAAGAAAAGGTGAAATCAGGCTGCTAATCATGGGATTTGTCACCCATGGTGAACGAGTTTGGTGTCTCCTTTCCATCCAATTTATATAACCTTTGAAACAATTCCCAAATCTTTTCCCAGCAATGCAAATCCTCAGGGGAGTGTCTCATCCCTTAAAAACGAAAAATGTAGAACCAACCATATCCCATGTCACACATAGTGGTGCATGATCAGCATCTATTTACTGGCTGTTTTCCTTGAGTAAAGGAAAATAGAATTTAAAGGGATTATCTGGCTTTGCAATAAAAAACAAACTACATTCTGCTTTTACATTTCCATCTGATGTTATGTGAAGACTGCAGCCCATCAGTGGCTTCATATCCACTGCAGTACTTACATGACATAAACATTGTGATGGGATTGCAGGGAATACAGAGCTCAGAGCAGAGGAGTGCAACATTTTTAGCGGTAAGCATGCTTTTTTTCTTTCTTTATTAAGCTCATGGAGGGTGGAAATGGTGGGCTTAATCAAATGGGGTTGTGTTACGATCCATTTTTGGATCTGTGACAGCTCTTGATCTGCTTTAATTAAGCGTTGTTTTTTGCTTTCATGTCAGCAAGGTTTAATGTCAGTTTTCCTTGCTGCCAGCTGCTCAGTTGTTAGGTCAGCTGATGTGGGTGGTGACCACTCCCACCATCCTTTAAATAGTCACACGATGCATCAGCTGACTGTTGGTAATAGATACCAGATGTGGAGGTGCAGCTCTCTAGTGTCAGTGCTGAATTGGCTACTTCTGTGGAGTTAGGGGTCCTGTTTCCGTGTCCTCTGTGGTGTGGAGCTTGGCAGCGGTGCCTGGAGCTAAGTTACTTGTGTATTTTCCTTGTCTGTCTTGTACTTGTCACTATCCCCTGTGTTTGTATCATCTGCAGTGGTAATGCTAGCGTCCTTGCGGGCCAGTGCACTAGCCAGGGTTAAGTGAGATGACAGCTAGAGACGAGGCTCGTGATGGCAGAATGGAGAAGTACCCACATAAGTCGTTAGGGGAGCTTAGGGATAGGCACAGGCTGAGTTAGGAGGTGCCCCATCCCTCGGTCCTCATTTTTAGGGCCTTCCTCCCCCTTTTCCCATCCCGTTGTTGGTGTTTGTTGTGCCGTTCGCTGGACCGAGCCTTGTGGTTGTGACAGGTTGTCCATTAGTTGACTCTTTTGCAACCTCATTAATACCACAAATACCTCCTGGGTCTTTTTTAATGTTTTCAACCAATAATGGAATTTCCTTTGGTGGAAAAAGGAGAGATAGGAATGCCTTCTGAGCGTAGTAAGTTAAAAATGTTAAAAAGTTAAACTAATTGTAGAAAATTTCCCTACCTAGCTAAGTTGTGCAAATATGCACTATTGTGCATTTCAGTGGGAGCAACCAATCTGGTGCATTCTGGAATTATCCTCCATGGAGAGTTCCAGCAGAGCTCAATAAAGTGAAAAAAAAAACAGCTGGAGGAAGCATACTTTACCAAAACATTCTTTCACCTTGCACACTGAGAGCTCATTTCATCTTCCTCTCAGACTGCCACAAATGCCTTCTGTTTTTTTACCATATTTTGGTTGTTTTTGGTGATTTTTTAAACTGTAAGTGCTGCTGTCAATTTGTCATTCATTGTAGAATGGAAGTGGGGAAACTACATTGTGCATCTCTACTTCCAAGTCCTTCCTATGAGCAACAGTGCTCCATTCTAAAATGTAAAATTATGCACTCCATGCACCCACTTCTTTTGTTGCCTCCACCTGCCCACGTATGGCCACTAAGAGTAAGTCAATCGCTACAGACTGTGCTCATGCTCCAGGTTCCTAGCACTATAATCATCTAAAGCGTATATCAAAATTAGAATGACCAACTGACCAAAAATCATTTCTTCTAACCATCAACATTGTTATTATTATTATTTCTAGAGCACCATTGATTCCGCGACGCTCTACATTAGAAAGGGTTACATGCAAGATACAGATATAAATTACAGAGAACATACTAATGATGATAGACTGGCACAGGAGGGGAGAGGACCCTGCCCTTGTGGGCTTACAGTCTACAGGATAATGGAGAAGGAGACAGTAGGTTGAGGGGTTTCAAGAAGTTAAAGTGGTGGTGAGGTGGCAGCATGATCATTGCAGATTGTAAGCTTTCCTGAAGAGATGAGTTTTCACGTTCCACGCTTGGACACATTGGGGCACAAAATTCCAGAGGATGGGGGATATTTTGGAGAAGTCTTGGAAGCGACTGGGTGAGGAATGAATAATTGGACAGAAGAAGGTCAAGATAGATAGATAAACTAAACAAGTGTAAATTCAGATCAAGTGTAAATAATTTCAATGTGGATACTGGTTTAATTATTACAGGGATAGACCTCCTCACAAGGAGTTTCAGGGATCAGTTGAATGCCGAGGGATACAAAGGGAAAGGGTAACTCAAGGTGGCAATTTATATATATCTCAATTTCACACAGCATGACTCGGGTGTCTGTCTCTTCTCCTGGCTTGGATGACTGCCGGCTGAGGCCGGTGTTGAATTCTTCCAGCTTCCCTGCCTAACAAGTCAATCTCCTTCTGGCGGCAGCAGGCAGTCAATGGTTTGACCTGCTGAGCTCCTAGTCTGTTTTGTTGCTGCGCAGCCAAGAGTGTCCACGACAATTCTCCACCCGGTATGCACTTCTCCGCACATCCGACAAGGTCCGAGAGTCCTAGCTGCACCCAGCTATTATCGCTGGCACGCGGCCTATCACTACCTGCGGCTCGACACCGGTCCTCACTGACTCCTCTCTCTGGTGGGAAACCCCTCTGTTTTCCTGCGCAAACCCTCATATACTTCTCTGGCTCCTCACATCCCCTCTACACGGGTCAAGGGTCTTCTCCATCCTCAAGCTCCTCTGTCCCGCAACAGTAGGCCCTGTCTCAGCAGTTCTGGACCCAGTACCCTGTCAGCACCCACAGTCCGGTTTTCTCCCCTACATCACAGGAGATAGAAGCCAGCTTCTGCCGCTAATTCCTGCACCCATTGCTAAAGAGAAATAAATATTCACTGCGCTGACAATGAATATTCATTTCTCTGTAATAGCATGCACACTATCAGCCATAGCAGCCAGTTCCTGCAGCTGCCGGGCTATCACGGGTGCATGCTACTTAACATAATTGAATATTCACCTCTCTCCACTCCTATGGGCGTGGTGAGAGGTGAATATTCATTTCTCGTAAGTAGCGGCACACGTGACTGCCCGGCGGCTGACATTGTGGGCCCTACTTAATCCTCACAGCCCTCCACACACATAGTTTTGGCATGGGGAGCTGTGAGTATTACAGAAGCTGTGCTCTGCTTGTGAGCAGCGAATGACATCCCTGCCATGTGCTGCTTACAAGTATAAAGCAGCTGCTGGCACCAGAACAAGACGCTGTGAGGGAGCGCAGGAATGTAAGTGCAATGATTTATTTTTTTATGTTTTTTGATGGGGCCAATCATACCTGGATAACAATGGGGTCATGCATACAGGGATAAGAATGGGGTTATGCATACACAAATAAGGATGGAGCCATGCATTCAAGGATAGGGATGGAGCCATGCATTCAAGGATAGGGATGGGGCCATGAATACAAGTGTAGGGATGAGCCATGCATGCACGGATAGGGATGGAGCCACACATGCACGGATAGGGATGGAGCCATGCATATTAGGATAGGGATGGAGCCTTGCATACAAGCAAAGGGATGGAGCTATGCATTCAAGGATAGGGATAGGGATGGGGCCAGGCATAAAAGGATAGGGATGAGGATCCATGCATACAAGGATAGGGATGAGGCCATGCATACAATGATAGCGATGGGGCCAGGCATACAAGGAAAGAGATGAGGATCCATGCATTCAAGGATAGGTATGAGAAACCATGCAGACAAGGAAAGGGATGAGGAGCCATGCATACAAGGATAGGGATGGAGCCATGCATACACAGATAGGGATGGAGCCATGCATACAAGGATAAGGATGGAGCCATACATACAAGGATGGGATGGAGCCACTTATTCAAGGATAGGGATGGAGCCATGCATACAAGGATAGGGATGAGGAGCCATGCATACAAGGATAGGGATGAGGAGCCATGCATAAAAGGATAGGGATGAGGAGCCATGCATACAGGGATAGGGATGAGGAGCACGTGCATACCAAGATGGGGATGAGGGGACAATGAATATCAGGCTTATACTCGAGTCAATAAGCTTTCCCAGTTTTTTTTAGGTAAAATTAGGTGCCTCAGCTAATACTCGGGTCGACTTATACTTGAGTATTTATGGTAAGTGTTAATTATTAGTTTTTGGTCCTTTTTATTGTAGTGCGTAATAACATGGACAGTTTGGCATAAAATCTTTTCTTGTATTCAGATGGATTTTTTTATATGTGTTTTGATATTGTGTTAAGCAAATTAAAAAATATCACATTTTACTATGCAAAAAGTATAAAATTCCGTAATATAAATAATTAAAAAATAGTTGATTTAGTGCCATTTTTTTTTCCATATTAGTATCTCACCTAAATAATTCATATTGCCATACAGCATGATAGTCAAGGATTTTACTCACTTATTTTCATGTTTCATTCTTCTTTGGGCCTTGCTTGTAGATCAGTTGTTATTTCGTACACAGTAATTTCCGTTGCTTGCATAGTCAATAAGTAACGGTCACAGTTACAGCTATAAAGGGAAATACTGTGTATTTTCATCTGCCAAATTTCTATCCAAACAACATACGGGACAACTACTGTGACAGTTGGGGAATTGGCAAAGGTATTGGGCCCTTCTGTCTACTCAGACACTGGAAACCATAGTCCCTTGTCATTATGTTACTACCCAAGATGAGATCAGGCTTGTTTAGAAGGCTCGTTCTTGTGCTCGGAAGCAAACAGCTTCTGGTGATTAGAGATTCCTCACCATTTTCTAGTATAACTAGACATGTACACAAGCTACTAATACATCAACAGTTGTAAAAATAATAGCATACACTTGCTCAAGTATAAAAAAAAAATAATCTTCCCATCGTGGAACCAAACATTTTGACTATAATTTATTTTCTTACAATTTGCACAGCATTGCACGGTGAATAAGCCTCCTTACCTTGACAAGCCAGAGCTGGCATGTCACTCTCCACAAGGAGAAACCTTACCCCTTAGACCTCAGTCCAGAGCCTCTCACCTCGCCAAATCAGTTCTCATACTTTGCACTGACGATGGCCAATAGCCCGAAACACAGTGTCTGCAAATTGAGGTTCTGATTTGGCTTTTATCCTAAGTCATATTGCAAGACTCGTTAAAGGGTTGATTGTGACTTGTAGGATCGCTACTACCAATGGGTGGCGCTGTAGAGTAAATGTCCTCTTTCTTTCTGAAGAGGCAATTTGCATCTTACAATTTGAGAAATGTTTTACATCAGTTCGTATTTTTTTAAAGACAATGGATAGCTCTGAAATGAAGAGTAGATTAATAAGAAGTACGGTAGTTATTTTTCAGTCTCCATTCATTCTCACATTTTCAGACTTTTTATATGCGTTATATATTTTATATTCATTGTATATTTTATGTGGTCAAGTCATATACAGTTGTGCTCAAAAGTTTACATACACCAGCAGAATTTTTGCTTTTCTGGCCTTTTTTCAGAGAATATGAATGATAACACCAAAACTTTTTCTCCACTCATGGTCAATGATTGGGTGAAGCCATTTATTGTCTACTGTGTTTTCTCTTTTTAAACCATAATGACAACCCAAAACATCCATTACGTTATGGTGTCATTCCTTCTGTGACGGTTCCCAAAGAACAGTTTAAACTGGGAGAGTGGGTAGCACCATTGCATTTGTCACCTCCCTTTCTGCCAAGTCGGAACAGTGCAAGTAGAGATTCTTGAACCTCGTGCTACCCAGTGGGATGTGGGCCATGCTATATCACCTCAGTTGTCAATGTTTGAAAAAAGTTATTTGTGGTATTACTTGGTATTTTAGGCTACTATGGCAATATATTTTTGCGTCCCCCCCGCACAGGGTGTCTAACTTGACTTTTTATTTTTTTCTGGACAAATCACCAAAAAACCTCAGATGCACATTATCTTTTATGAACACATTGGAAAACAGTCTACAAGTCTACAGCCCATAATTCTGATATGACGACATCAGCTGCAGTCACTGTAAAATGATGACAATTACATGAAAATAATCTGTAATCTTTTCAGCTTCAATAAGAAAATTTTTACACACAGGGCAAGAAAGTGCCCTTATTTTACTGACTGTCCTGGAATTTCTGGACGCCAGGCAATCCTGACTCAGCATTGTGTCTCTTATTGCTTTAGAGAAGTACAATACCGTACTCATGTATCAGCAAACCTTTATTCCTGTACTGCTTCTCTCTTAAACAGCCCACAGGAGGTCTCTTTTCCGCTTGTTAACAAACATCCATGATGAGAAGTGGGTGATTTCCACTCTCCCCTGCACACTTTCCCCTGGGTTCTCTCCTCCCTACGTTTTGTGCTTTCCTCCCTATTCTCCCTGTCTACACCGTGATACAGCACAGCCTGTGATATCTGCTTTTCCTGAATACTCGGTGGTGCTCTAAGGTTTCATTCAGACATACATGATTTTTATGTACAAACTTCGTCTGTTTTTTTATCAATGTTTTGGATCAGATTTTCACCCGTTTTGTCAGTATGAATTTTTACCATCAGTGTTTCATTAGTGATCTTCACACATGGAACTTAAACACATTACAAAACTTCTGCTATCCTTTAAAATATTAAAAATGGACAGTAGATGGACTCCTACACGGAGGGCAATGTGTGCTGTATGTGAATTTCAGGGACTAATACACTTGTATGGGTACTTTTGCTTTCAACCCCATATAAAAAATGGATGTCTCCGACTTTTTTGCAGATACACAGTGCACAAAAAATATGGACATGTGAGCAGCAACATATACTTTAATTGTTCTGGTGTCTATCCTTAATAGCAACAGATAGCACTTTTATGTGATTCACAGATGTCTGAATAAGGCCTACCAATGAGGGAAAGGAGAGGTGGGGTAGTGAGAGCCAAAACAGATCACAAAGCGCGCTATTACTAGGTCACAATTAACCCCTTAATGTCCAATGACGGACACAGTCCGTCATCAGACATTTCCCCTGCTTTGATGAGGGCTCCGGCGCTGAGCCCGCATCAAAGCCGGGACATGTCAGCTGTTATGAACAGCTGACATGTGCCCGCAATAGGCGCGAGCGGAGTCGCCGTCCGCCCGCGCCTATTAACTAGTTAAATGCCGCTGTCAAAGCTGACAGCGGGCATTTAAATAGCATTTCCGGCCGCCGGACCGGAAATTACCTCATCGCCGACCCCCGTCACGTGATCGGGGGTCGGCGTCATGTTGCCTGGACAACCAGAGGTCTCTATGAGACCTCTATGGTTGTTCCAGGCATATGGCTTTCAGCGCCACCCGGTGGTCGGCACTGAAAGCACAGCAGTAAATCTGCTACATATGGGCGATCTGCTCATCGCCCATATGTAGCAGAGCCGATCGGGTTGCGCAGGCTTCTAGCCTCCTATGGAGGCTATTGAAGCATGCCAAAAGTAAAAAAAAATGCTTAAAAATAAAAAAAAATTAAAAAAACGTAAAAGTTCAAATCACCCCCCTTTCGCCCCAATCAAAATAAAACAGTAAAAAAAAATCCCACATACACATATTAGGTATCGCCGCGTTCAGAATCGCCCGATCTATCAATAAAAAAAAGCATTAACCCGATCGCTAAACGGCGTAGCGAGAAAAAAATTCAAAACGCCAGAATTACGTTTTTTTGGTCACCAAGACATTGCATTAAAATGCAATAACGGGCGATCAAAAAAACGTATCTGCACAAAAGTTGTATCATTAAAGACGTCAGTCCGGCACAGAAAAAATAAGCCCTCACCCGTCCCCAGATCATGAAAAATGGAGACGCTACGGGTCTCGGAAAATTGCGCAATTTTTTTTTTTTTTTTTTTTTTTAGCAAACTTTGGAATTTTTTTTCACCACTTAGATAAAAGAGGACATAGATATGTTTGGTGCCTATGAACTCATAATGACCTGGAGAATCATAATGGCAGGTCAGATTTAGCATCTAGTGAACCTAACAAAAAAGCCAAGCAAAAAACAAGTGTGGGATTGCACTTTTTTTGCAATTTCACCACACTTGGAATTTTTTTCCCGTTTTCGAGTACACGATATGGTAAAACCAAAGATGTCATTTAAAAGTACAACTCGTCCCGCAAAAAATAAGCCCTCACATGGCCGTATAAACGGAAAAATCAAAAAGTTATGGCTCTGGAAAGAAAGGGAGGGAAAAATGAAAATGTAAAACCAAAAATACCCCTGGTCGTTAAGGGGTTAACAGGAGAGCCAGCTATGTGACAGTGTTACACAGACTCTACAACAGTATGATGGTAATACATTTTTAATGATAACCCTTTACAAAACTACTTTTGCATTGAAAAAGCCAATGAACAATATAAAAATACAGCATATTCACAAGTACCAGACGACCATTTGCATTTAGGTCAATATTTTTTGAGCTTCTCAGATTTTAAGCTGGTATTCGGAATATTGTCTAAACCAGAAAATGGCTTCATGTATCTAATTGTCTCTTCAAAGAGGAGAGTACCTGAACTCTATAGCGCCACCTGAAGAGTCAATACCCATATTAAATTTGACAGTGAAGCATTGCACGGCGAATAAGTCTCCTTACATTGCCATGCCAGAGCCGGTATGTCACTCTCCACAAGGAGAAACGATACCCCTTAGGCTTCATGTAACTTAGGTAGTTAACACCGTAGAAAACAACAAAATAGCTGCATGTTACTAGGCTGTACCAGGAGATGATGCCAAAGTTACACTTTATTTGATGATGTCACACCGCTCTGTAGCGATTGGCTGAACATTGCACACATATCTGAGTGATGTCACAGAAAGGGACCTGCCTTCGTGTGCAATTACATGGCAATTGTTTGTTTGGGGTCTCGAAATCCCTGAAATAGGACAACTTCGTTAATCTATATGGAAAGGTAGCCTCTTGTCAACTAATGACCTATTCTTCACTTCTTATCATGGACTGAAATTGTTGTACCCTTCAGCAAGCATTATATCACAGGAATACCAGCAGTTTTCTTATCAATATGTTTTCCTTCAATGGTAATAATGATTATTGATGGTAGTTTGTGGTGAAGTAATTATCCACAAGTTTGAGTTTCCTTAGCGCTGCTACAACTCTGTAGGAACCATATTCCCTATCAGCCATTGTGACGGGAGCAGATGGTCAGTTTATACCATTTCATAGTAATAGTTTATTAATGATTTCAAACAGTTAATATCACACTTTCAGTTGCAATACTAATTTATTACCAAAATAATCCCTCGTAGCCATTTACACTGAGAGAACAGTCTCCGCTCACACAATGAGGAATTAAAGCGCATCGCCTTTTTTTGTTCTTCAAAGGGACGGCAAGCCTCGTCCTTTAGCAGGAGATTGTTCGGGATTCTTGGCCGGATTTGTTTCATACCTCCCAGTTCTTATTTGTTTTCTCTTTGATCTTCATTATGGAACAATATTTCACTGTCAGCAATTTCCCTGAGCAGTTTTACAAAGTGTCTCCAGTACCAGGGACAGCGCTTACAAACTGAACGATGTGCAGACAGTTTTGGATTAAAAAAAATGGAATGTTCAATGAAAAATGAATTGTCTATCTTAAAGAGAACATGCCAGAAATGTTAACGCCCCCAAACCATTTATATGACTGTGCACCCAAGACAAGTCAGATGGTCCTTTTATGACTCCAAAGTGATGCTCCAGCATCAAGAAATTGTGTTTTGAAGCTGTGTCTAGAAGGGCATTAGATACACTTCTAGCTTCTCAGCCTCATGGTGAATATACTACCTAGAAGTACCCTCCTCTGGCTTACTGACCGATTGTTTGCTCTGCTGCATGCCCACTGACCAACCAATCAGCCAGGAAATGGCGCTGTTAGTTAGGAAATACAGCGGAGCCTGAGGAGCTGTAAGTGCGTCTTACAGCTCCATGGGAGCTACATCGCCACTAACCTATCAATAAGCTATCAATTATCACTAAGTTCCGGGGGAGCTACATCGCCACTAACCTATCAATGGGATGGGGCTGGTAGTTAGGAAATGGAGTGGACCCTGAGGAGTTATAAGTGCATCTTCACTTTCCAATACAATTAAAGACTGAGCAATTTATCGTTACTGGAGCATCAATTTTGGGTCATAAATGACAAACTCCACTATAATGTATAGGAGACTCAACTGGCTTCTATTTAATAGGGCAACTGGCTTCTATTTGAAATGATTTGGGATAGGGGGCATAAAAATTTCTTATCAGTTCCCTTTAAAGATACCACACTTTCAATGTCTAAACCATTGGTACACACAGCTATATACCTCTCTCAGTAGAAGGTGAAGATGACCATGATTTAGGAGGTGGGTTGGGGACTTTTTATCTAATAAAGTTTGCTAAATCTTATAATTGTACTTCTACACAAGATGTTACGTATCTACAGAATTGGTGACAACTTGCAAATTGCAGCAGTTCTCACAGTGCTGCGACCCCCAAAGATCCCAAGTAGTGATTGTCTATTTGACTACTGGAGCTATTTGACTGTTGAACTTTCCCTTCTACAGCTGTCCCATAGACAATACATTTTTGGGTTCATGTTGTTGGGTCCTATCTATTTATTTGTATAATAACCTATAATATAACACTTATATTTAGCAGTCCAAATTTTATATTCGTTTTAATAAGCGCCAACTGACATTCCAAATAAAAAAGACATGTAATATTAATTTTTCTATTTCTAAACATTAACATGCTGGAATTGTAATTACCCCTAGAAATATGAGAAAATAAGAACTGTCTAGACTTATTGGCCTTTGAGCTATTCATCAACTGTAAAGAAGTTTTCAATTTAATAATCCCAGCGGGAGTCTCGTATGAATTCCAGCTCTTAGTCACAGTCTCAGATAGTCATCCATCGGTCAGATGAAGAAGTCAACACAAAATATTAGCAAGAAAATGACAATAATATAGATTGTTGATATACAACTTTAATAAACTTAAAAAGAAGCTTTGTAAATAAAAAAAAACTGGAAAATGTAGAACTTGGCAGCCCGGTAACCTAATTCAAAGATGAAACAAGCGACAAGAAGGCTTCCAGCACATAATCAAGGCTGGCAGAAAAAGGTAGTAAGGGATGTCTCAAAGCTAATTTTTAGAAACACACCAATTTTTTAAGGTGACACCTCATGTTATAGCTTCTTGAATGTGCGTAGATACACATGGACACGAAGCATAGGAAATCTATGAACACTTCTTTACAGAAAGCTTCAGTAGGGACTAAAATATTTGGCAACTCTTCTAAAGTTCTCTGTGTTTTCTTTCAAGGAGTCTCCCTTAAATTACAGTAGAGTTTGTGATTACAAAGAAGTGTCAGTGATAGCGTTCCCACGAGAATCCACATTTTTGGAGAATTTCCATGAATCCAGCAAAATAGTGGTAGACTGACTGCTATTTTGCTGGATTTAAAAGGGCCAGGAAGTAAGAATCATAGTATCATAGTATTAAAACTTTGGAAGGGACCTCCAGGGTCATCGTTTCCAACCCCCTGCTCAAAGCAGGATTCACTGAATCATCTCAGACATGTCTGTCCAGCCTCTGTTTCAAGACTTTCATTGAAGGAGAACTCACCACCGCCCGTGGCAGCCTGTTCCACTCATAGATCACCCTCACTGTCAAAACTTTTTATAATATCTAATCTGTATCTTTTCTCTTTCAGTTTCATCCCATTGTTTTTTCCTTGAGTAAATGAGAATAATGATGATCCCTCTACACTGTGACAGCCCTTTAAATATCTGTAGACAGCTATTAAGTCTCCTCTCAGACTTTTTTGCAAGCTAAACATTCCCAGATCCTTTAACCATTCCTCATAGGACATAGTTTCCAGTCCACTCATCATCCTGGTAACTCTTCTCTGAACTTTCTCCAGTTTGTTCATGTCTTTTTTAAAAACGGGTGCCCAGAACTGGACGCAGTACTTCAGATTTAAGAAGTTATCCAGGTCTATTTTATTTTTTTTTACTATAGGCCTAAAAACTAAAAGGCAGGTAGTTGTTTGTTCTTCCCAGCACCAGCCCAGAGTGATCACCAGCCACTCCTGCCTATGATTCAACAGCCTGTGTCAGCAGAGCAGCTCTCC
The DNA here is from genome assembly GCF_039654945.1 of Dendrobates tinctorius. NCBI lineage: Eukaryota > Metazoa > Chordata > Amphibia > Anura > Dendrobatidae > Dendrobates > Dendrobates tinctorius. Next base: position 4,716,368 of record NW_027361752.1, on the reverse strand, counting down.
TTCTTCCGTGCTGATCTGTTGATGGGGGGTGAATGCTAGCGTCATGCTGATTGACGTCCAGCTCCCCACATTTAGGCAGTGGGGAGCTGACTGTCAATCAGTGTGATGTTGACAGTAACACCCCGTCAAAAGAGCAGAGGAAGAGAAGCTGCTGCTCTGTTGATGTGACATCAGTGGAAGCCTCTGAATCACTAGCAGGATTGGTCCCTAAAAAAAAAAAGATATAGTTTTGTAAAATCCCTTTAATTCCAGCACCCAGCATCTTTAGTTATTAAGGTCTGTAGAGAGCTAAGGCTAGTTTCACATTTGCGCTTTATAGCGCAGCAACGGCCTGCGCACGGCCGCCGCTAAGCCCTGCCCCCTGCCGGCTCCCTGCCCGCCCCTTCCGGTCATCGCCGCCTTCTAGCGCACATGGGCGCTTGCGATCTGCGCACCCTATCTTTAGCACACTGGCGCACCTTCAAAAGTGCGCAGCGCACGGCAAAATCCTGCTAGCCCACGGCCAGCGCACGATCTGCGCACCCTATGCTAAAGATAGGGTGCGCAGATCGCAAGCGCCCATGTGCGCTAGAAGGCGGCGATGACTGGAAGGGGCGGGCAGGGAGCCGGCAGGGGGTGGGGCTTAGCGGTGGCCGTGCGCAGGCCGTCACTGCGCTATAAAGCGCAAATGTGAAACTAGCCTAAGAGCATAATTATATACATCCGACTTGCACCAAATACATTTGGTGCAAATTGAATTTTTTTGCCAAATTTCAGCAAATTTGTCCATCACAAGTAACTATTCTGAGCCAGAGACTTGAAAGGACTAGAGTTGAAGACTTCTTGGTAGTTTGGGTCCTACTTCAGCTGGGATGCTTTCTTCAGACATCATTATTCCCTCAGATAGCAATGACTCAGTACCACATTGCCTCTACGCTACGATATTTATTATATTTTAATTTGTCTTTTTTTTTCTACAGACGCTTGATCTCATCAGATAAATGCAGTCATGTGCACGGATAACATTTAATAGCAATTTTCCTAATAAAATTCACCCCATACAGTACAAAAGGTTAATGACACCATCCACACCGTTTACGGCAGTGAACTTACGCAATCTGGCATTTTAAGTTGTGTTTACGAGCAGATGTTCTGCTTATTATGATATCATTTTGCATTAGCAATTAAATCTGCACCGAACACAATCTGAAAAGCCGCTCAAAGCGTTGCGCCACGGGCTTCATTTATATAGTTGTCTGCTATGCAATTTTCTATAAAATATCAGACAGGAAACACAGATCTGGAGTAATGGGAAAAAGTGTTGTAGAAGAGTGCACACCACCGTGGTGATCCGAAGAGACGTCTCATCCAGTTATATCAGGAGAGATAAAAAAACCCGCCAATATTCCTGCCAGATTTCAGGGATTGCACCTTCCTCTTACTTATTCTGCTTATTTTGATCTGTAATCTGTCAATCGCTTCCTTGTCTTTTTCAACAACTCAGCTTGCTGTCATTGAATTGGACTCTCAATGTTTGCTTTTTGTTTGCCTGGGTGGGGGACCCCCAGCAATCTAATATTGATGACCAGACCTCTACTAAGGACTAATTAGTGGGTAGGCCATTTAGTCAATTATATAATTTGTAATATAGCAAATAGCTAAAAATTATTTTATAATGGGTGAACAAGTAGCCCTTGAATACTTCATGACAACCTTAGGTCCTAAGTCTGGCGCGCTACTGTGTTGAGAATGTGCAGTCTTTGTAGCTAAAGCCACCTACCAGTGACATAAAGGTCAATATCGTGGTTAACAGCAAATTACCATTTCTGTAAAACAAAGTTATTTCATTGTATGATTGTATGATGAAAGCAATACAATTTTCTAATATACTTTATACACTAATTCCTGGTTGTTTACTAGAGCTCCCATGTATTGGGAATGTTGACTCTTTCAGGGTTAAATATTTGTCTTGATCATGAGCTGGATGCACAGGTGCACAGCTCGTTACAAGTCAATGCTTTGATTCGCTGACTGTAACGAGTTGTGCATCTGTGTGCCCATCACAGGACCAGAACAAATATAAACCATTCTAAAACTGGAATATTTTTTATTTTTACGCTTATATTTTTTCTTCCCTCTCTTAAAAAAGTCATTTTTTTTTAATTCTTCTGCAGGCGTAGCCATATGAGAGCTTGTTTTTTGCAGGGCAAGTTGTAATTTTGAATGACACCATTCATTTTACTGTGCTATGTAATTCAAAACAGTCAAAAAATTTCAACTGGGGTAAAATAGTTAAAAAAAAAACTTAATTTCTGCCATTGTTTTTTGGATTTTGTTTCTACAACATTCAATCTCCAGTAAAAGCAACCAAGCAATATCATTCTCCGTGTCACTATAATTCTGTCGATATCAAGCTTGTGTGTTTATTTTTTTTTCTGCTTTGTTCTTAAAAAAATACTGAACCATGTATTAAAAAAATGTGTTGCCTTTTTCTTAGGCCCATCCATGCAGCTGCGCTGAGCTGTACTTTTTCTTGATATAATTTTGGGGGTATATACAACATTTTAATCACCTGTAATGTCTTATTTTTGGAAAGTACAATAGTTGAAAAATGGCAATTCTGGTGTTTTGATTTACCATTCTTTTAGGTTTTTAACATATGCTCCAAATAATTTTATATTTTGAAAGATCGAACAGTTTGAACAGTTTTGGAAATTCGGCCAAATATACACATGTGGTCAAAATTGTTGGTACCCCTCGTTTAATAACACAAAAACCCACAATGGGCACAGAAATAACTTGAATCTGACAAAAGTAATAATAAATAAAAAAATCTATCAAAATGGACAAATGAAACTTACACATTGCTTTTCAACCATGCTTCCACAAAATTTTTAAACAAAAAAAACTCATGAAATAGGCCTGGACAGAAATGATGGAACCTTAACTTAATATTTTGTTGAACAACCTTTTGAGGCAATCACTGCAATCCAACGATTCTTGTAACTGTCAATGAGACTTTTGCACCTCTTCATAGGTATTTTGGTCCACTCCTCAAGAGCAAACTGCTCCAGTTGTCTCGTGTTTGAAGGTTGCCTTTTCCAGATGGCATGTTTCAGCTCTTTCCAAAGATGTTCAATAGGATTTAGGTAAGGGCTCATAGAAGGCCACTTCAGAATAGTCCAATGTTTTCCTCTTAGCCATTCTTGGGTGTTATTAGCTGTGTGTTTTGGGGCATTATCCTGTTGCAAGACCTGCGACTGAGACGACGCTTTTGGACACTGGGCAGCACATTGCTCTCTAGAATCCCTTGATAGTCTTGAGATTTCATTGTACTCTGCACAGATTCTAGACACCCTGTGCCAGATGCAGCAATGCAGCCCCAGAACATAACAGAGCCTCCTCCATGTTTCACAGTAGGGACAGTTTTCTTTTCTTGATATGCTTCATTTTTCCATCTGTGAATATAGAGCTGATGTGCCTTGCCAAAAAGTTCCATTCTTGTCTCATCTGTCCATAGGACATTCTCCCAGAATCTTTGTGGCTTGTCACCATGTAGTTTGGGAAATTCCAGTCTGGCTTTTTTATGATTTTTTTTTTCAACAATGGTTTCCTCCTTGGTTATCTCCCATGAAGTCCACTTTGGCTTATACAACGACGGATGGTGCGATCTGACACTGATGTTCCTTGAGCTTGAAGTTCACCTTTAATCTGTTTAGAAGTTTTCCTGGGCTGTTTTGTTACCATTCGTATTATCCGTCTCTTTGATTTGTCATCAATTTTCCTCCTGCGGCCACATCCAGGGAGGTTGGCTACAGTCCCATGGATCTTAAATTTCTGAATAATATGTGCAACTGTAGTCACTGGAACATCAAGCTGCTTGGAGATGGTCTTATAACGTTAACCTTTTAACATGTTTGTCTACAATTTTCTTTCTAATTTCCTGAGACAACTCTTTCCTTTGCTTCCTCTGGTCCATGTTGAGTGTGATACACACCCTATCACCAAACAGCACAGTGAGTGTCCGCAGGCCCTTATACAGGCCCACTCACTGATTCCAAGATTATAGACACCTGTGATGCTAATTAATGGACACACAGTGATTTAACATGGCCCTTTTGTCACATTATTTTCAGGGGTACCACCATTTCTGTCCAGGCCTAAGTATGGCTGAAAAGCAATGTCTGACTTTCATTTGTTCATTTTCATTGATTTTTGATTTATTATTACTTATGTCAGATTCAAGTTATTTCTGTGACCATTGTAGATTTTTCTGTCATTACACGAGGGCTACCAACAATTCTGACCACGTGTGTAGTTACCGTAATAAACGTTTGCCATTCTGACATCGGATGACAGTCATCTTTAGTCATCCAGACTAGTCTTATTTAGATGTATTTTAGCTATGCATATGCCTTTTAGCCAGTTACACCTCAAATCATAGTAACATAAGTCTATTAGTCGTTAGTCTATCTAGTGCAACCAATATCCTGCAGTGCTGATCCAGAGGAAATCCTATAAAGAAATGTAACTAAACAGAGCTGCACCTGAACTGAATATAATAAATGTGATAGAATGAAATGACCGAACCTTGTCAGACTATATAGAGGACGCTGCTCTACCGATCTGTGACAAGCAGCCGGGTATGGCTCGCAGCTTGTGTGCTGGCAATCTCAGTAAAATGGATTTCAAAGCTTTTCTGCTCGTAGGAGGTAAATTATCAATGACCCAGTGCTGCTCTTACAGCAAGAGTGATGAAACCTTTACTTTAAGATGGCTTATTTGGATTTTATTCATAACGTGAGGAGTCTGGCTTCCAGCAATACAGGTGCTGAATGAGCACATCCAGCGAAGTAACGGCAGTGTCAGATTTGCTTGTGGCATGGAACTTTTCAATGGCTATTTTTGAAGACTTCACCTTCTCGGTTCCATCATCGTCTGAGCTAAAACTTTAATAATGCCAGCCTCTTACACCATAGAATATGTTGCACCGAAAGCTGCTTTCATTGTAATGCTGACTAAGAAAATTTTCAATTAGAAATTTTCTGTTTGGAGTCATTTTGAAGATTTTATGCCATGAACGTACAACGCCACATGCCATCCTGTGGTGAAATGTTGGTGCTGTAGACTATCTAGTCTATAGGTGAAGTAAACACTTGTATGCACTCCCTTAAAGGGGTTATCCACTTCTAGGACAACCCCTTCTTTATCAAAATGTTTGGCCTCTATAAAATAACAAAGCTTATATTACTCACCTCCCGTGCTGGCGCCGTTCCTACAGTGTTGTCACTTGCTCTCCCCAGGTCACCCGTGCGGTGTTGTGACATATGACCCCAGCGTCCAAGGGGTATGACTAGAAGTTGTTCAAGAAGTGGACAACTTCTTTAATGGGACCCTCGAACAAAGAATTAGGGTTCATTCAGACATCAGTGATTTTTCTTATATGCACGAAAATGTCCACGCGTCGTCAGTGTTTTTGATCAAAGTGTCAGTGTGTCAGGTCATACCATCAATTTTTCTCTGATAAAAACAAAATCTGATGGCAGTTTGTCTAGCTTTCTCAGTGTCCCATCCCCTGTTTCTCCTCCTTCTCCTATCTATCACTCCGTGGCATCCCAGTGCTGTCCGATATTTAAACAAACTTTTAGACTTTCATTGTCAAGTTTGATCTGACACTCTGATCAATGTCAGACATGTCGTCACAATTTTGCGTGCACCACTCAGTCGACAAACAATCACTGAACAGGTGACGAGCCTCATAGACTGTCATAGGTACAAGTGGTAGCAATGAAAAAAAAAAACAGATAGCATTCATACGTGAAAAACTGACCTGTGAATGAGCCCTTAGGTTGGGTTTAGATTTGGCAGAATTGTTGCAAATTTTTTATAGAGTTTACAAAGAAAATCCATGACAGCTGTAGAGGAGACTAGCTTCACACCACGTTCTCTTCCCTTTTCAGCACTCCATTTGGGACTTCCGTATGAATAAAATAGTATTCATCTATTCCCCCAAACGTAACCATTGACTCCAGTGAGGCGAATGGAGGCTAAAATATGAAACCTTTTTAGAAGGACATTTTAGTGAAATCTACTATGCTAATGTATCCAGCTAAAAGCGATGGCCGCCGCTAGAAAGGATATCAAATAAAAAAATAAGATCTAAAGTTTTTTAGAAACAGCGCCAGTATTACTCAGCATGTGTGTCTGGTATTGCAGCTCACCTCCATTTAATTAAATGTGATCAATCCCTATTACACCTAGTTCATTCACTCAAATGAGTCATAAGAGGCCAGATTTACTGAGCATTGTTAATCTTCTGTCACCTTTCTGGACATTTAACAGCTCATTCATTTCAATGCTGCATAAGGACATATTTGCCAAGACTGTGTGGCGGTTAATATACAGTAATTCTGCCTGGGAAAGTGAACACACAGTGTGGATGGGGCAATTTATATTGTCACTGGACAGACATAAACTCATACCTAATAATACACGACATGTGCCCAGTGTTCTTTCATCTTGGGGCAGTTCACACAATCACCTCGAGCAAATGTATGTGAGGAATGAATTGTGCAGGTACCATCACTAGGTACATGGTCCAATAGGCAACCACTAATGGTCGACTTGGAACCCTCTGTGATGTGCCCTGGTAAATACAAATGAGGTAATCTCCCAAAATTGTTTTCGGGCAGATTTGTCAAATTCGGCAAGCCAATTCAATTTGGTCTGAGTAAAAGTGTTCTGAATCGAAAACGCTCTGCTGCTCTTTCTTCTAATAAATGAAAAGAAAGTAAGGAATGAGTTGAAAATAACCCCCATGTGACTGCGCAAGAATAATCACAGGTCTCGGCGGTGCCAGAACCAAAGTCTGGAATAGAGGCCCAAATAGTTAGTGCAGCTGCATATGGAAAGATGAGCATAATGTGTTTTTTCATGTTAACACTTCACAGCCCTCAAAACAATCCAACTAAATGGTGGCTGGCTGATCGCCAATTTTCTAGATTCCTTCAAATTGATCCTTTAAAAATGTTTCAGGAAATTCAAAATTTATTTGATTTATAACAGATTGATTTACTCATCTCTAATGGTAACCAGTCGGTGCATCTTGATCACACTGTGGCCTACCAATGTCACTATCTGTCATCTAGGGCAGGGTTCCCCAACTCCAGTCCTCAAGGCCCACCAACAGATCATGTTTTCAGGATTTCCTTAGTATTGCCCAGGTGATAATTGCTTCGCCAGTGCAATACAAAGGAAATCCTGAAAACAAGACCTGTTGGTGGGCCTTGAGGATTGGAGTTGGGGAACCCTGATCTAGGGGATGTCCTGCCAAGATCAGGAGCTATCTCTAAGGCCACTCTCACACTATCAGAATTTGGTGAGTTTTTTACCTAAGTATTTGTAAGGGTGTGTTTCCACATAGTGGAAACATTCAGTATTTGCTGCAGATTGAACGCTATGTATAGCCGCAGCGTTTAATCCACACCAGATTTTACAGCATAGTGGTGGGGATTTTATGAAATCCCGTCTCCACTATGCGTCCTAATACATGGGTGACACACCTGCGAAACTTGACATGTGGCGCATCTTTTTAGACCACAGCATGCCTGTTTATCTTGCGGAGACGCTCAGTCTCCGCAAGGTAAACAGCCTACTCTCTGGATACGATGCGGCGATTCCGGATGTGTAAAATGAGCAAATCCGGAATCACCGCGCGTACAGAAGGGGGCGGCGCTTTGGGCGGAGTGGAGTTTCTGCTCCGTCCAAAGCGCACACATTACAGTATGTGGAAACGTACCCTAAGCCTAAACCAGGAGTGGGTGATAAATACAGAAGTGGTGACGTGTTTCTATAACACTTTTCCTCTGATTGTTCCACTCCTGATTGTGGCTTACAAATACTGATGTAAAATACTGACCAAATACTGAACATGAGAACGTGGCCTAACCCTGACAGTTTGGGCAGTTATTTGACTGTGTATTATTGCTGTCCATTTTTTCTTGGATGGCCCATGGTCCCAAAGAATTTCACTGATCCATATACATATACTTGTTAAGAACGGATCTTAATTGCCTAAGTCAAATTTATCATTGTTTTACGCCACTTTTTACACCCATGTTTAGTAGCTGCAGTAAAACTTAAAAATGAATAGAAAAGGAGACATGGTTAATCTTTTATCATGAATATCAACATATTTATGATTGCATTCCTACGTTAAATTTTGAAGAAAAAAGTTACATATAATAAACAGGTCACACTTGATTCAGTTGTAATTTGTATTGCAACCATTTTTTATGGTGAATGATTTGCACCAGTTTTAATAAAAAGCACTCTGGCATGAGATGCACCTAACTAATTAATGGACGTCCACGCGAGCCAAAAATACAAGGTTTTTTTTTAACTATAGTTTACACTATCTATAGTAGTATATAAATAGACTTCATCATGGTTTGCACCAGAAAGTGGCACAACGCTGTGTTAAATGCCCCCCCCCTACACACAGTACCCAATGCTCACTTCAAACATTAGGAATAGTGATGAGTGAGCGTGCTCGGAAAAGGTGTTCCATGCTCGGGTGGTAACTGAGTATCGCGGGGACTCGACCATCATATTCAAGCACACTTAACATACTCTAAAAGCATGGATGTGGAAACCACAAAAACACGACCAAAAGATCCTTTATCTTAATATAAATGTTTCTTTATTAGAAAGGACATAAAGAACAAGAAGGCAGACATGTGCAAAATGCAAACAAAAGTGCAAGTAGTGCCTGAAGACCGCCTGGACCAACACCAGACACAGAGGAAAGGTAGAGAGATATACAAATCTAAAAGCACAAAAGCACGGTCGGATAACACCTTATCCAAGCACGCTCGCTCATCACTAATTAGGAAGTGTGCCAATTAGCGTGCATAAGGGAAGGGACGGCTGTAGAGTATCTAATCCAAATTCAGAAAAAGACACTTTGATTGCACTCTGATCGATTCTCTTGGATAAGGAGAGGATGGAGCAAACAATGTCTCAATTTTCTCCTTTCTGTCAGTCTGTGAAAATCAGACTACACTCAGATTTCATCCAAGTACAGTCCAATGTTTTCCACGGACTCATTGATTTGCATGGCCGAGTGCAATCCAAATATCAGATCAAACTCACTTTTATTTCCTTGGACATTCTCTGTCTGAATAAAAAATTAGACGTGTGCACAGCCCCATAGCCAAACATTGGTCGTTGGATGTTTTGTCAAATCGCTTTTGGACCGAAAATACACTCGTCTGCACTCACCCTAAAAAAATGCCAATTTGAGCAAAATTTTGCACCCTTTGACACATTGTTCTCCGGATCTAATCTAATATTGGGAAATGTCTAAAAACTTGCGCTGTCTGATTTGGAGTACACTAAGGATTTGGTGCAAATTGTGCCATAAAAAAATAAATACAATGAATTATAATATATTAATTTGCGATAATCCAAGCATTTTCTGCCAATCCATAAATACCATAAAAAATAGTTGAGCCCAATTTCATAGATATTTCTTTCTGTGCATGACTATGTTTCTAACCTCTCATATCCAGACTACATAGGTGCCGCACCTTTTTATTTTTCACGTTGCTCCAGTAGAGTTTCAGCCAAATCCAAAGGAGCTCCTAAAAGCCTGTAATGAGACACTTGGCTCCGCTCCACATACAATAAGTTAACTGACAGCTGGACGACTTGACGGTTCTTAAGATCAGTTTTGGTATAATGGTTCTCCGCATCTGCACTGAAGTTGCTCCATGGAGACAATAATCTGATAAATGTGCCCAGATGGCTCTTAAACCATTGCTGAATCAGTGTCCCTTACTGCTAAGGTCACTATAATTGGTGTATCTATGCAGCTAAAACAACTTTCTAAGCGGTGGTGACATTTTGCTGCGCTACTTGAGATAAGTGCCCGGGTAATGTGGGCAGACACAGTCCTATAGATCCCAAAAATAGTAAGTGTCACCGTCCTGCTGTTATCTCCTTTATTTCTGTGCAATTTGTTTTCAAGGAGCCGCCGGATCCTAAGTGCTTTCTATTACTCATACAATATGTAGCTACATACCCGAGAATAAGTACGTTTATCTCTTCATGCCCCGCTCCGGCAGGTAATTAATTTGTAGCCGTTGTGTCAGTGTGCTCAATAGTGGCATTACCTGGTTAAATCTCCCAAAGACATTTTGTGCCGGTCCAATTATGGGCGCATTGAAAAGCCGTTAAAGCACTCTAAATTTCCGTGCATGGAGGCTGGCTGACATTTCAGCTTAATTCTGATAAATAATACCCCGGACGCCAGAGGGGCTTTTATTTACCAATAATTTGTATATTCATTCTTACCAAGCAAGAGAAATAAAAGCAGGATTAATTACTCCAGGAGAGATTTTCTTTGAATGTAACAGAAAGCTTGAAGATATATTGTCCGCTGTTCCCTGACTCGTGGGTTTAACACATCGGCTCCTGAGTTCTTATTTGCTTTTACGGTATTTTAGTATATTTTTGCATTTTTGATATTTGCATATGTTACAGCGAACAAAGGTCACTCTCTGCATAATAAATATTATACAAGTTTCTGCTATATTTTCTGCATGCATTCTTTTTTTAATTTTTTTGCGATTTCTGTTTGCTGTCATTTACACTCAAGTCACAGCAACGTATTTTCTCTCATCCCAGAAAATTGGGCCGATTATGTGATCAGAGTGTGATCCGATTTTCTTGGACGAGGAGAAGATGGAGAAAAATATTTCCTCCATCTTCTCCATTCTATTAGTCTGTGAAAATCGCACTGCACTCGGATATCATGGAATGTAGTCTGATGCTTTCCACGGACTCATTGACTTGCATTTCCAAGTGCGGTCTGATAATTGGATCCAACTTGGGCATGCTGCTATTTTTTTTTCAGACTGGTTCAGTCCAAGGTAAAAAGCAGACACATGCATGACCCCATAGAATAACATTTGTGCAAGTGAGATCCGATGTTTTGCACTCAGACTGAAAATAAGATCATGTATACATTTCTTGCTTAGTGCCAGTGAATAAAATTTGTTCTAAAGTTCTCGTTTCAGAAATCATTTCCTGATATGTACAGTTTGTTTTACAGAGCCAAACTGTGCTTTATTACACTCCCTGGGTCTAGCGTTGAGTCTCTCCGCCACTGCCCTGGTATCCGTTACTTGGCTGCAGTGGTGACTTAATGATGACAACGTTGCAGCTAATCTGTGAGCTCATCGGCACAGAGTGGCTGATACTGTATACAAAGCTCAGTTATTGTCTGCAGCGATGTGGGTGTGTCATCATCACTGCAGCCAAGTAACAGAGGTCGGGGCAGAGGCGGAGATACTGCACTGGACCCCCGGAATATTAAATGAAACACAGGAGGTTTTCTTCTTTACAACAAACTGGAAAAGTCCGGAAAAGTTTTCTGAAAGCGTAAGACCTCTTTAAATCATATGATGGACATGTAAGTTCAGGGTTCAATAGAAAATAGAGAGTCCTTATAGCTTTACTGCATGAAAAGACCACAGCATTTCTTGGCTGCAGTGAAGAAAATGTTATTGATCTGTCAGCATATCATACCACTCTCTTTACTAAGCGTCCAACACACTGCTCTTAGCAGACCATGATAAAAGTCCAGGAAGGCCAAAATGTTGGCCATTTTGTTTTGTTGATTTCATTGTTAAATTAGTTAATTATCAGAAATTTACTACTGATCTCTACTTATTGTAGAATCATGGAATCATAGAATGTTAGAGTTGGAAGGGACCTCCTGGGTCAGCTGGTCCAACCCCCTGCTCAAAGCAGGATTCTGTCAGGAACACCGCACTGCACTTGCTCACTGAGCCAGTGCGGGTGTCCTGAGTACAAAGACAGTACTCAAAGATACTTGTGGAGCAGGGCAGCAGCGGTGACAATGCGTGCTTCAGAGTATCAGGACCTGAAGCACATGACTGCTGGGGGCGTGGCCTAAGCTCCACAGATCTAGGAGCTGCAGGGAAACTCCTAGAAAGGTAACTACGGGACAATGTCACCAAGGGGCATAGACAGAGACAGAAACCAGATGAAGCCAGGGTCAAAGAACAAGATAGAAATACAGTACCACAGGGTTTAGACAGAAAGGATAGTCAGGACGTAGCAATAGGTCAGAAAACCAGAATGGGCAATAGACGGCACAATATGGACAAACTGCAACGGAGTAACGATAGCCAAGCCAGGAGGTCAGAACCGGAGAAGACAACAGTACCAAAGCGAGAGACGGAGTACAGAGTGAGGGAACAGGCCGGGTCATACACGGGAAGCAAACAAGCAATGCAGAATACACGCACACCAGGGGTCAGACACACCAGAACAACAGTATAGCTGACAGAGAACCCTGGTAAAGAGTGAGTATAAATACCCCTCCCAGATCCAGAAAGAGGCCACGAACACTTAACCCTGTGAGTGCAGGGCAAGAACCCTGTTCAAACCATGACAGATTCACTCTGTTTGAAGGCTTCCATGGAAGGAGAACTCACCACCTCTCGTAGCAGCCTGTTCCACTCATTGATCACCCTAACTGTCAAAAAGTTTTTTTCTTATATCTAATCTGTGTCTCCCATTCAGTTTCATCCCATTGCTTCTAGTCTTTTCTTGTGCAAATGAGAATAAAGATGATCCTTCTAGAATGTGACAGCCCTTGAGATATTTGTAGACAGCTATTAAGTCTCCTCTTAGTCTTTTTTTTTGCAAGCTAAACATTCCTAAATCCTGTAACCATTCATCATAGGACATGGTTTACAGACAGGTCACCATTCTGGTCATTCTTCTCTGCCCACTGCTCCAGATTATTTATATCTTTTTGAATTCTGTCTCTCTTCTCTAGTATTAGCTATCCCTCCTAGTTTTGTGTCATCAGCAAATTTAATGAGTGTACCCTAAATTCCTTTATCTAAATCATTGATAAAGATGGTGAGCAATACAGTACCTAGGACAGAACCCTGTGGTACCCCACCTGAGACATTCTTCCAACTGAATGTGCAGCCATATACGACCACTCTTTGGGTCCAATCACTGAGTCAGTTATGAATCCACCTAACAGTTACCTTGTCCATTCCATACTTCGTCATTTTTTCAATAAGGATGGTGTGAGATACTTTGTCAAATGCTTTGCTGAAGTCAAGATATACTATATCTACAGCATTTCCCTGATCCACCCAGTCAGTGATTCTGTCATAGCAGGAAATAGTTAGTCTGACATGACTTATTAGTTACAAACCCATGCTTACTCTGGTTAGCATGGGATTGTAACTAATAACTAAATGCAAATGCAAAGATCTTGCAAAATTCCTGTTTTGATTAATCCACTGCACGAAAAGGCAAAACTACACTCGGGACCTCTCTCTGTGGTGAGAGTAACTTGTTTGGCCATAATAACAAAGCGGCTATGTCTCCAATTTTTTCAATACATTACTCAAACATTACTAAATACAATGTTGCTTGAAAGTTTGTGAGCCCTTCAGAATTTTCCATAATTCTGTAAAAATTTGACCTAAAACTACATCACATTTTTCACAAAAATCCTAAAAGTAAATAAAGAGAACCAAATCAAATTAGTCAAAAATTTTAGACTTTGCAATTTTTTATTGACGAATATAATCCAATATCGCATCTGTGAGTGGCAAATGTAAGTGAACCTTTAGCAGACAATTTTAAGGTGAAATTATTTTCAATCAATGGGATAACAATCAAGTGTGAGTAGGCAACCTGTTTTATTTAAAGAACAGGAATCTATCAAAGTCTGATCTTCACATTTCAAGTTTGTAGAAATGTAACATGGCACAAATAAAATACATTTTTGAGGAGCTGGGCAAGCTCATTAGGCTGGAAAAGATTAAAAAATAAAGACTTACGACTCCACTAATTCACAGTCAGACAGGTTGTGTAAAATGGATAAAATTACCATTCTTAGCCTGCCCTGCAGTGGTTGACCAAAAAAGATCACTCTAAGAGCAAGATATATAATAATCTGCAAGGTTACAAAGAAACCCAAGGTAACTTTTAAGCAACTAAAAGCCTCTCTCACATTAGTTAATGTTAATATTCAAGAGTCTATCATCAAGAGGACACTGAACTACAATGTTATGCTTGGCAGGCATCACAATCTTTCAAGAAACACTTTGTGTGACTGTAGATTTGTGAATCCACCCAACTGAGAGGATTCGCCGGTTTCTGTGCCGAGACTGGAGGGTGTGTATGACTTATGCATACTCCAGGCCAGAGTCCGACTAGTGGGAGTGGTCTGGCTCACACGACTTATCGATTTGGACCTGACAACCCATTTAAAGATTGATCATTAGTTTTTTTTTTACTTCCAAAAATTTGCCATATTTCTGTTTTGCTATGGCAGTCCTTTCTGCAGAAATCAAGGGATGTAGCTGGGGTGGGAATTTATTGCATGTAAAATGGGTAGTGTAGAAATGCCAGTAAAAATCCAATAGAACTGGGAGGAAGATGGTCCTTCTACAGTGGTGCACACTGAAACTTTGCTCTGATAGAATAACATCCACTGTACTATATTGCTGAAAAATGTGCAGTCATATTTTTGATCATGAGGATCTTGGTGCTCTTCAGGTTTGAACAAATAATCAGAACTAGATCCCCCTTTTATCTGTTATTCTATCATTAAAATTAGCAGGAACACCATAGACACAACACCAGTGTCATTATCAAACATGTTTTTCAGTGACAGGTAATCTTAGGAAGACACTGATGACCTTTACCAATCACAAATCAGTTGTGATGTAAAAATGAGAAAAAAATCATCAGTGAAATTTTCAATTTTTCTCTCTCTCTCTCTCTATATATATATATATATATATATACTGTATATAATAAAATGAATGTCGAGAAAGTTGGGAAAATTTAAGAGGTTTTCCAATTTAGAGGAAACAGAGAATTATAGAGCATTTTACAAACTTTGGATCTAACTCCTCTTGCGCCCTTATAACCCAAAGGAAAAATACCAATGTGCGCCACGGTGCATACTGTCAACTACATGACACAGTGCTGTGCTGGAGTCAAGGGCCCTTTACCATGATAGCAACGAAGCAAGAGAGGAAAGTGCTGCTGTGCTCATTGACCTGCTTCTGCTGAGATGGATATGAGCGCTCACCCCTATGTATAGCCGAATCTCTCCTATAACTGTGCTTGTAAGCAAAGCAAGACTAGGGAGTGGTCATATTAATGTTGATGGCCGTGCCT
This sequence comes from Dendrobates tinctorius, assembly GCF_039654945.1. Classification (NCBI taxonomy): domain Eukaryota; kingdom Metazoa; phylum Chordata; class Amphibia; order Anura; family Dendrobatidae; genus Dendrobates; species Dendrobates tinctorius. The sequence goes on along the minus strand of NW_027361752.1, from coordinate 4,701,137 downwards.
CTGTGTGAGTCCCCCTAGCACCCCAGACATGGGTTCTTCTATCACTTTAGGACCTGCGAGTTCTTGAGAGTGGAGGGGATGCAGCCCTGATTTTGTTTTCCAGCAGTGTTTCCTGATACCCAATTGCGTAAGGAACTACTGCCAACTGCATCCATTTGAGTTGAGTCCTGCCACAGTTTCCAGCACAGCAAGAAGCCAGTGTCCAAATTCACGGGAAATACAGATGGACAACTTGAATCTTTCAGTACTAAAAGACTGTTTAAACCAAGCACAAGGTGCTCAGTGCTCTCACGGCAGGGCTTAAAGGTTTAGTGCACCTTCCTATTTTTTTTTTCCATCTATGAGAGTTATCAATCAAGGAAGTAAGGGCTGAGATAGATACCAAACCTATAGAATAGAGGTTGCCCTGAATTTCTTGGCCACGCCAAGGGTGCCCTGAATTGCCAAGGGTGCACTGAATGCTTGTGCTTAGTTTGATCAGTCATTTTGTGACTTCATTTAATCAATGTCTTCTTTACTCTAAGAATTAATGGAGATCCCAAAAGTCAAAACCCACCAATTAAACAGTGATGGCATATCCTGGTAACATGCAATTAGTTTTAAAGATTTTTTCCATCTGTAGACATGTGGAGTTCAGCAAACTGATGGTTTTTGCTTTAAAGTATCAATGCAAATTCTTATAGGGGATCCTCTTTTTCGTTGTCAAATTATGGTGCTTCTTTCGAGGCGTTCTACTATAGAAAAGAGAGAATTATTAAGCTTGATATATTGTGGAATAAAAAATAAACAAAGTAAAATACTCAATTAAATGTAGTCTGCATTTGGACATCCTCAATCAGGAGATGATCTAAAATTGAAGAAATGGCGTTGCTTAGTGACGTTTCCTACTCTATTGTGCATTTTATTGGCGTCTTCATATTATCAGACCAGATCATTTATTTCTCTCTGTTCCCGAATCCTGTGACTCGGTAATTAATTATCCATTGCGTTTATATTTACAGTGGGATGCTATCACAGAAATGGATGAATATAATCGGCCTATTCATACATACCAGGTATGTAACGTCATGGAGGCAAATCAGAACAACTGGCTTCGTACCAACTGGATCTCTCGGGATGCTGCGCAAAAAGTGTTTGTCGAGATGAAATTTACACTCAGGGACTGTAACAGTATTCCTTGGGTAGTGGGCACCTGCAAGGAGACATTTAACCTTTACTACATGGAATCTGATGAGACACACGGACAAAAGTTCAAGCCAAGCCAATATAGCAAGATAGATACCATTGCCGCTGACGAAAGTTTCACACAGATGGATTTGGGTGATCGTATCCTTAAACTCAACACAGAAGTGCGAGAGGTGGGTCCCATTACGAAGAAAGGATTTTACCTTGCTTTCCAAGACATCGGAGCCTGCATTGCTTTAGTCTCTGTAAGAGTCTACTACAAAAAATGTCCGTACATGGTGCGCAACTTGGCCATGTTTCCTGACACCATTCCAAGGGTTGATTCATCTTCGCTCGTTGAAGTAAGAGGGTCCTGTATAAAGTATGCAGAAGAGAGGGACACTCCGAAATTATATTGTGGAGCTGATGGGGACTGGCTTGTGCCACTTGGACGTTGCGTCTGCAGTGTTGGCTATGAGGAGTTGGATGGAATCTGCCATGGTAAGTGATGGTTGACCCTTTTGAGTAGATTTTACAAAATGAAATTGCTTTTTAAAAGTCTTTTCTATTTTTGTTACTGTTATATCTTTAGATGAAAAGAGAATCTAGTAAATTAATTGGTATAGAATAGAAATTATTCATTAAGGGATACGCTTAGGGGGGTGTTAAGTATTAAAAAAAATATTTTCATCAGAACTCTCATTAAGGGGATTACATACAGAACGGAGGTTTTACTACAGCTTCATTGTGCTATGGAAACCTATATGCCTCTGTGGAATGTTGGACCATGATCCTTTGGATAATAGATATACGGATAAACGCTCCAAACGTGAAACTCATAAGTACTCATCTATCTTCTCAACTGCTGTGGAGCCAAAATGAGGGGATGGTCTTGAGGTCATTATGATATCATTTGGTTTAAATTCTGGTTCCACTACATGTGATAGTGAGAAATCACACCAATCGCCATAAATTGATCAATTGTGTACCATGTTGCTCCCTGGCTATTCCCAGGCTGCAATTCTGCAGCAAGGAGATGTTGAATAGAGTTATGCATTCACCCTTGCTCCTCTAGAAAAAGTCTATGGCACTGAAGATGGGAAGATAGACTGTGCTGTTCCGAGTGCTTCGTCTATTGCCATAGACATGATTGTAAAAGTATGGCACGTGTGCCTTCTATAGATCTATTCACCTCCTACTGGTAGTGGTCATTAGGCTAGGAGAGAACAGAAAGTGACACAAGCCCACCATTTTGGTAATTATTAGGGGTCTCCCCTAGTAGCCCTGAATTCCTTAATTAGTTATTTGAAAATTGATTTTCTCTGACAACTCGTTTAAGGTGTATTCCTCGGCAGTTTACCTGGCAAGTCATGATCTCTGCGATGCTAATGAGATCCTCAGTGTACTCTCTAAGCCACTAGTCAGGCTCTATTTGTTATACTATTATGTACTTTGGAAGCTTCTCTAATGTTTTTTAAGATGTTCCTAACAGATGTTTTACAGGGAAATGTTTGTTTTATAGCGCATTTCGTAAGGTTATAAAAGCCTACAGTATGAATTATCAAGATAATACTTTGGCAAGCACTTTCACTTGTTTCAGTGTTATTGGGTCCTGTGTTATAGTATATCATTACTTTAGGATGAATCTCACAGAAGCGTTATACTGGGGTAATATGGGCGAAAAATCCTGGTCTGACTGTGGGTCTGACAACTCAGACTAACAGCATGATAAGGATCTGTGATAGCCGTAATTCATGTGATCAGACCAGTGGTATAGTATTTTTGCATAATTGGCCAGGTCTATGTTGAAGGGATTGTACAATAGAAAACATACCGTACATCCCATCCGCAATAATAATATAATAATAATTTTATTTCTATAGCGCCAACACATTTCGCAGAACTTTTCATTTTAGAGGGGACTTGTGCAGACAATAAGAAACATTACAGAACAACAGTAATCACATAAATCAACAGATATCAAGAGGAGTGAGGGCCCTGCTCACAAGCTTACAATCTATGAGGAGATAGGGGAGACACGAAAGGTGGATGGTAACAATTGCTTTCTTTGTTCTGACCAGCCATCTATAATAATAAATGCATGTTGTAACAACTTCCGTCCAGTTGTAACTGGTGACGTCACAGCACACCTCTTGCCATGTTAACCTTCAACACACCACTCCTCCTCAACACACACCTCCTCAACACACACTCCTCTCACCTTTCACCATCTCCACTCACGTCCACTCACTCTTTCATTCCACATACAACCCTTTCTCTCACTCCGTCTCTCATACTCACGCTGTCATCACCGCTGCTCCACGATCCCCGGCATCTTCTTCCGCCGGCGCCATCCTGGATCCAGACGTCATCCACGCCGGCGACATGTTCTTGCGACGACGCCATCTTGAGTATCGTGAAATCCCGCGATACTCAAGATGGTGTCACCGCAAGAACATGTCGCCGGCATGGACAACGTCTGGATTCAGGATGGCGCCGGCGGAAGAAGATGTCGGGGATCGTGGAGCAGCGGCGATGACGGCGTGAGTATGAGAGACAGAGTGAGAGAAAGGGTCGTATATGGAGTGAAAGAGGGGGGGGACGTGAGTGGAGATGGTGAAAGGTGAGAGGAGTGTGTGTTGAGGAGGTGTGTGTGTTGAGGGTTAACATGGCAAGAGGTGTGTCACTATCCTCCCGATGCAATAGCATCGGGCCTTAATCTAGTAGTGTAATAAATCAAGTGTTCATATATAGTGCTGCATGAACTGGTTACCATCCAGTATGTGTAAAAGTATAGATACAGAGGTCTATTAAATGCATAAAGGGCATGAAAACAGATGATACGAGGATCCTAGTTTTGAAGAATATTTTGTATGGGCATCACAGGGATAGTTAGATAAATATGCTGAGGCGGTAGGCTAGTCTGAAGAAATGCGTTTTTAGGGCACGCTTAAAACTGTGGGTATTGGGGATTAATCGAATTGTCCTGGGTAGTGTATTCCAAAGAATTGGCGCAGCACTTGAGAAGTCTTGGAGATGGGAATGGGAGGTTCTGATTATTGAGGATGTTAATCTTAGGTCATTAGCAAAACGGAGGGCACGGGAAAGGTGGTAGAATGAGACAAGGGAGGAGATATTGGGTGGTGCTAAACTGTGGAGCACTTTGTGGATGAGTGTGATGAGTTTATATTGAACTCCGGAGTGGATGGGTAACCAGTGCAATGACTGGCACAGGGTAGAGGCATTGGTGTAGTGAGATTGGTAATAAATGTATGACCACTGAGGTATTACCGAATAGACCTTTACCTATTAAATGGAGCGTTGGTGAGCATGGGTGATCATAGTTCCAGTCATTGTCTTTACAACCAGTGAACACTTCCACTCTATTCACACAATGGATTTTGGGGTCCCTCTTATGTCTCATGTATCCTCATCAATGCTGTTGTGCAAGTTTCTAAAAAAAAAAAGAACCAAAGACTTAATTGTCACGTATGACCTTGTACACCTTTAGGGGCACTTTACTACTTGTCTTTTTGCAATGCAGAGGTGCATGAAAGCTAAAACAAAATGCATTGTACTTAAATGAACTCTTGTAGGTGCCAATCTATTAAGCTGTAAGGGATATGTAAATTTATGCAAATGTTTTGAGTGCTTTCTCATCTGCAAAGAGTTCTCATGATTTCTGCACAAGGCTTCATTAGGAAATCTAAAATCTGAACACCTTCTAAGGTTGTATTTATATAAGGCATAATCATTCTAAAATCAAAAGTTATCCAATGTAATCTAATCAAATTAATTCATCTAATATTTGGTGTCTCAATTCATCAGTACTTTCAAGTCACTTTTCAGAATTAGCTATCCGGTGAGTGTTTATGAGAAATAACACTAATTCTGGCCAATATATGACTTGCATTATATGACGAAGTCACTCGGTTGGCTCCCGCGCATGCTCGAGTAACACCTTATCTGAGCACGTTCACTCATCGCTAGAGAAGACTAGTTGTTATGATGTCTTCTGTACATGACACACAGAGATACAGTGGGGAAAATAAGTATTTGATACACTGCCGATTTTGCAAGTTTTCCCACCTGCAAAAAATGGAGAGGTCTGTAATGTTTATCGTAGGTACTCTGAGACACAGATTCTAAAAATTAAAACCAGAATTTTTAGATTCTGTCTCTCACAGTTGAAGTGCACTTACGATAAAAATGACAGGCCTCTCAATTCTTTGTAGGTGGGAAAACTTGCAAAATCGGCAATGTATCCCCACTGTATCTCTGTGTGGCACATATATTACTACTCTTCATTCCTTAGTTAGCACAGAAAAAGAGCAACAGTAGCCATGAACATGGCCTAAGGACAGCGGTTTCTCTTGGTAGGTCCAGTCCCCATTTTCTCAATAGAAATGACCAATAATGAAAATTATTATAAGGATCTTTGTTTTAGCAATATATAACTAATATTTGAATAATTCCAGCCAGGTCATTGTATTTTTCTTCCTACATCTTATGATACAAAGGCGTTGTAAACCTCTGTTGCTGCCGCTAGGAGCGTGTGAATCGTTGTCGTATATTGAAAAGGGAGCACTTTTCCGATTTCTGTTTCTCAGTGTTGTAAAGGAGAAACGTATGTGACATTACTGTAAAGAAGGTTTATTCTATTTTACTCAGCCTTGTCCGGAACCTTCTATTATTTCCTGTGAACTTTTAATAACAAGCGGATTGTGTGTAATACTGGGATTGCCGAAAATGTTGTAAGGCTGGAGAGACTACGGCGGAATCATGGAGCTAAATATACGTATAGGGACCGATTCATTGAATTCAGCCTGTTTTTCTCTCATTTTTTTGCTTCGACCTATACATTTTTTAATTTGTGCCTTTCTTAAAGTCACTTTTTTATGAATTCGCCTGTTTGATTTTTCAGTTTGCCACTGTGGGCACAGTTCAAGGTTCCCAGATGGTTTTGTTTGATTCATCATTTGCCATTTTTTTTGAAAAGTCACAAAATTTGCCTTAAAGTTGCTCCAATCCTCCTCTGGAGTGATATTACGTGCACCTGTAATATTGCCATAATTTTTGCAATATTTCAATGGAATGTGTGACTTTTTTTTACACTAAAAACTAAAAAAAAAGCTTGGTTAAAGACAAAAATTAAGAGCATTTTTTATTTTGCGCAAACATCATAAGTAAAATGCTCCATTTTGATGAATTTGGTGCAAAATCTTCAGAAAATATCACATGACAAAAAAATTAAAAGGGGCGTAAAAAAGATTGCAAATGATGAATTGGGCCCTTTGGGAATTACTGAGCAATGGATCAGATCGACTGAGGACTGATGGATAGTTTTATGATTGTAGTCTGGTAAACAACAGTCATAAGTAGTCATTCAATTAAAGCGGTAGTCCACTAGTTTAAAATTAATGGCTTATCCTGAATATAGATCATGAACACCAAATTGGTGGGAGTGCAACACCTGACACCGCTGCTGATCAGCTGTTCCCAGTACCGGTAGCAGCTGGATGTGCTTAGTTGCAGTGCATATGGGTCGCCCCTCACACCCAGGGCAGCGGGGTACCCGGTACCGGGCTGGAGTCAGTGGGAATGTGTCACAGCAGCGGTGACCCGGTTCATGGCCCTGGGCGCCCAATATCAATGACGGTGATGTTAATAGTGTTATAATAGTTCGTGACGCCACCCGTGGTGTTTGGCAAGTAAGATGTTGAGCCAACGCTGCATGCAGATCCACTGGGACTGATGGTGTGGTGCAGCAAAGATGGTGTAGCTCCCCACAGGTGGAGCTGTAGTCCCAGCTCAGTGTGGGTGCAATGGATGAGGAGAGGAGCAGAATGGTATACTGTAGATGCTGGTACCCAGATGTAGCGGTGCTGAAGGTGTTAGCAACGAATGAATATGAATGGAGGACACCAGGGCTTGTAGTTTCAAAGCTTTACTCACAGTTCGTGGTACCCACTGGTGCCCGCCTCCGTGCCATGTCCTCCGGGGTAGAGACTCAATCAACCTCCCGGGAATGTCAGGCTTCTCCTCTCCAACACTCCGCCAACATGTGCCTTTCCTGAACGACTCCTCTATTGCGCCTTTTAATGTGAAGAACTCCAGTACTGTAGTTCTCTGGAATTCCTCCTGTCAGATGTTCCTAGAACCTTACTTGTATGACAGACAGCTGTAGCCTCTATCGGGGACTGCTCTCAGAGTCCTGGCTCGCAAATTGGTTGCTGTTGTGTCCCAAGTCTTGGATGGGAGTAGTGCATTTACAGCCAACTACTCCACCGGTGTCTGCTGCAGAACCATAAGTGTCCATACAACCTCGGGGACCGGGCCCCGGCCTTGCGCTGAGAACTTATAGGCAGGGTACTCTCTCAACCCACAACTCCTCTCTGTTCTCCAACTCCTTCATTCCGCGCTGTTCCTTCTCTCTCTTATGGAAGCGTAGGTTGCTGTTCTACGTCTGTCTCTTTCTCTTCTCTTTCCCATGCCAGCTGGCTCAGATCACTGAGGCAGCTGCAGCACTCTTTCCTCTCTTCCTCCCCTAGGGAGCTCGTTCCACTCAGCCCAGTCCTCAGCCTCTCCTGACTGACTGCCTTCCTCCACCTTGAGCTCCCCTCAGGCTGACCTCATGTCAGCCTGCTCTCAGCCTCTCCTCCAGACTGAACTGACTCAGCTCTAAGCTTTCCCACTCTTTTATATCTAACTCCACCCACCTCCCAGCACATCTCGTGTTACTAAGCAGGGTTCCATGAAGGGTGCTCTGCTACCCCCAGCCTGAAGCTGATAGGCGGACCTACTGAACTATCCTGTGTGTGGGATGCAGGTGTTGGAGTGTGGAAAGGAGTTCCCAACTTACCTAGTTGGTGGGGCACTACACCTTAGGAGAAGGTGCAGTACCTCTGTGGCGACTGAGCCTCAGGGGCGCCACACATACATTTTTAAATAGATCTTGTAGACCTGGTGAGGCCAGTGTACTTTCTTTTGAAAAATCCTTGTAGAAATTACTGCATGATCATTTTTTGAAAGTTCATCTGTCTGATATTAAAAATGAAAAAATATCTATAAGCTCTGGTTGAACTGTTAGACTGTGATCCTGACATTTCTTTTCAAAGTAAGCACACCAGTCTCATCTGATCTGATCTATGTAATAATGTATGAAGCTTGCGTTGTGATATCTGTTGACAGAACTGCTTTCAGAACCTGGGGTTTCTTGAATCCCCAATTATCATATTCTATAGTGTACAGTGCATGTGGAATACGTAGTATCAATGTTATAAGGGCCAACAAGTGCTAAGCATCTCTGGGAACTCCTTCAAGACTGTTGGAAGACCATTTCCAGTGGCTACCTCTTGAAGCTCATCAAGAGAATGCCAAGAGTGTGCAAAGCAGTAATAAAAGCAAAAGGTGACTACTTTGAAAAACCTAGAATATAAGACATATTTTCAGTTGTTTCACACTTTTTTGTTAATTATATAATTCTACATGTGTTAATTCACAGTTTTGATGCCTTCAGAGTGAATCTACAATTTTCATAGTCATGAAAAGAAAGAAAACTCTTTGAATGAGAAGGTGTATCCAAACTTTTGGTCTGTAATGTTTATTTTTGTTATAAAGAGTTTGAGAACAGCTTCACTGTGCAAGCCAAAATGTTGCCGTCAATTTTGCTTCAAGGGCAATATGAAAATCACACCTGATACCAGATGCAAAGGGGAGAAGTTGACTCAATCTTTGCATTGTGTCAGTGTGTGCCACACTAAGCATGGAGAACAGAAAAAGGAGAAAAGAACTGTCTGAGGACTTGAGAACCAAAATTGTTGAAAAATATCAACAATCTCAAGGTTAGAAGTCCATGTCCAGAGATCTTGATGTTCCTTTGTCCAGAATACACAATATAATAAAAAAGTTTACAACCCATGACACTGTAGCTAATCTCCCTCAACGGCAGCGAAAAAAATGAAAGGTTGCAATGCAGGATAGTCTGGATTGTGGATAAGCATCACCAATCAACTTCCAAAAAAATTCAAGCTGTCCTGCAGGCTCAGGGTGCATCAGAGTCAGCATGAACTAGGAGACCCAGGATGACCCACTCCTGACACAGACATAAAAAGACTATACTGTAGTTTGCCAAAATGTACAAGAATAAGCCAAAATCCTTCTGGGACAGCATCTTGTGGACTGATGAGACCAAGATAGAGTTCTTTGGTAAAGCACATCATTATAATGTTACCGAAAAACAGAATGAGGCCTTTAAAGAAAAGAACATAGTACCTACAGTCAAATATGGTGGAAATTTAAAGATGTTTTAGGGTTGTTTTGCTTCTTCAGACACCATGTGCCTTGACTGTGTGCAAAATAACATGAAATCTGAAGATTAGCAAAGGATTTTGGATCGCAAACATCAGAAAGTTGGGTTTACGTTCTGGCTCAGGGGTCTTCCAGCAGGTCAATGTCCCCAAATATATTTCAAGAAGAACCCAGAAATGGATGCAAACAAAGCACTGGAGAGTTCTGAAGTGGCCAGTAATGAGTCCTAATCTAAATCCCATTGAACACATGTGGAGAGATCTTAAAATTGATATCGGAGAAGGCGTCTTCAAATATGAGAGGTGTTGCGCAATTTGCAAAAGAAGACTGGTCCAAAATTCCAGTTGAGAGGTGTAAGGAGCTTGTTGTTGCAGTTATTTCTTCCAAAGGGTGTACAGCCAAATATTAATTTGGGGGTGCCAACAGTTTTGTCCAACTTATTATTCCGGTTTCATGAGATAAAATGTCCAATTCACCTTTTTTTCTCAATTTTTTGTGTTGTCCAACACAAACAAAGAAAATAAACGTGTCTAAAAAGCAAAGGAAATAAACTTGTGTATAAAAAAACAAATGTAATTGCATAATTTTCTGGGATGCCAACACTTTTGTCCATGACTATATATATTGAAGAAACAATGACGAAAATGCTTTTTTTTGCCATTTTACCCTAGTCAATTTTTTATTTTCATCTTATAGTACATTACATGATAAAATATATGGTGCTCTTCAGAACTACAACTGTTCTTATGAAAGGACAAGACTTCACAATAATCTTGTCTTTAGGAAAAACGCATGAAAAAATGCCATCTAAATTTGAAAAAAAGTGCTAACAGCTATAAAAATGCTTCTACATTTGCATAATTTTTTTGTTTTGAGAAAAGTTCCAAAAAAATTCCCTATGTGTGAACAAAATATAAATTATACATTAGCGTTTTTATTTAAATGGCGGTAAATACAGTTAAATTTCTTCCCCGGTTCTATACGGCTCTGCTGGGCTTATTTTTGCAGGTGCAGCTTGTCTTTGTGAATATATACCTCTGCAGCTGCATGATCTTTATATCTGCTAGACAACAGCTGGATGTACCTGGCAGTTCTCCTAACTCTTCCCTAAACAGCAAAGGGACAAACAACAAAATCGCTTTAGATATAATTTTCCCTCTGCATCACAGCAAACAACTGCAACGGAATAGAAAGCGAAACGTGTTTCTGAATGAAGCGAGGTCATCATGAGCGAAATGCCAGTGATTTGCTCCAATGTGACATCATTTATTTTCTTATCTGAAAATTTTCGTCTCTGGGAAGAAAATACTAGAAGGATGGCCGCTCCTTCTTGCTGTGAGTCTAATTATGACTGTCAACAACGCAAGAGGAATTTGTATGTTTATTGAAGCTTGAAGTCCTGCATTGTGTGTGTCAGAAGCTTTCTCCGTGACTTATCCAAAATAACCGCCCACACTGAGGGTGAACTTCTGCCTGGAAAAGCGGTCAGGACCTATAGCTTTATATTTTCCTGCTGATAAAGTATGTTACCTACTGAGCTTGGCCGTTTGTGTCCAGCTGTTGTAAAAAGCCGTAACAATGCCAGCAGCCTTATTAAACAAGCCAACTTGAATTCCAAATGATTATAATACAGCCTCTTTTTCTTCTCCATGATTGCCAACAAATGCAAAATACTGGGGGATATGAGCGTTATAAATCTGCAGAAATTTGCTGCATCAGTTTTGTTTCTCTAGATTACAATGCTGTGCCAGGGTTATAAGAAAGTCTTGACGATGATTTGTACCTGCTCTCCTACCATCAGTATTAGGGCTCGTGCATAAGACCATATTTTCGGTCCGACTGTGATCCATCAAAACATCTGATCAAATTCACACCAATGTTATGCTATGGAGCCCTATATGGACATGTCCAATTTTATTGTAGTCTTTCCAAAAGAAAAAATTGCACCATGCCCGAGTTGCAGCTGATATTCGGATGGCACTTGGCCATTCAGGTCTACGGGTCTGTGGACAACATTGGACGGCACTCGGATGACGTCTCAGTACAGTCCAACTTTCACAGACTAACAGAATGAAGGAGATGGAGACTTTTTTTATTCTGTCTTCTCCGACGAGAAAATTGGATCACGCTATGATCAAACTCCAATCAGAGTGTGATCAGAGTATGATTAGCATAATCCGCCCGGTTCTCTCGGATGAGTAAAAATACGGTGGTGTGACCCGAGCCTAATTCAGCACACATTGTGACTTTTGCACAGCATTTTCAGGGCCCACACTACTTTGTGGGACTTTCTATGACTGTTCTGTAAATTTTTCTGAAAGCAATCTCCAGCCCACATTACCTGAGCCTGGATCATTATAATTTACTGTCTACATTCTGTTATTCCTATTGTAAGAGTTCTGAAGAACAATATGTAAGATACACAATAGCGCCGTACAGCACAGATAGAATGAGAAATTTGCTAATTAGAAAAGACTTCAGCTCAGTTTCTATCTTGACAGGTGTTTAGAAAAATAGACAAATCTTTTGTAAATAGATAAATCTTTTTGGCTGATTTTGTCATATACGGCAAAGCTGAGTTTGTGAGATAAAGCAGAACTTTCTGTAATTAATATACACATTATACATATTAGATGAAATCCCGGCGATTTGGGCAGGATCGGCTGACCATCTGATATATACGTGGGGGGTCCCACCCAGTCCCCAACAGATGAGATGTGCTTTTTGACATATCAACACCCAATTCTTTTTGTTGCTGAAAATATGTGAATGTTTCAAGTTGAGCGCTCCTGAATGATAGTAAGACAAGACAAGATAGCTGTCTGCCAACGAACATTTGTCTACACATTATTATTCAATGAATGTGTCATAAAGTGATAAAGTGCTTGTCAACTCTCCCAAAAAGGCAGAGGCAACTGGAAAAAGTGGCCACCATATTGGTCGTCACCCAAAAAAAAGAAGGAAAAAGATGAACTAGTGAGGCCGTACTAGAGCCACAGGCCTTTTAAAAGGGAGGCCGACATGATGAGGTTGAGAGGACCAGTTAATGAGAGGGCAGGGGTATAAAACTGGGTCGGATAAGGGTTAATTTGTATGGGTACGTGCTGTGTGAAAAGGGATAGGGCTAGGGGATTGTAGGAGGGATTAGGGAAGGGAGATGGGAGGGGGAGCAATATAAAGAGGACGGTCACATGGGTTGGGGCAACCATCTTAGGTGCCCCATAGAAGAGATACCAAGCTCCCGCCCACACGTCCCTTTTTGTTAATTGTTATACGGGTCAGTTAAATGGTTAGTGTTAAAAAAAAAGCATGAAATGGTGGTCTGGGTGTAACCAAGTTACATGTACTTTCGTCATGGAACTGTGGCGTGGGGGGGGTCCTCAAGGTTGGTGATGCCAGAAATGGCGGATTGGAGGGGGGGGAAATCGCAAAGGTCCTGGACTCCCCCTTCGGTGGATCACATGGAATGGAACGGTATGGTGATACTGACAATATGGGAGCCGTGGCCAGTTACGGCAGAGTTTGGCCGGGCGAGTCTCTTATGTCTCTGAGCTGGTGCTTAACGGCTGGAGACAAGATTCGGCCGGGGGTGGCAAGATGGTGTAGGATATGGATCAGAGGCTGATACAGTTTGGGGCCTCGAGGATCGCCCCTCCCCCTATTTTTGGTATTTGTTGTTAAAATTGCTATACTTTATATCAATAAAGGCTGCTGTGGCCATTTTATCCAATGCAATGTCTGGTGAGTAATTTACGTGGCACGGTGTCGGGTTGGTGAGGCCGATCAGAGGCTGGGCAATTGTGGTACAAGATGGGTGAGGAGCGAAAACGCTGGGATCACGAATACCCACTTGTCATGTTTTTTTGCATATATATTATTTTTTAGGATGACTTGTTCAGGGCTCACAGGACTTAATAGCTGTCTACAAATATCTGAAGGGATGTCACAGTGTAGAGGGATCATCCTTATTCTCATTTGTACGTGGAAACACTAGAAGCAATGGAATGAAACTGAAATGGAGAAGATACAGATTAAATACTAGAAAACACAACTTTTTGACAATGAAGATGATAAATGGAACCAGCTGCCACGAGAGGTGGTGAGTTCTCCTCCAATAGAAGTCTTCAAACAGAGGCTGGACAGACATCTGTCTGAGATCAGGGTCGGACTGGCACACCAGAGAACTGGAGGATTCTCCGGTGGACCCAGTCACTGACACCTGCTGGCATACAGGGCCGGCAGATGCCTAGGGCCCCCACTGGTTCAGGGACCCCCAGTCAGCGGCGTGTCGCTAATAGCGGCACACCACGTAGCTGCTATGGGGCCCATGAATCAAGGGGGCCCGCCCGGTGCCAGCAGAGTAGCAGCAGGAGACAGGAGGCAGAAGCCGGCTGCTGCAGCTAAAGCCTGTCCCCGCTGCTAAAGAGAAAGGAATATTCACTCTTCCCCACACCCCCATGTGCGTGGAGGGGAGTGAATATTCATTTCACTTTAACAGCATGGGAAGGAGGAGGAGAGGCGAGTATTGTGTTTGTTTATATATATATATATATATATATATATATACAGTATATACACACAGTGTATGTATGTATACGTATATATATATATATATATATATATATAATATATATCAAAGAGTGAGTCCTGGGGGCCATAAGACTGTAGGACTGCAGGGCTGGATTATATTCTGGGTGGGTGGCTACATTATATTCCATGTGGGGCTGCATTAAACTCAATGAGGGTCTACATTATATTCTGTGGGGGGGCTGCATTATACCCTATGACGGGGATGCATTATACCCTATGAGGGGACCACATTATATTCTGGGGTGCTGCATTATACCTTATGAGTGGGTTGCATTATACCCTATGGGTGAGCTGCATTATATTCTGTGAGGGGGCTGCATTATATCCTATGAGGGAGGCTGCATTGTATTCTATGGGGGAGATGCATTATACCCTATGAGGGGGTGCATTATAGTCTATAAGGGGGTTGCATTATACCCTATGAGGGGGCTGCATTGTATCCTATGAGGGGGCTGCATTATACCCTATGAGGGGGGCTGCATTATATTCTGTGGGGGGCTGCTTTATGCCCTATGAGGAAGGCTCTATTATACTATATGAGAGGGGCTGCATTATACCCTATGAGGGGGCTGCAGTATACTCTGAGGGGGCTACATTATATTCTGTGGGGGGACTACATTATACTATATGAGGGGGCTGCATTATACCCTATGAGGGGGCTACGTTATATTCTATGGGGCTGCATTAAAACTTATGAAGGGGATGCATTATACTCTGAGGGGGGCTACATTTTAGTCTGAAGGGGGGCTGCATTATATTCTATGAGGGGGGCTACATTATATCCTATGAAGGTGGCTACATTATATTCTATGAGGGTGCTGTATGTAAAAACCCAGTCGCACTTTTTAAATGCAGTATCAAAGCTTTTCTGTACTAAATAACATTAAAAACTTTGCTTCAAATCTGCACCAAAAAAGCATCAAATAAAGTGAAAAAATGCAGCAGAAACACAGTAATCAAAGAAGATTGTTCTTGCATATTTTGGAGCAGAAAATGTGCGTATGAAAAACAGCATAAAAAAATTGCATTAGAACACAACCTAAATGGGATTCTGCAGCAAGAATAGCAAATATTTTGCCTTTTGCAGCAAAATTCTAATTGCAGTGTTCCATGCAGAGCCCTTCCATGGAGTCCACAGTTCCTGTCAGGTGTTTGCTCCCTCTGTCGGCGTTACATTTGCAGAGGCTGGTGAGTCTCCTTCACAATAGAGAGATAATGGACTATGTCACCTTAGGGGGATTTAAAGAACTGAGCGTTAACTAAGTTTGACATTTTCTGTGTTATTTGTTTGCAGGCGGCCGGCTCAAGACAGTTATTTTTAAAGGGGCATCCAGTGTGTCAGTGTTTAGTAGTAGAACGATAGGTATCCGCTCCACAGATTATTCTTCACCCTGGTCTTAATGATGATTTTGACAGTGAAAACCTTTTTACCTGATTGCTCTTCACACTGATTGATTTTAACCAGTTAAAATGTGTATTTAACTTGTGTAAATTCTACATGTGTCATATATGTGCCCCTGATCAGATCCTTATAGTGAACATATACCAATTCTGTGCTTAATTTAAAGAGAACCTGTTTTGATTCTTAGACTCCAAAGTAACATCATGCCAGTAAAGTACTCCTGTAATGATTACATCCATACTTTTATATTAGAATTCTGTGTATTCATAGTCTTGTAATTCATCAGCAAATTCTTATGCAATTGACCTTGCAATTTCAAGGGCTTGGTCAGCACTTACAGATCTCTGGCTTCTCCAGCCTGTTTCTCCTCCCAGCCTCTTTCTCCTCCTGTTGCTGGCTCCATGCCATTCCTGGGGGTGGCACATGTTCAGTAATGGTCTGATGATGTTGTGAGAGCTGGAATATCTATCTGCATATGTGACACCCTGGGAATGATGGTGCCTGTGCAGAATGTTAAACGGGGAAGTAGATCACAGAGATGGACTTCTCATGCTTGTGCCATTATTTCCGGGGAATGGCACATGCACCTATGGGCATTTTGGTTGTCCCAATGTCATTAGGCTGTTACTGTGACTGTGCATGTGCCATCCACCAAATGATGGGGCTGGTGGGAGATGCCAGCCAGTGAAGCAGGTCAGAGAAGAGTGACCTTTCAGTCACTGGCAGGAGGCCAGTGTCGGGAGTAGCAAGAGGCCGGAGAAAACAGAGAGCTGTGTGTTATTTCAATTACTGCCAACAATGAAGATTAGGCTGGGGTCACACTAGCATATGGCATCCAGTGCGAGAGCATCCAATGCGATATGCTAATGACCCTCGGCTCCTGCTCTGCTGCGAGCGGGAGCCGCGTGTCATGCGACTGTGCTCCAAGCCTCTCACACAGGGAGAATCGGAGCACAACTGCGGAGGAGGCAGAGAAACTAATTTCTCCATCTCTTCCATTGCCGGGGTCAGCGTATATCACACAGCACTCGGATGATATCTGAGTGATGTGCGCTGTGTCACTCGCACCCATAGACTTATATGAGTGTGAGTGAGCCAAGACTCGGCCGAGTGTTGGTGACAATCACAGCATGCTGCAATCTCACTCATATGTAGAATACAGTCGAGGAAAAAAACGCTGATGGGAGCTGCCCCATAGATGAATACTGGTCCTAGTGCTATGCGATGTTTTATCACTAGTGTGATGCCAGCCTTAGAGTGAATAACGCTGATAGAGGCTTCTGTGTTGCTGACCGCTTCATACGTGTCCATTAGTGTAATGACAAAAAAATTTTTTTTATAAAACCATGTGCAATGGAGGAACTTTTATGGGTTATTTAAAAATAAGTATTGCTTTTTTTTGTTTTTTAAAAAAAGTTCCCCCTTTCATTCAAATGAAATAAGGCAAAAGTTGTTTTTTCCCCCCAAAAAAGGACATACAATTTTGCATTATTGAAACGATAATAGTAATAACTAAGCAACTTTTATTCGTTTTTTAACAAATACGGTATAAAACAGTTAATTATAAGTACAATATGTACAAAAGAAGTGTTTAAAAATTATTTTTTCCTATGAATTTTAGATTCAAAAATTCAATTTTTTTCGATTTTGCATGTAGTTCCTCCATCAGTTTTACAGCACGTTCAGCATTTTGGTTAGATCTCGGAATGTCAATTAATGACTCCTCGACCAACCAGTGTGCCTTCAAACACTTAATTGCCTTCTTGCACTTTGTCTTGGTGAGTGAGGTTAACAGTTCATTGAAGGATGCTTCGTTGTAGTGTTGCGACTGGAACCAGGCATTTGCCCATTCATAGCAGATGAAGTCGCATGCTATACCAAGGACGCGGCGCCACTCTGGTATCAGAAAAAATGCTATAACAGCATATACGGCTCGCGAGTTCCATCTTGCCATGTGCAGGTTTGGGAGTTTCTTCCAACTGATTCGAGGCCAACGTGATGTTGTTTTGTAATGACGATATGCCTGACATAGTTCATATAAGAACTTGAAATCATCTCGCCATCCAGGATTCTCGCCTGTGTTGACATCATCTGTTGCAACTTGGTGGTAATCAATCTGAAGTGAGGCATAGTTTTCTGTTAATTTGTCAATGAAGAAATAATTGAGTTCTGGTTTCTTCGTTGACTCTGGAATAAGGAAATTCATGACGTGCTTCAGTAGGAGGTCGAGTACATGGTGTTGACAGCCAATGTATTGTGGCTTCAGAAAGCCCTTTCTCAAGACATCATCCTGTATCAGCGTTACAATCCCGTTCAAACGGCCAGTATTTACTGCTGCCATGCCGCAGATTATCATGCGAATATTTTCCCAAGCGTCGTATTCATCAATTAGCTGATGTAGTTCCTTGTGAATAGCTGTGGCAGAACCATTCTCACATTTCAGAATACCGAGTTTGATTTCGGTTGTGGTATTTTTCAGCAGAACTACTTGATACTCTTCCCCTTGGATTCTTTTACCATCGAAGTGGAGACAATAGGGATCTTTGCTTTGAAGTTTTTCAAAAATTTTGGTTTTCATTTTCTGTCCTTCTGAGATTGTTCGTCTCCAGACACCCGACTGACTTGGAACCGGTACATCATGACCTTGTTCAGCAATGGTTGCAAGCACTTTATTTGCTTTATGTGTAGAAACGTTGTTTTTCCGTACCAGTAAACTCGCTGTTGTAGTGCTTGCTCTTTTGTATTTCGGTGTGCGTTCAGGAGAAGATGACGCGGAAGAAGAGGTTGGCTTTCGAGTCTCGGGTAAAGATTCAGAGACAGTATCATGTGTGGGTTGCGGTTGCGAAGTGCTGGCTTGAGCTTGAAATATTGATAGTCGGATTCGTTTTCTTGGATGAATTGATTCCAAAGGAGCTATTTTAAGCGTCGAAAAACCAACCTTGCCTCCACTCTCAACTTGCCTCAGGTAGGGCTCTTTATCCTCCGAGTTTTTCCATTCTCCATTAACGTTGGTGACATCAAATAACTGAGAAAGTGTTGCAGTGAATTTATCAGAAGGTTTCTTTTTGTTTTTGTCATTTAGATCAATCAGACGATTGAGTTTCTTTCTGATGAGTGCACTGGATAAAAGTGGGAAGTCTAGAGTTTCCCTCCAGAGCAATTCTATATCCATTATCATATTTTTTATTCGATCCAGTCGCCGTTTCTCGCTGTTGAACAGAAAACTGAAGTTTCCAAGAATTTGGCAGTTCGTTGGCATCCGCGTGAGATTGGAGAGCTTTTCAACATATGGAATACTTGGATCCCTTTTATGTTGAGAATAGGAGGGCAGATTCCTCGTCCAGATAGACCTGTTTGCCTTTACACTGTTGCTGGAATTTCTAGAAGACATTTTCTGAATGCACTTCTTGATCGTAAAACTTGAAGCTTTGCACTGAAAATGAAAAGATAATACTAAATTACAAAATATTTTAAAATATTCCAGAATGTTCTAGATGTGAATAAAATACCACTTTTTGTTACAACTTAGAAAGATATTTTCTTTATAGATTAAAATTAAAACACGAAAAATCTTTTTTTTGAAAATTTTGAAATGAAAAAGAGGGGGAACTTTTTTGAATATTTTACAAATTTGATGATACTAATGTCATTTGAATGCAATTGTTCCTCCAATGTAAGGGGTTTCATTTTCGTTTTGCAAAATTTTTAAAATAGTCATCACCCTCCATATATACACACAGAAATATATCTATAAATAGATATATATCTATTGTATAAACAATTCAATATTTGCGCTCAGAGTTGTGTCTGTATAGAGGCTATACTCCACTCAGAGAAGATATTAAAAGTTCAAAACAAAACATAAACGTTAAGAGTCAGGAACCACCCCCTGGTTAAATATTTGCACTCAGAATTAGGTCAGTATAAAAACTATACTCCACTCAGAGGAGACATAAAAGGTCCAAGGCAAGGCAGGTGTGAGTGGAGTATAGCCTCTATACAGACACAACTGTGAGCGCAAATATTGAATTGTTTATACATTATTTATTTATTTGGATTAATTTGGTGGTAATTGTCCTAATATTTTGCTGCTGAGTAGTCAGTGGCGCTAGCGCTGTCAGTCTGTTAATTTATTTTGAGATATATTAATCTATATCTAATATATATATATATATATATCAAGCTATCAGTGACACAGAGGCTTTAACCCCTTAACGACCAGGGGTATTTTTGGTTTTACATTTTCATTTTTCCCTCCCCTTCTTTCAAGAGCCATAACTTTTTTATTTTTCTGTTTATATGGCCATGTGAGGGCTTATTTTTTGCGGGACGAGTTGTACTTTTAAATGACATCATTGGTTTTACCATATCATGTACTCGAAAACGGGAAAAGAATTCCAAGTGCGGTGAAATTGCAAAAAAAGTGCAATCCCACACTTGTTTTTTGCTTGGCTTTTTTGTTAGGTTCACTAGATGCTAAATCTGACCTGCCATTATGATTCTCCAGGTCATTACGAGTTCATAGACACCAAACATGTCTATGTCCTCTTTTATCTAAGTGGTGAAAAAAAATTCCAAAGTTTGCTAAAAAAAAAAAAAAAAAAAAAAAAATTTGCGCAATTTTCCGAGACCCGTAGCGTCTCCATTTTTCATGATCTGGGGTCGGGTGAGGGCTTATTTTTTCCGTGCTGGGCTGACGTTTTTAATGATACCACTTTTGTGCAGATACGTTCTTTTGATCGCCCGTTATTGCATTTTAATTCAATGTCTTGGTGACCAAAAAAACGTAATTCTGGCGTTTTGAATTTTTTTCTCGCTACGCCGTTTAGCGATCAGGTTAATGCTTTTTTTTATTGATAGATCGGGCGATTCTGAACGCGGCAATACCTAAAATGTGTATGTGGGATTTTTTTTTTACTGTTTTATTTTGATTGGGGCGAAAGGGGGGTGATTTGAACTTTTAGGTTTTTTTAATTTTTTTTATTTTTAAACATTTTTTTTTTACTTTTGGCATGCTTCAATAGCCTCCATAGGAGGCTAGAAGCTTGCGCAACCCGATCGGCTCTGCTACATATGGGCGATGAGCAGATTGCCCATATGTAGCAGATTTACTGCTGTGCTTTCAGTGCCGACCACCGGGTGGCGCTGAAAGCCATATGCCTGGAACAACCATAGAGGTCTCATAGAGACCTCTGGTTGTCCAGGCAACCTGACGCCGACCCCCGATCACGTGACGGGGTCGGCGATGAGGTCATTTCCGGCCCGGCGGCCGGAAATGCTATTTAAATGCCCGCTGTCAGCTTTGACAGCGGCATTTAACTAATTAATAGGCGCGGGCGGATGGCGATTCCGCTCGCGCCTATTGCGGGCACATGTCAGCTGTTCATAACAGCTGACATGTTCCGGCTTTGATGCGGGCTCAGCGCCGGAGCCCTCATCAAAGCAGGGGAAATGTCTGATGACGGACTGTGTCCGTCATTGGACATTAAGGGGTTAAGGGCGAGCTCTCGGTGTGGTATATAAACCCTGGAATTATGGATACATTCCTCATAAAATAAGTGACTCATTTCCAAACATTGATATAGACTTTGTACACAGGGTAATTATAGATCTCCATCCAAGTACTCCTTTTATATGTTGTAGTTCGAATAGCATCGCTGTAATGCAGATTAAATTGAAACCTTTGATAAATAAATCCACTTTGTTGTTTTTCCTTTAATCACTATTTGAAGTGTTCTACTAATTGCATTTAAGTGCACAGAGGCCGGACTGTACACGGGGTCTTCTCCTCCATGTCTGTGATTTCCGGCCCCTCTATTGCCTCTGGTCTGTAAATGATGGTGTAGAGGAGAAGACCGGGTGCTGACAGAGCACCGGGTCCGGAGCTGCTGGAGCCGAACCTACTGTTGCAGGGGGGAAGGAGATTGGAGATGGAGCAGATGCTTAACCTGTGTAGAAGGGGCATGGCGAGCCAGGGAGGCACAAAAGGGTTTGCGCGGGAAAAGGAGGAGGCTTCCCACCAGAAAGAGGTGTCAGTGAGGACCGGCGCCGGGCTGCGGGGAAATATAGGCCACATAGTAGAGATCATGGCCGGGTGCGGCAAGGACTCCTAGGTTTCGGCGGGCGTGCAAAGGAACCCACACCGAGAGGAGGCTTGCGGTGAACTCCGCACTGCGACACTGCAGCCTAACGAACTAGGCTCAGTGGGTAAGACCGCCCGCTACCGTCAGAAGTGACTCCTACTTGTTAGGCGGGAAAGCCGGAAGAACTCAGCAACAGCCTCAGCCGGCCTCCAATCAACCATATGACTCAGGAAGAGCAACAGACAACCGAGTCACGCTAAGTGGAATTAATATATAGGCTGCCATTTTGAATGACTCTTTCCCTGTTTATCTCTCAGCCTTTACTTGTTTATTTCTTGTTGCTCCCTGCGAGGAAGTTACCCCTGTATACATAAAACGAGTAATTGTTAACCCCTGCTCTGTGCTTCTGTGTCACTGCATCCGGATACCTGTGTGACAATAGTTACTGCTGAGATTGCAAACAGAGGGGGGCTGTCATTCACAGACAGGGAGGAGAAGACCCCAAGTGCAGTCCGGCCCCTGTGCACCCAAATCCAGTTAGCAGGAAACTTCAAATGGGGATTAAAGAAGAACCACAAAGCAGATTTCTTCACCAAAGGTGTCAATGTAATCAGTATTACAGCGCCATAGCAGCCATGGTTTTACATTACAAAATCCCACTGACAGCTTTTCTTTAAAACATATTCCTAATGAGCCATGCAATGGTGTGTCCATCACATGAAGGAAACAGAATTTCTCCCTCTCTGGATTTTCTAGTCCAGGATTGCTAATCCTCCAAACATGGACAGGCATTAAAAAAAATGACACCTTTGATATTGTTTTTGAAGCTGGAGAAACTTGTACAGACTAACATGACTGTAATTAGCTTCACTTTACAGTTCACAGTGGATGCAGCTAATGCCATACAAGAATTATGGTCTGTAGACATATATCACCTAAATTCTTAAAGGGTTTGTCCACCATTTGGACATTTTTTCTTTTACTTAAAGGGAACCTGTCAGCAGTTTTGGCCAATATAAGATGCGGCCACTGCCTTTCAGGGCTTATCTCCAGCATTCTATAATGATGTAGATAAGCCCCCAGTCCTACCTGCAAGATAAGAAAAATAAGTTTTATTATACTCACCCGGGGGGCGGTCTAGTATGGTCCAGTCCGATGGGTGTCGCAGGTTCGGGTCCGGCACCTCCCATCTTCTTGCGATGCCCCCCTCCTGTCACTTCATCGCTCCCTGTTATTGCGATCCTGTGCAGGCGTACTTCTCAAAGTACTGAGTACAGAGAGGCCCAGCGCCTGCGCATTGCAGTACTTCACACCAGTACTTTAGGGCAGCATCGCAAGAAGATGGGAAGCACCAGACCTGGACCTGCAATACCCATCAGACCGGACCGCCCCCTTGGCAGACGTGGAAGGGAATCTGCCACCCCCTGGACAAATTTAAGCTATTACTATGGGCATACAGGTAATAGAATGGTTAAACCAGTCTTACCTGTATGCCTCATAGCTGCAGCGATCTTCTGTGCAGGCGCCGACGAGTCACTGTGCAGTAGCAGAGATGCGCCAGAACTTGCACGGGAGATCGATGAAGAGTCTGCCCATAGAAGGAAGAATAAGATTCACATAATTGGGCAAGTGGATGGCGCATGCGCTGGAATACGGTGCTCCAATTGCACGTCAGTGTGACATGCATGGGAGGGGGGTGACATTATAATGACGAGAGGAGGTGGGGATTTCTTTCAGACACCGCACGCTCCGGCGTCTGGAAGAAATCATTAATATAGCACATTATAACTGCATTTCTCAATAAATACACTGCAGCTATAAGGCATACAGGTGAAACTGGTTTAACAATTTTATTACCTATATTCCCATAATAATAGCTTAAATTTGTCTGGGGGGGGACAGATTCCCTTTTAAGGAGTTGTCCCACAAACAAAGTACATTTTAATTATTAGATCTTGGAATAATAATAATTTCCACATTTGGATGTGTTAAGAAAAGGTTCCTGTGCGGAGTTACTTTGACCATTCCGAGTTACTCCAGTTCATATTTGACACATACCACAATTCCAGGCCAGGGGAAAAATAGTAAGTTATTATTACAGACAACATAGCAGTGGCTTTCAGCTGCCGCTTTCTGTGAGGTAAAAATATTACTCTTCCTGTTTAATCACAGGAGGGAGTGTTTCTGTGATGGCTGTGTTTGACCATGCAGAAAATGCAGAAACATGCCACAGCTTCTGGCCAGGAGAAGAATCAAAAGAAGAGTATACAGACAGAACTTCATGGGATAACAGTTGATTCTTTCTGTGATGTGATGTGATGTAAAATTTTATCCTACTTGTATGATCACAGGGAGGAATGTTTCTACCACGTGTGCCGCCCTTGAACTCATCATAAGTCAAGTCAGAAACATTTCCTCCTGTGATAAAACAGGCAATATAATGTTTTACCTCACAGAAAGCAGCAGGTGCAAGTCCACTATCATGTCATCTGTATAATCACGTATTCTTCCACCCCTGCAGTGGAGATGTGATCTGTTCAGACCATCTCTGCACAGGGATATTTTTTTAAACAAATCCAATAATGGAACTTATTATTATTCCAATATCTATTGATTAAATGTACTTTGTTCATGGGACAACCCTTATAATCATGTAAACTATGCATTATAGGCATATCTCTATCATGCTGCAGCAATGGCGTTCCTGGTTGAATCATTATTTTTAATTATGTTATGGAATTTTCTACTCTTGGTTCATTTTTTTTTTATTTCAAAAGACTCCCTTTAAATTACAGTATTATTAACAATTTTGCTTCAGATCAATTTTTTAATTGTAGAGATAGAAAAATATCTGTGTTCAGTTATGTAAATGAGCTGGCAGGTGTCCTGTGGGAGGTTCCAGGCTCATCAAGTGCTCTAGCTCTCCTTACTAAACTCTCATAAGAATGCAACCATTCAAGAAAGCCAAGAGGGCGGTGCTAGGGGGGTTTTAGTTCAGAACTGGGCACTTGCCTGGCTTGGGACCACTCTTGGGATGCTTATAATAGCTCATTTACATAATTAAGCAGATATGATTTTCTTTGCATTAATAAATCGATCTGAAAGAATGATTTAATGTTCTTTACCTGTAGCTGTAGATAGTTTACTAGTAGTGATGGGCGAGTAGCATTGCTGTCCGGGTTTTCCCGAGCATGCTCGGGTGATCTCCGAGTATTTTGGCTGTGCTCGGAGATTTAGTTTTCGTCGTCTCAGCTGCATGATTTGCGACTTGTAGACAGGCTGAATACATGTGGGAATTCCCTAACAAACAGGTATTCAAGCTGTCCAGCAGCCGCAAATCATGCAGCTGAGACGACACAAAATAAATCTCCGAGCACTGCAAAATACTCGGAGATCACCCGAGCAGCGAGTATACTCGCTCATCACTATTTACTAGGCATAAACCATCTTACGGACTTCTCTTTCTTAATTGTCGTTGACACATGTGATCTTTGACTCCACTCACTGAAGATTATGTGAGGAAAGTGTGTCCATCACCAGTTACTTAGATTATTTCCACCTGTGATGGACAATGTATAATTTATTTCATACAGACGTCTATATACATCTTTGTATAACAGCAAGAAACAATTCATGAGGAAACAAGGAAAGTAGAATATTTGATTGCTTTTGCATTTCGGCCTATTATTTCAGAATTTGTGCCCAGTGTTCTTGGATTAGGAGGCCTGGTGACAATGAGGGCACTGGATGCTGGCACATCACCCACTTTGGCATTGCTATCACCCTCAGGCATTTTCAGCTCATTAAAATGTTGCCGGAGACTTTAATACCTAAATGAAGAATCCGCCTTTTCTTGCTGCTCTAATTATGAACTTTGTTATGAATCAGAATGCTTGATAACATTTATCATTTTTCCTCTTTGTTCCAAGGAAAACTGTGTACGTCAGTTCCCATAAGAACCTGGCCAAAATTCCAGGCTGTGAATCATAAAGCTTCAAAAGAAAAGGCAGCAGAGTATCTAAAAACAAGAATAGAGCTCGTTCACCCTGGCAGGTCACATCCGAAGATTGTTTCATGTCAGAAAATCGGAAGCCATGTGCAAATTGACCCTTGGCTTAACTCTACCGCGAGCGTGATCCGAGTGTCATTTTACTGTGATCTGTCTCTCGTATGTGAGAATCAGATCACAGATGCGAAGAAGATTAAGATCTTAATTTCTCCATCTTCTCCATTCTGTGAGCCAGTGTATATCGGACTGCACTTGGATGACATCTGAGTTCTATCTGATGTTTTGCATGTACCGATAGACAGTACACATGCCGGTGTTGGCTGTGCAGGTGGAGATATGGTGAGCACCCATTCAAGTGCTTTATGGTGCCCACTTAAAACGAGCCCATGTAAGAAATTTTAAATTAACCCTCTCAACACAGTGTGCGGGAGGAAAAATATTCTGATTTCACATCACTGACCGCAATATGCGTGTCAGGATCCTGTCAGCGCCTGCGTGCAGCCTCTGCTGAGCAGGGACTCACCCGCACTGTAGGGGTGCCCAGGGTCAGGTACAGCCAGAAAGTACAGATACACAGGACCTGTGGACGCTGAAGTTTAGCAAGCAGTCACAGGACCTACGGTCATGTGACTGCAAGGGGGCGGGGCTTAGCGTCCTGCTTTCAGAGATGGCAGGACACTATACAGAAATACTCAGAGTCAGTCAAAACGAAGGACATACACAGAGATATCAGTACAGTACCAAGGATGAGCCAGGACGGATAATCAGGGCCAAGCAGAAGTCAAAACCAAACAGACATAGAAGGTACCAGGCAGAATCCAAAGCAATATCCAGAGAACAGACCGAGTCATACACAGAGAATCAAGCAACCAGAACACAGCAAAAACACACTCAGGGGGTCACCACACTATGCCAAGGGTGAAAGTATAACTGACGGGGATGGGAGCGTCCTGAGGCTATAAGAAGCCTCCCCCAGAACCAGGGAGAGGCCACAATCATAGCTCCAGGTGTGCAGGTAAGCCTGCACCGGGATCACAACCTTTAACCCCAGAAATGCCAGTCATCAGCACTGGTTCCAGACATTAACCCCACGTGTGCGAGTCAAACCCACACTGAGATCATGACAATGCGCAGTCACACATATCACCCATCATACACTGTGCCAGTGACCCTGTCACAATATCTAAAGATATCATTACCTATTCCACCATCAACTCATAAAATGTCTTGTAACATCCGTAAGTAGATACATTGCAAGGATCCATTTTGTTTTCCAGAAACCATGGTTATTAGTGATGAGCGAGTATACTCTTTACTCGAGATTTCCCAAGCATGCTCGGGTGATCGCCGAGTATTTGGATGTGCTCGGAGATTTAGTTTCGGTCACCGCAGCTGCATGATTTGTGGCTGCTAGACAGCCTGAATACTTGAGGGGATTGCCTGTTTATTAAGGAATTCCCACATGTATTCAGGCTGTTCAGCAGCTACAAATCATGCAGCTACGGTGACAGAAACTAAAACTCTGAGCACATCCAAATTCTCGGAGGACACCCGAGCATGCTCGGGAAATCTCTAGTAACGAGTATACTGGCTCATCACTAGCGGTTATTAAGAAAAGCAACCCTTGCCCTCTCTGATAAACAGATATACCTTAGAGGAGGTTGTGAGGGCCTTGGCTGAATCCCCAAATGGAAAGACACTTGGTCTTGACTTTCTCCCTTTTCAAATTTATAAAAAATGAAAGTAATGATTTCTGAACTAGTAGTAAGAGGCATTTAGAAATTGTGAGTTGTCTGAGTCTTTTAAAGAATTTATGATTGCATTACTTTGTAAAGAATGTTAAGATCCCTTATTGCGGGTCCATAAAACTATTGGCATGTAACATATGCAAATGGATGCAAATATACGTGCTAAGTATACTTAAAAATACTATATAGTTGAAGAACTGGTACATAAAGACCAAAGCTGGATTTATGGCTGGTAGATCAAAGTATAATTACTTGAATAGGTTGTTGAGGAATATTTAGGTACTACCTGGTAATCCTGTGGAAAAGTTGGTCTTGTCACTTGATGAAACCAAGATCTTTGATACAGTGGAATGTTGGTACTTGTGCGATATTAAAATTTATGGGATCTAGAGAACATTTTTCAAATGAATAACATTATTTAACTGCCCTAAAGCAAGGTTGCTGATCATTGGAGGGGTATTGGACTCTTTCGTAATCTTGAGAGAGACTAGGCAGGGTTGTCCTCTATCACCATTGGTATGTTAATTAGCAATAAAGCCATCTGCAGATAGTATATAAAAGAAAACATAAATTGATGGGTTTAAAGCACCGCTCCACTCTCGGTCTGCTGCAGGTTGCCGGATCGCTCCAGTGTTTGCCGGGTGGTCCAGAAGTCACGACTCAATTAAGTTTATGAAAGCCAGAAAAATGATTTCATAATCTTGCATTGAGAGCTTGTGACCGTTACCTCCGACTTCAGTCAGAAGTCATAATATGGTAGCACGGGCTGGAGCAGTGGGTGAGTATAATACTAGGAAAAGTGAACTGACATCATCAGTGGCACCGCTGCAGCACTGAAATAAAAGAAAGGCCTGGTGTGGTGCTGTAAGTAGAGAATGATTGTGAAAACAATTGTACTTTTTGTGAATGAGTTATTATTTTGGAGATTTGCGATTCAGTTAGTGTGGTGATTGAGGTATTAGAATTAATTGGGGGTGAACAGTAGTATTGCTCTCGAATGGTAAGGGAAGGTCAAAGAATGAAGCGTTAAAGAGGCCCTTTTACCAAATATCTATTGGTTTCCTGGACACATGATGTAACACTGGCTGCAGAGCAAAATAAAAAGTTTTTTTTTTATTTTGCCTCTCTGTGGCTGAGATATTAGCAATCAAAGTATTTGGTACCTAATGAGTACACTTTTGTTAGGACCAAGAGGCTTTTATCAGATAATTTTTTACTGGAGATGTATATTTCATCTCCAGGTATCAGTTGCTGAATTATAAACAGGCAGCAACATAGCAGACAAAGAACATGTCCCAATCATAGCTTAGGTTTCTAAATGTGTGGGATGTAAGTATATACATCTGATCTGCTTGTCTGACCTCCTGAATGATTAGACACTTTTGGGTATAGAGCACAGATGACTCACACCTTTCAGATATCCCTTTTTGGGAAGGGTCAGCACAGCTGAGTTTAGTTGTGTGACTTTACAAATCATTTTATCCTCTCATAGCATTGTCACCTCTGTCGTCCTCCACTTCCCCCACATTGCCTGTAGATGAGTGACGCTTATGTCTCTTGTGCTCAAAAGTTTTATTATGCAACTTATGGATTGATTTACTGATTTCTCTGGTTGCACTGGCCCACGAGAATATAAAAGGTAATCTCAGGCATTGTCAGAATAATGCTGCTGAATTAGGAGCCAAACACTGGTCTGAGTGTGCAATGATAAAAACAGAGATTATAGTGAAATGAAAAGTGCATGTGCACCGGTTTTCTTGGATTGATAGAGGGAATGAATTACCAGTTTGATTTAATCTGTGTAGCACTACTGGCTTATGGGAAAGATTGCTGTGCAGTGTCTGCTGTGAAGGAATGCTGGTCATTGTGAGATCAGCTAGAAACCAACTAATGAAAATGAGCAATAATTCAAGTTCTAGTCAGGGTTGCTGCAACACGAGCAACGTATTTTCCAAGTTCTCGGCCTTAGATATGATATCTATGTGTATTCTCTACATTTCCTTAACATGTAGGCAACATCTTTAAAGGTTTTAATGGCTTTTCTTTGATTCCTTCTAATAGTGCAGTCACTGATTGTAATGCACGTATATCCTTTCATCACAGACCCTTTCCTGAGCGCTCACTTGTCACCTTTATAATATTATATTGTTAGGCTCCAATCATATCTCATTGTTCTTCAGTTTTCCAAGTTCTTACCTTAGTACATTAATAGCTGAATGCCACTTCTATGTGTTTTAAGTGCTACGCACATTATTATGATTATTGACATTTTTCTTAGCCTAAGCCACTTCTTCTCTGTAGGAATTATTTTTCTAAGATGATGTATAGTAGCAATGAAAACCTAAATATTATTTGTCATTAAATTAATATTTATTACATCGGTTTATAAAATTTTATCACATGATATGAACAATATGAATAACACCGCGGATCATAAGAGCTTACACTCTACAATAGAGAGAGGACCCCGCTGACCGTAAGAGCTTACACTCTACAATAGAGAGAGGACCCCACTGACCGTAAGAGCTTACACTTTACAATAGAGAGAGGACCCCGCTGACCATAAGAGCTTACACTCTACAATAGAGAGAGGACCCCACTGACCGTAAGAGCTTACACTCTACAATAGAGAGAGGACCCCGCTGACCGTAAGAGCTTACACTTTACAATAGAGAGAGGACCCCGCTGACCGTAAGAGCTTACACTCTACAATAGAGAGAGGACCCCACTGACCGTAAGAGCTTACACTCTACAATAGAGAGAGGACCCCGCTGACCGTAAGAGCTTACACTCTACAATAGAGAGAGGACCCCGTTGATTGTAAGAGCTTACACTCTACAATAGAGAGAGGACCCCGCTGATCGTAAGAGCTTACACTCTACAATAGAGAGAGGACCCCGCTGATCGTAAGAGCTTACACTCTACAATAGAGAGAGGACCCCGCTGATTGTAAGAGCTTACACTCTACAATAGAGAGAGGACCCCGCTGATTGTAAGAGCTTACACTCTACAATAGAGAGAGGACCCCGCTGACCGTAAGAGCTTACACTCTACAATAGAGAGAGGACCCCGCTGACCATAAGAGCTTACACTCTACAATAGAGAGAGGACCCCGCTGACCGTAAGAGCTTACACTCTACAATAGAGAGAGGACCCCGCTGACCGTAAGAGCTTACACTCTACAATAGAGAGAGGACCCTGCTGATTGTAAGAGCTTACACTCTACAATAGAGAGAGGTGACCTCTCTTGCTATAAGAACTTACACTCTTCAGGGGAGAGAGACTCCGGAGATGGAAAATGAATCTGTCATACAAACTGATCTTCACTGGGAGCCGCTGATCTGTGATGGCCCAGAAACTGACCACCACTGTACAAGGTATGATAATCCTCTAGATGTCATTATGGGGAGCACCAACACAAAAAGACATGAGGCCGCTCATTGATGCATCAGCTGGGTAGGACATGGTGCTATTCAAGTACCATACATTTCCTTGCAAACCATGAATTAAATCTCAGTGTTCAAATTCATTTGAAACCGCAGATTTCAGGAACTTCGACTCAAAATCGCTTCTCCACTGATAGCTCTGCTGACCTCTGTTATTTTTATTATGCTTTGCTTACATACAGCCATTTATTAAAGAGCTTTACATACATTGGCACTCACAATCTAAATTCCCTACCAGTATTTCTTTGGAGTGTTGGAGGAAACCCATGCCGACACAGGGAGAACATACAACTTTTTGCCGATGTTGTCCATGGTGGGATTTGAACCCAGGACCATGGAGCTGCAAAGCAACAATCCTAATAATTGAGCCATTGTGCTGCCCATGTAGTCTTTATCAATATTTTTCCCCAACAATGTCTAATTTATTTTGATGAGTTAGTCCTGCCGCACTCACTAACACATGGAGAATTACGTGGGACCGGTGTCTACTGACATCTCGCAGGATGTACATTATATGCTATCGGCAAATATTGCGTATTTGTCTCCTTCATTAGAATTACCAGCTGATCCCACATGTATCTGTTAGCACCACGCCGGAGTCCTGCTCTGACAGGCAGGGACTCTAGCATGTCTCTTCACTCACCCGTGCTGCGGTCAGTTCTTCCCTTCCCTATGCTCTGCATGCTTCCAGCCAATCCTCTGGCCATATCCTTAGGGCACGCAGGCGTGCACTCCCATCATCTTAGGCCTCTTTCACACTTCAGTTTTTTACAATCAGTCACAATCCGCCAGGTTTTGAAAAAAACGGATCCTCAATTTTCTTTTGAGGATCCGTTTTTTTCCCCCATTGACTTCCATTAATGGCGGATTGTGACAGATTGCCGTCCGGTGCATCCGTTTTTTTTGAGGATCCGCCAAAAGTTGCTGTCCGTCATCATCCTCAAAGATTTCAAAACGGAGCTTGCAACGTTTTTTTCTCTGGCGGATCCTCCAGACACTCTTTCTGGGTGCCGGACAAAAAAAAATATTCTCTCTCTCTCTCTCTCTCTCCCCTTCCCCCTTCCCGGCCAGCGGTTCCTTTCAATTTCCTCATTTTTCAGGATCCGTCTGAAAACGTATCCTGTGCCATCCGTTCACATCAGTTGAGAACGGATCCGCTTGTCTGCCTTTTTGGCGGATTTGAACTGATGCAAAAAACTGAAGTGTGAAAGAGGCCTTAAAGAGTTAGAGCGTGCACTTGCTATTTCCTCCTCAGCCAATAGCTGTGGGACTTTATGTATATATTGATTCCTCCCCACTGGGGAGGTGCCTGAGCAACCTTCCAATTTTGCAGTCTAAGTTGTGCAAGGTTGCATACCAGTCCCTGCTGCACTCAGGTGCAAATCCTGCCTGGTGCACTCCGATGCAAATCCTGCCTGTTGCACTCTAAGGCTATGTGCACACATAGATTTGTCTGCGCGGATTTGGGAAAATCCACAGGTAAATCCCCAGGTCAAAAGACCTGCGGATTAGCCTGAGGTTTAGCCCTGTGGTTTCACACCTCTACAATGGAGAAGGTGTGAAACCGCTGCGGATTCCGCACAAAGAATTGACATGCTGTGGATTTGAACCTGCAGCAAATCCGTGCGGAAAAATCCTGAAAGCCTGAAACGCTGCGGATCTGCAGCAGAATCCGCAACGTGTGTACATGGCCTAAGTGCAAATCCTGCTTGCTGCACTCTGAAAGTGTAGTTTAGACTTCGAGTACTGCTCTCCCTGACACTGATGTATACTAGTGATGGGCAAGCACTAAAATGCTCGGGTGCTCGTTGCTCGGGTCGAGCAAATTGAAATGCTCGGGTGCTCGACATGAGCAACGAGCCCAATGTAAGTCTATGGGAAACTCGAGCATTTTTACCTCGACCCCCCCAGGGGCCTTTAGAGAGACTAGAAATTGCAGAAATCGATGGGAAAAGTGCTCAAATTACATGGAAACAGCATGGGGAAGACCCCTGGAAGCATTTCTGACTCCCAAGTCATTGCTGTGAACAATGTTGTGTTTTAAACTTTAGCAGAGAATGAGCGTCTGTCTGTGGGTGTCTACAGCTGTCTGCGTGTGTGTGCTGCTGACTGCGTGTGTGTGCTGCTGTCCACATGTGTGTTGGGGTATCTGCGTGTGTGTGCGGGTGTCTGTGCATGTGTGCGGGTGTCTGTGCATGTGTCTGCATGTGTGTGCGGTAACGCTACTGTCACAGCGCTGTGGGATCATGCTGTCAGGTGTCAGTGTGATTCTGCAGCTGACTGTGACCTGCAGCGGTGACCTGCGGTAAAAAATCAGGCTTGGCCCGATGAGACTACTACTCCCATCGGGCTTTGTCTGGTGTCACTAATAACAGTGACAGCAGGTGCCGCTGATGGGAGAGTAGTATCATCTGCCGGTGCCTGTGCTCACAGTTAAAAAACTGTTAAAAAAATAGTAAAATTACATACATATTCACATAATACATACATATTCATACATAATACATACATATTCACATAAAAAAATTGACACTCACTGCACACCAAATCCCTGACGTCCTCGTCTCCTAGAAATAACGTAAAATAATAAACCAACATATACTCCCTGTCCGCCATAGTCCAAGGTAACTCAGATTGCCTCATGACAATCTCACATGTAGAACAGTCACATAAGGAAATGTGACCGCTCTACACGGTCGCCGGCGATATACTGACAGGCAGGAGATAATCACCAGTGTATCAGCTGATCGGCTCCGTTGCTCTCCCTTACGGCAACGCTGCGTGGGAAAGTTCTCACACAACAGTACTGCCATAAGTGACAGCACATGAACTCCATTGATCTCTGACGGCGGCGCAGTGATACACAGCGGGAGATATCACCTCCTTTCATTGTATCACCGGAGGTCGGGTAGAGCGGTCACATCTCCCGATGTGACTGTTCTACACATGAGATCGTCATGGGACACTCGGTAAATGGACTGTGTCAGACAGGGAGTATTTGTGTTGGTTTATTATTTTATTTTTGTTTCAGGAGATCGAGGGATTTGGGGATTAGCCATGCAGTAAGTAAGGTTTATTTAAGACTTAATAAATGAGTCTGTGTGATTATGTCAAATAAAGGACTTTATTTTGCTGAAAAACTTGGCTTATACACGAGTATATATGGTATATACAGCATTATAAAATGGTGAATATCAGGCCTGAAAGATGGTGGCCATATCTCATATCTGTCAAACCAGGTGACAGGTTCCCTTTAATCTGCAAGCTCAGCTCCTGGGAGAAAAAGAACATTATTTCTCCTTTGAAATCCGTGAGAAACACAAATATTTCCAGAATGCTATGTAGGTCGGGTAGTTAATTGAATAGAGAATTGTTAATCTTTTCTTTATTTCAATGCAGCTAAAAATGGTGGATTAATACATGTCCTCATTGGGCAGCAACACCCATAAGACTAGAGTGATAACCCAACATTAACCTCGAATTACCGCACCGCCACTGCCGCCTCACGTATAATCTGTGAGAGTGATGTCCCCAGCCACGAATGCTCGGATTAGTGCTAATAGACGGATAAGCTCTCTCTCTTTATACAAAGGTTTTATTTAAATTAGGGATTGGGAAGTCGGCCATTTGCATAAATACTTTCCTTATTCAATAAGACGTTGACATTAATGACATAAGTTGACATTATAATACCCTTTCTGGATATTGCCTGTAATGGTATATATACATCATTCAGACGCGGTTACTTAAAGCCATTGCAGGAACAAGCCACTGGCTCTGCGAACTCCAGCAAACCTTCTGTGGATAAAGTGATAACCTCATCTCTGTGAAATGAAAGCTGCAGAGAGAAACATTATCTGCTTTCTGTAACTGAGCATCTCTAAGATGGAGCCAGTGGTGAAACTCATTACACACTCCACATTAGCTTCATGCATCTCTTACCTTCAATTGATAAGATACCAGATAGAAATGGCTACTTTTCTTTTCTGCTTCTTTTTTTTTCCTTAAATGTATTTTTAAAATGCTAAATTTAGTGTTTCCTTTAAATGGAAAAGCTGAATTCATTACAATTTGAATCAACTCCATGCAACTCATGCAAATGGATCATGTCTATTCTCACTGACATATTTGCTTTTCTGCTACTACCTGGAAAATGGTTTAGGTAGCTGAAAAAAATACAGTTCTCCCCTTAGAAAGTATGCATGTGGCTTGTAGATTCCTGAAAAATGTGTCGCAAGTGCGACAACTGGGAATCACATTGGAATTAATTAAAATTGCGACTATCAGGGTTATACGATATAGAGCGCTAGTTCTTAAAATAATCTATGGGAAACCTCATGGTTCCTTCAGTGTCATGTAAGGGGAATTTATCACCTCCAGTATATTAGTAGCGATGAGCGAACGTGCCCGGATAAGGTGTTATCCAAGCATGCTTGTGTGCTAATTGAATGTCTCCGGCGTGCTCGAATAATATGTTCTATTCCTCGCAGTTGCATGTCTCGTAGCTGTTAGGCAGCCGCAACACATACAGAGATTGCCTAACAAACAGACAATCCTTGCATGTGTTGTGGGTGTCAAACATCAGCAAGAGATGCAGCTGTGGGGAGGAGGACCCCCATACAGTGATTGGGCTGGAACCAGGGGGACCGCCATCAGGGTTGTTGAAGAAACCACATCAGGGGGATTACAAAGGGAGACATGCGACTGAAGTTGTCAGGGCAACAGGGGGCGGGGCGAGGGTAAAAGGAGCAGGGGACGCGCTGAGGTGGCAGTTGAAGGAGAGCCTGACAAGAAGGAGAGAGCCGTGCGGCAGAGAGAGGACTGTGGCAACTGACGGTGTGGAAAAGAGAGACAGGCAGGAGACTGAAAAAGGGAAATTTGAGACTGACCGAAGGTTGACGCGTAAGAGACTCTCCCCGGGAGTTTCCCCCCGCAAAGATTCAGATAAAGTGACGGCCGCTGATTCCCTCCGTGGTGTGATAGGACCTGGCTGGGGAACGAGCGCCTCTAAACGGACGCCTGGGAGATTGACCCCCTGAACAGTCTCTTCAGGGCCCGTTGTGCCCCACCGTGCCAGCTTCTTCAGGGCCCGTTGTGCCCCACCGACCCCATTTCTTCAGGGCCTGTTGTGCCCCACCGTGCCAGCTTCTTCAGGGCCCGTTGTGCCCCACCGACCCCATTTCTTCAGGGCCTGTTGCGCCCCATCGTTCCGGTTTCTTCAGGGCCTGTTGTGCCCCATCGTTCCGGTTACTACAGGGCCCGTTGCGCCCCACTGTCCAGTTTCTTAAGGGCCTGCTGCGCCCCATCGTTCTGGTCTCTTCGGGGCTGGACAAGCACAAGTCCTTTCGGGAAGTCGTGGATTACAAGGCAGCCACATCTGCAACCCCTGAGTGGTCGTGAACTCGAGCGACGCCCGGAAGGCTAAGTGTATTATAGAGAAAATAAGGACCCTTTTTGTTTTTTTAATGTTGCTTTACGAGTCCCTGCGAGGACAAATAAGTGTTTTCCCTTTTGTCTGATTTAAGCAGTTTTAGCCCTTGCGGCTTTAAAACTTATAAAAGTTTATTTCACCCCACATTCAGTCTCGTGTCTCGTCACTGCA
Organism: Dendrobates tinctorius; assembly: GCF_039654945.1. Taxonomy (NCBI): domain Eukaryota; kingdom Metazoa; phylum Chordata; class Amphibia; order Anura; family Dendrobatidae; genus Dendrobates; species Dendrobates tinctorius. The sequence continues at coordinate 4,664,783 of NW_027361752.1, read as the reverse complement.
TCCTGTGAGCCTGCTCGAACCCTACACTTGGCGTAGTCGGCAGGATGCAGTCTCCGAGCGCGGACAGTGGTGGCCCCGAACATGGGGGAGCTGTAAGCTCTGTAAATAATGAGGGTCCCCGTACCAGCATTTCATTGGGGGCCATGTTGAACAACCTGCCTAGATTCTCTGGCTCAAATACTATGCTATGGAGCTGGACAGAGCAGATGAGGGGGCTTTTTCGGATGCACCCAATGACCCCTGACCTGGAAGCTGAAGTGGAACTCATGGCCCTAGACGGGGAGGTGCGGAGGTCAGTGATGTTGAAACCTCCGGGGCACCGCAACACTTTTGAAAAGGTGTTGCAGATAGTGGAACAGACCCACGGGGATCCCACTAATGTGGGAGAGTTAAGGACCCGACTGTTTAGCCGGATGCAGGCAGATGGGGAGACGATTACTCAGTATATGAATGTACTCCAAGAGTTGCATACGGCTATTGAAAGAAAAGATGGGGTAGGGGTAGGACCTGTTGACATAACCCTACGTGACCTACTGGTGACTGGACTGCGAGATCCACTGATAAAGCAGGCTTTAAGGGAACGGATCAGAATGAATCCCCAAATCGACTTTTCAGAAGTGGGAAGTCAGGCACGGGTTCAGGAGCAAGAGCAGGGGATGGCGGTCCCCGTGGGGAAGGTCCGAGGTGTGGAGGCCTCCTCGAACACAGTTGAGGAACCTCAATGGGTGGAGGAGATGAAGCGTGAATTGAAAAATATAAAGAGCGAGTTGGCTGAAGTAAAGAGAAGAACCGAACCGGAGACTGGACGACCCAGTGCTAATCCCGGTCCCTGGGGGTCACGCTCTCCGCGAGGTGGTCAATCTCTACCGGCCCGGTGTTATGAGTGTGGAGAACCAGGCCACTTCGCCCGAGAGTGTCCGCGGCGTGGGAGATACCCACCCCGGCTGCCATTAAACTAAAGGGCTCCGGGCTGGGGGGACGCCGCTCGGAGCCGAAAACCACAACTAGGGGTGGTGGAAGTCCCGAAGATTTGGTAGCAAAGTGTCCTGAAGTTTGGGCAGAAGTAGAGGGCTGGGCCGTCCGGTGTCTGGTGGACACGGGGTCACAAGTAACCACTATGCCCGCAGCGTACTTTCAACAAAACTTTCCGGAGGCAACAAGGCCTCAGTGGGGGCCCATGATTAGACTAGTAGCCGCCAACCAACTGCCGGTTCCGGTTGCCAGGGTAGTGTGGGTGCAGGTGACGTTGTGCGGTAAACCCCTCGGCCGCAGAGGGGTGGTGCTGACTCAAGGAGAAGCTGATCAACGACACCCCGTCACCCTAGGCATGAATATTTTAAAAGAGTTTGGTAACCTGTTGCTTAATGATCCCACACAAAGGACACTGAAGCAGTGGGGTTCTCGCACAGCTCAGGGACAGGTATTCCAGCAGCTGGTGCGAGGTGCGCGGGTGCATCGGGACTGCCAGGAGGGTGAGGCTCTGGGCAAGGTCATCGCGACAGCGGCACCCCTGCTTGTGCTGCCTCCTGGACAGACAGTGGTGGCCCTGCCAATTCGGGCCCCGATACCTTTGGAAGGCGTAGAGGTGCAGGTGGAGCCGTGTCACTCAGAGCACTTACCTCCTGGCATACTGGTGGCCCGTTCCCTCGCTACGGTGCGAAAAGGAACCGCCCTGGTCCGCTGCGTTAACCTTGAAGACCGAGATATCATTCTGAAAGCACGGACTGTACTGGCCAAACTAGTAAAGCCTCTAGAAGAAGTGCTGCCCGCTGCTGCGGTTCAATTACGAGTACACCCCGAGGATCCTGGGGAGGTAACAATACGAACCCTACAGGCCCACGAAGTCTCGACACAAGAGAAGGGCCGAAATATTTTGGAGCAGATGCGGGCCGAGCTTTCTGGACTAACTGCGGCCCAACTTTCACAAGTAAAAGCATTGCTGGGACAGTACCATGAAGTATTTGCTAGTCATGAGGACGACTTTGGGTGTACCACCGCCATCACTCATGAGATCCCCACAGCAGGAGCGGCCCCTATCCGAGAACGATATCGACAGATCCCGCCACAACTCTATCAGGAGGTGAAAACTTTGCTGACTCAGATGCTACAAAAAGGGGTGATACGGGAAAGTCAAAGCCCTTGGGCGGCCCCCATCGTGTTGGTCCGGAAGAAAGATGGTACACTACGATTCTGTGTGGATTATCGTAAATTGAATGCTTGCACTATTAAAGACTCATACCCACTGCCCCGCATAGAAGAATCTCTGTCTGCATTGGGTAAAGCAACATATTTTTCGACCCTGGACTTGGCCAGTGGGTACTGGCAGGTGCCTATGTCAGAAGAGGACAGAGCTAAGACGGCGTTCATAGTGCCCATGGGACTGTTTGAGTTTAATCGAATGCCATTCGGGCTGGCCAACGCCCCCGGGACATTTCAGCGATTGATGGAGCGATGTCTAGGGGATCTCAATTTTGAGGCCACGTTGATCTACCTGGACGACATCATCGTCTATGCCGCCTCCTTCGAGGACCACCTGAAGCGGTTGGGACAGGTACTCAGCCGGCTGCAAAAGTACGGGTTGAAGGTGAAGCCTCAGAAATGTCACCTATTTCGCTCTCAGATTGAGTATCTGGGTCATGTCGTTTCGGCAGAAGGTGTGAGGCCATCCCGGGAGAAGATTGCTGCTATCCAGGAATGGCCTACCCCCGAGACGGTGAAAGACGTGCGGGCTTTTCTGGGGTTAGCTGGATATTACCGTCGTTTCGTAAAGAATTTTGCATGTCGAGCTCGAGCCCTGCATGACCTGCTGAAGGGGGCTCCCGCTGGGGCCAATGGGCGAAAAATCCAGTGGCAACACCCTCAGGAAGAGGCCTTCCGAGATCTCAAGGCTGCACTCTCGGATGCCCCAGTGTTGGCTTATGCGGATTTTTCTCAGCCGTTCATCCTGCACACTGACGGGAGTCTTCACGGGCTAGGAGCTGTGTTGTCACAGGTTCAGGATGGCCGGGAAAGGGTGATCGCATATGGAAGCCGTTCACTCCATGACTCCGAGCGTAACCCTGACAATTACAGCTCTTTTAAGCTCGAGCTCCTCGCAGTGGTGTGGGCTATGACGGAGAGATTCGCAGAGTACCTAGCGGGCTCCGAGGTGGTAGTGCGAACTGACAATAACCCACTGGCTCATTTGGAAAACGCCAAGTTGGGGGCTTTGGAGCAGCGATGGGTGGCCCGAATGGCGAAGTACAATTACAAGATTATTTACAAAAGAGGGGCCGAGAATGTTCATGCAGATGCTCTCTCTAGGATTCGACATACAACTCCCGGACAGAATCGAGACGAAGAATTAGAAGGAGAGGAAATACCGTTCGCTCTTACCGCTGCCGTGCTCACCAATGTTGATGCAAAAGTATCTTCCCCAGAGGCCCACAGGGGCATCCTGGAACAATCTCGTAATAAGTGGATACAACAGCAACAAGAAGATGAAGAAGTTGGACTTCTCCGGACATGGGTCGCCGCTGGTCAATTACCCACTGATACTCAACGACAAGCTTTGACCCAAGACCTGTCGCTGATGCTGCGACAATGGGAGAGACTGATTATCCGAAGGGGATTACTGTACCGTAAGATCACTTCGCAAACAACCTCAACGACTGTTTGGCAGGTGGTTACGCCCGGAGCTCAACTACACGAACTGGCTCGAGAGGCTCACGAAAAAGGGGCCCACTTTGGAGTCAAGAAGACTTTGCAATGGTTACAACAGAAAGTTTATCACCCACGCTTGTTGGCTGTTGTGGACGAAGTTTGCCGTACTTGCCGCTTATGTGAATTGGCCAAACCGCCTGCTCAGAGGGCCGCAACACAGACGATTGTGACTTCAGAACCCTTGGAGCTCCTGACGGTGGATTATCTGCACATTGGTCCCGCATTCCAGGGATACGAACACTGCCTCGTCATGGTGGATCATTTCACTAAATTCGCTGTGGTCACCCCTACTCGAGACCAGACCGCGGAGTCAGCCACCTCCGCAATTTGCAGAAATTTTATACAAGTGTACGGCTGTCCTCAACGCATACATTCCGACCAGGGAGCATGTTTTTTGGGGAAAGTTATGGAGGAACTACATCATCTTTATGGGATTGATAAATCCCGGACCACACCATATCACCCGCAAGGGAATGGGGCTTGTGAGCGATTTAATCGGACATTGATTCAAATGCTACGCACTCTGGAGAGTGACAAGAAAGCTCGTTGGCCTGAATATGTTTCTGATTTAGTGTGGGTTTATAATAATCGGGTACATCGAGTAACGGGCTATACTCCTTATTTCCTGCTGTTCGGACGAGAGGGTAAAGGGATCACGGAGGTAGAGTTGGACCCCGAAGAGCCTCGGCCCTGGACCGGAGTGTCGTCTTGGGTCCGAAATCATCGCCACAGGTTGCAAACTCTTCACCGAATTGTACATACCAAACTTCAAGACTGGGAACACCCCGGGAAGAATACAACCTCCCCTCCCCATCTCCAAAGCGGGGACCGTGTGCTTGTACTAGATCAACGCCCCCAGAATAAACTGGAGTCACGTTGGGAAGAGAGTCCTTATCGGGTACTACGCCGTATCCATTCAGAAGGACCTGTGTACGAAATACGGCCCGAGCAGGATGAAACACTGCCCACTCGCATTGTGCATCGTAATATGTTACGCCTGTGTATTTCTTCCGACCCGAAGCAACTGGAACCCGTCCCGAAGACATCCGAACCGGAGTCCATATGCTGGGACTCAGACGACGAGGATTTCCCTCCAGTTCCCAAGGGCCCTCCACCCAATAATGAGCCAGTTGACACAATTAACCCACCGGCATCTTGCAGCTCACCGACGTCCACCACCCCAGAAGATTCCACCCCAGTCGAACTTAGACGCTCCGAGCGGTCAACAGCCGGCAAACCCCCCGAACGGTATGAACAAGACCAGTTCGTATGGCAACAAATATTGACACCTTTACAGACCAATCTCAATAGACTAACACCCTCGCCCGAGGACTGGCGAGCTTACAGGGTGGGGGAATGTGGGGAGGAGGACCCCCATACAGTGATTGGGCTGGAACCAGGGGGACCGCCATCAGGGTTGTTGAAGAAACCACATCAGGGGGATTACAAAGGGAGACATGCGACTGAAGTTGTCAGGGCAACAGGGGGCGGGGCGAGGGTAAAAGGAGCAGGGGACGCGCTGAGGTGGCAGTTGAAGGAGAGCCTGACAGGAAGGAGAGAGCCGTGCGGCAGAGAGAGGACTGTGGCAACTGACGGTGTGGAAAAGAGAGACAGGCAGGAGACTGAAAAAGGGAAATTTGAGACTGACCGAAGGTTGACGCGTAAGAGACTCTCCCCGGGAGTTTCCCCCCGCAAAGATTCAGATAAAGTGACGGCCGCTGATTCCCTCCGTGGTGTGATAGGACCGGGATCTCAGGCGACCGCTGCGACGACACAGCAATCCGGTACAGTGGCCAGGACACTGCCCCCCTGTCTTCTCCCACATCTGCGACCCCGTCATCACCGACCTCAGGGGACGTCACCTCGCTATAGGCGGCCGCAGAGCCCCGTCCCGGTTACTGAGGGGACACTGAGCAGAATTTGGTAACGTTTATGTCTTTTTTTGAAACTGCGTCATGACCTGGCTGGGGAACGAGCGCCTCTAAACGGACGCCTGGGAGATTGACCCCCTGAACAGTCTCTTCAGGGCCCGTTGTGCCCCACCGTGCCAGCTTCTTCAGGGCCCGTTGTGCCCCACCGACCCCATTTCTTCAGGGCCTGTTGTGCCCCACCGTGCCAGCTTCTTCAGGGCCCGTTGTGCCCCACCGACCCCATTTCTTCAGGGCCTGTTGCGCCCCATCGTTCCGGTTTCTTCAGGGCCTGTTGTGCCCCATCGTTCCGGTTACTACAGGGCCCGTTGCGCCCCACCGTCCAGTTTCTTAAGGGCCTGCTGCGCCCCATCGTTCTGGTCTCTTCGGGGCTGGACAAGCACAAGTCCTTTCGGGAAGTCGTGGATTACAAGGCAGCCACATCTGCAACCCCTGAGTGGTCGTGAACTCGAGCGACGCCCGGAAGGCTAAGTGTATTATAGAGAAAATAAGGACCCTTTTTGTTTTTTTAATGTTGCTTTACGAGTCCCTGCGAGGACAAATAAGTGTTTTCCCTTTTGTCTGATTTAAGCAGTTTTAGCCCTTGCGGCTTTAAAACTTATAAAAGTTTATTTCACCCCACATTCAGTCTCGTGTCTCGTCACTGCATCCTGTGAGCCTGCTCGAACCCTACACAGCCACAGGGACTCCAACATATTATTCGAGCATGCCGGAGACACTCAGTTAGCACACGAGCATGCTTGGATAACACCTTATCCGAGCACTTTTACTCATCAAAATATAGCATGTTTTTTATAATATATTTAACCCCTTTCTGACGTTGGGCGTAATAGTACGCCCACGTTGAACTCCCCCTGTTTGGTGCGGGCTCCGGTGCTGAGCCCGCACCTTTCCGAGCACATGATAGCTGATCTATCCTCCTCACACCCAGAAGTCTTATAATAGAGTTCCCCTTGTACACTACAATGTACGCGAGGTCTAAGGAGGATATATACAGCTGACATGTGCCCGCAACAGCTGCGGGTGGAATCACATTCCACCCGCGGCTCTTAACTAGTTAATCTCTGACAGCGGCATTTAACTTGCGCTTACCAGAAGCACATCGTTAATCCTGCCCATCACTGACCCCGTCACATGATTGCAGGTCACCTATAGGTCGGCATGACAAAAGAGATCTCCAATTGACTACTTTGGTTGTCATAGCCTGATTGCTATGTCTGCAGTGGGCGTGTTGTGGTGCTGGAATCGGCGCTTGCGCAGTCCGCACTTACGGCAGTATGTCTTCAACAAAATGGCGGCGGAAAGCGAGGACTGTGCAGGCGCCGAGTCCAGCACCACAACATGCCCACTGCAGACATGAATCGGCGCCTGCGCAGTCCGCGCTTACCGCCACCATTTTCTTGAAGACACACTGCAGTGTACCTTCAAGAACATGGCGGCGGAAAGCGAGGACTGCGCAGGTGCCCAGTCCGGACCACAACACGCCCAGAACAGGACAGCGCTGGACACGGGGAAGAAAGTCGAGTATAAATGTTTTTTTTCAATGAGTGCAGTTTAATAGGGGTGAGGGGGACCATTCATATTGGGATTGGGGGATGAGGGGACCATACATACCAGGAAAGGGGGGTGAGAGGACCATGCATACCAGGATTGGGGGGGTGAGGGGACCATGCATATTAGGATAGGGGAGTGAGAGGACCATGCATACCAGTATTGTGGGGTGAGGGGACCATGCATACCAGGATTGGGGGGTGAGAGGACCATGCATACTAGGATTGGGGGGTGAGGGGACCATGCATACCACGATATGGGGTGAGAGGAACATGCATACCAGGATAGGGATGAGGGGGCCACGCATACCATAATAGGGATGAGAGGGCCGTGCATACCAGGATGGGGGGTGAGAGGACCATGCATACCAGGATTGGGGGGTGAGAGGACCATGTATACCAGGATAGGGGGGTGAGGGGACCATGCATACCAGGATAGATGGATGAGGGGACCATGCATACCAGGATTGAGAGGTGAGAGGATCATGCATACCAGGATAGGGGGGGATAGGGGACCATGCATACCATGATTGGGGGGTGAGAGGACCATGCATATCAGGATTTGGGCGTGAGGGGACCATGCATACAAGGATTGGGGGGGTGAGGGGACCATGCATACCAGGATTGGGGGGTGAGAGAACCATGCATACCAGGATAGGGGGGTGAGAGGACCATGCATACCAGGATTGGGGGTGAGGAGACCATGCATACCAGGATAGGTGGGTGAGGGCACCATGCATACCAGGATTTGGGGGTGAGGGGACCATGCATATCAGGATTGGGGCGTGAGAGGACCATGCATACCAGGATCGGGGTGTGAGAGGACCATGCATACCAGGATTGGGGGATGAGAGGACCATGCATACCAGGATTGGGGGGTGAGGGCACCAAGCATACCACAATAGGGGGTACCATGCATACCATGATAGGGATGAGGGGGGTGCCATGTATACCACGATAGGGATGAGGGGGTGCCATGCATACCAGGATTGGGGGGTGAGGGAGCCATGAATACCAGTATATGGATAAGGGGGTACCATGCATACCAGGATTGGGTGGTGAGGGTACCATACATACCAGGATAGGGATTATGGGTGCAGCACATACCGGTATGGGAGACCATATATCAATAAAAATGCACGCCACCCAGTCGTAGAACGGGTTCATAGCTAGTATATATATAAAAGTTCAAATCACCCCCCCTTTCGCTCAATTCAAAATAAAACAACACATGTTTGGTATCAGAATCACCGGATCTATCAATATAAAAAAAGAATTAACCCAATCATTAAACGGCGTAACGAGAAAAAAATTCAAAACTTCAGAATTACATTTTTTTGGTAGCCACTACATTGCAATAAATTGCAATAACAGGCAATCAAAATATCATATCACCAAAATAATATTAATAAACACATCAGCAAATAATAAGCCCCCACCCAGCCCCAGATCTTAAAAAATGGAGACGCTACAGGTCTCGGAAAACGGCGCCCCCTTTTTTTTTAACAAATTTCTGAATTTGTTTCACCACTTAATTAAAAAAGAACCTAGACATGTTTGGTGTCTATTAACTCATAATGACCTGGAGAATCATAATGTCAGGTCAGTCTTAGCATTTAGTGAACATGGTAAAAAAAAACAACTGAGGGATTGCACATTTTTTTGCAGTTTCATCTCATTTGGAATTTTTTTCCTGTTTTCTAGTGCATGATATGTTAAAACCAATGGAGTTGTTCAAATGTACAACTTGTCCTGCAAAAAAACAAACCCTCACATGGCCATATTGAATGAAAAATAAAAAAGTTATGGCTCTGGGAAGAAGGGGAGCAAAAAACAGAAATTCAAAAACTAAAATACCCTTGGTCGCTAAACCAGATAGTGATACATACAGTATTTTTCCAATCTGTTTGATATTTTTAATTAGGAGATATGATTCACAGCATCTACATGGGCCTAAGAAATAATAATCTGCATATGTTCTTTGTGTTCCATATGAAAGTTTTGCAGGCATGCTCTGTGATCTGTGCAGAGATCATTGTGCGGGGAGGGAGAGGAGATGAACTGTGACCATTAATTACTGTAAATGATGGAACATGTGTGGTGAATGATGAGTGAACGTGTTCGGATAAATTGATATCTGAGCACGCTCGGGTGTTCTCTTAGTATCTTGGGCGTGCTTGGATAATATGTTTGAGTCCCCGTGGCTGCATGTCTCATGGCTGTTCGATAGCTGCAACACACGCAGGGATTGTCTGTTTGTTAGGCAATCCCTGCATGTGTTGCAGCTGTCAAACAGCCGCAAAATATATATGACTCGGTTGTCAAAGTGAAAATTTCAAGATTTTGAGATTATTTCCAATTTGTGATAGTGAAATTAAGATAAATAAAAAAAATCACGAATCTCACAATTTGCGTACATTATTACTTAGTACTTTAATATTTAAAGGGTTTTTCTTATGTTGTTGATTAGATATTAGCAGGTAGATCTTGTTGAACAAACCAAGTTTTCAATTAACTTACTATTTCTTACTGCCTCTGTTCTACCACCTGACTTTTTGGCTCCAATTTATCAGACTATCACTTCAGCACACCAGTACTGATGAAGGGCGCATTGGAGTATCATGCACCAAATTCATAAAGACTCAGAGGTATGCAATTACAGAGCTTGAGAAATGTATGCCAGTCACCCTTGTGGCATAAATTATGATACAATTTTCGGCCCTTGCTCCATCCCTATTTAGTTCTGTTTACTTTTCAAAAAGTTGTCATAGCTGTCCGGGGCCGGCTTTTAATAGATGCCAAAAGTTGCTAAATTTTTGTCAATTTCTGGGGAAATTGAAAATTCAGCCCTTAGTATTTTATTCAGTGCCTTATTTTTTTACAGCTCGTTGCCAAGGGGACCAGCCACCACTGCCTTGTTTGGTAAACTTGTCTAGTTTACACCTCGGCTTGCCGCTATCTAGAGAATGAATACTAGCTCCTGTTGCCAGCTACCTCTCTTTCCCCCCTTTAAATTATATAAAACTGCTCCTAACATGAGCAGTAGTCCAAGAGCAGATCTATGGAATAGCTAAGCTCCTTCCGCTTGATCCATACATTACTTGTGATTCCCACTTCAGCAGTCCCATCATCATCACTGCCTATGAGCTAAATGCTACCCCATTCCTGGATACACCTACTTCTCTACTCTTCCCTGCCCGGTGATCCAGATGCTATGTTCATCCAGACATTGATTCTATAGAATCATAGAATGGTAGAGTTGGAAGGGACCTCCTGGGCCATCGTGTCCAACCTTCTGCTCAATGCAGGATTCACTAAACTATCTCAGACAGATGTCTGTCTAGCCTCTGTTTGAAGACTTCCATTGAAGGAGAACTCACCACCTCTTCTGGCAGCCTGTTCCACTCATTGATCACCCTCAGTGTCAAAAAGTTTTTTTGATAGAAAAATCCCCATATATTCAGTATACATACAGCTTAATGCATGCACAATTCTCCACTGCCAAGAAGCCTATGGATTTTAGCACATAACACCTGTTGTTGTAGATAGGGATGAGCGACTTTGCCTTTTTTCGGGTCGAGTCGGGTTTCATGAAACCCGACTTTCTTAAAAGTCGGGTTGAACACAATTGGCCGATTATCATGAAAAGTCGAAGGCTGACTGAAACACGAAACCCAATGAAAGTCAATGGGGAACCAAGGTCTGCAGTGAGTGGAGGACAGGAAACACACCTACAGTGCCCATTTTAATGCCAAAAACATCAATTCTTATTTCTTAAGCTTGTCAACCTAAATTTACTTTATAATAATAGTAAGGCTAGTTTCACACTTGCTTTTTTTTGCAGCGCGTTTTTCCCGCAAAAAAACGCATTGAAAAAACGCATACAAAAGCATACAACTGCTGCGTTTTTTTCAAGCATTTTTATGAGCATGCATGAAAAAAACGCAGTGTTTTTATGCGTTTGTATGCGTTTTTAGTGCGTTTTTACCGCGTTTGCGTTTTTTTCCAACATTAGGTGGCCCCTCACACTAACCCAAACCATGACTTTACTAAAACTAACCCTGACCCTAACCCTAACCCTAACCCTAACCCTGACCCTAACCCTTAACCAAACCATACTTAACCCTAACCCAAACCCTAAACCCTAACTAACCCTAACCCTAACCCTAACCCTGACCCTAACCCTAACCCTGACCCTAACCCTAACCCTAACCCTGACCCTAACCCTTAACCAAACCATACTTAACCCTAACCCAAACCCTAAACCCTAACTAACCCTAACCCTAACCCTAACCCTGACCCTAACCCTAACCCTAACCCTAACCCTGACCCTAACCCTAACCCTAACCCTGACCCTAACCCTTAACCAAACCATACTTAACCCTAACCCAAACCCTAACTAACCCTAACCCTAACCCTAACCCTAACCCTGACCCTAACCCTAACCCTGACCCTAACCCTTAACCAAACCATACTTAACCCTAACCCAAACCCTAACTAACCCTAACCCTAACCCTGACCCTAACCCCAACCCTAACCCTGACCCTGACACTTAACCAAACCATACTTAACCCTAACCCTGACCCTAACCCTGACCCTAACCCTTACCCAAACCATACTTAACCCTAACCCTGACCCTAACCCCAACCCTAACCCTGACCCTGACCCTTAACCAAACCATACTTAACCCTAACCCTAACCCCAACCCTAACCCTGACCCTGACCCTAACCCTAACCCTAAACCCCCTTAACTAACCCTAACTCTAACCCAAACCCCTAAATTCCATGGTTAACAAAAAAAAACGCATGTGCAAAAAAACGCATACATGAGCATGCCAGTGCGCATGTATGCACATCCATAGGCTATAATGGCCATTTTTAGCGCAAAACGTGCGCATATGTGCACATGCGCTTTTTTGCAGGGCCAAAAAATGCAACATGCTGCGTCTGGAAAATACAAACGCACACCCCAAAAAAACGCAGCGCATGAAAATCGCATACATGCGCTTACCAGCGCGCAGGTATGCGCACCCATGTTAAATATAGGGGAAAAAACGCATGCGCACGTATGCGTTTTTTTCCAGCGCTAAAAAACGCAAATGTGAAACCAGCCTAAGGCATTGAAAACTGGGGGTTATTTGGCTAAAGTTGTGGGGGGGTAGGGCTGGGTCCAGATTTTCGTGGGCCCTGGGCCATAGAGTGTCACTGGGCTCCTTTAACACATGCCACAATTCATGATCCTCTGATACGGCAGAGAAATACCGGTATAGTACAATGAAAAATACTTCACTTCTTACATCTCATGACTGCCATCCATTTTAAATTCTCCAATAGCTCCAAAAACGGACATTATATTACTCCATACAGTATTATGGCCACCACATAGTGCGCTATACAGAGTAATGAGGCCCATATATTTCTCCATACAGAATCATTGGTCCCATATAATGTTCCATACAGTATATGATGAGCTCCACATAATGCTACAGTATATGTTGGTCCCCATGGATGAAGCTCCACTGTCTTAAGGGCCCAAATAATGCTCCATATATAATGGGCCCCATTTCTAATGCTCCAGTGTATAATGGGCCCTGTAAATGCTGCTCCAGTGTCTGATGTCCAGCTTTGGAATGCTCCAGTGTATGGTGGGCCTCATATATCATTCTCCAGAGTATAGTGCTCCCCAAAAATTGCTGTCCCAATATTGAAAACAATTAAATAAGTCTCCTCGCTAGGGAATCCCTGTACTAGTCTGGACTCCTCGTCATCCCCATCTTCCATCTCACTGCATTTGGACTCTGTAGACAGAGGGCGTACAGACGTGATGTCATCGCGCTCTCTGACCAGAATATCACTGTCAGGAAACACGGAAGACGTCACAGCGGTGGAGTAGGGAGAGGTAATTATTTCAACTTTGCAAGTGCTGTGATCCTGATAGTACGGCGGTGTGTCTGATGGCGGGTGAAGGGCCCTCCCACCGGCAGAGACACTTTTGCGTACTATGAGGGGCCCTGTGCCAGTGCCGTCGCCCATGAGTATGCCCCCCCAGCTGCTCAAGGAACCTGCACTTTCATCGGCACCTTCCTCTTTGTCACCGTGTAAAGTGGTATAGTATGCGGGAAGGGGAGACTGAGTTTCATCAGGGTCAGATTCTGGCTGTGTAGAGTGCGAGGGGATTGTAGTGGTCTGGGTCAATGTACCAGCAGAATCATCTAGCAGTGGCTGGGCATCAGTGCACTTGTGGCGCCCCCAGGAGTATGGTCTCCACAGTGGCATTACCTTCCTCCTATGGAGTGTGATGTCATGCTTGGGAGCAACGAAGGATCTCTCTAGCAGTTAAACCAACACACAACACAGTTCCCACTCCAGGCCAGCAGGGAGACATCTGAACCTGACTGCTAAGGAGCTGCTCTCTGTGGTTAGGAGGAGGTAAGTTAGGGCAGTCTGTGAAGGGAAGGGGAAGTGTGTGGATGTGAGAAGGGGAGCTGGAGGATGAGCAGAGTTAAGGCTCACTCCTAGCTGGAGCTCATGGTCCGGATTCCGGTCTCCGTGTTTGTAGGGACACTGACGGTCCTGCAGCAGAAACCGGAGGAAGTAGCAGCTGTAAATGCTCTGTTCCCAACTAAGGCTCGGAGGCCCCAGCAGCAACGTGTGTGAGCCAGAAGGAAAAGGCTATGGCTGCCTGCCATATGAGAAAGTTCCAAAAGAGAGTCAACAGGGGGAACTTCAGTGAACTCAGTATTGTGAGTACCTCAGATAAGCGCTAGAACGGAGGCCACGCTACCTATCTGCAGAGAGAGAATTCCAAATTTGCTTCCAGGCTGACCAACTCCTTCTCCATCTGTACTCTGGATCCTGGACGGCACTTACCAAGTACAGGTAAAGGAACTGCATGACTGTCTGTCATCTTTCTCCTGCACCTGGCGCACGGCTCTGCTACATCCTGCACTAGAGAAGCGACACTGCAGCACGGGTCAATCTGATCGGAAACCACAGGTGGCGTCACGTATCATTCACCTATAAACATTATTCAACCCTTTGCATGGACGCCCAGGGCCACGGAACGGGTCATCACCACCAAAGTGACACATCCCTCTGAGACACCGGCCCGGTACCGATTAACCCCACTGCCCTGGCTGGCCACCCACACTCCATGTCAGATTCATCTTGGACTGGGGAATTCACGATTTGACTTGATAACCCATGGACTAATGTGAAGTGTGGCCTGCTTCATCATTCACTTTTGGTGGGGGTGAAGGACACAAGGAAATAGGTTCTTCCTGACCAGGAGCCAGCACTTGACGACTCAGTGCTTGCATTTTTTGAAACTTCAGAAGAGGAGGGCATATTTGCTGGAGTCTGTTTCTGCAATGTAAGCCAAAACCAGTTCCTGATGCTTCAGCTTTAAAAGTGGTTAACCTACTCCTAGAAAAGGTAGCCTTCCAGGCGTTCCGGAGCCAGACCATGACGCAGGCTCAACACCTCCTGCCTTAGCTGCTATTGTGCTTTTGCCACTACCAAAAGATGCACCACCACCATCAGCACCAGCTGGCCTCCCCACGCCCACGTCCGCGGCCTCTTCCACCATACTTCAAAATTTTGGAGAAAATGTACCCAAAATAACATCAGATATATGGTATTGTATCAGAAGAGTACAGCTCTATACAGTCAAAGAATAATTGTCAATCTCCCTATATATTCCATCAGTTACACAAAGACGCTCACAGGCTCAGTATGGATTACACAAGAATATAAAAAGTAGAAAAAGTGTACAGTATCATCAGATAGCAGGTATATATAGTATAGTTTAAACATTCTAAATCTCCATAGATATTTCAGGAGGCAGACAGACGCTCTCAAGCTCAGTATGGATTACAACACAATATAAAAAGCCGTAAAACGGTAATGGATCTGAAGAGTACAGCTGTACAGTGTAGGGGTCATTGTTGTCAATCTCAGTATTTATTTCCACAGTCAGAAAATAACTCTCACTTGGTTAGTTTGGATTAGACCAGAATATAAAAAGCAGGAAATGGGTAATGTATCACAAGCGTAGAGCTGTATACAGTGTTGGGGTAATTTTTAAATGTACATCTAAAAATTGCAGGACTAACCCACAGACTGTCACACTCTCAGGATGGATCACACCACAATATAACAAGAAGATCCGCAAGAAATAATCACACATGTGGGACAATGTTCCAGGTGTCAATGATACACTTAGAGTGGTGAGTGGAGGAGGACTTCCTGGCAGAAAGGGTACAGTATCACCAGATACCAGGTATATATAGCATATTTTAAACATTAAAAATGTACGTCAATATATCAGGCGTAGTGTTGAGCCACCCCGCTAGTGTTCAAGTTCGTTTTGGTTCGTCGAACAGGAGGCAAGTTCATCGAATGTTCGTCGAACGTTCGACGAACACCGTCGAACACCATTGAAAACAATGGCAGGCAAGCACAAACACATACTAACAG
This sequence comes from Dendrobates tinctorius, assembly GCF_039654945.1. Classification (NCBI taxonomy): domain Eukaryota; kingdom Metazoa; phylum Chordata; class Amphibia; order Anura; family Dendrobatidae; genus Dendrobates; species Dendrobates tinctorius. The sequence goes on along the minus strand of NW_027361752.1, from coordinate 4,649,125 downwards.
ATAGAAAACAAGTACAAAACATCTTAAAAGGTGTCCCAAAGCAGACAAAATGCTCAGAATACAAAAATAACATATGGAAAAGGGCAACTACATATAGAAAAGAGGTGGAGGAGTAAAAGGAGGAGGAGGAGGAGACACAGATATAGGCATGTCATGCCCTTATGAAGTCAAGGAAGGCTGGAATAAAAATGTAAAATACAAAAAAAAAATAAAAATCTGAAATCGAAGACGATCATATACCGTCGGACTTCCCACCATAAATTATGCCAACTGCCGATCGGGCGGCGTTATTCCCACGAACCTCCGAACAGCGTCCATGAAGGCAAAGTGTTTGGTTTCGGGGGCAGTATGGTTGCAAAGCTGAACCTTAAAGGAATGTCCAGAAGGGCACCACCAGGAGTGGAGCCTGCGGCTTAATTCGACTCCACCCGAGAAACCTCAACCATGACAGCTACAGAAAAGATGGACAGATTGCAAGCTTTGTCGATTCAGTGGGTGGTGGTGGATGTCTGCTTTTAGTTGTGCTAGCGATTTGTCAGCTAATTCTGTTAACAAATGAGACTCCGTCATGCCCCCGCGGTACACGTCAAGCTTACTAGAGGGACACGCGAGGCTCTGGCACGCGAGATCGAGCAACAACAGGTCTGTCATGCCCTTACATGTCCGGGGCTGCATGCGCGCTACACTGAAAGGACCAGCGTGTGTCGCTTACAGGTGCAGATAACCCGCTGAACACCGTTAGTGATGGGGATCTGGGATTCCAATTCTTCCCCGCGAATGAGGATTTCCCAGTAAGTGCAGGTCAACCGGAATTCTGGAATTAGGCCTAACCGGCATTCCAGAAAGAATGGAAAAATTAAGTGTCCAAACCACAGGTGCTGTAGCTTGCTTAAAAGCTGGGCTCCTATGCTGAGTAGCACGCAGTTCTTACATAAACAGGCGGCATAGCTTGGTTCACGGGTGGGCAACTCTGCTGAGCAGTAGACACCGGTACTAGTCCCAAAGTATTCACTGGGCTAAATGGAGTTAAAAAATGGTTCTTACATAAACAGGCGGCACAGCTTGGTTCACGGGTGGGCTCCTCTGATGAGTAGCAGACACAGTTACTAGGCCCAAAGTATTAACTGTGCTAAATGAAGTCGAAAACTGGTTCTTTCATAAACAGGTGGCATAGCTAGGTTCACTGGTGGGCTCCTCTGATGAGTAGCAGACAGTGCTACAAGGCCCTAAAGGATTTTCTGGACAAGATGCGGTAAAAAATTATTAGAAACACACACGGTGTAGCTCCTTGACAGGTGCACTACACCGCTTGCTACCACACACCGCTACTATGCCATGAAACAGTCTATTAACATTGAAAACCATTATTGATGTGAAAATGAAGTTACGCTTTTGGTGAATGAACCGTTCTCGAACGGAACCTCGAACAGCCGAATTTTAAGCAAAGTGTTCGAGTTCAACGAACAGCTCAAACACCGCCCAAAACAGCTGGAATTTTAACTTGGCGAACTGGTCGACTCGAACACCGCTCATCTCTAATCAGGAGGCAGACTCAGACGTTCTCAGGCCCAGTATGGATTCGACAAGATTGTAGAAAATTGAGAAAGGGTACAGTATCACCGGATAACAGGTATATATGTAGCATAGTTTACACATAAACAACCTATGTCTATATATCAGGAGGCAGACTCAGAGGGTCTCAGGCCCAGTATGGATTTGACGTGAGTGTACAAAGTTGAGAAAGGGTACAGTATCACCGGATAACAGGTATATATATAGCATAGTTTACACATTAAAAATCTATGCCTATATATCAGGAGGCAGACTCAGACGGTCTCAGGCCCAGTATGGATTCAACGTGATTGTAGAAAGTTGAGAAAGGGTACAGTATCACTGGATAGCAGGTATATATAGCATAGTTTAAACATTAAAAATCTGCGTGTATATTTCCGGAGTCCGACAAAGACACTCACAGCCTCAGTATGGATTAGACAAGAATCTAAAAAGTAGAAAAAGGGTTATGTATTCGAAGCGTACACCTGTATACACTGTTGGGGTATTTTTCAATCTTAATATATATTTCAGTCTCAGTAAGACAGTCCAGACTCTCCGCAAGAGGAAACGAGATGGATACAAGTACAGACGGAGAGTCGAGTGATTGCAGAAATTTTGGAATTACTAATCACGGGAAAAACTCCCAGGAGAATTCTCAGAGGCGATGCTGACCCTCAATTACTTTGTCTGTGGAGACAGCAAAAACAGTTCTTGTGAAGAAATGTTTGCTGTATCGCAGTACCGTGGAACCCATCACCGTTACTCATCTCCATCAAATTGTGATCACAGGGAGAGATGTAGACATTGTCCTCACTGCCTATCATGATCTGTCAGGTAACTTTGGAGTGCAAAAGACAGAAGCCACAGGCCATAGGTGATTCTATTGGATTGGCATGAAAGGACACATTGAAAAATGTGTGCAGGAATGTCACACATCTGTGAGTCGGAAAACCGTGAAAGCTGATGATAAACCACCACTGCATCTCATTGTGAGTCGACGTCCATAACAAATGGAAGCCATTGATCATCTGAAGACAGAACCCAGCAGGACAGGGCATAGCTACGTCTTAACCATCATCTATCATTTCACCAAATTTGTATTGGCAGTCCCAGTGAAGTATTTAACAGGCCAGACTACACAGTGGTGGAGCAGGGAGAGGTAAGTATTGCAAGTGCTGGTGCCCTGAGCAAGCAGGGTGGGCCCACTCGTGGCCGGCCGTACTGGCACAGGGCCCCTCATAGTACGCTGGTGTGTCTGACGGCGGGTGTGCACCCCCACCGTCAGAGACACTTGATTGTACTATGAGGGACCCTGTGCCAGTGCCGTTGCCCAAGAGTGGTCCCACCCACCTGTCCAGGGCAACGGTACTCGCACGGGTGCGTGCGCCAGGTGGTGATCCTGGCCTTGTGGGGGGAGGCAGCCCAATTAGGGAGGTGGAAAAAATGGCATATGTTGATGTTGGACATTCAGCACCTGCAAATGGAGTAATTGGAGAAGTCCGTGGAAGAGGAGGACAAAAGCGAACCATTTTTCTGGCAACCTACGTGTCAGCAGGGGAGGGTGGGAGAAAATCCTTTGAAACCCATCCATGGTTCATTTTATTGAAGGTTAGATCATCAACATTTTGGGTCGACAGACGGGTCCTTTTTGCTGTCAGGATTGATCCAGCAGCACTGAAGACTCTTTCAGATAACACACTAGCAGCAGGGCAAGCGATCTCCTGTAAGGCATATTGTGCTAATTCAGGCCAGGTGTCAAGTTTACTGGCCCAATAGTCAAAGGGGAATGACTAGTGAGGGAGAACATCGATATGGGAGGAGAAATAGTTTGTTAGCATAGTTGACAACTGCTGTCTCCTGTAACTTTCAATCGATGCAGTATTACCAGTCGTGGAATGATTTTTCAAGTACCGCTCACACAACATAGTCATGAAACCCCTGTGTCCAACGCCACTTTGGCTGTGTGCACCACGAACACCTCTTCCATGTTGCCCCCTACGGCTCGTGGGAGAAACATCACCGCCGCTGTGTGCTGGGAATGCCTCAAACAAACGATTTACCAGAGTTGCTTGTTTGTTAGCCAATATTAGCTCTAGGTTCTCCTGTGGCATGATGTTTTGGAATTTGCCTTTATAGCGTGGATCCAGGATGCTGGCCAACCAGTAGTTGTCATCGTTCATCATTTTGGCAACGCGGGAGTCCCTTTTTAGGATCTGCAAGGCATAATCAGACATGTGGGCCAATGTTCCTGGTGTCAATGATGCACTGCGAGTGCTGGGTGGAGGAGCACTTTCTGGCAAATCAACATCCCTCCAGTCAAACACAAACCCTGTACCTGACCTTGCCACGCCAACATTTGAATTGCCCCCTGAGAAGCATCCTCCTTCCCTAAATAATCATCCCCAACATCCTCCTCCTCCTCTTCCTCTTCTTCCTCCACCTCGTCCACGAGACTTCCCTGAGCACACAATGGCTGACTCCTCTTCCTCCTCGGCTGCAGGTGCCTGCTCCTTAATGTGCATTCAAGTTTGCATGAGCAGACGCATAAGTGGGATGCTCATGCTTATGATGGCGTCATCTGCGCTTACCAGCCGTGTGCATTCCTCAAAACACTGAAGGACTTTACAGAGGTCTTTCAGCTTCGACCACTGCACACCAGACAACTCCATGTCTGCCTGCAAACCGCCTGACTGCGTATCATCCCACAAATCAATTACAGCCTGCCTCTGTTCGCACAGCCTCTGAACCATGTGCAGAGTGGAGTTCCACCTTGTTGCAACATCGATAATTAGGCGGTGCTTGGGAAGGTGGAGCAATCGCTGCAGCTTCTGCATACGACTGGAGTGTACGGGAGTCTTCGCACCTTATGGAGCAGGGCTGTTAACTCTGGATAATTATTGAGAAAGCACTGCACCACCAGGTTCAAGGTGTGAGCCAGGCAAGGTATGTGTCTGAGTTTTGAAAGGGCTATGGCTGCCACAAAATTCCAGCCATTATCACTAACTACCTTGCCTGCCTCAAGATGTAGACTGCCCAGCCATGATTCAGTTTGTCGCTGCAAGTAGTCAGCCAGTACCTCCACGGTGTGTCTGTTGTCGCCCAAACACATCATCTTCAACACAGCTTGCTGATGCTTACCACTAACTGTTCTATAGTGGGACACCTCGTGTGCAACACTGGCAGCTGCGGATGGAGTGCTCGTGCGACTGCGCTCTGTGGACGAGCTTTCGCTTCTGGAGGAGGAGGGTCAAACACCATCAGCCAACTGTTTCCTATACCGTGGGCTAGGCAGCACTGTCCCACCGCCACTGTTCCCTGTGGACCCTGCATCCACCACATTAACCCAGTGCGCAGTGATGGACACGTAACGGCCCTGGCCATGCCTACTGGACCATGCATGTGTTGTGAGGTGCAACTTTCCACTCACTGATTGCTTGAGTGCATGGACAATGCGGTCTTTCACATGCACGTGGAGGGCTGGGATGGCTTTTCCAAAAAGAAGTGCCGACTGGGTAGGTCATAGCGTGGTACTGCATAGGCCATGAGCTCGCGGAAGCTTTGCTTTCAACCAACCGGTAGGGCATCATCTCTAATGAGATTAGTTTGGCAATGTGGGCGTTCAAAGCCAGTGTACGCGGATGAGAGGATGAGTACTTTCTTGTCCTACTCATAGTCTCTGGTAGGGTGAGCTGGGCTTGAGAGCTGCATATGGTGGAACTAGCGGTGGACATGGCAGACTGAGAGAGGGTTGGTGATGGTGTTGATGGTGTTGCTGATGGCCTAGATTCAGTCTTTCGTAGCAATAACATTGTGATTCCATGACTGCTTTGCCCTTGCAACGACACCTCCACATTTGCTGCTGGTGGTGTGCTAACCGGTGGGCTTACAGTGGGGGAAGCGATGTAGCGTTGCCGACTACCTTCATTTGGAGCAGGTGCACAAGTGGTACGTGAGGTTTGGTAGTCCGTCCACGCTTGCAAGTGCATGGTTGTTAAATGTCTAAGCATGCAAATGGTATTCAAATTTCTCAGATTTTTCCCTCAGCTAAAGGTCTTTGCGCACTACTGCACTACTTACAGATAACTTTTGCCTGATCATTAGGATTTTGTTCAAAAAAGTGCCACACTGCACTCTTCCTACTATGGAAGACATTTTGAGGCCTTGCACGCTGTGTTAATTTGACCGTCTGGCCAAGCTGTCCTGCAACTCTTTTGGTTTTTGTAACTCATTTTGGGACTGCTACGGTCCTGCCAGATAACAGCTGTTGCGATGTCGTTGCCTGCTGCGGATCCTCCTCCTCATTGGCAGCGGCTCCCTCTTTCCCCAATGGATGCCAATCTGGGTCAACAACTAGGTCATCCATCACCTCCGCTTCAATTTCATGTGCACCTTCCTCTGTGTCACCATGTAAGGTGGTATAGTATGCGGGAAGGGGCACCTGAGTTTCATCAGCGTCTGATTCTGCCTCAGTACACTGCGAGGACAATGTAGTGCTTTGAGTGAATGTACCAGCAGAAAAATCTAGCAGTGGCTGTGCATCAGTGCTCTCCATGTCAGATTCATCTTGGACTGGACTGGGGAATTCACGATTTGACTTGATAACCCAGGCAAGGTATGTGAAAAGATCTCCATGGAGTAATCTGTAGTGTGGCCTGCCGCATCCTTCACTTTTGGTAGGGGTGAAGGACACAAGGAAAGGTGTTGTTCCTGACCAGGAGCCTCCACTGATGACTCAGTGCTTTTATTTTTTGAAGCTTCAGAAGAGGAGGCGAGAGAGCTGGAGGCTGTGTCAGCAATGTAAGCCAAAACTTGTTCCTGAAGCTCCGGCTTTAAAAGCGGTTTACCTACTCCCAGAAAAGAGAGCCTTCGAGGCCTTGTGGAGCCAGACAATGACGCAGGCTCAACACCTCCTGCCTTAGGTGCTATTGTGCTTTTGCCACTACCAACAGATGCACCACCAACACCACCACCATCTGGACCAGCTGGCAACCCACTTACACGGCCTCTTCCACCATACTTACTCATTTTTGTGAAAATGTACTCAAAATACCGCTAGCTATATGGTACTGTAAAACAAGGTAGAAGGTGTATATAGTATTGGTGAGAATTTGAATCTCACTAGAGATTTGAGGACACTGAACTATTGTCTCAGGCCCAGTAGAGATTACACCTCAATGTAACAGGCTGAAATTGGATGGTGTATGACAAGGTGGAGGGTGTATGTAGTATTGGTGAGAATTTGAATCTCACTAGAGATTTGAGGATGCTGAACTATTGTCTCAGGCCCAGTAGAGATTACACCTCAATGTAACAGGCTGAAATTGGATGGTGTATGACACGGTGGAGGGTGTATATAGCATTGGTGAGAATTTGGATCTCACTAGAGATTTTAGGAGGCTGACAATGATGCTCTCAGTCCGAGTATGGACGCAGGCAGCCTAATAAGCAGGACTGCTGCACACAAAAGGGTGGAAAAATGAACGCTTGGTAACTGTGCAGAAAAGAAGAAAAGTATTTTTGCTTTTAAAAAAGCAGTTTGCACAGCAGTGTGCAAACAGCAATGCAGCTATCAGGGAGCCTTATAAGGCAGCCTAATAACCAACAGAGCTGATGCACAAAAATATAGCCTCCCCTGTCACTGCACACAAACTGTTGTGTTGTACAGTGGAAATCGCTAACAGCAGAAGCGGTTTTTTGTTCTTCCCTGCCTAACGCTCTCCCTTATTCTGAATCAGCAGCAACCTCTCCCTAATGCTAAGATCGGCAGAAGTAAGATGGCGGTCGGCGTGCATGCCCTTTTATAGCCCCTGTGACGCCACACAAAGCCAGCCAATCACTTGCATGCCCTTCTCAAAGATGGTGGTGACCGATGCCTATGTCATCGCGTTGGCCACAGTGTGCGTCCTCCATCATTGGCTGAAAAAGGGTGCTGGAAGCATCATTTGAAACGCGACTTTGGCGCTCTGGTCACCGACCTCGTGGCCGACCTCATGCTATGGTCGGGTTTCGTTTCATGAAACCCGACTTCAGCGAAAGTCGCTGACTTTTGAATTTGACCGACCCGTTTTGCTCAACTCTAGTTGTAGACACTTATTGCCTAAATACAATTAAATAAATATATTGGTGGCACTAAAAGTCCAAAGAGACTGTGCAGAGTGTTCTCTGTTTAAGGATCGCCCAGAATTATCCTTTGTGTCTTTTTATGATCATCACGTGTCTATGTACCTGCTAAACTGCCTTCCAGTATTTCAGCCTTGTAGCACAGATTGTCAGAGCATAATTATTATATACTGTATATGTAATATTTAATAATTAACAATAATAATTTTATAATTGTATAAATAATATTTCATGTTCCAATACTTTTTGCTTGCAATACCTAATCTGACCACATGATTCACTGTTTGGAAGAGATATATCTATAGGTACTGTTGTGCTCAAAAGTTTACATGCTCTGGCAGAATTTTTGCTTTCTTCGCCTTTTTTCAGAGTATATGAATTATAACACCAAATCTTTTTCTCAACTCATGGTTAGTGGTTGGGTGAAACCATTTATTGTCAAACTACTGTGTTTTCTCTTTTTAACTCATAATGACAACCCAAAACATCCAAATGACCCTGATGAAAAGTTCACATACCCCATTTCTTAATACCGTGTATTGCCCCCTCTAACATCAATGACAGCTTGAAGTCTTTTGTGGTAGTTGTGGATGAGGTTCTTTATTTTCTCAGATGGTAAAGCTGCCCACTCTTACAGGCAAAAAGCCTCCAGTTCCAATTTTGTTGCGTTTAGGGTCTGAAGGTTTCCATGTATAGTGAAAGTATTTTTTTTCTTTTTTGGGTTCCTTTCTTTTTCTGGCGTCTTTCGTTTATGACTGTGTGAACATGTTCTTAGCCCTGTTGCCTCACCCTCTGTGTGCACTACGTTCTGTTGTTGTTTTTGGTTACATTTTGTGTATAGTTGAGGGTGCAGTTAAGGACACTTAGGGTCAGCCAACATGGAGTGGAGGCACCACTGCGCACCCTAAGGTGAAAATCCATGGTTAGGTAGGGACAAATCAGGGTCATGTTAGGAGTTTGCATAGTCTGTATGGGAAACTGTGGTGTGCAAGTTGAACATCTACCCTTGTTTGTTCGTCTCTGTGCAAGTGTTAGGGCTAAGTCATAACACCATGTAGCTAATTATCTTACCAACCACTCCTGTTTGCAATCCAGGAAGCAGCTACTAATTCTCAGCTCAGTCCTGTAATTCCTGGTGCTATTGCACTCTCAGTTCTGCTATATTGAGATATGTTGGCAACCTTGTCTCTCATACCCTGATGTTGTCTACATTTTCTACTGTGCAATTTCTGTCAGTAACCGCATCTCTGAAAGCAAGATCCCAATCTGCCTATACATCTCTGCTATTCCTGTAACTGCACTCTTTCATAAAGATTCCAGTTGCCTACCCATCTCTGCTGTTCCTGTACTATTTACACATTTGGCTCATCTGTATCCAGTACTTCCAGATCCTCTTCCCATTTTCCATCTTGCACACCCTCCTATACCAATGCTCACTATCCACGTGCCGTTTGGCAAATCCAGCTCCTCTGAATTACCACCTATGGTCCTTGTTCTTCACCCTGACCTATAGATTAGAAAATTCTGATGAGCCCATAACACGAAATCTTAAGTGCACATTATTCAAATTGCATCAGATGACAATTTAATGCATGCCATATATGTATTTTAGTATTTCCTTGCTTGCAGCGCTAGGTATGGATTTTCCACTTACTTTACCATTGTTCTTCGGAAACTGAACATTTCTCAGAATAGTTGTTGTATGAATCCTTCTTTGTTCCAGCACAGACTCTTGCAGAGAATTGCTTTCTACTCTGATGACATGTCAGCTGATAAAGCAGTACACCGCGCTGCTGATGAACTGTGCTGATACAAATCATTACATAGACGAGGAGGCAGGTGGCGGCAGAGATGGACAGGCCACACATCAATGCAGCCATATTGGTTATCATAGTTAAAAACAGATAGTAAGCTCATTCAGATATGTGAACGACAGCTACAATTCCTATCGTCCATTGCAATAAAACATAGAAATATTAATTATATTATCTATTATTATTTATAAGCAAACTGATTAAGGCTGCTCTAACTTTGGATTTACTTATGTATCAATATCTGTGTTTTAAATGAAAATACTTTTTACTGGACACTGATTGAATAAAGGGGATAAAGTATCTGAGTTGTAAAAATATTGAATATTCTGTGAAATTATTTTTTTAGTTCAAGGTAACCCATCATTTATTTTTTATCTCTAAACCAGTACCATAGACTTCTTTTGAACATGCTCTTAGATAGATCGTACAAAATCCTGTTACGAACATGTAGGACTATATGGCACCTCCTACATGACTATTTAGAAGTAATTAACATATGGTACAAGCAGTTCTTTAACATGACATTATATAAAATGATAAAGTAGACAGTTTGTACGAGAACAAGTTACTAACGCTATTTTGCAGCAGCATTTTGCTAGCGTGGTGCTCAGGGGCGTACATAGAAATCATGGGACCCCATAGCAAAAGTTTGAATGGGCCCCCCCAAAAAAAAAAAATTACCACGGGCCCAGCTCGCCGACTTGCGTCTCCACACAACCTCAAGCTCCGCCTCCAACAGCAGGTAGCTGCCCTCACATGTGCAACTGCTTCCGGCTGGGCCCAGCACACACTGCTCTCTCTGGCTGGAAAACTACATCAACCAGGAGGCATGGTGTCATTATGCAAATCCAGCCAGTTTTCAGGCAGGAGCAGTGCAGGACTAGAAAGGAGGAGTTAGGAGGAGCCAGGTACAGAGTGACGGTGGCGTGCACATTTAATTAAAGGCACACAGCACAGCCAAGAGGCAGACACTGACAGCTTGGGTCCCCTGTGCAAGAAATGTGTCTGGGTCCCCTCCTTTTATGGCACCAAAGCTACTTATATATAAATATATACAGTATATATATATATATATATATATATAAATATCCACACTCACATACATATATATACTGTTTATTACATAGTCTCCTTTATCATGTATATTTCTGTCCCTTATACAGTGCCCTCTCTAGCTATGTACAGCACCGTCCCTTACATATTGGATTATATAGAGCCGTGTTTTTTATTACATACTGTCCTCTCTTGTTAGGTACATAATGCAATGATGGCTGATAGAGCATGGGAAGGCTTCTTTTCTAATGGAGGAGATGATGGACTGGTAGTCTGGTCACCGGCTCCTCCATCAGCAGTAATTTTATATCTAACAAGAGAGCGGACTATATAATAAATGAGGGCGCTGTGAATAACAAAAATAACAAGAATGCACTATGTAAGAGAGCACTGTACATAACAGCAAAGGGCGCTATATAATAAGGGTAGGCACCATATATAACTAGAGAGGATGGTATGTAATAAGGGACAGTGTCATACATGATAAAAGAGGAAACTATGTAACTAAGGATGGTGTTATAGATAATAAATGAGTACACTATATACTAAGTGACTGTGTTATACATAATAAGTAAGTGCGCTATTTACTAAGGGACTGTGCTATACATAAAAAGTGACTACACTATATACTGAGTGATGTCGGTATACATAATAAGCGAGTGCACTATATACTTGTGACGTCCGCCTGCAAGTCTGGGCTGCAGTAAGACAGCACCCCGAGCAATCCCGATACCCTTTACCCCTATACAGGGATCTAGATTTACAGCAGAGCCCAGGAGGCGCTGTCTAAATATGAGCAGTGGGCCAGAGCAGGACGGTCGCCAGAGAGGGGTTAAAAAACGGGACCAAAAGCGTAGTCAGGAATCTGAGTCTTAACCAGGCGGGCAGCAAAGGCACAAAAACGGCAGACAATAGCAGAGTCAAATTCAGGCCAAGGTCAGAGTCATAAACCAGGAGGATGGCAGAGGTACAGAATCGTTAGGCAGTAGCAGAGTCATAAATCCAGGCAAAGGTCAGAATCAAATATCGCAAATAACAACTAGCACACTGGGGAAACCAAGACTATATCTGGAGGCCTGCAAGACAGGCCCCAAGGTATTTGAAGGATCAGGCTATCCCTCACAGGTTCACAGTCTGATGATGTCATTTGGACCGCCCCCAGGACCAGGCCAGATGGTTATGCCTCAACTCTTTCATGACTGACAGAGGAGCGGAGCCTGCGCCCACCAGATGCCTGCGCATGAGTCCCTTCTCTGTCACCACCACCCACGGGGAAACCATGGCGCCTCCTAGTGGCCGAGGCAGGAACAGCCATCCCCGAGTCTGACGGTGACGTGACCGCCCGGCGTCTCCCAGTGGTTGAGACCGGAACAGCAGTCCCTGTATCTGACGGCGATGTGACAGTCCGGCGCCTCCCAGTGGCCGAGGCAGGAACAGCAGTCCCTGTATCTGACTGCAGCGTGACAGTCCGATGCCTCCCAGTGGTCGAAGCAGGAACAGCAGTCCCTGTGTCTGACGGCGACGTGACAATACTAAGGGACTGTGCTATACATGATAAGTGACTACACTATATACTAAAGGGCTGTGCTATGTATAATAAGTGAGTAGACTATATACTAAGGACTGTGTTAAACATAATAAGCAATAATAACGTCTTCCTCCACCTCCCCCTGTTCCTAAATACATTATAAATCCCTCTTCCTCCCTTCCCAATCCCCCACACCCCTCATTGTCTTCCTCCCCCAGCATCCCATTATTGTCCTCTCCCTCACCCCCATCATTGCCTTCTCCCCCAGCACCCCCATAATTGACCTTTCCACCACCTCTATCATTGCATTCTCCCTTCCACCCCATCATTGTCCTTTCCACTGCCACCATCATTGCCTTCTCCCCCACCACCCCATTATTGCCCTTTCGACCACCAACATTGTTGCCCTTTCCACCACTCCCATCATTGCTCTCTCCATCAACCCCATCACAGACACACACAGCACCATTCACCTATCTGCACATTCCCTCGCAGCGCTGCGCACGCATGCACGCGCACACACACACACACACCACCACTCATCTGTACACACACATGTACGTACACACACACACATAGCAGACAGCACCTCTCACTTCTCCACATTCGCTCATGCAGCCACAGCATTACCGTCGCCGGCAGCTTCCTCTCACTGGCACAGCAGCCGCGGCGCTGAATGATGATGTCATCCAGCCACACTGCTGACTGCTGTGCGTGACAGGAAGTGTGGGCAGGAAGCAGGACGGATTGCTGCAGCTCCACTGCCATTTTCCCTTGTAGGCAGCGGAACTGCAGGGATCTCTCCCTGCCTGCCGCATATGAATGCAATCTGGCCATGGGCCCCCTGGAGCCTCGGGACCAGATAAACAGGCCAGATTGCCCTCATTATTATCCACCCTGCAGGGGCCCCCGGAACCTCTGGGCCCAGGCATAGCCACATCGGCTGCACATACGGTATGTCGGCCCCTGGCACAGCCATTGCAGTCTGGCTCTGGCGGGCCCCCTCAACCATCGGGGCCCCATAGCAGCTGTGTGGCCTGCCGCCATTGGCGGCACGCCACTGGTGGTGCTGTACAGGGGTGCACCAAGAAATTTAACATGGATGAAAGGAGTGCTGGAGATAACTATAAGTGACACTTGCAACATAATGTTTCAGGCTGTTTTAACTATCACATTGCTCACACAGCTTTTATTCCACAGTCAAATACTATATACTGAATGAGGGCATGGTGGTTTGGCATGTAAGTATACTTGGAAAATTTTCAGAGAGTCTTCTGGGACACTTGGAAGAAGACAAGAAGAAGCAGCATGAGTAACATGGTTCACAAATTTTTTGGCTTACACATTACCCATTTATCTATTGCCAAGTTCAAACTATGGCATTTCCCTTACAAATGCTACATATGATACAATTCATCACATCCCAAAATGTATATATAGTACAACTGAGACCTTAAGGGGTCGCTCAAAAGACTGCACTCATCCGATGTACACTATCTGATAAAAAAGGTATTGCACTCGCACCAAGGTTATCCAATGAGGCAGAGCAGAGCTGCATATTTTTTTTTCTCTGCAATATTCGGTATGAGTAAAAAATTGCAGCATGCTGCGATTTGACTTAGAAATCGGATGGGTGAAAGAAATCTGATTCCATAAGGACCATCTGTACTGCATCTGATTTTAATGGGTACATTGCAACTCTGTAAGATGGGAAGCTGTAAATGGTCCTGTAAAAGATTAATAGCTGCTGAGTAAAAAGACTGATTGCATCTCCTGGATGAGAATGGGACCGATTATTTTATATGCTCTTGTAACTCCAGCCTAAAACAAATTAAAACCACAAATGGAGGAATCAGACTCTTTTTATAACAATCAGAGAGGACTTTATAAGTAATGAAGGTCAATGCTGCATATAATATGGGAGGGCACTGTATTTTATAATTAACTATTCTATACACAATAAGGGAGGACACTATGTAATAAAATAATGTTATATAGAATAATGGAGTTAGTAATAAAGGACATTTATTTTTATAATTATGAAGATCACTGTATGTAATAAAGGATGACACTATGCACAATAAAGGGGCCACTATTGTTTCTGCTTATGTGTCAGAATTTACTGCTGCTCTGGAATTCATGAATCAACAGTATCAATATGGATAGTTCATAGTCTGTGATGAACTTATGACGTGTGCTGATAGTGGAGCACGTGTAGATAGTTATTAATGAGGATAGTGATTGGCACTTCATGTAAGGGGTCATTTTGCTATGAGAGTCCGGTGGTTATCACTGTTTTAGGGAGTGATGAGCTCTATATTGGGGTCTTCTTGCTGTCATTGGTGGTTGGAGGCAATCAATCACTGATATAGGGGCCCTGTGACGAATGCTATGTGTTATCAAATTATGTTCCTGGATTACTTGGGTGTAAATTCTGTAACATTGCAATGGAATTTTTCATTTAGTATTGGACCTCAATTTACTGGTATGATAATAACTAATTTTCTACCTTATTAATACTTTGACATTGGGGCAAACTTCATGTGAAAATTGTTCATGAATTTGGGTACGCTATGACCAAAATGTTACTTTCACTGCTGTAGTCAAAGTTGAAAATAAGTGAAAGAAATGTAACTACGTTGTGTAAAATTGGAGATAAAACATGATAAAATGCAATATAAACAGAAAGATGATCACGCTGAACATGTGATTATCATTAGTATGCAGGACTATACCCATGTCTTCTGGTCTATGAGGGTCTCTTGGGATATTTTATATAGTATATATTCTGCATAAATGCTACATTTGATGTATATATTTAAATATCAATCTGGAACCTTCTCTGCATCGGTAGTAAAATCTAATTTATATAGTGGCGGTCCAGCCTTATAAATAAGTATATGCATGTATATAAAGGTGTAATGCAGCTCTAGTACTGAATGTTCATGAAATTATATACTGTTTTATGTGGCAGCTGTTAAAATTCATGATGCAGGAACATGACAAGATTGTTCAATGAAGAGATACTAAACTTGCAGTGTAGGCAATACACAAGGCTAAAAATTAAAGTAGTAAACTGCGTAGTAAAGTGCATTAATCACATTCACCATCTCAGGCACCATCTATATCTACTGTATACATTTTATATACTGACAACATGGAGGGAAATGATTATTAGCATCATTAAAGAGGGAACAGAGGGTGAAATAACTTTGGATTCATCATCTGACAAATTACATTAGCGATATTATTACCAATAAAAAAGGAAGAGTTTCCAAACATTGGATAAAATAACTGCAATATAAATCCATTAATAACAGCACATACTGACCAGCACTACTATACAAGTCAGAAAATCTTCCAAGTCTCATCAAAACTTTTCAAAAGTCATCAATTCCTGAAGTTGGTTTTGTGCCCCGACAACTTAAGGAAACAGGATCAAGCCGTTAATGGGAATCTGCAAGTAGAATCAACCCTCCTGAGCCATCTATATGGAGGTTTTAGAAAGGTGAATAATAGCTTGATATCTGCAATCCAATATCATATTTAGAGAAATCTGCATTTTTCTTAATATGTAAATGAGCTGTTAAGATCTATGGGCCGGGCATAGATCTCCCTGAGAATCTGCCTCCAGAGCTTATTTTACACGAAAGCAGGCATTACCGGTGAGACATGTGATGACGGACAGTCTGCTCTCCTGATCTACATGTCTCACATTGGTAATACCCTCTTTCATTTAAAAGCTATGGAGGTAGATTCTCAGGAGGAGCATTGTCCATAGTTATGAACAGCTAATTTACATATTAAAAGAAACGTGGATTTCTTTTAAAAAAGACATCCTATCGTAGATATCATGGTGTCCGTTCATTCAGCTTCCTATGACATACGTGACCATATAGACGGCTTTACAGGGATGATCATACTTTAATGGTGAAAGGATGTGGAGTGAATGGAAAATAGAAGAGCATCGCATGCTAGATGATATGTCAATTCAACAAAGTTTTCACGTACACACCATGCTTTCTGAGAGGACCCTGCATTACACATGGCGGGCAAGTAGAGAGTGACAGACCTCACACTACACACGGAGGCCATATAGAGAGTGACAGACCCCGTACTACACATGGAGGACAGATAGAGAGTGACAGACCCCACACTACACATGGAAGACAGGTGGAGAGTGACAGACCCCGCACTACACACAGAGGACAGATAGAGAGTGACAGACCCCATACTACACATGGAGGGCAGGTAGAGAGGGACAGACCCCACACTACACATGGAAGACAGGTGGAGAGTGACAGACCCCGCACTACACACGGAGGACAGATAGAGAGTGACAGACCCCATACTACACATGGAGGGCAGGTAGAGAGGGACAGACCCCGTACTACACATGGAGGGCAGGTAGAGAGTGACAGACCCCGTACTACACATGGAGGACAGGTAGAGAGTGACAGACCACGTACTACACATGGAGGGCAGGTAGAGAGTGGCAGACCCTGCATTACACATGGAGGACAGATAGGAAGTGACAGACCCAACACTACACATGGAGGGCAGGTGGAGAGTGACAGACCCCGCACTACACACCGAGGACAGATAGGGAATGACAGACCCCACACTACAAATGGAGGACAGATACAGTAGGGAGTGACAGACCCCACACTACACATGGAGGGCAGGTAGAGAGTGACAGACCCCACACTACACATGGAGGACAGATAGAGAGTGACAGACCCCATACTACACATGGAGGGCAGGTAGAGAGTGACAGACCCCATACTACACATGGAGGACAGATAGAGAGTGACAGACCCTGCACTACACATGGAGGACAGATAGGAAATGACAGACCCAACACTACACATGGAGGGCAGGTGGAGAGTGACAGACCCTGCACTACACACGGAGGACAGATAGGGAATGACAGACCCCACACTACAAACGGAGGACAGATAGGGAGTGACAGACCCCGCACTACACATGGAGGACAGATAGGGAGTGACAGACCCCACACTACACATGGAGGGCAGGTAGAGAGTGACAGACCCCACACTACACATGGAGGACAGATAGTGACAGACCCCATACTACACATGGAGGGCAGGTAGAGAGTGACAGACAATAGGGGGGGAAGCCAGCACTGCTTAAGGTTAGAACGCATAAATTGGAGTGCATATGCACATAATGTCTAGCTGTATTCAAAAATGAGATATTTAGCAAAAAAATTGATCAATTCAATTGAGCCACCCCGCCGCGCCAAGGCAATCTCATATGGGGGGTCCTACTCTATATATTTTTAATAAATGCTGTGCCATTACGGCCTCCTAAATACATTTAGAGCATGACCACATCAAGTGCAATCTGTACCTGAACATTACTGGATCGCTCCCATGAAGCCAGATGAAGCAAATGCAGATGAAGGCCAACCAGGTCTGAACACAGACATATCAGGAATGGCCTCCACACATTGCCTGACCAGCAAACATAGATGAAGGGCGATGTTGGTCGAGACACAGGTGCACAATTAAATAAAGCTTGGGGCAGGGTGGGGCTGCCGTGTGTGTGCACAGCAGCCTAATCCATCACAATGAACACAGAAAAATTATGGCGGACATAACCAAGCGTGCACGGCAACAGTGGTGGTGAGCCACAAACCAACAACAAGAAAATAGGGGGGGAAGCCAGCACTGCTTAAGGTTAGAACGCATAAATTGGAGTGCATATGCACATAATGTCTAGCTGTATTCAAAAATGAGATATTTAGCAAAAAAATTGATCAATTCAATTGAGCCACCCCGCCGCGCCAAGGCAATCTCATATGGGGGGTCCTACTCTATATATTTTTAATAAATGCTGTGCCATTACGGCCTCCTAAATACATTTAGAGCATGACCACATCAAGTGCAATCTGTACCTAAACATTACTGGATCGCTCCCATGAAGCCAGATGAAGCAAGTGCAGATGAAGGCCATCCATGTCTGAGCCTGCATTACCCTTCATCTGTGTTTGCTGGTCAGGCAGTGTGTGGAGGTCAAACCTGAGATGTCTGTGTTCAGACCTGGTTGGCCTTCATCTGCACCTGCTCCATCTGGCTGCACGGGAGTGATGCAGACATGCTTCAGGTATGGATTGCATTTGATATGGTCTTGCTTTTAAAACATTTAGGAGGCCGCAATGGCACAGTGAATAAATAAAAATGTAGAGTAGGACCCCCCATATGAGATTGCCTTGGCGTGGCGGGGTGGCTCAATATATTGATCAATATTTTGCTAAATGTCTCATTTTGAATGCAGTAAGATATGTGCATATGCACCTCATGTTATGCGTTCTGACCACTGGCAGTGCTGGCTCTTCTCTCTTTTTATTGCAAATTGGTTTTGTGGCTGACCACCACTGTTGCTGTGCACGCTGGGTCATGTTAGCCATCTTTTCTGTGTTTATTGTGATTGATCTAGGCTGCTGTGCACACTCACGGCATCCCCGCCCTGCCCCAGGCTTTATTTATTTTTGCATCCATGTCTGAGCCTGCATTACCCTTCATCTGTGTTTGCTGGTCAGGCAGTGTGTGGAGGTCAAACCTGAGATGTCTGTGTTCAGACCTGGTTGGCCTTCATCTGCACCTGCTCCATCTGGCTGCACGGGAGTGATGCAGATATGCTTCAGGTATGGATTGCATTTGATATGGTCTTGCTTTTAAAACATTTAGGAGGCCGCAATGGCACAGTGAATAAATAAAAATGTAGAGTAGGACCCCCCATATGAGATTGCCTTGGCGTGGCGGGGTGGCTCAATATATTGATCAATATTTTGCTAAATGTCTCATTTTGAATGCAGTAAGATATGTGCATATGCACCTCATGTTATGCGTTCTGACCACTGGCAGTGCTGGCTCTTCTCTCTTTTTATTGCAGAGAGTGACAGACCCCATATTACACATGGAGGACAGATAGAGAGTGACAAACCCTGCACTACACATGGAGGACAGATAGGAAGTGACAGACCCAACACTACACATGGAGGGCAGGTGGAGAGTGACAGACCCCGCACTACACACCGAGGACAGATAGGGAATGACAGACCCCACACTACAAACGGAGGACAGATAGGGAGTGACAGACCCCGCACTACACATGGAGGACAGATAGGGAGTGACAGACCCCACACTACACATGGAGGACAGATAGAGAGTGACAGACCCCATACTACACATGGAGGGCAGGTAGAGAGTGACAGACCCTGCACTACACATGGAGGACAGATAGAGAGTGACAGACCCTGCACTACACATGGAGGACTGATAGGAAGTAACAGACCCAACACTACACATGGAGGGCAGGTGGAGAGTGACAGACCCTGCACTACACACGGAGGACAGATAGGGAATGACAGACCCCACACTACAAACGGAGGACAGATAGAGAGTGACAGACCCCGCACTACACATGGAGAACAGATAGGGAGTGACACACCCCACACTACACATGGAGGGCACGTAGAGAGTGACAGACCCCACGCTACACATGGAGGACAGATAGAGAGTGACAGACCCCATACTACACATGGAGGGCAGGTAGAGAGTGACAGACCCCATACTACACATAGAGGACAGATAGAGAGTGACAGACCCCATACTAAACATGGAGGGCAGGTAGAGAGTGATAGAGCCCAAACTATTCATGGAGGACAGGTAGAGAGTGACAGACCCCGTACTACACATGGAGGGCAGGTAGAGAGTGACAGACCCTGCACTACACATGGAGGACAGGTAGAGAGTGACAGACCCCATACTACACATGGAGGACAGATAGAGAGTGACAGACCCTGCACTACACATGGAGGGCAGGTAGAGAGTGACAGACTCCATATTACACATGGAGGACAGATGGAGAGTGACAGCCCCCATACTACACATGGAGAACAGGTAGAGAGTGACAGACCCCATACTACACATGGAGGACAGATAGAGAGTGACAGACCCCATACTACACATGGAGGACAGGTAGAGAGAGACAGACTCCGTACTACACATGGAGGGCAGGTAGAGAGTGGCAGACCCTGCACTACACATGGAGGGCAGGTAGAGAGTGACAGACCCCGTACTACACATGGAGGACAGGTAGAGAGTGACAGACCCCGCACTACACACGGAGGACAGATAGGGAGTGACAGACCCCACACTACAAACGGAGGACACATAGGGAGTGACAGACCCCGCACTACACACGGAGGACAGATAGGGAGTGACAGACGCCACACTACACATGGAGGGGTCAGCTGATGATAATTGTTGCAGTCTGCCATTGCAGGGGTGAAGTTTTTTTTCCAAGGACTTTTATTTGCAGGTTGCTGGCTGGGATGGCACCAGAGATGTGAAGGCCTCATGTTGTTTCTGTCCTAGTGAAAGTCTTTGTTGTGTGTGGACGGTGGGTGCAGGATGTGGTCAAGGTGCTGCTGAGACCCTGAGTGGGAAGGAGGAAATGTCCAGTGTGAGGGTTTCATTAAAGCAACACTCTAGCTTTTTATTGAGAGCTTTTGACCATTACCTCTGACTTCTGATTAGTCAGAAGTTGCAGTCACAAGATGGCAGATCGGGACCAGAGGAGAGCTGAGAAGATGAAAGCTGCGAATGGTAAGCATATTACTAGCATCAGGGAACTTTGACTATTTGCATTGCTCCAGCACTGAAATAAGAAAGAAACCTGCTTGAGTGGTGCTTTATGCCTTGGTGAAGGGACTGTACTTTTAATAGGCCACCCATGATGAAAATATCAAGTATAATTAGTGTTTTTATTGTGCTCTTATATCAATGAATAGGAGTTAGGCCATGATATCGATATTTTGTTTAGGTGTAGAACTAAATTTCCAAGAATACGTCACTGTAAGTAAGAAGCACATGCTGTCACTTGTGGTTCCACAACTGTAACAGGAGAGGGTTTGCTGTGTTTCCATGTTCTATTGTTATTTTCATGGCAACCCTTTATGTCCGAGGTGTCATTTGAGAAGGAGAAATGGCAACATCAAGTAATGGGAAAATTCAAAAAATCTAAATAAGGAATATGTAAAAGTGAATTTTTGTAGGTTGATTTGTAAACATACATCTTAAAATCCTAAAAAGTAGGACATTATGGCAGTACATCATTCATGGCATCCCAGGAGACAGACGAATGCATGGACTACATAGAGCACATTAGTTCATCATGTGAACAGTAAAACTGGATATTTCACTGGAACAGACGGAAATGTGATGGCTGATGCTCACATATACAGCGGAGAGGCTGTCAGTGACTTGTCAGTGCTGCTGGTAATTGCCATCCTATATCGCATCACTGATTGGACAAGTGAAACCCAAAATGTCACATTACGCAGTTCCATGACTCCTGTCCTAAAAAAGAAACAAGCAACTTGTCGTAAATGAGCCCAGATCACATTAGTATTGCTCAGGAGGAAACAAAGACTGAAGAGGCCCCTGTGCAAGAGCGATATATGGATCCCATTGTAGTCCAGGGGCCCATCACAATGCACCATATCAGTCGCTTTGGATGTGTCATTGGTCCCTAACCTCTTGGGCTCCTGTGTGACTGCATAGGTTGTACTATCGATGCAGCGGGTGAATTAAGTATTGAACACATCACCATAACTTTAGTTATGGACATCTATGGTTTGATTTCTTTGCGTGTGTGGATTGGATGGGTTGTTACAGACATCTTGGGAGAATTTCATGTCATTAGCACCTTTCAAAATCTATTTACTAAGAATATTAGGCACTTGTTCAATACTTTTTTCGCCCGCTGTGTGTTACTAGTATCTTTGGATTGTCTGGGGCAGGAATTGTCACCTATAAAGCAGGCCACATGCCATGAGTGTCCGTACCTGCAGTGGAATTAGCTATGACTACTCTTACCCAGAGTAGTTTTTGCTATTAGCGACCGTATATGTAGTGCTCTTGGCTGAGTGCCCACAAACATGGTGGCTTTTCCTCATACACATAGGCACCGGTTCACCAAGACTGACGTTGTTCACACCAACTTGATGAAGGAGCATATGGGAGTCTGAGGTGCTTGATTCATTAAAAGGAGCACACCTCCTAATGAATCATGCATCTGACAAGTGGCGAGAGTCTCCATGTGCCTTGTGGCAAGTATTACTTCATTGTGGTGGAGCTGGCTGAAACTGGCGTGATAATGCAAAAAGTTGCCAACTTTTTGCAAAACTTCGAATTGCGCAAAAGTTTTGCGACTTATGAAAGTATTTTATGCCAAATTTCAGGGAAAACACTTTGATGAATCGGGGCCATAGGGTTTCTTGTGATAAGTGCCTGTACTCATAGTGGTTTCAATTATGAGTGCGCTTGCATGTAGTGGTTTTGCTATGGGTGCTAATACAGGTAATGGTTTTTCCCTATGGGTGCCTTAGGTGTGAGATGTCCCGGCATACCATGGCACCCTGCAAAGAAAACATAATGTTGTGTGATTTGTGTGTAATGCAAGTCACTCACTTTTAGGCCGGGATTACACTACCATGTGTGATGCGAGAAACTCGCACGAATCTCTCGCATCAACACCCGGCGCTGCCGCCAGCACTCAGGACCGGAGCTGCGGCTGCATAGAAATACATGCAGCTGCAGCTCCGCTCCTGAGTGTCGGAGGTAGTGCCGGGTGTTGATGCGAGAGACTCATGCGAGTTTCTCACATCACACATGGTAGTGTTAGCCCGGCCTTTGATTGGAGTTCTTCTCAGGTTTCGCAATCCAGGTTCCAGATGTCATCACACACTGATTGACAGAGTCTGAGTCCATTTTTAACAGTTCAACTTTATTCAACAAGTTCAGTCACAGAAATCGCACAGAGATTCTCACTGTCCACAGATCCTTCCTGCTGTGCTGGCCCTTGTTTTCCTGGCAATCTTTGTTCCTGAAACATACCATCCGGTACCACAAGTGCCAGACTAGCCAGACTAGTTTTTGCTTGGGGGTCCTCACCCATTTTTCCCTCCAAGGGCTAAATAAAGGATATCTCCTCCACACCTTTTCCAGACCGTAGGTCTCGGACATTCCGGGATGTCCAACTGAACCTAGTCGCTGCCGTTCTCATGCTGCTCTTGTTACCTAGTACCCTTGTGACTTCCTCCCCTAAGGCTCTGAACTGTTGGTCTTTCCTTGAACTAGTTTCTAGAACATTCTCCCAGATCTCCATCCAACTCTCTAACTGACTAAAACTAGGAAATGTCCCAACTACGCTTACACTTACCCCTCCCAACTTGGAAATACCCAACTTACTTATCTACTTCCATCTTGAACTTATCTAATTTCCTACTCTACGGCGCCCCCCCCACTGTAGTAAACCCTGTACTAACCGTTGCTATTACTCTAACTAAATCCTACACTTGTGCTATAAGTCCCTAACTCTATCCCTTGTCCCATAAAGATACATAACTATACATTACACATACATCATCGCATAATAAACCATTTTACACTAAAACGTACCCGTTTCACTAGGAAAGGATGCAGGGCATGGCTTGACCCCGGAAAACCCTTACAGAGGGACGGACACAGACAAACGAGGGTCCCTGTGTAAGAGCCAATATATGGGTACTTTGCAGTCCAATCGTTCATCATTATGCACCTGGATATGAGTGTCACAGAAGCTTCATGCTTCTTGGAGATGGAAGTGGGTCCCCTTATCTCTTTTACCACTGTGGGACAGGTTGCACCCATAGGTCTGCAGCTGGTGTGCCCATACATGTAGTGGTTTTAGTACTTGTAGAGGTATTTTCCATATGGTCAATACTGCATTTTTTTTTTTGTAGTGCAACACATACAAAGGAGGCCTATACAGTTTAACCGTGCTTCTACAGTGCTGAGTACGGAGCCATAATCTGTGTTACATGCTCCGTTTCTGACTGATCAGTGTAACAATATCACACAAACCAATTACCATCCTGTCGATATTTCTCCTTCATTTTATCTTATCTTTGTCTTGTATTTCTGATTTCATATACTGTACGGCATATATTGTAGGACTGCTTGTCTCCTGTCTGCCGACGTGCCCGTCTCTTGAGCCCAGGCAGAACGTACATGTGATGGAACACTGCACTTCTGTGCTCAGAGATGGACAACCATCAAGGGGAGCACCGAGTGCTCTGGATTGGGGACTCGTATGCCATGAACATTTGGAAGTGACAGTGTATTTGACAGACAGTTAATCCCTGATTTTCTACTGTTCAGTGAAGCAGGAGAAAACACTCACCGGATCACATTGCTACTACATACACAAAAAGCACCCGCCAGGTAAGGCCTCTTTCACACATCAGGTTTTCGCCGTCAGGCGCGATCCGGCGCTTTTGACAGAAACCGGATCCGGCGAAATGCAATGCCGGATCCGGTTTCCCCCCATTGACTTGCATTTGCGCCGTATCGCGCCGGATGGCCATGCGTTTCAACCAGTTTTCGCCGGATCCGGCAATGTGTCGCGATCCGGCGTCTGGAAAAAACGGCTACTGTAACGTTTTTTGTCTCCGGCGAAAAAGCCGGACACGCCGGATCCGGCGCGTCCAGCTTTTTCACACAATGAAAGCCTATGAGCGCCGCAATGCGCCGGATCCGGTTTTTTGGTCTGAGCATGCTCAGTAGCTCTGCCCACAAGACATATATAAAAGCAAGACAGTGGGACCCACAGCCACACCCAACATGCCACCCAAGAAAGCAACCAAGCGAAGCAGGAGAAGGCAGGAGACCACTGCAGCACCATCAGCACCACAACCACCCCAAATGGAGCAGCAAATGCAACATGCTGAGGAGGGGAGGCCAGCAGCAGATGAGAGACGGTAATTATCAAATCCCCCATTCCTCCAAACTAGGGCTATTGAATATCAAGATATTCATTGGCCCTTTGTTTCTCTTTATTCAACAGCCGCCCAATAGATGCAGCAGCAGCAGCAGCAGCAATGGCAGCAGCTGGAACACCACCCACAGGCATGGAGTGTGGCCACCAGGAAGACAGCACATCATCTTCTGGGAGCCCTCCCTCGCATCGTCAGCGTTTGACGGTAAGTTTTTATTTCCAAAATCCATCTTCTCTGTAATATGTCTATTCATTGCCTTTTATTTCAAAACAGGATTCACAAGATGAAGAGGAGCTCCCAGAAGAAGAAGGAAGGGGTGGACAGACACCTGGAGTGGGCTCACAATTGGTAAGTTTTTTGCATCAAACGCAGAAACACAACATCACACTACACACAACACATAGAAAACAATGTTCTGCAGACCACACACAGCAAACAAATGCCTACATCCAAAGACATAACATTTTTTGTTTTCTTCTCTAGTCTTCCCAATCTGGTGCTCGGCCAAGAGGTCCTCGCAGTGCCTCCCAGGGTCGTCGGCGACAGCAACGCGGCGGTCACCAGCGTGTAAGTATAAATATTTTTGCTTTGTTTTTTTGCACTTTTTATTTCATTTCTTATGTGGAGGCTAATTATGTTATTTTTGTCTTTTTCTTTAACAGCCTTCACAGCGTGCTCCCGACTCTGACGGTGAGGATGGAGGACTCGATGTGGACCACCTCATCGATCTCGTCCGAGAAAGGGAGCCGCTCTGGAATATGGCTGACCGCCGCCACGCTGACCTTATCGTTACCCGACGACTCTGGGAGGAAATCTGTTCGCTCCTTGTGGGCCGCTGGGAGGACCTCGATGTTCGGGCCCAGATTACAGAGCGTAAGTATATACAGTACCGGTTGCTTGATGTAAACCAGTGTTTCCCGAACTCCAGTCCTCGTGGTCCCCACGGATCATGTGATCAGGATTTCTATTTACTATGGAAATCCTGAAAACATGACCCCTGGGGACCATGAGGACTGGAGTTTGGGAAACACTGATGTTGTATACTAACCACTCCTTTCTCGTTTCAGGGAACAGAATTGTGAATCGGTGGCGGTCTGTGAGGGATCGTTTCAAGAAGGAGTTCAATAAAGAGATGCGGGCCCCGAGTGGATCTGGAGGACGCAGGAGCAAGTACAAGTACGCAGAAGCCCTGTCGTTCCTCCGGGAAACAATGGTCACCAGAAGGTAAATATTACACACCACATGTGAAAAAAAATGTTAGATGTAAATTTTTTTTTCAGCCAGGGCCATACCATGTCAGTATTTTAATTGTTTTTTTTTCTCTTTATTCCACAGCACGGTGAGCAGCACTCGGGAGCCTGCACAATTGGACCCTTCTGAGGCGATCCATGAGGAGACCGGCACCGAGGGACACTTCGACCGCCCCGGTACATCTGCACCTTCCCAGCCTTACCACACATTCGACCCATCTGTCCCATCCACCAGCAGAGGAGCATCGTGGCCGCCTACATTACATGAAGCTGCTGGTGAGGAGATCGCTTTCCCTTTACCCCACCCTTCTGCCCCTGCCACCTCTAGTACACCTGCGGGTACTGGGCGGCAGTGGCAGAGGGGTCAGGAAAAGACTTATGCGCCAGAGTTCTTGCATCTGAATGCATCTTTCCAGAACTGTCTAAAAGTCTTGTCAGAGCAAATCTCCGCAGGCTATCAGCAGATCAACTCCAGCATTCTGGAGGTGAAGACACTTCTGCAAACCATGCATTCAGAAGCAAGAACTTCGCCAAACCACACCTTTTTCAGGTCTGTTGTGGAGCGCATGGAAACGCTCTCTCCTGCCCAGCAGATGCATGTAATGCATTCATGCCACGCTGCTCTCCAGCAAGTTACCTCCCAACCTCCTCCTCCCACCACAGTAGTTCCTCCACCTGCACCCCCTCCAGCCACTTTCCATCCTCCCCCTCCTATTACATCTACACCCCCTCCAGCCACTTTCCATCCTCCCCCTCCTATTACATCTACACCCCCTCCAGCCACTTTCCATCCTCCCCCTCCTATTACATACCATCCACCTCCCCAGCACCATCCACCTCCCCAGCACCATCCACCTCCCCAGCACCATCCACCTCCCCAGCACCAGCAACCTCCCCAGTACCAGCAACCTCCCCAGTACCAGTAACCTCCCCAGTACCAGCAACCTCCCCAGTACCAGCAACCTCCCCAGTACCAGCAACCTCCCCAGTACCTGCAAACTCCCCAGTACCAGCAACCTCACCAGTACCAGACATCTCCCCACTTCCAGCAACCTGCCCCGTACCAGACATCTCCCCACTTCCAGCAACCTGCCCCGTACCAGACATCTCCCCACTTCCAGCAACCTGCCCCGTACCAGACATCTCCCCACTTCCAGCAACCTGCCCCGTACCAAACTCCTTCCCCATACAACTTGCCATCAACATCATCTGCTCCTACAGTCCCTGCCCAACCCTCCACTCCACCACCCACCACCTCTTCTGCTTCCCACATGTCCACCCATTCTGTAGTTTTTTCCACACCTTCACCTCTAACTGTTCCTTCCCCACCACGATCCCAGTCCTCTCTCCACACTCCCAGTGTCGAAGTGTCCCGCAGCCCCTACAGCAGTATTTCCACCACACACTACACAGATTTATAATGTGTGTATTTAAATAAAAATGACCAGTTTTATGGTTTCAGTTTTATAGTTTCAAAGTTTTATTAAACAAGTTTATTAAATTTTTAAAAAAGTTTACTAAAAAAACATTTTTAAATAAAAGTTAAATTATTTTACACTGGTTGTCTGTCATTTCTTTCTGCGGCGAAAAAGGTTAAATACAGGGTATTTAAAAGGTGAAATGGTATTCAAAACTAGGTATATAACTGTGGGTAAATTTTAGCTTTTTGCCACAGTTGTGTTCCTGGTTGTGTTTGAAGCAAAGTATTTCACCTAAAAAGTTGTGTTTATTGTTGGTTATTTCCTAACAATGTACACAACTTTTGTTAAAAGGTGAAATACTTTGCATAAAACACAACCAGGTACACACCTGTGGCCTAAAGCTAAAAATAGAGACCATGACAAGATAGCCAACTTTGGTTGGCAAAGGTATATACTGTTGGTACAGAAGGTACACAAGTTTGGTTGGGCACAAATCTTTCACACTCTGTCATCCTGCCAGTGTACTCTGCCTTGAGGTGACATAAAGTATAGTGCAAAATTGTCCCTCATTACTGAAACCGTCACAGAACTTCTAGTGGTAATGTCATGGTAATCTTGCAAGGTGGTTTCTTCAGAGGTGTCCTCAATGGAAATGGGTTCCTTGCAGATAACAAAATTGTGGAGTACCACGCACGCTTTGATCACCTCGTCCACAGTTTCTGTCTTGAGGTTGATCGCAGTCAATAGGACCCGCCATTTGGCTGTCAGAATACCAAAGGTACATTCAACCATTCTTCTTGCTCTTGTGAGGCGGTAATTAAAAATGCGTTTTGGTCTTGTCAATCCTCTGCTAGAGTACGGTTTCAAAAGGTGTTCTGACAGCTGGAAGGCTTCATCCCCTACACAGACAAATGGCATAGGTGGACCAGATGTTTGCGGCAGCGGTCTAGGTGGTGGGAACTGGAAGGTGTTTCCATACAGTTTACGCCCCATGGCAGACAGTTTGAAAACTTGAGAGTCATTGGAGCAGCCATAGGCCCCAATATCAACCGCAATAAATTTGTATTCCGCGTCAGCGATGGCCATGAAGACAATTGAAAAATATTTCTTGTAATTGAAATATTCCGATCCCGATCCAGCTGGCTTTACAATGCGGATATGTTTCCCGTCCACAGCGCCCAAGCAGTTTGGAAACTGACATATCTGTTGAAACTTGTCAGCAATTTCAATCCACCTCTCTGTTGTGGGCTCTGGTAAAAACTCTTCAGCTAAGGAGTCCCACAGTGCACGGCATGTGTACTTCACAATTCCAGATATGGTGGAAATCCCGAGTCTGTACTGGAAATGCAGTGACGAAAGGGATTCTCCAGTTGCAAGAAATCTGTGGGGAATTAAAAAACAATAAATTAGTTTTAAATCACAGCATTACATACCAAAACTGACCTATAATACTTGGAGATGCAAACTACCACCAACAAGATTGCAGTGAAAGTGTGCTCTGATGCGAGCATATCCAATAAATGTGGCTTACCTTAAAGTCACCATCAGACACTCTGCGGGTGAAACAGAGAAGCGGCAATAGGTGTCCGCTTTTCTTATGAGGTGTGCAATGCTCTCCACCAAGTAATCAAAATTCTCCATTTTCATCCTAACATATCCAAAAAATGTATCCGGGTTTCGTCCAAGGTCCATGCATAGTGTAGAATAGACCCCACACGTCATTCTCTTGGCTGTGATGGGGTGGATCCACAAACGTCGTCTACGATGCCTGATGCGCTGCTGTCTCGCTCTCTCCTTCTCCAGAACAATCACCCTCAAACGATTCGCCTCCGCTGTAAAATCCGCCAAATTCTTCAAAATATTTCCAATGACAACATCCATCTTCGCCAGTAACTTGCTCTTCTCTCTAACCTTCACTTTCTCCTCTACAACCTGTCAAAGAAGGGCTGTAGGAACATGCTATATATAGTTTTCCAGTAGCCAATCCCGTTCGGAAGGCCACAAGGGTCAATTTTAAAAACCGGATCCGGCGTAATCCGTCGAAAAACAGATAGAAAAACGGATGAACCGGATGAGACGGATCCGGTTTTGTCTGTCAAGAAAAAGACGGATCCGGCAGAAAACCGGATCCGTCACATCCGGTTTTACGAAACATTTGCCGGATCCGGCGTTCCGGCACGACGCCGGATCGCGCCTGACGCCGAAAACCTGATGTGTGAAAGTAGCCTAAGGCAGGCATTAGGGATATAAAACTATATTACTAGAGAGACATAAATCGCTTGCTAGTCACGACCGATTCACAGCCCGTAGCACCAACAATTCCCAAAAAATAAGTGCTAAATTGTGCTCCAGCTCAAAATCCTTTGCTTTTACTGTGACCGTGAATGGTTCAGATGTCTGCAGTTATTTTCTGCTCTTCTCGTTTTCTGTGTGTCATTATTCACTGGAGTTCTGTAATTCTATTCATAAATTAGTTAACTGCCCAACTTTGTATCTGGAGCAGCACTCTCGTAATCCTTTGTAGTTTCCTCGATTAGCACGGTAAGGGTTTTTCCAGTTTCAAAAAAGCCAAAATAAAATGTTAAAACGTAAAAATTGTGCTTTCCTGACCCTCAGCGGGCCCAATACTGAGTCTCCGCCACTGCATAGGTGCCCATTATTGTCTGCCGTGCTGACTTGACGTCAACCGCGTTGCAGCCAATAACTGAGGTCAGCTTACTGTCATCAGCTAGTGCTGAGCCACAGAATAACAAGCAGCGGTGGATTGTGAGTGCTGGACCAAGGGAGGATGAATAAAGCCCTAACTATCCACTTTTTTTTTTTTTTTGCAAACAAGCTGTAGCCAAGAGACAGATTTTTCGGAAACCTGTTTTGACTAACAGTACAGTAGACCTGTCTCCTCATTATAGTGCCCATTGTATAAAACAGCATAGTCTGATGACAGATCCGCTGTAATTGTACTGCATAACCAGCAATGTGAAATATAAGATTATGGGGGATAAATTGAGATACTTTGCTACATATATTGCTAGATGTTGCATATGCTTTTCTTGTATTACATATTTTAAGGTTTAATTTATGGTACTCTGCAAAAGTTTTAGGCAAGTGTGGAAAAAATGCTGAAAAGTAAGAAAGGATGTGTTCAAAATAAAGGTGTTAATAGTTTATTTTGATTTATTAATTTGTAAAGTGAACGAAGAAACGAAAAATGTAAATCAAGTAAATATTTGGTGGGGTCATCATTTGTCTTCAAAACGGCATCAGTTCTTCTAGGTATGCTTGTACTTGTACACAGTTTTGGAACGAACTCTTCAGTGACGGTTTTCCAAAAATCTTAAAGGACTACCCACACATCTACTGTGGATGTTGTTTGCTCAAATTCTTCTAAGGCCGGGGTCACACTTGCGAGAAACTCGCATGAGTCTCGCACCTCAATACCCAGTACTGCTGTTGGCATTCGGACAGCAGTGT
Organism: Dendrobates tinctorius; assembly: GCF_039654945.1. NCBI lineage: Eukaryota > Metazoa > Chordata > Amphibia > Anura > Dendrobatidae > Dendrobates > Dendrobates tinctorius. The sequence goes on along the minus strand of NW_027361752.1, from coordinate 4,618,064 downwards.
GCGGCTGCATAGAAATACATGCAGCCGCACACTCCTGAGTGCCGGCGGCATTGCCGGGTGTTGAGGTGCGAGACTCATGCACGTTTCTTGCAAGTGTGACCCCGGCCTAAGTCTTCATGTAATCCCAGGCAGACTGGATAATGGATCAGGGCTTTGTGGAGACTATGTCATCACTTCCAGGACTCCTTGTTCTTTACACTGCAGAAAGTTCTTTATGACATTGACTGTATGTTTGTTCTGATGCAGAATAAGTTTGGAGTCAGTCAGATTCCTCCCTGATGGTATTGCATGATGGATACGTACCTGCCTGTATTTCTCCGCCTTGATGGCACCATTAATCCTAACCAGACCCCCTGTTCCATTTGCTAAGATGCAGCCCTAAAACTTGCAGGTAAACTTCATCCTGCTTAACTTTTGCCTGCAGACACTCATTGTTGTACTGCTTTTTAGTTGGCATGACAGAGGGCTTATGGTAACACTTGCCTCTTCTTCTTATTCATTCTTCTAGATGTCAAAAGCAGTCTACAGGTGGCTTCATCAGGGGATTCCTGCAAAGATATTTTTTCTGATGAAGCCCTGTTCAGACTGTTTGGATCATTTGGAAGAATGATTGTCGGGAGAAGAAAAGATGATCAATACCATGAGTCCTGTGTCATGCCAACAGTAAAGCGTCCTGAGATCATTCATGTGTGGGGGGTTTTCAACCAGGGGAGTGGGCTCACTCACAGTTTTGCTTAAGAGTATTGCTATGAATAAAAAATGGGATTTACACATCCTTCAAGACCAACTTTTCCGAATGAACTAGAAGCAATTTGCTTTTTTCAACATGATGGAGACCAAGTCACAAGGCAAAACATGAAAACTAAGTACGGTACCTCAAAACATTGAAAATTTAGGTCCATGGCCATTAAAGTCCCCAGATCACAATCCCATTGAAAACCTGTGGTCAATCCTCAAAAAAAGTGGGTGGACAAGCAAAAATACATAATTGTAGTAAACTCCAAGTACTGATTAGACAAGAATGGGCCGTAATCAGTCAGGATTTGGCCCAAAGGCCGGGATGACACACAGCGAGATACGGTCAAGTCTCGCAGGTTAAAACCAAGCTCTGGAGCGTGCAGCCGCACAGCAATACATGGAACTGCACTCTCCGCTCCAGAGTGCCGGTGCCAGAGCTTGGTTTTAACCTGCGAGACTCGGCCGTATCTCGCTGTAGTGTGACGCCGGCCAAAAGCTGATATCCAGCTGCCAGGGCAAGGGCAGAAGTTTTGGAAAATAAGGTTCAACCCTATAAATATTAAGTCTTTACATAAACTTGATGTATTTATTACTAAATGTTTAAAAACTTCCTTATAATTATACTTCAGTAGCCGAAGAAACATCTGAGCAATAGATCTAAAAACGCTGTGAAAACTGAAATTTGTGTCAGTCTCAAACTTTATTGTCATGGCTGTACATATATATGAAAATGATGATTGGAATAAGTGGTTGCTCGTACGCGTCTTACAAAATATTTGACCTTTGCCTTTCTAGTGATGCCGTTTTGTAGGCAAAGTGTGATCACGCCACACATTAATTATGATTTTGATTTTTTTTTTTTCATCCACTTTGCATTTTGTTAATTGCTAAAAGTAAATTTTAAAAACTTCTATTTTGGAAAACATTCTCACTTTATAGCAGTTTTTTTCGACCTCTGCCTAAAACTTTTGCATAGTACCGTATGTCTTTACAAACACAGTACATAGCCATAAAAGTAAAGGGAAGAGAAAGAAGAAAGCCTCTCACAGCAGTGACTTTATTTTCATTACTGTAAATCAGAAAAATGATACTTTCCAGAAGCTGCACATTCATCACAATAACAAATATCGAGTCCCCACAGGGCTCAGATCTCCGCCCTGCGTCTGCCGGATGGAAATGTCTGTGTGAAAGCCTGTTCATTATACTGAAAGGCTAGCTTTGATTTCCATAGCTCAGATCTATTGGATGTTGATGGAGGTTATCACTTTGCTGTTGGCAATTTACTTCGATGCCGTTATTATTTTATTCTATCAATGAAATTGAGAAGCCGCTTCTTTTATTGAGCTGAAACATTTCAGGCTTTATAAGAAGTAATGTCATTATAAGAACAGATGCTCCGTGTGGGGCAGACATGTTCTTCCAGTGCTTTCAGCTTTTTTCTTTCTCTATGGGTAATGCTTGTGTGAAGTCTCGTTGTAGTTGTATGGTACAAAGAATACTGAATTTGCTGTAGATATGACACCTACGAACTTAAAGGGAATCAGGATTATTCATGTTAACATAAAGGTGTGGCCATAATGGCGCTGTTATACTAATTCAATAGATACCTTCAATGGAGAAATCCGCAGCCTGGTTGTTGTTTAATCATCGTTAGAAGTTTGGCTTTCCTTAGCTTTCCATGCATTGGGGTGGGACTGTGAGTAGGGTCCTGTCCCTTCTGCTGCCTCTAGTGTCTTTATCTTCTTCCTGCTTTAAACTTTGTGTCGTCACCGTCTTATCCGCAGGCGGCGCTTGTGAAGGTTGATTTCACAGCTTGCTTCAGGAAAATGGCACCGGCTGTAGCGTATGCTCAGATCTCAATCTTCACAAGCGCCGCGATCAGCACCATCTTACTGTCAACTGCCCCCCGAGATCATGTGCACCATTTTCCTGAAGCCCGCCGCAAGATCAATCTGCTCGAGCGCCGCCCGTGGTTCGGACTGACCCTGCGCAAAGTTTAAAACAAGAAAAAGATGAGAATCTGATCACAGATTTAATTAATGTCTCCATCCTCTCCCTTCTTTTTGTCGGCCTATATCGTTCTGCACGTGGATGACCTCTGAGTGCAATCTAATGTTTTGTACGCTCTTGTATGAGTGCATGCCGTCCGATATACACTGCCAATCGCAGTAAGCAATGATTTTTTTTTTGCCATGAGAAAATAAATGCTAGTCGGCACTGCTTCATAATATAACGGAGCGAGTGCTATCCGATGAAACATTGCATAGTGCTCGTCCAAGTTATGCAGTATTCTGCCTAGTTGCCAGTGTGAGCAAGCCCTATATTGAATATCCACCTTCTCTGATAAGAATCTCACTGTCTATGAAAAATATACATATAGAGCCTATTGTAGGTGGGGGAACCTTTCTCTAAAGTACTGCAATGCGCAGGCGCCGGGAAAGGTCAAAGAGGTCCGGCGCCTGCGCACTGCAGTACTTTACTCTGCCCTCAACAGGGCAGATAAAGTACGCCTGCGCCGGAGTGGCGGCAGAAGTAAGGAGGAGGACGGCATTGTATGAAGATGGGAGGCGCCGGACCGGACTAAATTTGGTGTGTATAAAGTCTGCACTAGTTGTGTTCGCAAGAAGTTCAGGGATTGTGAATTCTTTTGCTTACTCTAGATTTACAGTCGCAGACTTTTCCATTAGTCTTTCTTCACTTGAATAATTTCCAGACTTTGAAAACTTTCAACCAACATTGAAAAAGCCATCTGTATTCTGCACCACGATCGGCTCCACATTTTACAAGACCCATTAGACTGACAACTTTTAGTAACCTTCGTGTGTTGCTCTTGGCCTTGATCCCATGTAATATAATAAATGATGTTTTTCATTTATTCATGTCCCTATTCTATGTATGTTTCAGCTAATGTAATTAAATCATAGTGAAATCTGTAACCAGCCTTGAAATAAACCACATTTCATGAATATGTTATAGGGTGTTATTGGTTTATCATGAAAGCACACATTTTCTAAACAGTTTACAATTGTTTTAATGCATAAACTAGGCCTAAAAAGGTCTCTAACATATAAAAAGGTTATGGTAAAATGTACCACTTTTTACAGTGACGGGGTGGAGGAAGGCACCAAAATTGGCACACAGGTCCCATTTTGAACTATGACTCCACCGTAGACTTTGATCGTTCCTCTTAGTTACAGTAAGTGGCACATAACAGTCCCCATATTATGTGCAATATTTATTAAAAGGTGTGTGTATGTAGATAAATTTGGCTTAAGTCTATCTATTTTCTTTATGTAGATCGTTGTAAAAATATTCAAGTATTAAAGTGGTATTCTCAAGTTCTTCAATAACTTTAATTAGTTACACAGCATAAAAATAGTTCTTTGCATTTTACTTGTTTTTTTCTATCTACTTCCATTCTCCTGCAATGACAGCTTTTATCTTTTATAGTGTACAGCTGGTTTTCATGGAGCTTGGACTCCAGATCTGGAGTTAACAGTAGGTACATTCCAAGATAGGGGTTAACTCTTAACATCCCAGACAGTTCTCTCGAGCTCATTGATTTCTATATTAGCTTCTTGCCACCCTTACCGTTGCTTTCATGCTATGCAATTATAAATCGGAAGCCTCACAGCTTTTGCAGCCAGGCTGCTAGTGTCTGCTCTCACTGTCCGGAGCTGTTTGCTTGTTAAAATGCCATTATCTCTATACAGTGACGTAAGTACAAAGTTATGGGCCCCGGTGCAAACTTTCAAATGGAATTTTGGGGCCCCATACTGGCAAAATTTTGGGGGCCTCCATGAGACCAGCCCAGGCTCCATCCCTCGAACTGTCCACTGCCCCACTCCTCCCATAACTCCACCCCCACATAGAGAATGAAAGGAGCAGATGGCAGGTGTCTAACTTGCTACACCATAGAATATAATGTCGCCTGCCATATTATATAACACAGCCTCCCCCATAGAATATAATGTTATAATGTACACCCATGGTATATAACACAGCTGCATAGTATATAGCACAGCACTACATGTATATAGCACAGCACCACATTGTATACAGCACAGCCTCGCATGGTATACTCTCCCCCATGGTACACAGCACAGCACCCCTATGGTATACAGCATCACATGGTATATAGCACAGCACCGCATGGTATAGAACACAGCCCCGCATGATGGTATACAGCACAGCCCCACATGATATGCAGCCCCCCATGGTATACAGCACAGCACCCCCATGGTATACAGCACTGCATGGTATACAGCACAGCACCCACCCATGATATACAGCACTGCAGGGTATACAGCACCCCCCATGGTATACAGCACCCCCATGGTATACAGCACAGCACCCCCCATGGTATACAGCACCCCATGGTATACAGCACAGCACCCCCCATGGTATACAGCACATCACCCCCCCATAGTATACAGCCCGCTATGGTATACAGCACAGCTCCCCCCATGGTATACAGCACAGCACCCCCATGGTATACAGCCCCTCGTGATATACAGCACAGCTCCCCCCATGATATACAGCCCCCCACCCCCGAGAATGCCCCACAGTCCTAATCACTCAGGGGCCCCGTCGCAGCTTGAACCCTGCGACCGGGGATGTTATGCCCCTGTCTCTCTTTGTGAATGTAGTAATAGCTTTGCACACTCCAGAATAAACTGCTCATAGATGAATGTGTTACAGTAGAATTTGTGCTGATCTTTAAAAGTTTTACTTAGGGCTTGCTCACACAAGCGTATAAATTGGACAAGTGCTATTCAATGTTTAATCGGATAATACTCGCACCAATTTTATTGTGCTGATGAGTATTTTTGTCCTCATGCCAATTTGGCATGAGAAAAAAAATCGCAGCATGCTATGCTTTGGAGATCAAATCGGATGGCATGCACCCATTCAAGTCTATGGGTGCATAGAAATAATTGAACTGCACTCATATGACATCTGATCACAGCCCGATTATCCACCGACTCACAGAATGAAGAAGGAGAAAAATTCACCCATCTACTCACCTGTGATACGATTCAGATGAGAGCATTGGATCACATTAAGCTGACACTGTCGTGTGACCATAGCCAAATACTACTATCACCAGAACTGTCACTCAAGGAGGAAAGGCTGGCCTGCCAGAAACTAAGAAGTAAGGAGACTGCAGAGATTTTTCAAGAGGCGACTTGTGAGTACCCCTTTAAGTTTAATTTACACTGCACAATTACTCTGAATGAGGCTTCCTAGATAAACTCAATTCAAGATAATCTTGGAGTCCAAACAGGCAGCAGCAAAATCTTTGCTCGTCTTCAAATGATCTTTTGTGCTGTTATCGGTGTAAGTTGCAGTCGCAGGCCGGATATACTCACTTGCCGAGCTTCTCCGTCTTCTGATAGTGGGCGAGGTTCGGTACTACACACCCGCCTCCTATTCAAATCAATATCAGAAGACCGAGCAGCTCGGCAAGTGAGTATATCCAGGCAACAGCCGCCGCCGATACCGGTGACAGCTGATCGGCCGGGGTGATGGGTGTCGGAACCCAACGGAATGGACATAAATCACCTATTCTAAGGACAGGTCATCAATGCTAAAGTACTGGACAAGCTCTTTAATTGTTGGACTACATCCTGTAACACAATCCATCACTCACTATGTGTACTGAGTAAAACTGTCAGAATATACAGTCACAGATTCATTATTGCCTTTGCTCCTGTTTTTTTGTCTGTTTTTTTTTTTTGCAGCCAATTCTATTTGCTCACCTTATATATTTTGCTTTCCATTTTGTAGCCGGAGTTTAACGATTACAGATGTTTTTTGCCTCATTCATCAGTTGTGATTTTGTCAAAAAAGTGTAAACCATACAATGAAGAAGAAATCTGCAGCACACACCGGTCATGCAACTTTCTTCTTACCTGTATGGCTTATAGATTTTTTTGCACTACCCTTTGCTGTTTTTAGTATAAGTACTGCTGAATTAATTGTGGATACCTCTACTGAGAGTGGCAACAATCGTTCTATGGACTTTTTGACTACTTAAAAAGTCACAAAATCTGATGTCACTCCACTCCAGTGCCCTCTGGAGTGTTTTTCAGTACACCAGTATTTTAGTACATCTATTGTGCCATTTTGCAAAAAAGTAAAAAAATGGGATTTTCAGAGATAAAAAGTTGCAAAAACAATTCAAGACAGAAAAGACCATTTTTGTTTTTCCTCCAAATTCATAACTTGCTTGCGCCATTTTGAAGAATTTTGCGCCAAGAAATGCAAACTAATGCGACAAGACAGATAAGGAAATATTATTTTTTTTAAAAAATGATGAATATGGGCCATTTGATAAATTTGAGATTTTTCAGTCATACAAATATTAGTGTAAAATGTATGAATTTAAGGGCTCCAGTGTCTATTTTATCTACACGAGTATCTTATAAGTATAACATCAACCAGAGAGTAGATACAGTGATTCCTTATTTTATATATTAAAAGTTATTTTTCTACTTTTAATATGCAAATATGCCTCTTCCTGAGACTAATAATAATAATTGTGATATTAACTCATTTAGTTCCTATGAAATAAAGAAATGAGGGTTTGTTGTCCTCGATGAGTGACATTGTGGAGACGCACTGACGTTAAATCCGTTTATTCTGCACCATCTAGCACCTTAGCATATCAAGCACGAGCTAAGAATTTGTGCGGAAAATCCTTATTTTTGATGTTTACAGGACAATGGGGTCGATTTATATGAGAATAGCAGGTCCACTTTAAATCTAAACCCTATTTGTTTGGGACTCGTAAGTCTTGTTTCATCCCAGCATGCAGAGGCTCAGAAAGCTGCAGGATACTGGCTTGACCACTGCGCTGAGCATATTGCTGATGTCTACATGAATTTTATTGCTCACTTCAAGAGCACAAGATTCTCTTTCTTAGTGATGCGGCTGCACTGTAGATTACATTACATTCTTATGAAAGCCACTCATGGTAGCAATAAGGAAGCCACTATATCATTACTAAGGAAACAAGCAGGGAAATAAGACATTTCACAACTCAGCGGCTGTGTCTATTCAGGTATATCTGGCGAAGACAGTTATTGAGAAATCACAGATTAGAAAATCAAATGTCTGAAGCAAAGCCTTAATCTAAACTCCAAAACACTCTTCACATTGCTTCAATATAGCTGTCGTGACTCTGTTGTCAGGTTTCCTGGAATCAGGGGCTCCTTCCCTGTTCCTAACTCTAGGGGGGCACTAGCTCACTCTGTTCCCCAGATTACTTCTGATGTGAAGACACCGGGGCCACATACCTTGCCTTAGCTCATGAATCTATGCTCAGTATGTACTCTTCCCCCATCCAGTGAAGAGTGGAGTAGTAGTGTACCGTAGTACACCAACCAGACTAACAAGGTAATACGAACAGGGATAACGAAAAATACTAAACCTGCAAATATACTCACACAGACAACAGAGGAATGCATCGGGGAGTAGAGGATGGGGTTAAACCAAAGTAGCAGAAAAACGGAATTATCACAATCTCAAAACCTAGCAACAGTCACAGATAAATCCACCAAAAGCCTTCTCCAATAATATCCACCAACAACCTCCAGCCATGTAGCAAAAGCTAGCTTTGACAATGAGATCTAGCCGGGACCCAAATTATATAGGAGATGGGAGTGGCTAACAATGCACAGCTGAGAGCCATAATGCAGGAAAGCTTCCAGGAGCTCTCAACTGGGCAGATTTACACAGTTTAATATGAAGGTTAAGTGCTTCTAATCAGTGCAGGAGTAGGAGAAATCTGACACTGCAGTCTTCTGGCTCCTCTCTGTTGCGGTAAATCCATGACAATAGTGCTATTGTTTATGTGATACTTACGTAACCATGTGATATTGTTCAGGAATGTTTAAAGGAGTTATTTAGGTGTCACCTACTTACAGGATAGTTGATAACGGACTTATTGGTGGGTTTCAACCATTGGATCATGCACCAATCCTCAGTGGAGCACTTCTGTCGCTAAAAATGGAGCAAAAGATCAGATGATTGCGCACTCCTATTCCATTCTAATAGGAATAAAAGTGCCCTATCCTGACGAATAGTGCTGGTAGGAGCAGTCGGAGCTCCACCAATCATCGAATTATCACCTATACTATGGATTAATCTCTCAGTAAACAATAAATTAATCAATAATAATATATTACGCATTATTAGGCCAAAATATGTCTGTGGGCAGGTGCAGACGACCATATTTTCAGTCCAAATGTGATCCGACAAAATATTTGATTGCACTTGGTCAAATGTACATCTATGGGGCTGTGCACCTGTCTGACTTTTTTCCTCAGGCAGACACTGTGCTAGGGTTGGCGGATCGCATTTTATTAGTTACTTTAGTTAGTGCAATCGCAACCTGGGGTCCACCGTGCAGAAATGTTATCCTGCTGCTGGTGAGTAATGGCGGAGCAGTGCAGCGAGCAATCACCAAGAACACACGGGGTTAAACATCACCCTGTGTGGACTGAGTGCAGATTATAACTTCTCAGAGGAGTGAGCACTGGCCAAGGATTACCAGCTCAGCTAACCGCCGAGTGGCAAAAAAATACAACTACAGTAATTCAGCTCCACTGAGTGGTGCAAAAATAAGAGTACCATGCTCAGCTAACCGCCGAGCAGTACCAAAAGAAGTGTGTGCTATACCCAAAACAAAAGTGTTAAAGCACGTGGATTTGACTGTGCCCTATAAACAGCTCGTGCTAACAGCACACATGGCCGAGACAGGCGCTAGGCCAAGCCAAGGAAAGACCTGCCTCTCTAGGTAAAACTAGACGTTCTCATATGCCGACAGAGTGGCAGAGTCTCCACCCACACACACATGACTGCAAATGATCTTAGAGCGCCGCCGGGTGCCCCAAAGACCCTTTTATATACTGTGCTTAAGTCCAGTTGGACAGGACCATGCTTGTGGACCAATCCGGGACTGCCACATCACCGGAGCAGCTGACGACTGACTATCGAAAAGAGGTCGCCACCTCACGAGAATGCCCACTATGGTGATTCCCGGACAGCCTCAGGAACGTCTGTTCGCCGCTACCTATTGCTAGTTACTATAGCTGAAGCTGGAGAGCTAGCTGTAACAAAGCGCACAGCACAAGTCTGAGCAAGGAGCTGAGACCGACGTCTCTGCTGAGCAGCACCCACTGCGGTTGAAGCTGAATGGGAGACCGCAGAGAGATTAGGCTTGGAATCTACCCTGTGCAGAGAGAGAATCATGGCGCCTATCACACTGTCCAAGCAAGAAAATCGCAGCATGCCTGAGTTTGTTCTGATATTCGGGTCACACTCGGCCATGCAGTTCAATGAGTGTGTGGAAAACATCTGACTTCATTCAGATCACAGCTGAGTGCAGTCCAATTTACATGGAGTGACAGAATGAAGAAGATGGAAAAATGTTTTTCTCCATCTTCTCCTCATCCCAAAGAATTGGATCAAAGTTTGATCCAAGTGTGATGTGCACAATCTGCTCGATTCTATCAGATGAGAGAATCTATGGCTGTCTGCACCTGTACTAACGCTATTAGTCTTTTTTCAAAGGTTCCTTAAAATTGAATATATGAATATATGACACATCTGATTTGTCATGTCATATTGATCAAAATTAATCTGAGTAAACAAATGACAGAATGAAGAAACAGTGACCCTCTCCTCTGTAGGATCTTTCTGGTATTGTGGCTCAGCTTCATTTACCTGCACTTTGATACTGGACAAAGAACACTTAAAGGCTATTACTTGGTGACCCATCTTTATAACATCCGTACACCTGAACGGAATTGTCTACGTTTAAAGACTACTTCTCTAAATGCTCAGGGGCACAAAAACACAAAACAAATCTCTTATTATCTCTGCAAGGAGTTTGTATGTTCTCCCCGTGTTTGCGTGGGTTTCCCCCGGGTTCACCGATTTCCTCCCACATTCCAAAGACATACTGATAGGGAATCTAAATTGTGAACCTCAATGGGGACAGTGATGATAATGTGTGCTGCGGAATATGTTAGCGTTGTATAAAAATAAAGATTATTATTTACCTCCCGGGGTCCAGCTCTGTCTGTCACCGCTGTTCCAGTCTTTGTTGAAGAGGTAGTACCAAAAAAAATAAAAATAAATGAAAAATAAATAAATAGATGTTTGTTGATGAGTTGCAGCAGTAAGGATAGGTCACTGAGCCCAGTGGTCCTACCAATGTATATGGAATAAGGTACTGAGCTCAGTGATTTCTGCAGTTCTGTCCATGTGATCTCACCCTTAATTGACCAGCGGTGGATACCACGTCCACTCTGCTACACAGGCACGGTGCACATCCTGCTAAGGCTGGTCATATTCCTGGGCTAAACCACTTCATTCTAAGTTGCTGCTCACATGACAATTTACAATGATTATAATGCAAGTAGAGTTGAGCGACTTTGGTCGGATCAGGTTTCATGAAACAAAATTTGTTTCAGATGAAACTGGTCCGACTAGGGCAAAAAAAAGTCGGAGTTTCGTCCGAAACCTGACCCCAATGCAAGTCAATGGGGTATAAAAGTCGGCATTAAGCGGATGACATTCATCCACTCAATGCCGACTTTTATTCCCCATTGACTTGCATTGGGGTTGGGTTTCGGACGAAACTCCGACTTTTTTTGACCTAGTCGGACCAGTTTCCTCTGAAACAAATTTTGTTTCATGAAACCCGATCTGACCAAAGTCGCTCAACTCTAAATGCAAGTCAATACAAATGAGTCCACCTATTCTTCAGAGTAACAGTGATTAGTGACTGATGAAGGTCTTGTTTTGTGACCGAAACGTTTCCCCTGTTTACTACACTTTGTGGACATATTCTTGCACATACTAAAGTTGAGTGCCGAGTTTCTTGTTTAACAATCCCTCTAACAGGTCACATGAAAATGATTGTCTTTGTGAAACAGCCATCAAGTCGATGGCTAAAAATGTCCGTGCCATTCTGCTATCTTTCGCTGTAAGTTTTGGAAATGTAACTCTAATTTACAAGTAGCAAGGAAAAACGTCCCTAGTTGGAGGCTGCATTAATACTATGGGTATATTATTTGCATACGTATTATAGATGATATGGTCTCAGAACGGAGCAGAACTATATCCTGTCATATTACGATGAAGATGGATGTGTACAGGTAGAGAAACAGGTTGGATATTGCTCCCTCTAGTTACACAATGCAGATGTTGGCAAATCATTGTTTTTATAGTATGGAGCGAGATTCCTTGTTCACTTATCATTAACAGCTCTAATTATTGATTCTGTGCTTGGAGTCTTCATTACGACTCAAGCCAAGAGGTGTTTGGAGAGTATAGTTTTACAGGACGCGTCTTTCCGGTATTGAGCTTTGTTACATTTATTGCAGTTTGTCAAGTCTCTATAAAATAGCATTACAGTTAAATGGAATTTATTACCAGGTAGTAAAGCGGAATATACTGACAAGAACAACTAGTTCTATGGGACTTAAAAGGGACCAAACTTTCTAACAATTCTTGCACAGTTTAATGGCATCTATTGTTCATCTTGAGCTTAGAAGTTTATTTTAGTTTGGTTACTGACAATAAGCCCGTAGCAATGCCTACCGCCAAACATCTCACCTAACCATTCCTACCTGCATGTCTGTGAGACTGTTAGGAAAATAACAATGTTTAAAGGGAACCTGTCATGTTGAAAATAGCATCTGATCTGCAGGCAGGATGTTACAGAGCAGGAGAAGCGGATCACATTCATATACATTTTTGTTAGAAAAGTTTCAGTAAAACTTGCATTTTACTTATTGAAATCCCTGGTGTTTATATACATGAGTCCAGTGGGCGGTCCTATTCAGTGATTGACAGCCTTCTCTGTGTGACAGTGCATGCAGCTATAGCTGTCAATCACTTGTAGGATGGCCCACTGGACTCATATACTTACAGAGACCAGGGATTTCAATTAATGAAATGCAAATTATACTGAATCTTTTAAAATAAACCTAGATATTATTAAACTCGATTACTTGTATGCTTAGGGTCATTGTCTAGTTGCATGTCCCATTTTGTCATTAGATTTATGTAATTGAAATATGTACATACTGACATTTTCTTTTATATATTCCTTATGAAACTCAGAACTGATTGCTCCAGTAATGATGGCACGTCTCCCTGACCTAGAATCAGTAAAACAGGCCCAAACCATTATACTACTACCACCTTGATTCACAGATGGCATGACGTTTTTATACTGCAATGCTGTGTTTTTCTACATCCAAATATTATGTTTTCCATTTAAACCAAAATTTTGTATTTTGTCCTTGTTTGTCCACAAAATGTTGCTCCAATAGTCACAATTGTCCAGGTGATCTTTAGAAAACAACAAATGGGCAGCAATGTTTTATTGGAGAACAGTGGCTTTCTCCTTGCAATATTGCCATGTACACTATTGATGTTCAGTGTTCTCCTGATGGTGGACTTATAAACAATTACCTAATGTGAGAGAGACCTTTAGATGCTTACAGGATACCATGGCTTCTTTTGTGACCTCATGGACTATTATATGCCAACCACAACTAAGGAGGGTAATAATGATCTTAACATTTTTCTTCATATGCACAGTTTGTCTGACTGTGGATTGGTAGAGTCAAAACTTTTTTTTTATAAATGATGTTGTAACCTTTTCAAGCCTATGGAACATCAACAGTTCTTCTGATGTCCTTAGAAATGTTTGTTCAAGCCATGATACAGTTCCGTAAACATGTGTTCTAAAGATCGAACTTTAAGACATTTTCTTTAAATAAAATAGGTTGGCCACTCATACCTGATTGTCATCCCATTGATTTAAAACACCAGATCTTTACATTTTCTGCTAATATTAAAACATTCACATACTTTTTCCCACTCATAAATGTGATATTGGATCATTCTTCTTCATCAAAAATGAGAAAGTTTAATGTTTTTAACTCATTGAAGTGTGTGAACCCATCTGCCTACAAGACTAAGGCTGTGTGCCCACGCTGCATTTTTTTAAACATTTTTGAAGCGTTTGTGCCGGATCAGACACTTCATAAACGCTTAAAAGAAGCTTCCCATTCAATTTATTGCATTTTGGGCTTCTTGTGCCAATGCATGCATTTTTTTCCGCTCAGAAAATGCTAAGCGGCTAAAAACGCAGCATAGGTCCGCGTTTTTAGCTGTTTCCAATGTTCCCAGAAAACGCGCGAAAAAAACGCATCAAAAACGCGCGGTTTTTGTGCAAAGATTTCACAAAAAACGCGTAGAAATAAAATGCGCGTTTTCTGGAAGGAGTCCGGTTTTCTGAGCGCTTTAAAATGCTAACATAGAGGTAAATATCGGGTAACTAAGCGTGCGCGTCACTTAGTTACCCGCTGTGTACCTTGGATACCAGCTTCGAGTGCGAGCACTCAGGTATCTAAGGTACACAGCGGGTAACTAAGTGACGCGCGAGCTTAGTTACTCGATATTTACTTTAGAGATCAGCTCCCAGTGTCTGCTTACAGCGCTGGGAGCTGGCTGATCGTTGGTCTCCCGCTGCCACACACAGCGATGCGTGCTGGCCAGCGGGAGACCAACGATCAAAAAGTTGCCCAGGACATTGCTGCATGATCAGCGATACCCAGCGGGGGGGCCGGTCACTGATGCATGCCATACACAGGGAGATCGCTGGCGAGATCTCTGATGCGTCACAAAATCAGCGATCTCGCTAGCGATCTCGCTATGTGACGGGGCCTTAAGAGCTTACTCCCTACAGGAGAGAGAGACATACCAGTGACTCTGGAGATGAAGAATGACTCTTCTTTACAAACTGTGCTCCACTGGGAGTGGCTGATCTGTGACGGTCCTGGTACTGACCACCACTGTACAAGGTATGATAATCCGCTTGATGTCATAGCTGCAGGGCATTATTGGGAGGCCCATACAACCAGAAAAAAAAAGACACAAGCCAACCCTCTGATGTTTCAACAGTGTGTGAAATGGTGCCAGGAAAGTTTTTTTTTCTGTGAACTGCTAATCGAATATTAAAATGTTCAAATTCGTCTGAAAACGTGAATTTCAGGAAAGTTAGCTCCAAATCAGTCCTCCACATATCGATTTGCTCATCTCTAATTAGCAGTCTTGGAGAGATTGGTGAATATGGACAAACCCCTGATGGTAGCCATGCATTCTACGGAATATATTGGATATAGTCAGCACTAGTTAGAGTATTAAATGAACGAGAAATGTGCAGTATAATTTACAAGATTGTTGGGTGCCGTGGAAGCTCAGACTGGCCCAGAGGGGAACAGGAAAATCCTAGGCCCCTGTGAAGGAGTGCTTATTACACTTGATTCACAATTTGCAGGAAAAGGTATAATCTAATCATTAAACAAGCTAGTCAAATTAATATTACATAAAAACAATTGTAAATTTGTGTACTAAGGTCAGGACATTTTTGCTTATAGCTGAACAGTGGGCACCAAGAATCAATGTTATTGGTGGGCCTTTACCAACAAAGTCCGACACTGGTGCCGTGTACCTCATTTACAGTGGGGAAAAAAAGTATTTCGTCAGCCACCAATTGTGCAAGTTCTCCCACAAAAAAAGATGAGAGAGGACTGTACTTAACATCATAGGTAGAGCACAACTATGAGAGTCAAAATGAGAAAACAAATCCAGAAAATCACCTTGTCTGATTTGGCGAGATTTTGTGCAGATTTGGCATGCAGTTTTACATCTGCGGATTCCTATAATGGAAGAGGTGTAAAAACGCTGCGGATTCCGCACAAAGAATTGACATGCTGCGGAAAATAAACCGCTGCGTTTCTGCGCTGAATTTTCCGTAGCATGTGCACAGCGGTTTTCTTTTTCCATAGGATTACATGGTGATGTACACCGCATGGAAAACTGCAGCCAAATCCGCAACGTGTGCACTTACCCTTAATAGAGATGGCCTTGCGTAAAATTGTGGTGCAAAGTAAGCAAACCAACAGGTGGTGTAAACGTACACTACACCGTCTAAAAATACACAATTTTGTTTTATACTTTTTATTCGCCACGTTTCCTTTCTCTATAAAATTGTATCTTCGCCACACTACATGGTTTATCGTTTAAGCAAATTGAAATTACAGAAATTACTTGGTAAATGCATTTTCATGTCATTTTGTAGCCTTTATTGGTTTCTGTCTGGTCACAGAATAAACAGATCATATTGAATAAAACTGATCAATAGAATACACTGGGGCTTTCTATACCAATGAGTAATATGTTGAAGGAAACAATGTATGGCGTTCTATATGTCTATGATAGAGGGTTGTTATGTGGGAATAGAGCACAGATAAAAGCTATGGACGCTTGACTGAGCGGAAGAACTGACTTTACATGGATAAAGATGATTTTCATTTCTTAAAAACACTAGAAATTAATGATTAAAAATGTATTCTAGTCTTATGAAGGCACAATGTGTTGCAAGTATGTGATATCACTCATCGACGTTTGGAACCCTATTAATTCTGAAACTGGTTCAGCTGATTTAGAGCTGTGGAACCTTCACTGTTTTTCTTGCTACCAGCACTAAAGGGAATTGTGATACTTCCGGGCCATAGAACGTAATGGCGTATGCTGGCGCATGCGCAATAATGATTTTATGCTTTGCCCTCAGTTGGGCAAAGCATACTGCACACGCGCGGGAGGACATTTGAATGCACACTAAATCTATGTGAACGCAGGAATTACACCAAATAAATGCGTAGAGCAAACCAGGAGGGGGGGAGAAAGGAACAATAAGCCCTGCCCATCGGACCGGACCGAGGAGATTTACATACACCGTGGGAGAAATCACATGGAGAGGAGCTAAATGTAGACTTGGAGCTGTGCTAATACATGGAAGAAAGTAGCACCCTTGATACACCCAAACCTGATGTCCAGCCTATATTACTGGGAGACACACTCTTAAGTTGGATCAGGCTGAAAATTGCTTACTAGGAGGTATGAAAATGAATGAAGGAATTTAATTATAGCCTGAAACTTAGTGCCAGTTTATTAACTAAAGGTAATAGTAACATATATTAAAATCATTGTCTCCATGTCTAAGGTGTCCGTAGCATGCAACACTCTTTAGTAGATATTTATCAAGAAAATTTCACAAAAAACAGCTTTTCATAACTTTCACCCTTATTTATATTGTTTTAGACAGTTTCCGTGTCTTGTCTGGCAAGGGGGCTGAGCTTAATTGAAAAAGTGCCTAGTTTGCATAAAGACGCAACGTCAAACATGCAACATCATACACCAAAATATGTGCCTACATTTTGAATCTGTCTGGTCTAATTTTGCATTGTCTAAGAAATAGACAGTATTGATACATCGGTAGCTTTGTCTTTCATTGTCAACAAGACAAGCAGGAGTCTTCTGCTGCAGACAGTTGTCTTACATCCACCAATTTGTATGTTAAAAACTGAAGGACACTACTTCTCTTTCACTTTTGTAGCTATTGGATTTTTCATGCAGTTGCTGACACTAAGGTCAGTAAAAGCTTTCTATTGATGGTCCATAAGTGTCAGTAGTCCTGTTTATCCTCCTAACCAGAGCTGAGCAAATCGATCCACAGGGCCCTGGTCCAGCTCCTGCGACAATATTCTGAGGATGCCGGACAGGAGTCCAGCAAATGGCGACTCATCTGCTGGCATCCCCAGCTCTTCTTTTGATAAGTAGCTCCATCGCAACATCATGCATGTGTCACACCCACTGATGATGTTGCAAGGGTCTGAGAAATCAGGAGAGGCACTAGAAATTCCAGCAGGCAGATAGATGGTGGTTCACAGAGCTCCGGTGCAGTGGCCATAGAATATTGACATTATCGCTGGACCAGGGTCCCGTGAACTTATTCACTCGTCTCTACTCCCGACCTATTTAATTCATTTATTTCTTTTGTTTTTATAGCCTCAAAATATAATACAGAACTTTACAAAAATATTGTCCTCACCTCTAACATTTACTAACTCACACAATCTAATTTTTCAATCACATGCACAGGGACTTATTTAGCTTGCAATATTGTTTTGGAAATTTGGAAGGAAATTGGAGAACCTAGAGAAAACCCCCGTAAAAACAGGAAGGACAGGAAAACTTCATGTTGTCTGAGGTCGGGTCTGAACCCAGAACCACATCATTTCAGAGCAACAATTCTACCCCAAGCCATGAATGTAATGGTTAAATAAATGTGCCATTGGTATAGTAGAGGAATAAAAATAAATGATAGTGGAGTATTACTAAAGGGTACTTCACACATAGCGAGATCGTTAGCGAGATCGCTGAAATGTCACAGGTTTTGTGACGCAACAGCGACCTTGCCAGCGTTCTCGCTACGTGTGACACATAGCGGCGACCGCCCCCACCGCTGGATATCGCTGATCGTGCTCGAATGTCCTAGGCCATTTTTTGATCGTTGGCATCCCGCTGGCCAGCATACATCGCTGTGTTTGTCACCATAACAACGACGAGCGACCTCGTTGGCGACTCAGAACACAGGGACACAGGCATGAGTCGTCAGAATAGCTGCTGTGTGACAAGGTCCCAACGACCGCCGAGGTCATTATGTGGATCGCCGTATCGTTGCTGCGTCATTGAGTAGATCTGCCTGTTTACTAGCGACCATGTAGCAACGCACCAGTGATCCTTACCAGGTCGTATCGTTGTCGGGATCGCTGGAGCGTCGCTATGTGTAACGGGACCCTAAGAATCTTGATAGTTGCCATGTGGGGTCTGAGGAAAGTTACCATCCTTTGTAATATCTGATATTAGTGGCCATTTCTTTCAGAAATTTAGCTTTTTTAAATCACATGATTTATATAAAATGATAACTAAGGGACGTATTTATCGGATCTTTTTTTATATTTAAAAGGGGGGTTATAAACTATAAGTTTTGCAGGCTGAAATAATGAAATAATTACGATGACTGTGTATAATATTCGTTAAGAAAAATCTATTTAATTATCCAATAAAACACATGTAGCGCTCGCTTCTGAGAACCATTATAATTTATAATTCCACTTCCACTTAATGCAACCATTTATTTTCAACTTCCTTCCTCATTTCATCCATTGTAGCGTTTTGGTGTTCTGAAATTTTAAAGCCACGGTTTTATTGATTCCCGGTATTTGTTTCAGTACTGAACACATCTGTAATAGATTGCAGGGCAATCAGCCATGAGTCATTTACATTTCTTCTGAAACTTTATTAATGGCTCTTCTTTTTTATTCCATAATTTTGACATAATTTTATTGAGTTCTAAATCAGTCTTTTCCCTACTACATTATGCATTTACTTTGTTATAGAAAATACACCTCCGCCTGTGTCCATGTATCAGGTGGTAGCGGTTCCAAGAGTCTCCTTTAATCTAGGAGCCTGAAAACCAATTTAAATTCACAAAACCCATCTCGCCATATGCTGCTTTTATTTATCATGTGAATAAAACGGATCCAACTAATACATTTTTTAAATTAAATATTCAATTTATACAGAAAACTGGCTGAGAACGTACATCAATCCATTGTCACAATGCACCGGCACCTTAGAAATGTTTGTTTGTGGTTTGTCTTTTCATAGAAAATGCTTTATTCTGATATCTATCTGTGGTCCGAATTCCCAACCATGTGAATCTCATCTGAAGTTATACAGAGAATGAAATGGTGGTGGGACAAAGGGAGTTTTTTCTTTTATTTTTCACAGTACCATAAATTTTTTTTTAGGAAATTCTTCCTATTGTCATGAGAGGCATTCAATACACCTCATCAGTCTTGGCTGCTGAAATTTACTACTTTGCTATGAAAATGTATTCTGGTCCCTCAATCAGATGATGACTTTCTATCTTGTTGGGTAGCTAAATGAATGAATCAATTTATCCTAGTTTTTTTTTACGTGACCAATAAGGAGTTAAAAAGTTGGGGACCTTATAGATGTCAAGATGGAAGGATAGATGATATCGAAAACAGGACGGAGATTTTTATTCTTAGACTTTTCTTGTTTGGCTTTCTCATCTCAATGTATCGATTAGAGATGAGCGAATCAGGAAAAATTCTAGATTTTCTGATCAATTCAATTTGCAGTTATTCTCCAATTTAATGTCCCTTATTATGCTCTCGGGTCTCTCCAAATGAAAAGAAAAATCTCTCAGAGATCAGGAGAGAAGGATGAGAGCTGCCTCCTGCAGCCGGCCGGCAGGCACCAGGGAACAGTGTGAACTGTACCGCTTCTTCCCTGGCGCCGGTACCGGACACACGGATGGCACACTGATGCAACACACAGACATACTGACACTGATACAGCCCACGGACGTCACATACGCACACACCGACACAGACTATTGATTTCACCAGGACTGTTTTTTCCTATGAAGGAAAAATGTATGGCAAGTTGCAGCTCCCTCAGGTGATAACAACTTATTGACGGGGAACTAGTATTTATAAAGCGGGTTTTCATGAGAATTTTCCAAGAATGCATCTAAGCTAATAATTACTAAGAATAACTTGAGTGCATTCATGAGCGTCAAGATCATAAATTGATGCTCGGAAGTAAGGCTGGCGCTACCCGTGTCGTCATAAATGCTACTTATCATTAAAATGAATAAGAATCGTTCTAAAAATCTTATATCTCCTCATATTGTATACCTTTGTATACTATTTTCCTATGATACATTTGTATACTGTTTTGACAGCATCATCATGTCAGACATCAAAATCTTAGTTTCTTGGACTCAACAACAGACATTAATAATAGCAATAGACACGTTATTATGGCGCTCCCATAGTGATGCAAATGGGATGATTTGTAAGCATTACCAAGACACAAATGTTTCTTTGTATATGTTTTAGCTAAATGTTTTTCTCCTGCTTTACTGCTATCCTCTCACTAACACTTATTCAAGATGGAGAGATTCTCAGTGACATTATGGTCTGGTTAAGTGTTTGCAAAGCCATTATTTTATCCCAGAAAGAGTAGAAAGCGTATGTTTGTTTATGTAACAAGGAACTGAAATGAATGGCCTCGCTTCACCTCTATTTCAGTCATGATGGTTATTTATGCATCCGGTCAATGGCTTGCTATTGCCCCTGCTTGCATTTCTCTTGATAACTGCTTGACAAAAAAAGAAACTTCCATGATGTCTGCTCACATTGATTTTCTTGTGCAAGTGAAGGTAAGACAAGCGCACGATTTGATTGCAGCAGCAGTTGCTAACAATGGTTTATTATTTATAGAGAACTGTCCTTGGTACCACACAGACACAAATGACAGCATTCCCTCTGAAAAGGAATTTCCGTTCTTCTTCTGAATTCACTGTGATGCACTTGACAACAGACCTGGTGCTCATTTACACATATCCTAAGGTGAATACAAAATCCTGTTCGATTCCTTTACCGTCTTGATTCTTCGCTCAGAGATCAAGCTGTTAACATAATGGAGGAAGCTTCAAAAGGTTTCCTGGTGCTTTAATAATGCTGCGGGAAAAAATTGGCAGGGGTCTATCCCTCAGCACCCCTACGGATTAGCTGTTTGAAGGGACAAGGGTGCATCCCCTCCACTTTTTCCCAGGATTAGTGCCGTACTTGTACTATCGGCTAGACCTTTTATCATGACTGTGTTCCATTCAAGTAAATGAGACTGTGCTGCAATACCAACCTCAGTCACCAAGAATTGTACATCGCCATTCTGTAGGGTGAGGTGTAAGCAAAGAAATTATGTGTGGCGCTCATTGTTGTGGACGCATCAAATAGTCAATCGGTCTCTGCCCACTGATAACAAACCTTTGTCCGGCTGAGTAGGTACAATTGTACCTATTCCGTTTTAAAATTGCAATAACTTTTTTTCGAAAAGCCGTAGAGGGCTGAAATTTCGTGACATCTCTGCAGTTTTGGTCCAGAATATATTGGCCAAATTTCAATAAAATATCTCCACCCCCTTCCGAGATAAGGGGTCAAGATATTTTTGCATCCATAACAAGCTGCATAGGTACAAATGTACCCTCATATATTTTGAATGAAGATAATGCAAGGAAAAAAGAATAATATTTTTTTTAATGATAATGCTATTTTATTATTATAAACAAGTAAAAAAACTGTTCATTTACATTATAAAAGAAAATGTAAGAAACTTTTTTTATTGATTTTCTTCGCAAGTAATGCATGTTGTCTTTGCTGGATAAAGCGCTGCGGAATATGTTAGCGCTATATAAAAATAAAGATTATTATTATTATTATAGATATCAGCATAAGATTTGTAGCTGAATGAACTTTAGTTTCTGAAACCAAGTAAAGGAGAAAGTCTTCCCACAGTGGAGGTATATATGAAGGTACAATTGTACCTCTGCAGCCTGTTAACGTTGTAAAATTATGCAGCCTGACGAAGGTTAATAACTAGAGTTGAGCGACTTTTGGTTTTTTAGGGTCGCGTTTCGTTTCGTGAAACCCGACTTTTCCAAAAGTCGGGTCGAGCAAGATCGTCCGATTATAGGGAAAAGTCGGGGTCGTCCCGAAACACGAAACCCAATGTAAGTCAATGGGGAATAAAAGTCGGCATTGAGAGGAGGACAGGAAACACACCAACAGTGCCCATTTGAATGCCAAAAGCATCAATTCTTCTTACTTAAGCTTGTCAACCTTAATTAACTTCATAATACAAGTTACGCACTGAAAAATGGGGGTTATTTGGCTACAGACTGTGGGGGGGAGGGCTGGCTCCAGGTTTTCATGTGCCCTGGGCGAAAGAGCGCCCCTTTAACACATACCACAACTCATCATGCTCCAATACGGCAGAGAAATAGCGGTATAGTACAATGAAAAATACCTCACTTTTTACATCTCATGACGAGGCCCATCTATTTCTCCATACAGAATCATTGGTCCCATATAATGTTTGAAACAGTATATGATGAGCTCCACATAATGCTACAGTATATGTTGGTCCCCATGGATGAAGCTCCACTGTCTTATGGGCCCAAATAATGCTCCAAACATAATGGGCCCCATTTCTAATGCTCTAGTGTATAATGGGCCCTGTAAATGCTGCTCCAGTGTCTGATGTCCACCTTTGGAATGTTCCAGTGTATGGTGGGCCCCATCTATCATTCTCCAGAGTATAGTGCTCCCCAAAAATTGCTGTCCCAACATTGAAAACAATCAAATAAGTCTCCTCGCTAGGGAATCCCTGTACTTGTCTGGACTCCTCGTCGTCCCCATCTTCCATCTCACTGCACAGTATTTCAACTTTGTAAGTGCTGTGATCCTGGGCAAGCAGGGGGGGCCCACTCGTTGGCGACGGCACTGGCACAGGGCCCCTGATAGTACAGTGGTGTGTCTGATGGCGGGTGGGCCGAACCTGCACTTTCATCTGCAGCTTCCTCTTTGTCACCGTGTAAGATGGAACTGTATATGGGAAGGGTAACCTGAGTTTCATCAGGGTCAGATTCAGGTCGTGTAGCGTGCGAGGGGAATGTAGTGGTCTGGGTCAATGTACCAGCAGATTCATCGAGCAGTGGCTGGGCATCAGTACACTTGTGTCGCCCCCAGGAGTACGGTCGCCACAGTGGCATTACCTTCTTCCTAGGGAGTGTGATGTCATGCTTGGGAGCAACGAAGGATCTCTCTAGCAGGTTATCTGATTGGGCGGCGTTATTCCCACGAGTCATGACCCTCCAAACAGCGTTCATGAAGGCAAAGTGTTTGTTTTACGTGGGCAGTATGGTTGCAAAGCTGAACCTTAAAGGAATGTCCAGAAGGGCACCACCAGGAGTGGAGCCTACGGTTAAATTCGACTCCACCTGGGAAACCTCAACCATGCCAGCTACAGAACAGATGCACACATTGCAAGCTTAATTCCGTTAACGAACGAGACTCCGTCATGCCCCGCGGTCCGAGTCCGGCTTACTAGAGGGACACGTGAGGCTCTGGCACATGAGATTGGCCAATAACTGGTGTGTCATGCCCTTACATGTCCGTGGCTGCATGTGCGCTACACTGAAAAGGCCAGCGTTTGTCGCTTACAGGTGCAGATAACCCGCTGAACAATGTTAGTGATGGGGATCACTGATTACAATTATTACCCGCGAACAATGATTTCCCAGTAAGTGCAGGTCAACCGCAGTTCCGGAATTAGGCCTAACCGTCATTCCTGAAAAAATGAAAAACTTACGTGTGCAAACCACAGGTGCTGTAGCTTGCTTAACAGCTCGCCAGCCGTTCTCACGCCCAGTATGGATTACACGTGATTGCACAAAGGTTAGAAAGGGTACCGTATCCCCGGAAAACATGTATGGATAGCGTACACATTCAAAATATATGTCTCAGGAGGCAGGCTCAGACGGTGTCAGGCCCAGTATGGATTGCACGTGATTGCACAAAGGTTAGAAAGGGTACCGTATCCCCGGATAACATGTATGGATAGCGTACACATTCAAAATATATGTCTCAGGAGGCAGGCTCAGACGGTGTTAGGCCCAGTATGGATTGCACGTGATTGCACAAAGGTTAGAAAGGGTACCGTATCCCCGGATAACATGTATGGATAGCGTACACATTCAAAATATATGTCTCAGGAGGCAGGCTCAGACGGTGTTAGGCCCAGTATGGATTGCACGTGATTGCACAAAGGTTAGAAAGGGTACCGTATCCCCAGATAACATGTATGGATAGCGTACACATTCAAAATATATGTCTCAGGAGGCAGGCTCAGACGGTGTTAGGCCCAGTATGGATTGCACGTGATTGCACAAAGGTTAGAAAGGGTACCGTATCCCCGGATAACATGTATGGATAGCGTACACATTCAAAATATATGTCTCAGGAGGCAGGCTCAGACGGTGTCAGGCCCAGTATGGATTGCACGTGATTGCACAAAGGTTAGAAAGGGTACCGTATCCCCAGATAACATGTATGGATAGCGTACACATTCAAAATATATGTCTCAGGAGGCAGGCTCAGACGGTGTTAGGCCCAGTATGGATTGCACGTGATTGCACAAAGGTTAGAAAGGGTACCGTATCCCCAGATAACATGTATGGATAGCGTACACATTCAAAATATATGTCTCAGGAGGCAGGCTCAGACGGTGTCAGGCCCAGTATGGATTGCACGTGATTGCACAAAGGTTAGAAAGGGTACCGTATCCCCGGATAACATGTATGGATAGCGTACACATTCAAAATATATGTCTCAGGAGGCAGGCTCAGACGGGGTTAGGCCCAGTATGGATTGCACGTGATTGCACAAAGGTTAGAAAGGGTACCGTATCCCCGGATAACATGTATGGATAGCGTACACATTCAAAATATATGTCTCAGGAGGCAGGCTCAGACGGTGTTAGGCCCAGTATGGATTGCACGTGATTGCACAAAGGTTAGAAAGGGTACCGTATCCCCGGATAACATGTATGGATAGCGTACACATTCAAAATATATGTCTCAGGAGGCAGGCTCAGACGGTGTTAGGCCCAGTATGGATTGCACGTGATTGCACAAAGGTTAGAAAGGGTACCGTATCCCCAGATAACATGTATGGATAGCGTACACATTCAAAATATATGTCTCAGGAGGCAGGCTCAGACAGTGTCAGGCACAGTATGGATTTGACGGCCCAGATTACACAGCGGAGGAGCAGGGAGAGGTAAAGATTGCAAATGCTGGGGCCCTGCCCAAGCAAGGGGGGCCCACTCGTGGGCGTCGGTACTGGCACTGGGCCCCTCATAGTACAGCGGTGTGTCTGACGGCGGGTGTGCACCACCACCGTCAGAGACACTTGATTGCACTATGAGGGACCCTGTGCCAGTGCCCGCGCCCAAGAGTCGGCCTACCCACCTGTCCAGGGCAACGGCACTCGCACGGTGTCGTGCGCTAGGTGGTGACCCCGGCCATGGGGGGGGGAGGCAGCACAGTTAGGGAGTTTTAGAAAGTGGCATATGTTGATGTTGGACATTCAGCTGATGCAAAAGGCGAAATAGGTGAAGTACCAGGAAGAGGTGGACCAAAGCAAGCCATTTTTCTGTCACCCTATGTGTCATCAGGGGAAGGTGGGACAAAATCCTTGGAAACCCATGCGTGGTTCATTTTAATGAAGGTTAGATCATCCACATTTTGGGTTGACAGACGGGTCCTTTTTTCTGTCAGGATTGATCCAGCTGCACTGAAGACTCTTTTCGATAGCACACTTGCAGCTGGGCAAGCGAGCTCCTGTAAGGCATATTGGGCCAATTCAGGCCAGGTGTCCAGTTTAGCGGCCCAATAGTGAAAGGGGAATGACCTGTGTGGGAGAACATCGATATGGGAGGAAAAGTAGTTTGTAACCATAGTTGACAACTGCTGTCTCCTGTCACTTTCCATCGATGCAGTATTACCAGTTGTGTGAGCGGTATTTGAAAAATCAGTCCACAACATTGTCATGAAACCCCTGTCTCCAACGCCACTTCTGCTTTGTGCACCACGAACACCTGTGCCAAGCTGCCCCCGGCCCGTACGGCTCGTGTGAGAACCATCACCGCTGCTGTGTGCTGGGAATGCCTCAAGCAACCGATTTACCAGAGTTGCTTGTTTATTAGCCAATATTAGGTCAAGGTTCTCCTGTGGCATGATGTTTTGTAATTTGCCTTTATAGCGTGGATCCAGGATGCTGGCCAACCAGTAGTCGTCATCGTTCATCATTTTGGCAATGCGGGGGTCCCTTTTTAGGATCTGCAAGGCATAATCTGACATGTGGGCCAATGTTCCCGGTGTCAATGATGCACTGCGAGTGCTGGGTGGAGGAGCACTTTCTGGCAAATCCACATCCCTCCAGTCACGCACAAACCCTGTACCAGACCTTGCCACGCCAACATTTTCACTTGCCCCACGAGATGCATCCTCCTCCCCCAAGTAATCATCCCCATCATCATCCTCCTCCTCCTCTTCTTCCTCCACCTTGTCCAGGAGAGGTCCCTGAGCAGACAATGGCTGAATGTCATCAAGGATTCCCTCCTCCTCTTCCTCCTCATCAAGATTGGCTGCAGACGCCTGCTCCTTAAGGTGCGTCAAAGTTTGCATGAGCAGACGCATAAGTGGGATGCTCATGCTTAGGATGGCGTCGTCTGCGCTTACCAGCCGTGTGCATTCCTCAAAACACTGAAGGACTTTACAAAGGTCTTTCAGCTTCGACCACTGCACGCCTGTCAACTCCATGTCTGCTCTCAAAGTGCCTGGCCATGTATCCTCCCACAAATGCATTATGGCCTGCCTCTGCTCGCACAGCCGCTCCACCATGTGCAGGGTGGAGTTCCACCTTGTTGCAATGTCGATAATGAGGCGATGGTTGGGAAGGTGGAGCAATCGCTGCAGCTTCTGCATACGAACGGAGTGTACAGGCGACCGGCGGATGTGCGCGCACAGTATTCGCACCTTCTGGAGCAGGGCTGTTAACTCCGGATAATTTTTGAGGAAGCACTGCACCACCAGGTTCAAGGTGTGAGCCAAGCAAGGTATGTGGCTGAGTTTTGAAAGGGCTATGGCTGCCACAAAATTACGGCCGTTATCACTAACTACCTTGCCTGCCTCAAGATGTACACTGCCCAGCCATGACTCAGTTTGTCGCTTCAAGTATTCGGCCAGCACCTCGGCGGTGTGTCTGTCGCCCAAACACATCATCTGCATCACAGCCTGCTGACGCTTTCCACTAGCTGCTCGATAGGGGGACACATCGTGTGCAACAGTGGCAGCTGCAGATGGAGTGCTCGTACGACTGCGCTCTGTGGACGAGCTTTCGCTTCTGGAGGAGGAGGAGGAGGAGGGTCGAACGCCTACAGCCAACTGTTTCCTATACCGTGGGTGGGCTAGGCAGCACTGTCCCACCACCGCTGTCCCCTGTGGACCCTGCATCCACCACATTAACCCAGTGCGCAGTGATGGACACGTAACGGCCCTGGCCATGCCGACTGGACCATGCATCAGTTGTGAGGTGCACCTTTCCGCTCACTGACTGCTTGAGTGCATGGACAATGCGGTCTTTCACATGATGGTGGAGGGCTGGGATGGCTTTGCGAGAGAAGAAGTGGTGACTGGGTAGGTCATAGCGTGGTACTGCATAGGCCATGAGTTCGCGGAAAGCTGTGCTTTCCACCAACCGAAAGGGCATCATCTCAAACGAGATTAGTTTGGCAATGTGGGCGTTCAAACCCAGTGTACGCGGATGAGAGACTGAGTACTTTCTTGACCTACTCATAGTGTCTGGGAGGGTGAGCTGGACTTGAGAGCTGCATATGGTGGAAGTAGCGGTGGACAGGGCGGACTGAGAGAGGGTTGATGATGGTGATGGAGTTGGTGTTCTTTCTGATGGCCTAGAATCAGTCTTTTGTTGATATTACAGTGGGATTCCCTGACTGCTGTTGTCTTGCAACGACACCTCAACATTTGCTGCTGTGCTAACCGGTGGGCTTACAGTGGGGGAAACAATGTAGCGTTGCTGACTACCTTCGTTGTGATCAGTTGCACATGTGGCACTTGAGGTTTGGTGTTGTGTCCACGCTTGCAAGTGCATGCTGGTTAAATGTCTAAGCATGCAACTGGTATTCAAATTTTTCAGATTTTTCCCTCGGCTAAAGGTCTTTGCGCACTTCTTACAGATAACCTTGGCCTGATCATGAGGATTGTGGTCAAAAAAGTGCCACACTGCACTCTTCCTACTTTGGCAGACATTTTGCGGCCTAGCACGCTGTGATCTTTTGACCCTCTGGACAAGCTGTCCAGCAACTCTTTTGATGTTTGGAACCTGTCTTTGGAGTGCTCCGGGCCTGCCAGATAACAGCTGTTGCGATGTCGATGTCTGCTGTGGATGCTCCTCATATGAGCTATTGGAAGCAGCACCCTCTTCCCCCAATGGATGCCAATCTGGGTCAACAACTGGGTCATCAATCACCTCCTCTTCTATGTCATGTGCACCTTCCTCTGTGTCACCGTGTATGGTGGTATAGTGTGCGGGAAGGGGCACCTGAGTCTCATCAGGGTCAGAATCTGGCTCTGTACACTGCGAGGACAATGTAGTGCTCTGAGTGAATGTACCAGCAGAATCATCCAACAGCGGCTGTGCATCAGTGCACTCCATGTCAGATTCATCTTGGCCTGGGTAATTCACCATTTCACTTGATAATCCAGGCATGGTATGTGAAAACAGCTCCATGGAGTAATCAGTAGTATGGCCTGCGTCATCCTTCAATCTTGGTTGGGGTGAAGGACACAAGGAAAGGTGTGGTTCATGAACATGAGCCTCCAATGATGACTCAGTGCTTTTACTTTTTACAACTGAAGAAGAGGAGGCGATAGAGCTGGAGGCTGAGTCAGCAATGTAAGACAAAACTTTTTCCTGATGCTCTGGCTTTAAAAGCGGTTTGCCAACTCCTAGAAAACTAAGCGTTCGAGGCCTTATGTAGCCAGACGATGACGCAGGGTCAGCACCTCCTGCATTCGGTCCTATTTTGCTCTTGCCACTACCATCAGATCCACCACCAACACCATCATTACCAGCTGCCAACCCCCGCCCAATTCAACGGCCTCTTCCACCAGCCTTCCTCTTTTTTGGTAGAAATGTAGACAAAATCCAACAAACTATATAGTAATGTAAAACAAGGTACAAGGTGTCTATAGGACAGGGGAGATTTTGAATTTCTGCAGACACTTGTGGACACTGGACACTTTTGGATTGTGTGAGGCCCACTGATATCTGAGCGCTATGTGACAGGCTCGATGGCACAGCTGTGACCAAAGTGACTAGAGGATAAGGGAGATTTTGAATCTCTGCACACACTTTTGGACACTGGATGGACACTTTTGGATTGTGTGAGGCCCACTGATATCTGAGCGCTATGTGACAGGCTCGATGGCACAGCTGTGACCAAAGTGACTAGAGGATAAGGGAGATTTTGAATCTCTGCACACACTTTTGGACACTGGATGGACACTTTTGGATTGTGTGAGGCCCACTGATATCTGAGCGCTATGTGACAGGCTCGATGGCACAGCTGTGACCAAAGTGACTAGAGGATAAGGGAGATTTTGAATCTCTGCACACACTTTTGGACACTGGATGGACACTTTTGGATTGTGTGAGGCCCACTGATATCTGAGCGCTATGTGACAGGCTCGATGGCACAGCTGTGACCAAAGTGACTAGAGGATAAGGGAGATTTTGAATCTCTGCACACACTTTTGGACACTGGATGGACACTTTTGGATTGTGTGAGGCCCACTGATATCTGAGCGCTATGTGACAGGCTCGATGGCACAGCTGTGACCAAAGTGACTAGAGGATAAGGGAGATTTTGAATCTCTGCACACACTTTTGGACACTGGATGAACACTTTTGGATTGTGTGAGGCCCACTGATATCTGAGCGCTATGTGACAGGCTCGATGGCACAGCTGTGACCAAAGTGACTAGAGGATAAGGCAGATTTTGAATCTCTGCACACACTTTTGGACACTGGATGGACACTTTTGGATTGTGTGAGGCCCACTGATATCTGAGCGCTATGTGACAGGTTCGATGGCACAGCTGTGACCAAAGTGACTAGAGGATAAGGGAGATTTTGAATCTCTGCACACACTTTTGGACACTGGATGGACACTTTTGGATTGTGTGAGGCCCACTGATATCTGAGCGCTATGTGACAGGCTCGATGGCACAGCTGTGACCAAAGTGACTAGAGGATAAGGGAGATTTTGAATCTCTGCACACACTTTTGGACACTGGACACTTTTGGATTGTGTGAGGCCCACTGATATCTGAGCGCTATGTGACAGGCTCGATGGCACAGCTGTGACCAAAGTGACTAGAGGATAAGGGAGATTTTGAATCTCTGCACACACTTTTGGACACTGGATGGACACTTTTGGATTGTGTGAGGCCCACTGATATCTGAGCGCTATGTGACAGGCTCGATGGCACAGCTGTGACCAAAGTGACTAGAGGATAAGGGAGATTTTGAATCTCTGCACACACTTTTGGACACTGGATGGACACTTTTGGATTGTGTGAGGCCCACTGATATCTGAGCGCTATGTGACAGGCTCGATGGCACAGCTGTGACAAAAGTGACTAGAGGATAAGAGAGATTTTGAATCTCTGCACACACTTTTGGACACTGGATGGACACTTTTGGATTGTGTGAGGCCCACTGATATCTGAGCGCTATGTGACAGGCTCGATGGCACAGCTGTGACCAAAGTGACTAGAGGATAAGGGAGATTTTGAATCTCTGCACACACTTTTGGACACTGGATGGACACTTTTGGATTGTGTGAGGCCCACTGATATCTGAGCGCTATGTGACAGGCTCGATGGCACAGCTGTGACCAAAGTGACTAGAGGATAAGGGAGATTTTGAATCTCTGCACACACTTTTGGACACTGGACACTTTTGGATTGTGTGAGGCCCACTGATATCTGAGCGCTATGTGACAGGCTCGATGGCACAGCTGTGACCAAAGTGACTAGAGGATAAGGGAGATTTTGAATCTCTGCACACACTTTTGGACACTGGACACTTTTGGATTGTGTGAGGCCCACTGATATCTGAGCGCTATGTGACAGGCTCGATGGCACAGCTGTGACCAAAGTGACTAGAGGATAAGGGAGATTTTGAATCTCTGCACACACTTTTGGACACTGGATGGACACTTTTGGATTGTGTGAGGCCCACTGATATCTGAGCGCTATGTGACAGGCTCGATGGCACAGCTGTGACAAAAGTGACTAGAGGATAAGAGAGATTTTGAATCTCTGCACACACTTTTGGACACTGGATGGACACTTTTGGATTGTGTGAGGCCCACTGATATCTGAGCGCTATGTGACAGGCTCGATGGCACAGCTGTGACCAAAGTGACTAGAGGATAAGGGAGATTTTGAATCTCTGCACACACTTTTGGACACTGGATGGACACTTTTGGATTGTGTGAGGCCCACTGATATCTGAGCGCTATGTGACAGGCTCGATGGCACAGCTGTGACCAAAGTGACTAGAGGATAAGGGAGATTTTGAATCTCTGCACACACTTTTGGACACTGGACACTTTTGGATTGTGTGAGGCCCACTGATATCTGAGCGCTATGTGACAGGCTCGATGGCACAGCTGTGACCAAAGTGACTAGAGGATAAGGGAGATTTTGAATCTCTGCACACACTTTTGGACACTGGACACTTTTGGATTGTGTGAGGCCCACTGATATCTGAGCGCTATGTGACAGGCTCGATGGCACAGCTGTGACCAAAGTGACTAGAGGATAAGGGAGATTTTGAATCTCTGCACACACTTTTGGACACTGGATGGACACTTTTGGATTGTGTGAGGCCCACTGATATCTGAGCGCTATGTGACAGGCTCGATGGCACAGCTGTGACCAAAGTGACTAGAGGATAAGGGAGATTTTGAATCTCTGCACACACTTTTGGACACTGGATGGACACTTTTGGATTGTGTGAGGCCCACTGATATCTGAGCGCTATGTGACAGGCTCGATGGCACAGCTGTGACAAAAGTGACTAGAGGATAAGAGAGATTTTGAATCTCTGCACACACTTTTGGACACTGGATGGACACTTTTGGATTGTGTGAGGCCCACTGATATCTGAGCGCTATGTGACAGGCTCGATGGCACAGCTGTGACCAAAGTGACTAGAGGATAAGGGAGATTTTGAATCTCTGCACACACTTTTGGACACTGGACACTTTTGGATTGTGTGAGGCCCACTGATATCTGAGCGCTATGTGACAGGCTCGATGGCACAGCTGTGACCAAAGTGACTAGAGGATAAGGGAGATTTTGAATCTCTGCACACACTTTTGGACACTGGACACTTTTGGATTGTGTGAGGCCCAATGAATATCTGAGCGCTATGTGACAGGCTCGATGGCACAGCTGTGACAAAAGTGACTAGAGGATAAGGGAGATTGGATTGCTTTTAAAAAAGCTGTTTGCGGAGCAGTGGGTAAACAGCAATGCAGGAATGTCAGGAAGCCTTAGAAGGCAGCCCAACAACCAACACCACTGATACACCACTATATAGCCTCCCCTTGCACTGCACACACAGTGACTGGTGTGTTGTGCAGGCCAAATTGCTAGCAGCAGAAGCAGTTTTTTTTTCTTCTCAGCAGGACAAAAAAAAAAAATTGGGATTGCTTTTAAAAAAGCAGTTTGCGGAGCAGTGGGTAAACAGCAATGCAGGAATGTCAGGAAGCCTTAGAAGGCAGCCCAACAACCAACACCACTGATACACCACTATATAGCCTCCCCTTGCACTGCACACACAGTGACTGGTGTGTTGTGCAGGCCAAATCGCTAGCAGCAGAAGCAGTTTTTTTGTCTTCTTCCCTGCCTAACTCTCTCCCTACAGAATCAGCAGCAACCTCTCCCTATACTAAGATCGGCAGAAGTAAGATGGCGGTCGGCGTGCATGACCTTTTATACCCCCTGTGACGCCCACCAAAGCAAGCCAATCACTTGCATGCCCTTCTGAAAGATGGTGGTGACCCGTGCCTATGTCATCACGTTGCCCACAGTGTCCGTGGATCCTGATTGGCTGAAAAAGAGCGCAAAACAAACTTTTGAAACGCGACTTTGGCGCGTAAGTCGCCGACCTCGTGGCCGACCTCATCCTAGGGTCGGGTTTCGTTTCATGAAACCCGACTTTGCCAAAAGTCGGCGACTTTTGAATTTTTTCGACCCGTTTCGCTCAACTCTATTAATAACCTATCTGATATGTAGGCCATTACACTTAAAGTTCCAGAATTCCCCTTTAACACAGCTGTACTAATACAATATGTAGATATTAGAAGTTTGGTGTGCATTTGGTCCTGTTTCGAGGTGCAGGTGAAATGGAGTACGTGATCCCTTGACCAAGGCAAGAGAGATTCACCGCACACTTTAAATTTTTCAGTGATGAAAAGCTTTTATTGTTGGTGAAGGCAACCATAAACAGAAGGTTGCTGTGAAATATGCGACAAGGTTTTTCTCACTATGTAGTTTGGTTGCTGTGAAAAAGAGAATATTATTTCTCAAGAAGGAAAGACTTCAAAGAGCATTGGCAATTAGATGCTGTGCTGTCATGGCTTTACATGGGTGAAGCCATGTGCCATGTCTGGTGAATCTCTCTTGCCTAATACAATATGTGGCATTGTACACTGCTTATTGTGCAACTAAAATAAATTTTTATGGAATAACTAAACTTTTCTTTTAATTAATTATCCTCTAGGAATTGCAAGTTATGAATTTTTATAATATACTTCATTATACTATTTGCTTCCTTCTCTGTTAAAGTGAATCTGTCAGTAGGATCAACCCTCCTAAGCTGTCTGTATGGGCATGTAATTCATAGGAAGCTGAATGAAATGATACCTTGATATCTGCGATCCAAAGTTTTATACCAAAGAAATCCACATTTTCTTAATATGAATATGATCTGTTAAGATCTATGGGTCAAACATTGATCCCCACGAGATCCTGCCTCCAGAGCCTATTTTAAATGAAAGGAGACGTTACCAGTGTGATATGTAATGGCTGCTGCTTTTCTGACCTCACTACAGAGCTGTGTGTGATGACAACTAACAAAGTACAGCAGAACTGAGCTTTGTCTCATTACAAACACATTTGCAGATGCAGTTATCCTCTCATAATGATTCAGCTTCCATCTCACAGGCAGCCAGTGTGGAGTTAGAGCTGTACAGCAGAGTGAATAGCACTGTGAGAAAAGACCAGCAGCTTCCGATGTGTTTGTGATGAGATAAAGTTCAACTCTGCAATACCGTGTTTGTTATAATCACACACCTCTGCAGTGACGTCGGGAGAATAGCCTGTCAAAGCACATAAGGAAAAGGCTGACAGCACTTACTAAGTGTAGATGCCTGCTCACGCTACAAGGAACCCACTTGGAAGATCAGCAACTAACCCTCTTGGAAAATCAGCAACTTCAGAATAAAATGAGAGTATCGTCCAATCCAGGTGATAAATTTCCACAGAAAAATTTATTCTGCCATAGAAGTACAACGTTTCGACCTATAGCAAGTCTTTATCAAGTTGAAACTTTATCATACTTGATAAAGACCCGCTATAGGTCGAAACGTTGTACTTCTATGGCAAATAAAATTTTCTTTGTAAATTTATCACCTGGATTGGACGCTGCTTTCATTTTGTTCCGAGAACAGCCTTTCAGTCATTACATGTTGCTCATTGGTAATGATCCCCTATATTTAAAATAAGCTCTGGAGGCAGATTCTTTAGGAAATTAGTGTCCGACCTTTAGATCATAACAGCTTATTTACATATTAAGAAAAATGTGGATTTCTCTGGAACAAGACATCAGATTGCAGATATCAAGGTATTATTTTATTCAATTTTCTTTGACCTGCATGCCCATATACATGACTTAGTAGGGTTGATCGTACTGACTGACTTCCTTTAAACACTATGTTGTAGTAACGCTTGAATATAGCGTATGGCTCATGGTAAGCAACAGTTGAAAGCTACTTCCAAAGAAGCATAATCTTGGCAATTAAGCACTGCAGCATAGTGTTTGGGGACGAAAAAAAATAAAATTAAGTAGTGAGATATACTGTAACTTTTACAATGCTTTAGGGGATATGCACAGAAAAAGTTTAGCTACTTTAAAAGTTGTGCTGCCTTTCTCATTAGATCACTAGAAGAATACTGTTAAGAGGTCAGCATAGGCTTATATATAATTACGCACAATTTGCCAAAGGCAACTCAAGATACCTTATTAAAGACCCTTATAAAACATAACTTTTATTAATTTTTAAACAACGGAAAGAGAACAATTAAAATCACATAATACTCAGGGAGGGAATTATATTCAATAAATCACTCCTATTTGTAAGTATGCAGTAGTCTGTACCATCTCTCAGTGCATGAAAGTCATTGAGCTTAGGAGATGGCTCGTGCATACAGGGACTTTGGCTGTCTGCCACAAAACTTTCTTTCCAGGACTAAAGGTACTGTCACACTAAGCGATATCGCTAGCAATATCGCTATAACTTGTGACGTTATAGCGATATTGCTAGCGATATCGCTGTGTCTGATACTTACCTCCGACCGCTCCCCCGCTGGTTATCGCTGATCGCGCGAGAACGTCCAGGACTGTTTCTCGTCGTCTGCTTCCTGCGGCGCTTCCTGTGGAGAGACGAGAGACAAGCGTGGAGCCGGGCGGGAGGACGCAGGATCGCCTAGTGTGACAGGTAAGTAGCGACCCCCCGACCCCAGCGATGTCGCTGGTGAGATCTGCCTGTGTGGCAGCTCACTAGCGACCACTTAGCGATGTACCAGCGATCCTGACCGCGTCATATCGCTGGTCGGGATCGCTGGTACATCGCTAAGTGTGACAGTACCTTTACTCTGGACATAAATACCTCTGTAATCTATTCAATTAGCTACTCATACACTGCATCACTGATCTCTGTCCCTATTATTCATTCATACCATATCACACTTTTCTATATTTCTACTGCCTATTATATTAATCTCCAATAGTCAATGCCTACCATACACATAAAAGGTGCTTACATTGAAACTCAATAGTAGTCTCTATAGCTATTAGTCAGCTACCCCTTACAGCATATTGCCATCCTTTACTGCCTATTGTAACCAGATTGTTCCCTACCTAGTATGTGCAGTTTAAAATTGAGCAGCCATTAGCCCCCCTGACATGTTTTGCCACATTAGCGTCATCAGGGGAATGAAGCATGAGCTGGCTAGTACATACTGTAGTCTGATTTTTAAGGCCTTGGTTGTAACAAAAATCACCGAATCCCTCCTTGTTTCCCACTTTTCCCAATGAAGAACAGCGACACTCTGGCTCTTCACTCATATCCAGTGTGACAGCTTACTTATTGTGGGCGTTATTAGTTCACAGCCAATTCTAGACACTATCATATACCACCCTTCAGCATGCGTCAAACCGAGGTAATTTCCTGCACTATAACTAATAGATGACTAATTCCAGAGTGTCATCTTACCTCATCCTATCGGCACCACATCCGTGCTCCATGATCATGAAGACCTGTCAGCTGCATCTGCATAATGTAGTCTAACTGTAAAGCGCGCACTCATTCGCTATGAGGAATCCTCGCGCTTGCGCAGTACATCCTTGTTCTCATCTGCACACTATCATGAAGCGCGTGCCTCCCCGATGTGAGGGAAAGCGCGCTTGCGCAATCTCTTCTCCTTGAGACATCAGCATTCATATAAAGGGAACTTGTGGTACCTACCATTCTGTGTACCATAACTACAAATGAGGTCTAATGTACAGTATAATGTCAATGAACTCAATATTATTCAAAATGTTTGATATTCAGGGTTATATACTACGATTAAATGTGTTTATTTATATCTTACATAGACAGTGAATAGGGGAATAAAGGGAAAAAGGAATGAGAAAACATATTAAATATTCATTAAACTCAACAGAATTTATCAATTATTGTATTTTTAGGGGAGGTCCCCCATAATTATACTCTTAATTCACGCATCTTCCATAGTTTTATTCTATACAGTAGTTATGGAACTGTTTATAGCCAAGGTAATTCTACAAACTGCTAAATAATTGCCAGATATAAAATAAATGCAATTGATAAATTATTCACTTGTCTATCACCCTTTCTACCAAATGCATGTCAGTTAAACAATTTTGCTCTCTATTTATAATATTCTCATACATAATAGGATAGACGATCTAAAAAATGATCTTCTGTACATGCCTTTATCATTGTTATTAAGAATCAATACAAAATCCATAAATAAACAGATATCTACATATCACAAAATCAACACGTCATCAATATACCTCTCCTAAAATAAAATGTGACT
Source organism: Dendrobates tinctorius (assembly GCF_039654945.1). NCBI lineage: Eukaryota > Metazoa > Chordata > Amphibia > Anura > Dendrobatidae > Dendrobates > Dendrobates tinctorius. The sequence goes on along the minus strand of NW_027361752.1, from coordinate 4,580,446 downwards.
GATAAAGAAAGCTAAATCCTCACCAAAAGCTATTGTGTCCTCCCATCACTGTAAAAAAAAATTTGCAAAAGTTAGTGTGCAAGAAGTACCCATGGCGGTACCTCATATCCGATGATATAAGGAAGCGCCAAAGGTAAAATAACTATGCGTTAGTATTAATTGCAGTAAATTGAGGAGGAAGGCACTATGTTGTTTAAATAGTCTATCCCTTGTGCTTAAAAATAGGTTACCGCCCTCAGGCCCAAATCATGTTTTATATTAAAGTAGAGAGCCTCCACATCTAAACCTACAAGATTAGTCCTGTTAAATATTGTTATTCCACTTAACTTTTACACCATATCTTTAGTGACTGTTACGAAACAGGATAGCGTAAGGACAAAGGAGGAAAGGAGTTCACCTAAGCACCAGATTGCTCCCTTCATCAATGAGTTATTCTCAGAATTGATGGGCCTACTTGGCACTGGTCTGATATTTTTATTCACTTTAGGCAGTGCGTAAAACTTAGCCAGTGTACGGTGTTTATTCATTATGAAATTGGATTCATCCATTGTTATAAGATTATCACAGTTATCAGCCATAGCTTCTTTCAATAGTGTGTCTAGCTCTCTAAGATAGGAAAAAACGCCGTGTGCACAACTGTGGTGGTGCCGAGGTAGGTTCCCAAACCATATATAGTATAATGAAAACCTGGCACTCAACTTAAATGCTTAAATGGAACAGTTTATTTGTAGTACCAAACAGACCTTCATCAGTTACGTGCTCAAAGATTGTCTGTACTTAGATTGGAGGGCGCTTTTTGTATGTCCCTGTAAAGCCAGGTTTTCATTATACAGTAGATCTCTAAGATAGTCATTAATGGGGTCAGTCTTTTGGACTTTGTTAGTTTTATCTATCAAGAGGGTTCCCGTCATGTCTACGTAATCCTTGCTATCCATTATTACAATATTACCTCCTTTATCTGATGGTTTCAAGATAATTTTATCAGTCACTTGCAGTTCTTTAATCGCTCTCATCTCATTAATATTGAGATTTCTTCTGTTGGTTGTTTTCAGTTTTTCAAATCACTTGTTATCATATTTACAAACGTATCAATATTGTGATACTATGAGAAGGGGGAAGATTTCTACTCTTTGGTTTCAATCTGAAAAGAGGGGGAGAAACCAAATCAGTATTAATCAGCCTACCTACTTCTAGTTCTTCCAGGATCTATTGCCTCATCTTCTCTTTTTTTCATAAACAAAGGATCTCTTCATTTGATGACATGGTGCTTATGTAGTACCAATTTACCGGCAAAAAGATTCACATCTTTTGTTCTCATGAAAGGATCAAAATTAGTAGTAGGTGTAAAGGACAAACCTTTTTAAAGGAGTGCTATTTGTGCATTGCTCAAGCTATAAATAGGAGTGATATCTTGAGTTTTAATCGCCACTGTTCTGTTCTCACTATTGAAGCTGACTTCATATAGCTATACAGGCAGCTAAACCGCTATACTGGGGTTCAATAAGGGAGACTGTAGTCGAATCTGTATTTTATTGAACATGGTGGTACAGTGGGGCAAAAAAGTATTTAGTCAGTCAGCAATAGTGCAAGTTCCACCACTTAGGCTAGTTTCACACTTGCTTTTTTTGCAGCGCGTTTTTCCCGCAAAAAAACGCATTGAAAAAACGCATACAAACGCATACAGATGCTGCGTTTTTTTCAAGCATTTTTATGAGCATGCATGAAAAAAACGCAGCGTTTTTATGCGTTTGTATGCGTTTTTAGTGCGTTTTTACCGCGTTTGCGTTTTTTTCCAACATTAGGTGGCCCCTCACACTAACCCAAACCATGACTTTACTAACCCTAACCCTAACCCTAACCCTGACCCTAACCCTGACCCTAACCCTGACCCTAACCCTAACCCTGACCCTAACCCTAAACCAAACCATACCCTGATCCTAACCCTGACCCTGACCCTGACCCTGACCCTAACCCTAACCCTAACCCTTAACCAAACCATACCCTGATCCTAACCCTAACCCTGACCCTAACCCTATCCCTGACCCTAACCCTAACCCTAACCCTGACCCTGACCCTAACCCTAACCCTAAACCCCCTTAACTAACCCTAACTCTAACCCAAACCCCTAAATTCCATTGTCTAAACTAATGGTAAAAAAAAAAACGCATGTGCAAAAAAACGCATACATAAGCATGCCAATGCGCACATATGCTCACCATAGACTTATAATGGGTGTCTTGCTGTAAAAAAACGCATTGCGCGCGCATGCGTTTTTTTGAGGCAAGTCGGACGCCCAAAAAATGCAACAGGGTGCATTTTGTGCGCCCGAGCGCATACCGCAAAAAACCCATGTGCGGAAAAACGCATACAAACGCATGTGTATGCGCACATAAGCGCATCCCATGCAAAATATAGGAAAAAAAAACGCATGCGTTTTTTAGCGCTAAAATCCCGCAAAAAAAACGCAAGTGTGAAACCAGCCTTAAAAAGATGAGAGGCGTCTGTAATTTACATCATAGGTAGACCTCAACTATGGGAGACAAACTGAGAAAAAAAAATCCAGAAAATCACATTGTCTGTTTTTTTTTCATTTTATTTGCATATTATGGTGGAAAATAAGTATTTGGTCAGAAAAAAAATTTCATCTCAATACTTTGTGATATATCCTTTGTTGGCAATGACAGAGGTCAAACGTTTTCTGTAAGTCTTCACAAGGTTGCCACACACTGTTGTTGGTATGTTGGCCCATTCCTCCATGCAGATCTCCTCTAGAGCAGTGATGTTTTTGGCTTTTCGCTTGGCAACACGGACTTTCAACTCCCTCCTAAGGTTTTCTATAGGGTTGAGATCTGGAGACTGGCTAGGCCACTCCAGAACCTTGAAATGCTTCTTACAAAGCCACTCCTTCGTTGCCCTGGCGGTATGCTTTGGATCATTGTCATGTTGAAAGACCCAGCCACGTTTCATCTTCAATGCCCTTGCTGATGGAAGGAGGTTTGCACTCAAAATCTCACGATACATGGCCCCATTCATTCTTTAATGTACCCGGATCAGTCGTCCTGGCCCCTTTGCAGAGAAACAGCCCCAAAGCATGATGTTTCCACCACAATGCTTTACAGTAGGTATGGTGTTTGATGGATGCAACTCAGTATTCTTTTTCCTCCAAACACGACAAGTTGTGTTTCTACCAAACAGTTCCAGTTTGGTTTCATCAGACCATAGGACATTCTCCCAAAACTCCTCTGGATCATCCAAATGCTCTCTAGCAAACTTCAGATGGGCCCGGACATGTACAGGCTTAAGCAGTGGGACACGTCTGGCACTGCAGGATCTGAGTCCATGGTGGCGTAGTGTGTTACTTATGGTAGGCCTTGTTACATTGGTCCCAGCTCTCTGCAGTTCATTCACTAGGTCCCCCCGCGTGGTTCTGGGATTTTTGCTCACCGTTCTTTTGATCATTCTGACCCCACGGGGTGGGATTTTGCATGGAGCACCAGATCGAGGGAGATTATCAGTGGTCTTGTATGTCTTCCATTTTCTAATTATTGCTCCCACAGTTGATTTCTTCACTCCAAGCTGGTTGGCTATTGCAGATTCAGTCTTCCCAGCCTGGTGCAGGGCTACAATTTTGTTTCTGGTGTCCTTTGACAGCTGTTTGGTCTTCACCATAGTGGAGTTTGGAGTCAGACTGTTTGAGGGTGTGCACAGGTGTCTTTTTATACTGATAACAAGTTTAAACAGGTGCCATTACTACAGGTAATGAGTGGAGGAAAGAGGAGACTCTTAAAGAAGAAGTTACAGGTCTGTGAGAGCCAGAAATCTTGATTGCTTGTTTCTGACCAAATACTTATTTTCCACCATAATATGCAAATAAAATGAAAAAAAAACAGACAATGTGATTTTCTGGATTTTTTTTTCTCAGTTTGTCTCCCATAGTTGAGGTCTACCTATGATGTAAATTACAGACGCCTCTCATCTTTTTAAGTGGTGGAACTTGCACTATTGCTGACTGACTAAATACTTTTTTGCCGCACTGTATATTGATGTGGTGAAACTACAAGTAAAACATATAAATACAATAAGTACTGGGTTCATTGGAATACATAATATACATAACATACATTATCTGCACTAATAACTGAGCAGGGGAGAGCTAACTAAGCAGGCTGATCAGGAAGCATGTTTACATACCAGTGGTGCTGACACAAGGGGGAAGAGAAATGAGGTGTTCCCAGGAAGCAGGCTTGAGAGAAAATGGAGGACTGGAGGGAAAAATGGGGGCTGGACTAAACCATAATGCTTTGCAAACTTACCAGGGTGCTTTGCAAGCTTTCCCAGAATACCTTGTGAATGGAGGGAAAGATTAGGAAGAAAACACACAATAGCAATGTGGTTATGACTCTGGCCACTAGATGGAGCCAGAACAATGAAAACATTAAATCTATGGAAGAAACTGAATATTCTGGATATTCACAGCAATTCATTGTATATACTGTATATATAAACAAGCAGACAGTCAAAGATCATGAATTATGTTGGAGACAGAACACCCATCTTTTTATTAAGCTCAATTTTATGCAGATTTACAGATACTGTATATATAGTTTTTCTGCCGATTGGAACAGCGCTATAACTGTGATTTATGCTAGTGGTTGTTTTTTTTTCTTTCTTTCTTTGTATTTATTTCAGAGTTATTTATTTAGTTTGTATTTGTTTTTTCTTTGCATAGATTTGATCATGTGACTTCTGAAACCAATCACTAGACAAAGCTCTTGATTTTACTTTTTTAAACTTTAGAGCATACTGTATGTTTTTTTTTTTTTAATTCTATTATGAACAAGTCTTTTAATATTCATCGTTGTATTATCGTGGCTGCTTCGATCCAAAATTCTGAGCTGAATAATTTCTTGATGTTTCTTTACAGAGGACGAAGCTTTGTTTTTCTAATACAGAGCTAAAATAATAAGCAATGTGTTTCCACGCGTCTCCGATACCCAGGCTGGTTGGTGTTAAAATTTTCACATTATTCATTTTTAACGTTAGCATATGATGTCTTTATACCTTTTTTCAGTAAGGGGCATTATCCGCAGCGATTGAACGTGATCCTATATATTTTATATTCTGGATTCAAAGTGAGAACTGTCTGACTAGGGAGAATTTATACTTTTATATAACAGTTTTTTGGCGATTTTGCTTTGGGCCTTTCAGCTGCCTCTGGGTATACATGAATATTTGAAGTGTTTTATCTGGAATAATGTTGTAGAAATGATTGAAAGATGAAGCAAAGCAAAACAAAAGCACGGCCATCCAGGACTGAGGATTTGTATCGCTCACAATTTTCTATATAAACTTTATCTTTCTTATCTTTCTATTTGTGCTAAATATTATTTTACAGATTGTGCATAGGTATTTACATCCGCCATTTTCTACTGACTTAGGCTAGTTTCACATTAGCATTTTTTTGCGCAGCGCATCGTGCGCATAAAAAACACAAAGAAAGACGCAAAACAAACGTGCGTTTTTTAGCGTCATGCGTACGCTGATGCGTCAAAAAAACGCAGCGTTGCTTGCGTTTTACATGCGTTTTTGCATGCGTTTGCATTTTTTATGCACATGCGTTTTTAGGTGTGACATTTTTCCATTGTCTAGACCACATTCCAGACTTGTTTACCTCAAAAACGCATGCGCAAAAAAACGCAAGCGTGCGCAAGACCATGCGCACGCATGCGTTCCCATAGACTTCAATGTGCTGTTTTTGCGCATTCCGTGCGCAAGCATGTGCATGCGTTTTTTTGACGAGACAGGGCGGACCAAAAAATGCAACATGTTGCGCCTGGCGCGCCTGACGCGAAAGACAAAAAACGCATGCGCACAAAAACGCAAGTGTGCGCAAGACCATGCGCACATCATGTTAAACATAGGTGCCGCACGGGAGCGCACGATGCGCTGCGCACAAAAGCGCTAATGTGAAACCAGCCTTATTGAGGAAGTATTAAGAATGTAAAATTTTACCTATTCTCATAATCACAGTGAAACATTCCCTGATTTGACTCTATGGTCCATGAAAAGGAAGACCAAACTTATAGTGGACCAATTTATCTTCCCCCTTTTGGGCTCAACCTTTCTACATACATTGCGACATTAACAAATAAGAGGAGGGGGATACATATTAGGTGGCTGTCAGCCTCTCGTTTAGCTGACATCATACATAGACAGGAGCGCCCCTGTGTTTTCTATGAGAGAGCCACCATCAGACATGTCTAGTTGCTACTTTTCTCCCGGGGACAAAAAGATTGGCTTTCAAAATCAGACATGCCTATTCTTTTCCTGCAGTTTTTGCGAGCCACTTCTGTGTGTAGACCTCACAGCCACAGTGTTCTGATCAGTATTGCACGTTGCTGATCAAAGTCCGTCTTAAAATTTAGGTAAATGTCTTTTTTTCTCTTCATAGCAAATTTTAACTCTAAAAGTCCAATATTACACCTTCCCTTCCATGACGTGCCATGTGTTTAACCACATATGGTGTATTGCTGCAATAAGGAGAAAATGGGTAACAAATTGTGTGGTCCATTTTGTCTCACTGCCCATTGTGAAAATGAAAAATTTCAGAGCAGCATTCTTGTTGAAAAAAATGAAGAGTTGACAAACCTCATGAATGCGGTTCAGAATACTTCAAAGGGTGCAGTTTTTAAAATGCTATCACTTTTGGAGTTTTTTTAAATATAGGCTTCCCAAAGTCACTTCGAAACTGAACAGGTCTGTAAAAACTCAAATTTTATGTTTTGTTGAAAAAATTCAAAAATTTTTGTAAACTCTTTCTGACATCCTAAAAAAACCTAGGAAGCATGAATTGGAGTCTCTCTACACGATTGCAGCCAGGTATATATTAATTTCTGAAGTGCCCGAGCATAGTGTGAAGAACGGAGGCTGTAGGGCAAGACCTGGCCTGAGAAGTTGTTTGAGGGCACGCCTGATTAGTATTATCTCTCACTATAGTTCCTGGTCAGATCTTCAAACTATGATGTCTCTGAAACACTGGAGTGTTTCAGTTTAACACATACCTGGCTGCAATTGTGCAGTCGAACTCTGATTCAAGCTACCTATGGCTTGAGCAGCATAAATTGACTGACAGGTTCCCTTTAACCATTTTATATGGTATGACTACCTGTAATAAGTAGAGATGAATGGATCGCTCCACGGAGTATCAAGTTCAGGTCGACTTTTCTGAAATTTGCATTTTCACACAAATTGAAACACTTTGAAACTCGATTTACAGTTGGCAGAAAAATTGGTCACAACCATGCTGAAGCATCAGAGAGCAGGTAACCTCATTTATATGGTTGTGTGGGCCTCACATAATTGTTCTCTATCTATGACATCTTACGGATTATCATACCTTGTACAGTGGTGGTCAGTACCGGGGCCATCACAAATCAACGGTTCCGAGTTGAGCACAGTTTGTACAGTAGAGTCATTTTCCAAGTACAGAATTACTGGGAAAGCCTCTCCTGTGGAGTGTAAGCTCTTATAGTCAGTGGAGACCTCTCTCTCTTTTTCTTCTCTCTCTCTCTCATGCGTATTTTCCAAGCATTTACAATCTGTGACACTAGTCACTACTCAATGTGACGCTAGTCACTATTCACGGACTTGCCGTGATGCAGAATAATCAAGAGGTCCAGGATCAGTTACAAGAGGACTTGTAATAGACATGAGAAAGACAAGAGCATACTTGGGTTAGAGTCCAAGATCAAAGTATCAGGAATGTAGCAGATCAAGACAAAGGCATAAGTCAAACAGATGGTCAAAGATAAACCCAAAGTTGGAAACGGAGATCAAAACACAAATCCGAGCACAGAACAAACACACACACAGCACTTGCACTAAACTACAATTGGCAATGGTCTGACCATTGTCAGAGTGCTAAATAGCCCTGTAATCATCCAGAATGGATGACACCTGGTGGAAAACCCACAGACCCAGCCAGATAGGATGGCTGAGCTGTCCTTCACAAGACTCACACCTCTGCCTCACATTGGGTGGTAGAGCTGTCACTTACAATCCTGACAGCTCAGCAAGCCCTCAATCCCATAGGGTGGCGGAGCTGTCATTCCCAGCAGCCATAGGACATCATGAGTGGTGAAATTGTGACACAAGCTTTACAGTATTGAGATCCATGCAAATTTGTTAACCGCAAGTCAAACATTTTTAGAAAATTCAGTCACTGAATTTGACTTTCAAAAAATCTGCTTATTTCTTGATTTAAACATAATATTTTATATTTTATAAATTGCTAATTTTCCACATTTTTAATAATAAACACAATCTAATTTTTCCACCACCATGAGGTACAAATTTTCACACAAAAAAAACATTTTGAAGTCACCCAGATTGGAAGAAACATTCCAGAGTTACTACCATTTAAAGGGACACCTGTCATATTTTAATAATCAGGCTCTGTCAGGAAAGTGGTTTCAGTGGTAAGGGGTTAAAGTTTCTTCCCTTTTCGTTCTGACACTTTCCTATCACCTTTCTTTGACATGTTGGAATGCTAATTCCCAGTCGTAAATATATTTATTAATTTCCAGTAGGAATAACAGAGACATGGCAAAATACAGACTTCTAAGGAAAGATGCTGCAGAATCGTTGTTTGATGGGGAATACAAGTAGTCACCAAAATTGACATGTCAAGATTGGCAACATGTCGTTTTAAACTTTCATCCCTGTTATGCCATGAAACAAAAAATTATGTTCTACAGGTGAGTGCAGAATAAAGTTTGTCACATATTCTAGATTTAGCTTTGGCAAAAATGACTGGTAATTTTGGATTAGTAAGTTCAAGTGAAGGCTAATAATTTCTCTACTGAGAAAAAAAAGATCTATAAGAAAATGCCTATTGACGGTAAAGAAAACCCTCAGGATATATTCAGCGTCCAAAAATACAGCCTAATGTAACCCCACTTATGGAATGCTAATTACCGTATATATCATGCTCATCTTAATTGGCGTAGATTCGATGCAACCTACAAAGCAAATACACCTCACATGGGAAGGTGAACTTGGAAAGCTAACTATTTTGTCTTCACTCTTCCAGAGATTCTGCTGCTAACGGTGGAATAAATTATGCAAAGTAAGTATCATACCTAACATTAAACATCTGAAGGAGTCAAGGGCTGCTCTTGAAATGCATGCCTCTAAAAGACTGCTACTTCAAAGACTGCATGATCAAAGTCTACAAAAATTCTCAAAGGACACCCAAATATATGCAGAGGGGGACTGTCTCCAGTGCTAACAATGAGTGTTTAGTTATTTGCTATGTGGTTGTTATATAATACTTTATTATGCACTGGAAATGTCTTAATTTTACTGTGACAGTTTGGCTGCTCCACCGAACGTTCCATATTTCACAGTGTGTGCTGCACGTGATTTCAGGTTGGGGACCTGGGAAAGAAAAGAAGGATAAAAGAGTTTGGCTTAATTAAATAATCTATGTTGAGGCGATGTGTCATAGTGAAAACCACATAGGGAAAGAAATTAAATAGATTTGTAAGTGTCCAATCGGACAGATTCTTCCAAATTTCGAGATGACGTAATTAAAACCATATATTATGTCATCTTAAAGCTCCGTCCGAAGCTCAATCTCTGTAAAAAAAAAATTACGGCATGCCATTAAATTCTTCATGAGCCATTGCGGCACTGACAGCCACATTACAAAGGCTACAAGACTGTGCTTTGTTCTTTAAAGATAAGTATTTATATTCCCACCATGAAACCGCATGTAGCGGCAGACATGAATGATACGTGCTTTGTGTGAAGAAATGTTTAATTGCAGCTTGATTAGACCGGCAGTGGTGCCTGGACCTTGATAAAACGTTTAGTGAGGTTGTTAGGATCATGATACCATTGTGTCACCGGCTGTCCTTCAGTGTTTAGCTGCCGTCTTTGTTCTAAAAGGGCCATTTACCTAATTTATCAGACAAATAAAGCTGCAGCTTGGACTGAGGATGGCTAATGTGTACTCTATGTTTTGCCTTCATCAAAGTTTTACAACAGTATAAAAGCGAAAAACGCTAATTACTGTAAAATCTGTTATAAAGGCTCAGTGCAATGGGTCGCCAATATGGCAAGCTCATGGACTGCATTGACTGGGTTAAGTCTTTCAATCATGTATCTGAAATTAACCTTCACTATAAGGTGATTATATAAAGAGCAATTTTCTATCTGATCTGAATGGAGCTAACCAATTGGTCATAATTTTGTTGAGAAACATGGCATTCGTCATAAAGTTAAAGGGAACCTGTCATCAGGTTTGGCCTATATGAGGTAAGGCCACCACCTTTCAGGCCTGATATTCAGTATTCTGTAATTATGTATATCTGCCCCCCCAAGCCAACCTGCAAGAGAAGAAAAAGAGCTTTTATTCTACTCACCTGCGGGGCGGTCCGGTCGATGGGTCTTTGATCCGGCATCTCCCATCTTCTTACATTTGCTGTCCTTCTTGCCTTGTGTGGATAACATGTCCCTGCATCATCCTCAAAGTCTATTCATCATCGTGCTCCTGCACAGGCGTACTTCTCTGCACTGTTGAGGGCAAACTACTGCAGTGCGCAGGTGCCGGGAAAGGTCAAAGAGCCCCGGGGCATGCACACTGGAGTACATTGCCGTGCCCACAACAGGGCAGAAATGTACACCTGCACAGGTATGCAATGCCAGGAAGACTGTGTGGATGATGCAGGGACGTGTCATCCACAAGAAGTAGGAAGGAGGACAGAATTGCAAAAAGAAGGGAGGCACCGGACTAAGACCACCGCCCCGCAGGTGAGTATAATAAAAGTTATTTTTCTTCTCTTACAGATCAGGTTGCTGTTTATCAGCCCTGAAAGGTGATGGCCGTATCTCATATTGGCCAAACCTGGTGATGGGTTCGCTTTAAGGATTCCCCACCACTTTTACAAGTAGTGCCATTCATCGAGCCTTAATAATAAACCCTAATATTCTTAGAATCAAATTTTTTTTAGCCTCAAAAGATGTAGCAAGCACCAAGCGAATGTTCTCTCTGCTAACAAACTAATTTCACATTATGGCCCCTTTCTTTTATAATGTCCCCCATCCTGGCCTCTTTCTTTAATTGGAACCTATCATGTAAAAAAAAATGCAACTGACATGCAGATCTGGGATTAATCTGCAGGTTGATTGCATTATGAAACTCTAATGCTGAGCCAGACTGCTGTCAATCAGTGTTCTGGCATGATTACAGCCACCGCTCACTGAAGCCACATTGGCCCACCCCTATGACTAAAAGCCCAAGGCTGCCAGGAGGAATAAAATTAATTTCCTCCCAGAAGTGGAGGTCTCTTTGTGGCAGCCAGACATCTTCAGAACACTATCAACCTGCAGATTAACTGCTATCTGTAGGTTAATAGCATATTTACGTGACAAACTCCCTTTAATAATGTCCCCCATCCTGTTGTTTTTCTTTAAATTTGTCCCCCATATTTGCCTCTTTCTGTAATAATGTCCCCCATCTTGATCATTTCCTTTAATAATATCCCATATCCTAACCCTTTTCTTTCATAACGTACCCCATCCTGACCCATTTTCTGAATGTCCTACATCCTGGCCCCCATGCTGTAATAATGTCCTCGATCCTGTAAAAATATCCCCCATCCTGGCGCTCTTCTACAACATATTTTGAAAAAAGAAAGCTTCTTTTTACACGTCTCCACTACACAACATCATCTTCATTCTCCATAACTGGTGCAGTGGGGTGGGGTGGCACATGGTATGTTGAGGTCACTTGATTGGCTGGTGGCCTGTATAGCTCTTGTGGTGCAGTGAACCCCGTGGTTCTCTGCGCCACAATATGTTTTAACTGAGTGTGCATATGAGGACAAGCATTTAGCTGAAAATAGCACAGGCATGAGGAGGCCTTTTTTCTCCATGGACCTTGACTTGGTTGCACCCACCCAGCGATCGCTATGCTCCTAATAGAGGGATTTTCACATACAGAATATGTGTTGTAGAATTTTCTTCAAGACTCATTTAAGGGTATGTGTCCACATTGAGCATTTGCTTGAAGAAATTTCTGCAAGGTTTCTGCACAACTTGACAGCAAAATCACTGATGCAAAAACGCGCTGTTTGCAGCGGTTTTGTATGCAGTTTTTGCATGCGTGTTTGTACAGCAATGAAGGCTTTTTGGAGCTAAATAAAGATATTTAAAAAAAAAAGTTTTGTGATATAATTTCTTGGTTCAATGCCACCTTTTTCATTCTGATGCAATGTGGCGTCAGGGTAATGGAATTACAGGGCTCAGTGTCAGCAGCTGTCATTGACACCAAACCCTAGGTTTAGTAATGAAAAGGTGTCAGGCTGACACTCTCATTACTAAGTCGGTAAGTGAACACAAACACACACACACACACACAAACATTGTAACCAGCCTATGTAGCGTTAACAGAATGAATCTACATAGGCTGTAACCAAACAACAACTGTTTTATAAAATCTAACCAGCAAAGGCTATGAAGACAAATGTGGGCTAATATTAATAGCCTAGGAAGGTGCAATGGATATTGGCCTCCTCTCAGATTAAAAACATCAGCTCTCAGTCTCGCTCTTCCCACTTGCCCTGTGGCAGTGGCAAGTGGGGTAATGGTTGGGGGGGTTGATGTCACCTTTGTATTGTCAGCTGATATCAAGAACACAGGTTACTAATTGAGAGGCATCTATAAGACACCCCCATTACTAACCCCATAGTGATATTATTAAAGAAAAATGCTCACCACGAATAAAGTCCTTTATTTGAAATAATGACACAGTCCTTTATTGCATCTAAATTAAACGATAGTCACTGAACGCCTAATCCACTGAAGCCAACATCTTCAACAAAAATAATATAATAAACCACAATATTCCTCACCTGTCCGCCAAGAAGATAATTCATAATGTCCTCATGACTTTAAGAGCAGTCACTGATGTGACTGCTCTCAACAAAAGCCGGCTACACACTGACACAGGAGGTAACTGCTCCCGCAGTGTAAAGCACAGAGCTGTGGTGAGAGAGTTCACTGGAGTTCATCAGCTGATCAGCTCCGATGATCTCCCTTACGGCATCACCGCTGCATGAGAAAGTTCTCACACAGCAGTGGTGCCATAAGGGAGAGCACTGGAGCTCATCAGCTAATAAATTCATGTGACCTCTCTCACGGCAGCTCAGTGATACACTTTGGGAGCGTTAACGCTCCTGTCAGTGTATCACCGGCAGACGGTTAGAGCAGAGATGTGACTGTTCTACATGTGAGATCGCCGTGGGACACTCTGGATTACGTGGAGTATGGCAAACAGGAAAGTATATAGTGGCTTATTATTTTTCATTGTTTACAGGAGACATGGGCTTTGGGGATTGGGTGTTAAGGTGAGTACATGTTGTTTTTTATTTTACATTGTTTATAGGAGAAAAGGGCATCAAGGATTTGGTGTTAGGTGAGTACATTGTGTATTTTATTTTTATTTGAATATGTATTTCATTATTTTACATGTTTTTTTTCTTTAAGTTTGAACACAGGCGCCGGCTGCCGAGAGACTACTTCTTCCATCAGCGGCACCTTCTATCACTGTTATCAGTGACAGCAGATGTAGCTTTATGGGAGGAGTAGTCTCTCATCAGCCAGCATCTGCTGATCTGTGGTAAGCTTTTTACTGCTGGTCACCGCTGCGAGTCATAGTATCTCTACGGTGTCACAGTAATTATGAAGGGTCAAGGTGATAACGTTACTGCTGATCAGTACCACCGCGCCGGTGTTTCCCATGCTGTCACACAGATGACAGCGTGGGAAACACCATAGAAAGCCTGTAAAAACACAAACAGAAACTCAGGAAATCCACAGCAAATCTGCAAACATTTTTACACATGCGTTTTTGCTGTGGATTTGACTGACTAAATTGAAGTCAATGAGTGAAAAACACTAAATGTCCTCACAAAGAATTGACTTGCTGCAGAAAAAAGCTCACTGCAAATACTTAAGGAAAATTACTGATCATGTGCACAACACTTCAGGATTGTCATTGAATAAGCTTGCATAAAGATTCCATAGCTTTTTTGGCCAATTTCCACTCGGAAAAAACGTCGCGAGAATGCATCAAAAACGCATGTCATCCATGTGTCATCAGTGTGCACATGTGGGGCACGCATTTTGTCCCTTGTGCGCATACAAAACTGACATGTCTACGGGTTTTACACACAGTCCGTGTCAAAACCCAGACATGTGCGCACCACCATTGAATGCAATTTATGTGCGTGTGTCCATATTTGTGGTTCTTAAAAAACAGATCGCATACGAACATACGAAACGGACATATGAAGGAGGCCTAAGTCTGTGTCTGATCATTAACAAGGGAATATACCTCAGGAGTGAAATTGTTAAACCGATTTGTGTGCGTATTACTCCATGCTTTATCATAGTCATTACATCTCTTTCCAGCATAATTTGATCTCCCCCACTTTCTGCCATAGAGGAGGTGTTTTATTTAATTTCCCTGGTTAACAAGATTAAATACTGTTAGCGAGAGCGCACGCTTCATACTAACAATTTATAACACAACAATATGCGAACGGCGCGGTTTCCAGCAGGTTATCAATACTGCGCCCGTTATTTACAGGGTATGAGGCTAAGTAAACACTACCCACAGAGGGGGTTTCTATTAGTTGTTGCCTGATAAAGGTTTTCCATTTAAAGATGCTATAAATTCCAATTTAATTCTGTATTATTTCGGATGTCGCCCAATGTGAAGTGCATCGAAAAAGAATTGTGTTCTCCTGCTGAAAGGTAAAGCATTATATGAAAACTGCAACAATAGAAATATTTCCATATAATGGAAAATAGGAATTTACACATACAAATATAGATATTTAGAGGATCATTAATAGTGTTGTCTACTTAGAAAAGCAATTTGCATATACCAGTATTAGAAGATTCAGAGTTAATAGAGAGATGACTGCTGCTCACATCCTTTATCTATTAGCTAGAATAGAAAGACCATACATACAGTAGAGTGTAACTTATTTTGGAAGACTTTTCCTATCTTTATTTAAAAGAAACCTGACATATGATTCATGCTGCCCAAACTACAGGTAGCTGGAATCAGATATCGCTTGCCTCATTCTGTGAATGGTTTACATTGAATAGCTGTAGGGATTCAGAGAAAGACATACAGGGGCTTCTCACAAAATTAGAATATCATCAAAAAGTTAATTTATTTCACTTCTTCAATACAAAAAGTGAAACTCATATTATAGAGTCATTACACACAGAGTGATCTATTTCAAGTGTTTGTTTCTGTTAGTGTTGATGATTATGGCTTACAGCCAATGAAAACCCAAAAGTCATTATCTCAGTAAATTAGAATACTTTATAACACCAGCTTGAAAAGTGATTTTAAAATCCTAAATGTTGACCTACTGAAATGTGTGTTCAGTAAATGCACTCAGTACTTGGTCGGGACTCCTTTTGCATCAGTTACTGCATCAGTGCGGCGTGGCATGGAGGCGATCAGCCTGTGGCACTGCTGAGGTGTTATGGAAGCCCAGGTTGCTATGATAGCAGCCTTCAGCTCATCTGCATTGTTGGGTCTGGTGTCTGTCATCTTCGTCTTGACAATACCCCATAGATTCTCTATGGGTTAAGGTCAAGTGAGTTTGCTGGCCAATCAAGCACAGTGATACTGTTGTTTGTAAACCAGGTATTAGTACTTTTGGCAGCGGGGACAGGGGCCAAGTCCTGCTGGAGAATGAAATTCCCATTTCCAAAAAGCTGGTCAGCAGAGGGAACCATGAAGTGCTCTAAAATTTCCTGGTAGACAGCTGCAATGACTTTGTTATTGATAAAACACAGTGGACCTACACCAGCAGATGACATGGCGCCCCAAACCATCACTGATTGTGGAAACTTCACACTAGACCTCAAGCAGCTTGGATTGTGGCCTCTCCACTCTTCCTCCAGACTCTGGGACCTTGATTTCCAAATTAAGTGCAAAATTTACTTTCATCTGAAAACTACACCTTGAACCACTGAGTAACAGTCCAGTTCTTTTCCTCCTTGGCCCAAGTAAGACGCTTCTGGCGTTGTCTATTGGTCATTAGTGGCTTGACACTTGGCGCATTATTTATGTACAGTGACATCACTGGGTATATTATTTTTTACTTGAATATCACTGTGTACATTAATCCAGAAATGTGATATCACTGTGTACTTTGTTCTGTACTGTAGAAAAGAAAGGGAAAGACATAAGTGCACATAGGGTGACAGGTGTGTGGGGTGAAGAGGTGAGGTTGTGTTCTCCTGATGAAGTTGTGAATGTCACAACGCCAATATATTCCTATGAACATCCACTACAGACACACCGACAGGTGGAAGATCCTCTTCTGTATTCAATTTGATAGATAGTGAAGAGTAGTCCCACACTCTCTTGCATGTTCAAGTAGCTTTTATTAATGTGTTTCAGCTTCGAACTGAACTCTTTTTCAAAACAAATTACAGATCGCGGTCAGTATTAAATGTCTACTCTCCACTATCTACCGATTTGTTCTGTACGTTAACATCAGTGTACACATTATTTCTCTACTATGATGTCACTTATTACACTAACTAGTTAGCAACTACCTACCTGCCTGTTCTATCCAGTGCGAGCTCAGATCTATGGACCTATCCTGCTGACGATACAGCTGCTCCACATCAACAGAGCAGCTCTACTTCTTCCGGGCTTCTCTATCAATGAGGCATAACTAGTAACATCATGCTGATTGACAGCCGGCTCCCAACAGTTATGCAGCACGGAGATGGCTGTCAATCAACATGACATGACCAGTAACGTACCATAAACAGAGCAGAAGAAGAAGCCACTACTCTGTCAATGTAACGTGAGCGGAAGCCACAGAATCTCCGGCAGGAGCAGTCAGTGACCTCACTGTACCTGCAGAGATCTGTAGTGGCAGGACAGGCAGGTAGTTAGCAACTATCTGCCTGTTATTTCTTAGGTCTACCATAAAAAAATTGATAGAATCCTGGATAACCTCTTTAATTTCAGTGTTGTAACTTCATTGAGTAGAATGTTTTTGTGCTGTGACATCAATGAAATGAGAATAGACATTATTAGTGATTTTTAGGGAGACTGAAAGTGAAGCTGCATTTAAAGGTCTGATAAGTGCAGAACAATTCCTAGTAAGGCTGTTTCCCAACTGTTGGGCCCTTTAAATAGACCATAGGCATAAACCCAACAAACGAGCAAAACACTCATTTGTCAGATGAGATGATTTTTAAGATTGCTTAAAAAATCATTATCGGTAAGTAAGAAGAACATGGTCTGATGATAACATGATATTCTATGTGCATACAGCGAGCTTATTAACGATTGTTCTGTGCACATGGAATTGTAATGTAAACATTAAATATGCATGTAAAAAGCATGATACAACGCTTAGCACTGGAGCCGGGTCAGGTGAGCAACATGTGAAGAGTGTCTCACGCGTTTCACATGGAAAGTATAGACTTGAGAAATGAAGCTTGATTTTAGGCCACTTTTGGGCAGCAGGGAGGCATTTTGCTGTAGTCAGAAGCTTGTTGCATCACTTTGTCCTAAGTTGAGACTAAGGCCTCTTTCACACATCTGTTAGGCGAGATCCGGCTTTTTTTTTTTGTAAAACCGGATCCGGCGAAGTGCAATGCCGGATCCGGTTTTTCCCCATTAACTTGCATTAGCGCCGGATCGCGCCAGATGGCATTGCGGTTCGTCCGTTTTTTGCCAGATCAGGCTACTTGTCTCATTCTGGCGTCTGGAAAAAACGGCTACTGTAACGTTTTTTGTCTCCGGCGAAAAAGCTGGAAGCGCCGGATCCGACGCTTCCAGCTTTTTGCCACAATGAAAGTCTATTGGCGCCGGAATGCGCCGGATCCAGAAAAAGACGGATCCAGCCACCGGATCCATTTTTTTAAGTCTGCACATGCTCAGATCCAATTGGCCAGCCCCTAGGAAACAGATATAACCTGCTAGACGGATCCAGCAGAAAAACGGATCCATTTCTACAGTTCTCCAACATTTACGCCGGATCCATTTTTTCAAAAAATAGCCGGATCCTGCCTGACGGCAAAAAACTGATGTGTGAAAGTAGCCTAAGCGGGATTATTGAACAGTAACGGAGTTGTCCAACTTTTAAAAAGAAAAAGAAAAAAATCCAACAACAGAGAATGCTATGAAATATAAAGAAACTCTGTATTTATTGTGGTGGTGCCTGATGGTCACTGTTTACCAGTACTTAGTGATGCCTCTACATATGGCTAAAGCCAATGGTTGGCTGCAATGATAGCATATTTGTACAGTATGTCCACCGGACTGGTGGTGATGGTAGGTAGTGGGAAATTAACTGACGATAATTTAATGTTATTTATCATTTCTCATTTTATATCATTCCCTGAAATTAGATTTTTGAACCCAACCAGACAGGAAAGAGGACTGACTAATTATATCCAACAGAATCAGAACTCACAAGTTATGAGCAGTGAAGTGAACACTCAATTCACTACATTGATATCTTGTAGCAATTACACATTGTAGTTGTAAATATCCTGCGCACCTTAACATCACTCTTTTATTATGGTTACGTTACAGTTGTTGAAAGCAAAAACTAATTTATAAAATAATGTTTGGTAATTAAATTGCAACTGTTGTAAAGATTAATTAGAACACATATTTGTCTTCAATTGTCTTTACTTTATAATGATATTAAATAATATTATTTTCATTATTATTTAAAAATTACTACTAATAGAAGTTCCTTTATCGAACTGTATACCATCCTTCTGGTTTGTTTTACTTCCATACAGTTTTATCACGTGGCACAGCTTGAGCTAAGAATGTTTTTATATATATATTTTCAGAGCTTTTTCTTATAATAGAGTATTAATGGTTAATGGTATTCGGTTGGTCTCTTACCTGTGGTTCTCCACTTGTGCCAAAAAGTAAACTCCCAGGATGCGCTGACAAACATAGGTAAGCAGAGAATTAAAGTTTTTCCATGGGCTGTAGAGTCACAGGTTGGAGGTTACCATTTCCGTAGATGATAGGGAGTTCTATCAGCTAAAGCGTGAGGAAGCTCATGAGTCCAAGGGTATTTAGTCTCTGCCCAACAAGTCAGACTGCAGCTTGAACGGATCAGGGTGAGATCTTAGCAGGGAGGAGGGACCCTGAGGAGCTTGCAATGAGGCTAGATAGGTGGAGATTCAGCAGCAGGGATGAGGGACACTGGAAATTTCAATCAGCAGGGAGGAGGGTTGCTGAGGATTTGTCTATCAGAGAAGGTGGACTGAGATTGAGTTAAAATTTAGAAACGATTACTCAGAAATTCTAACATGATATTTTTTTTTAAATAAATACAGCATCCTTATCAGGTCTAAGAGATGGATTTAGTAATGTATGCAGTTTGTATTGTGTCATCTAATGACAGATCTTCTATTTATCTGTTCTTTTCATCTATCTATCTATGTCTGTCTCTCTATCTATTGAATCTAAGTATAATGTTGTGTGTCTGTCTATCCTCCTCCACTTCTATATAAATAAGCAGCATGGAGGCTTCTCAGTTCTGACTGTTGTATTTGAAAGTTAATTTATAACGTGTAATCACAATTTTGCACTTGGTTTACTTCTTATATGTGGGAGATTTGGAGAGAAGGATTTATATGCCATGACCAATTATAGTCTTTCCAGTCTTCCATTTGTAAATTCTTAAACAACCCATCTCTGATCGATTCTAATTGATTTTACCTGTCTGCAATGATCCAGCTGTGAGATTTTCCCCTGGAGCTGTCACTAGGATGAAAAAAAAAATGTATTTCTAATCGGCAGTGTCAAGCCTCGTAGTGACAAAATTATAGTTTGTTTTCGGCTAATTTTAGAGGATTAATGCAATTTCACATAACCATAGACAGGAAACTAAGCTGTGGGTCGGCTTCTCTTGGTTTTAAGGGTTTGACACATTTTACCAGCTGGAAAACATAAATAATTTTGATGTACAAATTCAGTTTTCTTTTTACTGTTTCTAAATATGACCCACGTAAAAATCTAAAGGGATGACTGGCGAGTTTCATAAAATATTTAAAACAAAACAATTAATGGAGGTGGTGTAAGCAGATAAACAAATGAGAGATTTCCATAGTTTGAACAAGAAAAAAAACAAGAACTGCATCAGCAGGAACTGTAGGACGAAGTAAATGGCTCGTGAGGGGAAGAGATTGAAGGAGACACCAGGTTAGGTAACAGTTTAGCACAGTTATTAACTATAAATGGCCCAGAAGGTCGGAGAAGAGGAGAAGTTAGCACCTGGATCTGTGGCAGGACGGATGTGTAGAACAGCAGAATTGTCCTATAGCCGCCATTATGAATAACCAGATCCGAGTGAGGAGCCAAGTGACCACAACCGAGTAACCAAATATGAGTGAGGAACCAAGTGACCACAACCGAGTTACCAAATCTGAGTGAGGAACCAAGTGACCACAACCGAGTAACCAGATCTAGAGCTGAGTGACCAAAACCAGAGATGAGAAACCAGAGCTGGGAGACCTGAGCCAGGTGCACAAAGCCAGAGAAGAAGGACATGAGTAGTCTGCCGACTGTGGTCACTTGGTTCCTCACTGGTTGGACTGGAATGTGGAACCTGTTACTCCCAGCATCTTCTTGCTGGAGATTACCAAGATAAGGAAGCATTTAGTTAATCTATTTAAAATTGTGCTGTCCTGATTAAATTTTGCGAAGTTCCTGGTATCTGTATGATAAAAACCATTGTACTGAAAAATTCTGCAAGTCGAGGTGTTAGCTTGTGCGGTGACCACAATTATATCTTATGTAGAAACCTAAAGAACAGAAGAACCACCCACCAAGAAGTCAATTTTTGGAATCTGATTCAATATTTACCTTCGCTCCTGTTTTCTGTCTAGTTTTTTTGCGAGCTTTACACCTTTTTTTCCCACTAAACTTTTATTCTGTTTGTTACATTTTTTAAGTGTATTTTATATGTGCTCGTCTACCTGTTTTGTTTTGTCTTTTTCATTTTCCACTTTTTGGGCTGAGTTTAGCAATTCCAGAAGTTTTCTACAGATTCAAAATTTGGTGCAGTTTTTTTCTAGTCCCCCACTGGAGTATTTTTTAGTGCGTCAGTGTATTTGCACAATTAGTGCACAATTTTACTCTAAAAAGTTCCAGATGAAAAGGACTATTTTTAAAATTTGTGCCAAATTCATAAACGTGTGCCATTTTGAAGAATTTTGAAGCGAAAAACGACAACGAATGCCACAAGACAAAACAAGAAAAAGACTTTAAAAATATGCAAATGATGAATCAGGGCCATGGTGCTCTGTATTCACAAAATGGTGAATATTTTCAACCTTGAGAGGTCTTTGCAAAAACATGCCAAAGGGTTCAGCGTTTCAACATTAACCGCTTCCCGACCGCCCACTGTAGATAAACGTTGGCGCTTGCTGGGCTTTGTGCAGCGCCGATGTTTATCTACTGTCGGCGGTTTTGTGCCCCCCGGGACCCCCACATACCTTATAACGCGGGGATCCCGGTGCACAATGCATGCTGGGACCCCCGACGTCATCGAGACCTGATTGGTTCAGGTCCTGATGACGTCAGCATCACAGCAGCCAATGAGAGCGCTCGCTGGGAAAGCTGCTTGTTTCCCGGCGATCTCACTCATTGTGACGCGACTTCTCCTCTGATCTAACACTGACAGATGATCAGAGGTGAAGCAGCGTTACTGTGTGACTAGATCGCTGCCTGGCACAGCTGATTGCTGCCTGGCACAGCTGTGCCAGTCAGCAATCTTGTCACACAGTAACGCTGCTTCACCTCTGATCATCTGTCACTTTGAGATCAGAGGAGAAGTCGCGTTATTATGTGCCAGGCAGCGATCTTGTCACATAGTAACGTTGCTTCACCTCTGATCATCTGTCAGTGTGAGATCAGAGGAGAAGTGGCGTTACTATGAGTCAGATCGCAGGGCAGCGATCTTTTCACAAAAAGAAAAAAGTAAAGAAAAAAAAAGCAGGTACACAGGTTAGGGCTAGGGCTAGGGCTAGGGTTAGGGTTAGGGCTAGGGTTATGGCTGGGATTAAGGTTATGGGTGTGTTGGTGTTAGGTTTGTGGTTAGGGTTATGGTTAGGGCTGAGATTAGGGTTAGGGGTGTGTTGGGGTTAGGGTTGGAATTAGAATTGGGGGTTTCCACTGTTTAGGTACATCAGGGGCTCTGTAAATGCAATATGACGCCCGCAGACCATTCCATCAAAGTCTGCATTTCAGAACGTCACTACTTCCCTTCCGAGCCCCACCGTGTGCCCAAACAGTAGTTTTCTCCCACATATGGGGTACCAGCGTACTCAGGACAAATTGGACAACAACTCTTAGGGTCCAATTTCTCCTGTTACCCTTGTGAAAATAAAAATTGGGGGCTAAAAGATCATTTTTGTGGAAAAAAAATGATTTTTTTATTTTCACGCCTCTACATTATAAACTTTACTGAAACACTTGGGGGTTCAAAGTGCTCACCACACATCTAGATAAGTTCCTTGGGGGGTCTAGTTTTCAAAATGAGGTCACATGTGGGGGGTTTCTACTGTTTAGGTACATCAGGGGCTCTGCAAACGCGACATGACACCCGCAGACCATTCCATCAAAGTCTGCATTCCAGAACATCACTACTTCCCTTCCGAGCCCCACCGTGTGCCCAAACAGTAGTTTTCTTCCACATATGGGGTACCAGTATACTCAGAACAAATTGGACAACAACTTTTAGGGTCCAATTTCTCCTGTTACCCTTGTGAAAATAAGAAATTGGGTGCTAAAAGATCATTTTATGAAAAAAATTATTTTTTATTTTCATGGCTCTACGTTATAAACTTCTGTGAAGCACTTGGGGGTTCAAAGTGTTCACGACACATCTAGATAAGTTCTTTAAGGGGTCTAGTTTCCTAAATGGGGTCACTTGTGGGGGGTTTCCACTGTTTAGGTACATCAGGGGCTCTCCAAATGCGACATGGCATCCGATCTCAATTCCAGCCAATTCTGCATTGAAAAAGTCAAACGGCACTCCTTCCGTTCTGAGCTCTGCCGTGTGCTCAAACAGTGGTTTAGCCCCACATACGGGGTATTGGCGTATTCGGGAGAAATTGCACAAAAAATTTTGTGGTTCATTTTCTCTTTTTACACTTGTGAAAATAAAAAAAAATGGTTTTGAAGTTAAATGTTTGTGAAAAAAAGTTAAATGTTTATTTTTTCCTTCCATATTCCATTCATTCATGTGAAGCACCTGAAGGGTTAATAAACTTCTTGAATGTGGTTTTGAGTACAGTGAGAGGTGCAGTTTTTAGAATGGTGTCACTTTTGGGTATTTTCTGTCATATTGACCCCCCAAACTCACTTCAAATGTGAGGTGGTCCCTAAAAAAATGGTGTTGCAAATTTTGTTGTAAAAATGAGAAATCGCTGGTCAAATTTTAACCCTTATAACTTCCTAAAAAAAAAATTATGTTTCCAAAATTGTGCAGATGTAAAGTACACATGTGGGAAATGTTATTTATTAACTATTTTGTGCGATATCACTCTCTGATTTAAGGGCATAAAAATTAAAAGTTTGAAAATTGCAAAATTTTCTAAATTTTCGCCAAATTTTGATTTTTTTAAAAAATAAGCGCAGATCATATCTAAAATTTTTTACCATCATCATGAAGTACAATATGTCATGAGAAAACAATGTCAGAATCAGTAGGATCCGTTGAAGCGTTCTAGAGTTATGACCTCATAAAGTGACACTGGTCAGAATTGAAAAAATTGGCCCGGTCACGAAGGCAAAAACAGGCTCGGGTGCGAAGGAGTTAACAGGTACTTGATAAAGACCAGTTAGGATTGAAACATTACATTTGGTGAATAAAGAAAAACACCAAATTGACTTCTATGTGTGATGTTGTTTTCCTATTGTTTTTATGTTCTGCTAGGAACCCTGGGATGAAATTTGACACTGAGAGCACTGACTTTATTATTATTATTATTATTATTATTATTATTATTATTATTATTATTATTATTATTATTATTATACATTTATATAGCGATATCTTATATCGGCCAAACCTGGTGACAGGTTCCCTTTAATTCTTCTCTTTTCCATTAGGTCTATGCCATCACGTGATTAAAAACTGACTAGCTGAATCCTTCTAAGCTCTATGTAGAAACAGGAGGCCAATTTTCCCTGTATGAGTCATGAGTCACTGCAAAAGTCTATGGCTTGGGAGGAGGGAGCAGTTGGATCAGGAATTGAAGAGGGGGATAATAAATGCAGGGATAAGAGACTTCCTGTTTCTACATAGAACAGAGAAAAGAGAATTATCTGGGTAGAAAGGCAAAATGAGCAATTGTAAGTACACATTGTTGTATAATACAATGACAGCAATATGTTAGGATACAAACTGTGATGGGAGCGCTTCTTTAAAGACGAATAGTGCTATACATACAAAACCAGAGATCTCCTGCATTGACATAAAAGTACCACCTGTCCTTTTGACTTTACAAAGTTTTTGACAAAGGAAAATAACTCTATGCCCTTAGAGAAGCCATAGAGAACAAAAAAACTATAAAGCACAGCGTGTGTTAGTCCTGCTGAGATACTAGAGAGCCTCTTGTGATAACAGATAATCATTAACAGATTGCTTAATGTTATGATGAGCTCGGAATTCATATTCACAGTCTTACATTTCATTTAATCCACTCAGCAGTTACAAGAATCAGAATATGATTGGTTGCGGAGATACAATTATCACTATGTTCTGCAATATAATTATAACAATTGTGCTGCACTCTTAAACTACTAAGCAGTACTGAAATGCCTGTATCCTCAGATTAACCAAGGTAGTCTGGTGTGAGTGGGGAGCAGTCATTATTTCGCTACCTTTTGTGTAGGGATAATAGTGACCTTTGCAATTCTGACCCCTCTCTTCTGCTGGCCTCTATGAGTTGCCCTTTAGTTTTAGGGTGCATTTGTCTAATATTTGTGATACCTCATAACAACCAACAGTTGAGTCCTCCTTTTGGGCGTATGAGTGGTATCAATTTTTTTTGTCCCTGATGAAGGAAACCGAGCATTTCTGAAACGCGTAGGAATTGGTCCCCATCGCTCCTCTTACTCCGCCGAGTCACGTGACCACCTACATCACACAGGTCCTGTCGGCTCCAAAGACGCCGCTGGACTCCATCGCGGGTTACGGACACCTGCGCACCGCCGGAGAAAGGGCTGTAGGAGCGCTTGTCATCGGCTGGGACAGTGCTCCGGAAGATACAATTTACAGCTGCCGCAAGCCTCCACCTTGTGGGTTAAACCCACCAACAATTTTCCATCTTGCTCAACTCGAAACAGATCGGCATCCCTACCCACTAAGGGAAAGCTAAAATTCTGTTACCAAAAACCATCAGGCTGTGTACGGACCTGTATTGACTATCCACTCTTATTGCTGACTATTTTGAACTATACTCTCAATATGCTTTAACTCCAATACTCATCTAGTGACCCTCAGTAGAATTGTATGACAATTTTTACTGTTATGAGTTCATTTTCCCTTTCACCGTTGATGTCTGATGAACTCCCTCTGCTGGTGAAGAGAGGTAGTGAAATTGATTGGGTTGAGAAGAACCTGTCATCTGAACAGGTGGAGCCTGATTGGACACCCGGAATCACTGAGTGGATATAATGCAGCCGACGCCCTACAGGGGTGCTGGTGATCCTTTCTGCTCTGAGCTCTTGCAACCAGTTAGTCCTGTCTACTGAAAGCTAAGTTTTTGCTCTCTTATTTTTCCATGAGATTTTGTCTGTTGGCTTCGTGTTTTGTGTTCAGCCTGCCTTTGTTGGGACGGGCTGAGCTCCATTTTTGTCTCTGATCAGTTTATCTCTTTGCTCTGTTTTCAGAATATACCTGAGTGCTGATATAGTGATTTTGAAGTCTAGCGACTTCAGGGCCTTTTTCCCTATCAGACGGTTGGGACATTTTTGGTAGGGTTTTTTGCGGACTGCAGCCAGCATCTTTTCTGTCCTTTCCTATTTAGTTAGTTGGGCCCCATCGTTTGCTCAACCTGTCTTTCTGTCTGTGTTTGTGTTTTCATCTGCTTTTCACAAACAATACATGTTGGGGGCTGTCTATTGCTTTGGGGTCTGCTCTGGGGCAGTTTAGATTTCCCCTTTCTTTCTTTAGGCTTATTTAGTTCTCCGGCTGTGAACGAGCGGTCTAGGGCACCGTAGGAACCCCCCACGGCTACTGTTAGTTGTGTGAATAGGATCAGGGGTCTGCAATCCGATAGCTACCAACCTCTCCGGTTTTCTGGACTTAGCTTGTATTTTTGTTTTTTCCTCCTTCGGTGACTCATTCATAACATTTTACTGTCTAAGGTTTTGGTATACCCTGTATAATTTTGGGACATATCTGCCTGATAATCCCAATTCACTTCATATATTAAATCACCGATCATTCCACCTTACAAGGAAGGTATCTGTAGCGCAAATTATCGATCTCCATTATATAGCACTCGTACCTAGAACATTATATTTTGCTGACCGAGTGGTCTGCCAAAATCAAGGGACCATGTCTGATTTTGATCTGAGTGTCAGATCAAAAGCAGCAATTGTATTTCTATGGGGACATGAAGAAATCAGACAGCATCCCCATATCAGCTGATTTGTTCCGATTTTCACAGACCATTAGAACGAAGAAGGTGGAGAAACTTTTTTCACGTACAAGAAAATCAATGACACTATGACCAAACTGATGAAAATCACTGATGAAACTTGGTCAGTTTTTCTTGCACATGGAAAAACTGACATCTGAATGAGACCTAACATTTCTTTTTAATCAGTTGTATAGTAGTTCAGTATGAAGCCAAAAAAGGATCGGTAGGAGCTAATACTATACTAAACCTTTCAAGGAATGGAAAGAAGAAATGGGCCCTGTTATTAAGCAATTAAACCCATTGTATTCTTGTTGTAGAGACCTATAGTTTATGTATGCCCCTAGATCAGTAGTGAATGTGGTGTTGAAAGGAGAAGAACCTCTCGCTCAGGTTGTGGTGTTAAAAGGAGAGGGATCTCTCGCTCATTAAGGACCCTGGAATGATCAGTAGGGTTCACCCTTTTAAACACTCTGCCCTAAGCAAGTCTTCCTTAAGAAATTCACACTTTTAAAAAAGATGTATAAAAATACAATAAACAAAGTGATAGTTTAAGATGTTTTAGAAAGTACAATTTATTGAATAAAAAGCCCAGATTAGTAAAGATTCCAGACTTATGTTGTATTCCTTTTGTAACAATCCATACATTAAATTACTATTTTATTCATGAGTGTAAAAAGAAGTCTTTCACAACAAAAAATTAGATTCAAACTGCAACAATGAAAAGATTTCTACACTTAGGGTTAGATGAGCGAATGAAAAATCATCCAGGTGTCATCCAGAAAGTTCAGACAATTTAAATCCATGTTGTCATTTGTGTGTCCGTTTTTTACGTCCGTGTGACATCCGATTTTACACATCAACAGTTTAAAATGTACATGATTGAATACAGTTACCTACATTAACAACGGCAATGTATCCCTCAAAATCTGATTCAGTTTGGATGTGATCCAATTTTCTTTTTACGCATCTATAGACTGTGTGACTACTGTGATGGCTGGAACTGCTCCTCTTTGGTGTGACGATGTTATTGATGATGTTGGTACTCACAACTGCTTTTCCAGGTTTGTGTCGGTCTGGAGTGCAGTCGACTCTTTGCAATGCATTTTGAAAAGAATTTGCAGCATTAAGTTCTGTACACAGATGTATTTACTTTGCTGGTCTTCTCACAGTGGGAAATTCTTGACTACTCAGGTAACATTTCTAGAACACTGGCAGTGGGAGGTCTGCAATATATACATCACATTGGAGACACCAAGACTGCTCTATATACATCACATAGGAGACAGAGACTACTGCTTATACATCACATAGGAGTCACTGGGGCTGCAACATATACATCACAACAAAGGAGACA
Organism: Dendrobates tinctorius; assembly: GCF_039654945.1. Lineage (NCBI taxonomy): Eukaryota > Metazoa > Chordata > Amphibia > Anura > Dendrobatidae > Dendrobates > Dendrobates tinctorius. The sequence continues at coordinate 4,552,344 of NW_027361752.1, read as the reverse complement.
CTGGGGCTGCAGAATATACATCACATAGATGACAATGAGGTTGGTTCATATACATTATACAGTAGACGCTTGGACTGAAGCATATATTATTATTAGTATGCATTGCTTATATAGCGCTAAAATATTCTGCAGCACTTTTACAGACATTATCATCGCTGTCTCAATGGGGCTCACAATCTAAATTCCCTACCAGTATGTCTCTGGAGTGTGGGAGGAAACCAGAGAACCTGGAGGAAAACCACACAAACATACAAACTCCTTGCAGATGTTGTCCTTTGTGGGATTTAAACCCAGGACCCCAGAGTTGCAAAGCAACAATGCTAACCACTAAAACACCATGCTGCCCCATAAGACACCGGGGGCACGTACATCACAGGAGATGCCAGGGGTACATACATCAAAGGAGACACTAGGGGCACATACATCACAGGAGATGCCGGGAACACATACATCACAAAAGACACTGATAGCATATGCATTCCAGGAGGGGCTAGATGCACTTACATCACAAGAGACACAGAGGGCATATACATTACCTTAGATGCTGGGCACATACATTACAGAAGGTTCTGGGAGCATATACATTAAATGAGATGCTGTAGCACATATGCAACACAGGAAGGGCTGGGGCATATACATCACAGGAGACACTGGAGCATATACATTAAGGGATACACAGGGGCATATATATTACAGGAGGGGCTGGGGGTATATACATCACAGGAGGGGCTGGGAGAATATACAAGACAGGACGGTCTGCATGTATATATATGTCATATGAGGAGCTGAGGAATATATACATCTCAATAGACACCGACCATATACATTACAGGAGGAGTTGGGGACATATATATCACAGGAGATGCCGAGGCACATGTATCACAGGAAGAGTTGGGGGCATATTCATATCAGGAGACGCTGGGGCATATACTGTACATCACAGGAGGAGCTGGGGCTGTCGCTCCTGTCATTGTCATCGGTGGGACTGGAGCGCAGACAACGCCGACTCTGCCCTCTTAGGATGTCCACATGCTAGCACATGTACTGGGCATTAACCTTCATTGCACGCGCAGCAGTGTTCAGTAGTGAACACTGCATGTATGTGGACACAGTGTCAGGAGCAATTAAATGGCCGGCAGACGGCACCCTAAATATCCCCTTCCAAACAGTATATTGGTCCCCATATAGCCCTTCAAATAGTATAGTGGCCCCCACATAGCATTCTAGACAGTATAATGGCCCTCATATAGCCATTCAAACAGTATGAAGGCCCCCACATAGCTCTCAAACCAGTATAATGGCCCAGAATAATATACTCATTGATTTAAAGAAAAAAAACTCCTTGCCTCTCTCCATTCCCCTGCTGCTCTGGTCTCTGTAGCGTGTGATCTGAAGCTCTGCACAGCTGGTGCGATGTAATTACATCATTGCACCCACTGTGCTAAGATGTCGATGCTCAGATGCACAGGGAGAATGATGCAGGAGGGTTGGTAACTACTCCCCATTTCATCATTGCTATCAACTATATCTGCATCCAGGGGACAGATACAGTGAAAGTGTGATACCAGCACTGGGCCCCCCTGACTCACAGCGCCATAACAGCTACATGGTCTGCTTCTATTAGCAATACGATAGATAGATAGATAGATAGATAGATAGATAGATAGATACTGTAGATTAGATAGATGGATGGATGGATAGATAACAGATAGATAGACAGAAACATATGGGATAGATAGATAGATAGATAGATACAGTAGATACTGTAGATAGCTTCATAGATAGATACTACAAATAGATAGATACTATAGATAGATACAGTAGATAAATAGATACTGTAGATTAGATAGATGGATAACAGATAGATAGACAGATACATATGGGATAGATAGATAGATAGATAGATAGAGAGATAGATAGATGATAGATACTGTATTTAGATAGATAAATAGATGATAGGTAGCTAGATACAGTAGATACTGTAGATAGCTTCATAGATAGATACTACGGATCGATAGATACTATAGATAGATACATAGATAGATACAGTAGATAAATAGATAGATACAGTAGATAGATAGATACAATAGATACTGTAGATAGCTACATAGATAGATACGATAGATACGATAGAAGATAGATATCGAGCACAGTAGCTGAATGTTATTTCTACCCATTGAAGAATAATAGATTTACAATTAGAGCATGGCAATGAAATGCTATAAGCAAAGTCTACCTAGTCATTGTGGATAATGAGGTGCAAATCACATACGCATAATTAGTTCAAACTGACGCAAATGTAATCAGCGCAAAAGATGAAATAAATCTAATAGTTTAGCAAATTTGCTGTGGTTGGAAATAGATGTTACAGGGTAAGTGCTGAGGAAATTATACATACAGGAAACAGAGTAAAAATATAGAAGAAATATGCATGACATAACTTATAAAATGAGTCTGCTGATTGTTCTGGAATATAGTGGCCCCTTTGGCTTTGTAGACATTTTACTTATACTCATCCCTCAAAAGATCAAGAGAGTTGAGCTCTGAAGATGGCGCTGGACAGTCCATCACCGGCAGTACGCTGTTCTCCGTTTCTTGCACCAATCGTTCACTTTCTGTACGGGATGGTAGGTAATTATAGGATGGTAAGCATAATGCTTCATGGTCAGCTCTGAAAATGTGTCCATTAAAGCCCTTGTACGCATCGGCCAAAGCTATCAATGTTGCTGGTACCACCACACAATTGGTTTGAAATATTTATGGAAGACACCAAATTCTAAGCAACATCTCCAATGGTATACTGTTATGTAGTTGTGCACCTTGATCCTCAGCCATTTTTCTGTCCTGTTATATTTAGTATGTGGATAAGTTTTTATATGGTCTAAGGGCGGCCTTACACAATGGGCAAACGTCTGCTAAATATGATGATTTCAGAAGGACCAAAATGTGTATGAGGGCCTCCAAACTAACACATGTATGCTCGATTGAGCTGAGGGTAGGGAAGAAAAAGTGTCCAAAAACTACTGAAAATGTATCTTGGCAATCTTAACGGGAATCTGTCATCAGTTTTTGCCACCTAATCTGAGAGCAGCAAAATGAGACCCTTATTCCATCGATGTGCAATTTACTGGGCTGCTTGCTGCAGCTTTGATAAAATGATTGTTTTATCAGCAGTAGATTATTACTAGAGGACTAGTAAACCTGATGCCATGCAGTTCTCAATATTTAGAAGCTCTGTGTAATCCCACCCCCACCACTGATTGGCAGCAGAAGTGTACACCGAAAGCTGCCAATCATTTGTGTGGGCGGGGTTATACATAGCTCGGCATTCAGAGAACTGCTAGATATGTAGCAGTTAAAACAGGAATTGTATCAAAACTAGAGCAAGCAGTAAAATAAGGAAATCATTATTAGAATCATGGTCTCTGCCCCTACATTATGTTGCTAATAGATTGGGTAACTGAAACCTGATAAAGAGCATGTGCTTTATATGGGGGTTCAGTTAGAGGTGGTGTGTGGTGGGGTGCCAGGCCTGTTAGAGGTGGTATGTGGTGAGCGCAAAGCCAGGTAGAGGTGATCACTGGTGAGGGGCAAGGCCAGTTAGAAGTGGTATGTGGTGGGGAGCAAGGCCAGTTAGAAGTGGTATGTGGTGGGGAGCAAGGCCAGTTAGAAGTGGTATGTGGTGGGGAGCAAGGCCAGTTACATGTGGTGTGTGGTGGGGGGCAAGGCCAGTTAGAGGTGGTGTGTGGTGGGGGGCAAGGCCAGTTAGAGGTGGTGTGTGGTGGCGAGCAAGGCCAGTTAGAGGTGGTATGTGGTCGGGGGCAAAAGCAGTTAGAGGTGGTATGTGGTGGGGACAAAGCCAGTTACAGGTTGTATGTGGTGAAGGGCAAGGACAGTTAGAGTTGGTATGTGGTGGGGAGCAAGGCCAGTTAGATGTGGTGTGTGGTGGGGGGCAAGGCCAGTTAGAGATGGTGTGCGGTGGTGATCAAGGCCAGTTAGAAGTGGTATGTGGTGGGGGGGCAAGGCCATTTACAGGTGGTATGTGGTGAGGGGTAAGGCAAGTTACAGGTGATATGTGGTGAGGGGCAAGGCCAGTTTTGAGCTGAAATGTGGGGCAAGGCCAGTTAGAGGTGGTATGTGGTGGGGATGCAAAGCCAGTTAGAGGTGGTATATGGTGAGGGGCAAGGCCATTTAGATGTGGTGTGTGGTGGGGGGCAAGGCCAGTTAGAGATGGTGTGCGGTGGTGAGCAAGGCCAATTAGAAGTGGTATGTGGTGGGGGGGCAAGACCATTTACAGGTGGTATGCGGTGAAGGGCAAGGCAAGTTACAGGTGGTATGCGGTGAGGGGCAAGGCCAGTTAGAGGTGGTATGTGATGGGGGGCAATGTCAGTTAGAGGTGGTATGTGGTGGGGCAAGGCAAGTTAGAGGTGGTATGTGGTGGTGATGCAAAGCCAGTTAGAGGTGGTATGAGGTGGGGGGCAAGGCCAGTTAGGCTGTGTGCACACGCTGCGGATTTTGCTGCGGTGTACAGTACCATGATTCCCTATGGGAATCAAAAACCGCAATGCAGATGGTGCAGAATTTTCCGCGCGGATTATCTGCGGTTTTCAATCCGCAGAAAGAATTGACATGTCAATTCTTTCTGCGGATTCTGCTGCGGTTTGCCATCTCCATTGAGGAGATGAAAAACCGCAGAGCAAAACCGCAGAGCAATCCGCAGGTAAAACCGCAGGTATTTTGACCTGCGGTTTCACCTGCGGATTTTACAAAATACGTGCGGATGAATCCGCACCTAATCCGTAGCGTGTGCACACAGCCGTAGAGGTGGTACAGTATGTGGTGGGGGCAAGGCTCCTCTATGTGGAGGTGGTATCAAAAACTTATTTAGTTTTGGTCAGGATATGGAGTGTACAGGACAGTATCTAGCTACTTCTCTGCTTCATTTGATATGAAGAAGTGTAAATCTACTTTTTCTTCTACGGCGAAGTCTTCATCACCATCTAGACACATTGGTCTCATCCACTTGTTTTAAGCAATAGTTAAAATAACCTGATTTCAGCATTAACAACTGTTCAATACACACAATGTCTTGAACATTCCCGAAATGAAGAGACAATGTGGCTGGTGTGACGATAATAGGATTAAGCTCACGCAGATTGTGAAGGTATTGGCCATGCTTCACTCCGTCAATAGTAATGTGATATAAAGTATAAAGTAAATCGGCTGTAGGTGTACAGTTTAATAGATATGTCTGTGTTCTTCTAATTAGAAATCCTTTCTCCTGCTCCTTTAACCGTGGAGAAAACTTTACAACATCTACACTGATCACTAAGCTCCATACAAGTAGAACTTTTTAAAGGGAATTTACATTCAGTAAATGACCACGTGTTAAAATCATGTTTTTGTGTTTAATTTATATAATTTTTATCTTGGTAATTTTTTTTTTTTTTTTCACATCATAATCTGTATTACAAAAAAAATATATAAAAATCTTGTAATTTTCAAACTGGGACTATTTACCAGGGCATTTACGATCATCCTATAAGTTGTATTTATTCATTCATTTTGGAAATGTTCAGGTCTTTGTGTGTATTGATGTGTATAGTTGTTTTGTGTGCATAGTTGTTGATGCTGGAGTACATTTAATTTGAGTATGGTATTTGTTTAAAAAAAAGTTGATGAGGCCAATTTGCCTAGAAAGCAATGACAACTTTACATTTTTTTTTTTAAGGCCCGAGATCGTGCAAACCACCTGAGTGTGCTTAAAAAGTGACTAATAGTGCCACAAAAAAAGTGTACTTGTATGCGGAGAAGGGCACCAAAGCCATTCCCTGTCCCTCTGAACAAGAAGGCCACATCGAGGGTTGAGGACAAACTGTCTCCCTTAAGCTGAAGCCTAGGGAGCCTAAAGCCCCCATCTCACATAGCGAGATCGCTAGCGAGATCGCTGTTGTGTCACAAATTTTGTGACACAACAGCGATCTTGCCTGCGATCTCGCTACATGTGACACTTAGCAGCGACCAGGCCCCTGCTGCGATGTCGGTGATCATGCTCGAATGTCCTGGGCCATTTTTTGATCGCTGATGTCCTCCTGGCCAGCATGCATCGCTGTGTTTGACAGGGACAAAGACGAATGACCTCAATACTACAGGTCTGAGAGACAGAGTCCCAACGACCGTCGTATCGTTCTGTATCGTTGCTGCGCCGCTGTTGAGATCTGTTTGACATCTCACCAGCGACCCATAGTAACGCACCAGCGATCCCTACTAGGTCGCATCATTGTCGGGATCGCTGGTGCGTCGCCAAGTGTGACAGTGCCCTAAGTCTCTCTCCCAGCATCTGCCCGGGCTTCCACCCAAGCAAGAACTAGGAGCCATCAACTGCCGACTCTTCCATGAATGGGGAGAATCAGAGTTAAAGGGGGAGCAGAACCTGATGGTCACATACTCCTCCACCAGGACTTATCAGAGGGAACCCATTAGGGAAACCGCATCCAACAAATCAAAGTGACATACTTAAAAAAGTGAAACACAGAAAATAGTGAACTGCCAGATCCCCTAAATAGAAGCAAGTTGAGAACAAAGCATTGGACTCTATTGAAATGGCTTCTATGAGCCCTGATCTAAATCCTATTGAACATCTGTGATAGGAGGTGAAGCCTTCAGTGTAGAGAAGACATCTTCACACCTGAGAAACAAGGGGCCCCAATTCAACAGCAGAAAAACAAAGCAACATCTGATTTTCATCAATGTGGATTTTTCTTACTTTAACAGATGATACCAACTATTGTTACCCGTAATGCACCAGTCATGGAACCAGGGCAGTGTGCAGTCACAGCTATTCTCCAATCATGCCCACTGTTCAGTTGACTGGTGTCCCACACAACACTTTCACAGGCTGAGCATGATGTCAATCACATGAACAGGCAGGAAATCTGCCTATGGAAATGTGCCTTTAACCAGAAACCTTAGGATTACTTAAAGGAGCTTACCTGATGAAGATTCAAGCGAAACGCGCGTTGGGGTGCTGGGCAGTTTAGTTCTACTAGAAAATGGCACATGGTCTTTATTTGTGAGCTTCATGTATATTATTATTATACTTGCTGCTTATTTTTGTAAGGGAATGACTGCTGACATGCAGGAAACCGAATTATAGCAGCATAGTCCTATTGCTACTCCTTGCATATGCTTTTTGCTCTGTAACAGTCTAACTTGATCATGCGTTATTATATGAGGCATAGCTTGCCATAAATATTTATTATATGTTATGCATGCATGTTTTTTCACATACAGTGGGTACAGAAAGTATTCAGACCCCTTTAAATGTTTCACTCTTTGTTTCATTGCAGCCATTTGGTAAATTCAAAAAAGTTCATTTTTTTTCTCATTACTGTACACTCTGCACAACATCTTGACTGAAAAAAAACAGAAATGTAGAAATTTTTGCAAAATTCTTAAAAAAGAAAAAGTGAAATATCACAGTTAGGGGCACATGAGAACTGATAAGATCAGCTGCGCCGAAGCCTGCACCAAAGATGGGAGGGCGACCTATGACGTACCTATATGTCATAGGTCATAAAGGGCTTAACGTGGACACAGACGATGGAGAAGATGGTGAAATGAACACCTGTGATTTAATTCTCTCATGCGACAGAACCGGATCACACTAAGGTGACACTCGGATCAAATTCTGACAAAGTTTGAGCCAAGTGTGAGCGAGCCCTTACTCTGTATCTATGATTCCAGCACTGATATTTGCCACCCAGAACCAAAGTTAATGGGCTAACTAATAGTTCTATAGCAGCCATATTGACTGCCTCTATGGCACATTTGCCCTTGAGAGTGCATATAGTTCTAAAGTAGATTTTTGCTGTGATAACTCAGTCTGTTAATGGATAAATATTAGGGTGGGTGCCGTTACTCTTCATCATCATCTGAATTATTTTTTCTAAATCTCGTTTTATGTGTATTCGGGGAGTTGTTAGCTCAGTCGTCCTGCAGATGTGATATCAAAGAGTCAATCTTCATTCATTCCATTAGCTGTAATGAATGAGATTGCAATGCTATGATGAGAGATGTATTACTTTATAGTAATATAGAAGGACGGTACATTAATAATCATTTGTCCTGGTATAACACACTGTACCATCCAGTACGGGAAGAATGCAGATTCTGGGAAGATGCAGCTAAAAGTGTTTTGCCCTTAGACGAACTGAATTGCATAAGAGAATACTATTAATTTCATATTATCATGTCTGCACATTGGCTCTTGACCTCTACACCATCATGGATTCTGTCTGCAAATTTAGGCAAAATTCTTAATTACTTGATTGAAGGTAGTGATATGTGCAGTTTATGTGCAGAGATGGATCCCAGCAATCAAAGCTTCCTAATAGGATCAAATTGAGAATAGAATCCATTTTTTTGTGCGCAGACCTGTGGTAAAAGAATAGCTTTGCAATATCTTCGGGCTTGTTTACATGCTGCATTTTTGCCGCTGGAAAAAAATGCTACATTTTACTGTACCAAAGAAGTGAATGCAATTTCAGAAATCTGCACGTGCTGCTTGTTTTTTACTTGCAGATTTGAACCATCAAAGCATATTTTGTTTTATTTTTTTAGTTGTTTTCATATTTGCAGCATGTCAATTCTATCAACAATTTTCAAACATTCAGATAGAGAAGGAGAAAAAGGCAAGTAAAAATGCATAAAAAATGTGCATGTTTGAGAGTATGAGCCCACTATCAGTAAACTCTGCGGGTTGGACGCTGCATACATCCACAGCGTCCAACCCGCAGCATCGAGATGTTCCAGCATAGTGGATGGGATTTCAAGAAATCCCATGCCAACTATGCGTACACCAACGCCACTGGCTCACCTGCGGAGACCGACATGTGGCAAGTCTCTCCAGTCCACAGCATGTCAACTTATCTTGCGAAGACGCAAGCATCCACACAATAAATTTCACCCATACAATGTATTGGGCACCGTAAATCCACACGGTTCAATGAACACATGCGGATTCTCCTGCGTCAATAGCCGGCAGCGCTTTGTATGCAGCGGACATGTACTGCATCCAAAGCGCTGCCAATTTTAGTGCAGAAATATCTGCTCCAAATACTCAATGTGTGCACACAGCTTTACACCGCTCTATTATGGGGTCAACACCTTCAAAACTTGCACCGTTCATGTATGGCGCAAGTTGGAAGTGGGTGTATGGAGTGGGCTCATGGGGTGAACCCGCCCCGTACCCATTAATTTACAGCTGTGTGTTACAACTAGGACCTGCCTTTAACAATCGCTGCTGTTTTGCCTGTTTAATGCCGCTGTCAAACTGCGTGTCTACAGAAACAATGTAAAGGGAAAAAAAACTGAAAAAGCTGGTTGGACACAACATTTCTGCCTACAGTAACATCAAACATGCAGCAACATTTTTATAATAGATATTGTACATTTGTGTAAAAAAGTGTTTGCCCCCTTCCTGATTTCCAATTCTTATGCAGTTTTTAAATGAAGATCTTTTTTATTAAGGGAAAAAGAAATCCAAACCTTCAGGACCCTGTGTGAAAAAGTGATTGCCCTGTAGGGTTCGAGCAGGTTCGCAGGATGCAGTGACGAGACATGAGGCTCAGTGTGGTTTGTGGAATAAACTTTTATTAAATGCACAAACAAGAAGTATTCAGCTCACCCCTCTTCACTCCTGATCACACCTCCGACGCACGGAAACACCCTGACCCGGGTGTAAAGTGCATGCACAACATAAAGAAGGATTTTTCCAGCGTCTCCAGGAGATAAAATAAAAATTGCTTTATTGAGAATATAAAATCTTCATACCATCAGGTAAAAACGACATAAAGAGGCATATGGAGGGGAGCAATTTCCTACGCGTTTCACCCTAAGAGTGGCATTCCATGATTAAGCCCTCTTAGGGTGAAACGCGTAGGAAATTGCTCCCCTCCATATGCCTCTTTATGTCGTTTTTACCTGATGGTATGAAGATTTTATATTCTCAATAAAGCAATTTTTATTTTATCTCCTGGAGACGCTGGAAAAATCCTTCTTTATGTTGTACATAAACTTTTATTAACTGTAGCCGCTGGGCTATTTTGAGCAAACAAAAGATGTTAACAACAGCCAGTCCACGCAGGGACTCAACAAACCTAGCAACACTTTCTTATTGTAAATGCGACTAACCCGGTTTGCCCGGGTGCTATAGGCCATGTATGACCAAACTGGGGGTCCTTATCTCCTATAGTAAACTTATCTTTCCAAGGGTCTGTCAGGATCACAGGCGTGGCCGCGTAGAGGTCGCTGATGCGGCTGCCTAGATGCCTCGATATTCCGGGATGAAACTGGGCTCGACAGGCCCTTGAAGAAGCGATGCCGGTGGGGCGCAACAGGCCCTGGAGAAACGATGCCGGTGGGGCGCAACAGGCCCTAGAGAAACAATGATGGTGGGGCGCAACAGGCCCTGAAGAAACGATGATGGTGGGGCGCAACAGGCCCTGAAGAAACGATGATGGTGGGGCGCAACGGGCCCTGAAGAAACGATGACGGTGGGGCGCAACAGGCCCTGAAGAAACGATGACGGTGGGGCGCAACAGGCCCTAAAGAAACGATGATGGTGGGGCGCAACGGGCCCTGAAGAAATTATGACGGTGGGGAGCAACAGGCCATGAAGAAACGATGACGGTGGGGCGCAACGTGCCCTGAAGAAACGATGAAGCAGTTTCCAACTGACCAATAACTGTCCTCTGATAAGAGTCCCCCCAGTCATGAAATGGGTCTCTAATGTCACCTAGAACAAGGTTGTGTCCCCTGCGGCCGGTGATGACAGGGTCGCCGTGGTGGGAGAAGGCCGGGGGGCAGTGTCCAGGCTTCTGTGGCTGTTTTTCGTGTCGACACAGCCGCATCCTGAGGTGAGGGATCTGTCTCACCAAGGCAGGGGGCGGCGGGCGTGGCTTTCGGCGAACGGGGGCGGGAAGCAGCCTCCGGTAGAAGTCTCTCCCTTTTCCCTTGTCGGTGAGTGCCCAGTATCCTCCTCACATGCTCCTCTCGGTGTCCCTTCAAGTCACCCGGCTTCCTGCCTCCTGTCCCACTCTCTCTCAACTGCCACGTCAGCGCGCCCCCTGCTCCTTTTATCCTTGCCCCGGCCCCTGTTTCCCTGACAACTTCAGTCAAGTCTCTCCCTTTACTGTCCTCCCAGTATCGTTCCCTCAGAAACCCTGATGGCGGTCCCCTGGGTACCTGCCCGGTCACTGCCTAGGAGTCCTCCTCCCCACACTCCCCTACCCTGTAAGCTCGCCAGTCCTCGGCAAGGGCCTTAGTCTATTGAGATCGGTCTGTAGGGGTTTCAATGTTCGTTGCCATATGAATTGATCTTGCTCATATCGTTCAGGGGGTTTGCCGGCTGTTGACCGCTCGGAGTGTCTAAGTTCAACTGGGGTAGAGTCGTCTGGGGTGGTGGACATCGGTGGGCTGATTGGTGCGGGTGGGCTAATTGTGTTAGCTGATTCATTACTGAGTGGAGGGCCTCTGTGTCCTGGGAGACAACCTTCATCGTCGTCCGGGTCCCAACATACGGAAGACGGCTCGGATGTCGACGGGGTAGGCTAGGGTTGCTTCAGGTCGGAGGAAGTACATGGGCGTAACATATTACGATGCACAATATGAGTGGGCAGTGTATCATCCTCCTCAGGACGTATTTCGTACACCGGTCCGTCGGGATGGATACGGCATAAGACCCGATAAGGACTTTCTTCCCAACGCGGCTCCAGTTTGTTCTGGGGCGTTGATCTAGTACAAGCACCCGGTCCCCTCTTTGGAGGTGAGGAGGTGGGGTTGCATTCTTCCCTGGGTGCTCCCAGTCTCGGAGCTTGGTGTGTACAATTCGGTGAAGAGTTTGCAGCCGGTGGCAATGATTTCGGACCCAAGACGACACTCCAGTCCAGGGCTGAGGCTCGTCGGGGTCTAACTCCACCTCTGTGATCCCTTTACCTTCTCATCCGAACAACAGGGAATTGGGGGTATAGCCAGTCACTCGATGTACCCTATTGTTATAGACCCAAACTAATTCAGAAACATATTCAGGCAAACGTGCTTTCTTGTCACTCTCCAGAGTGTGCAACATCTGAATCAATGTCCGATTGAATCGTTCACAAGCCCCATTCCCTTGCGGGTGATACTGTGTGGTCCGGGATTTGTCAATTCCGTAGAGGTGATGTAGTTCTTCCATGACTTTTCCCAAAAAACATGCTCCCTGATCAGAATGTATTCGTTGAGGACAGCCGTATACTTGTATAAAGTTTCTACAAATTGCGGAGGCAGCGGACTCTGCGGTCTGATAGTGGGGGTGACCACAGCAAACTTGGAGAAATGATCTACCATAACGAGACAGTGTTCATATCCCTGAAATGCGGGCCCAATGGTCAGATAATCCACCGTCAGGAGCTCAAGGGGCGCTGAGGTCACAATAGTCTGTGTTGCGGCTCGCTGAGCGGGTGGTTTGGCTAACTCACACAAGCGGCAGGTCCGGCAAACTTCATCCACAACAGCCGGCAAGCACGGGTGGTAAGCTTTCTGTTATAGCCATTGCAAGGATTTTTTTGTTCCGAAATGGGCCCCTTTTTCGTGAGCCTCCCGAGCCAGTACGTGAAGTTGGGCTCCTGGCATAACCACCTGCCAAACCATCATCGGGGTTGTTTGTGATGTTATTTTACGATACAATAATCCCTTTCGGATAACCAACCTCTTCCATTGTTGCAGCATAAGCAACAGGTCTTGAGTCAAATTTTGCCATTGAGAGTCAGTGGGTAATTGCCCAGCGGCGACCCATGTCCTGAGAAGGCCAACCTCTTCGTCTTCTTGTTGCTGTTGTATCCACTTATCCCGGGATTGTTTCAGTATGCCCCTTGGGGTCTCAGAGGAAGATCTGTTTTTATTGTCAGTTGTGAGCACGGCAGCAGTGAGAGCGAACGGTATTTCCTCTCCTTCTAATTCTTCGTCTCGATTCTGTCCTGTAGTTGTATGTCGAATCCTGGAGAGGGCGCCTGCATGGACATTCTCGGCCCCTCTTTTGTAGATAATCTTATAATTGTACTTCGCCATCCGGGCCACCCATCGCTGTTCCAGAGCCCTCAATTTGGCGTTTTCCAAATGAGCCAGCGGGTTATTGTCAGTTCGCACTACCACCTCGGAGCCCGCTAGGTACTCTGCAAATCTCTCCATCATAGCCCACACCACTGCGTGGAGCTCGAGCTTAAAGGAGCTGTAATTGTCAGGGTTACGCTCGGAGTCATGGAGTGAGCGACTTCCATATGCGATCATCCTCTCCCAGCCATCTTGAACCTGTGACAACACAGCCCCCAGCCCGTGAGGACTCCCGTCAGTGTGCAAGATGAACGGTTGAGAGCAATCCGCATAAGCCAACACTGGGGCGTCTGAGAGCGAAGCCTTGAGGTCTCGGAAGGCCTCTTCCGGAGGCTGTTGCCACTGGATTTTTTGCCCATTGGCCCCAGCAGAAGCCCCCTTCAGCAGGTCGTGCAGGGCTCGAGCTCGACATGCAAAATTCTTTATGAAGCGGCGGTAATATCTGGCTAACCCCAGAAAAGCCCATACATCTTTCACCGTCTCGGGGGTAGGCCATTCCTGGATAGCAGCAACCTTTTCCCGGGATGGCCTCACACCCTCTGCCAAAACGACATGACACAGATACTCAATCTAAGAGCGAAATAGGTGGCATTTCTGAGGCTTCACCTTCAACCCGTTCTTTTGCAACCGGCTGAGTACCTGTCCCAACCGCTTCAGGTGGTCCTCAAAGGTGGCGGCATAGACGACGATGTCGTTCAGATAGATCAACATAGCCTCAAAATTGAGATCTCCCAGACACCGCTCCATCAATCGCTGAAAGGTCCCGGGGGTGTTGGCCAGCCCAAACGGCATCCGATTAAACTCAACCAGTCCCATGGGCAATATGAACGCCGTCTTGGCTCTATCTTCTTCTGACATGGGCACCTGCCAGTACCCACTGGCCAAATCCAGGGTTGAAAAATATGTCGCTTTTCCCAAGGCGGACAGGGATTCTTCTATGCAGGGCAGTGGATATGAGTCTTTAATAGTGCAAGCATTCAGTTTACGATAATCCACACAGAATCGTAGTGTACCATCTTTCTTCCGGACCAACACGATTGGGGCTGCCCAGGGGCTTTGACTTTCCCGTATCACCCCTTTTCACAGCATTTGGGCCAGCAAAGTTTTCACCTCCTGATAGAGTTGTAGCGGAATCTGTCGATATCGTTCCCGGATAGGGGCCGCTCATGCTTTGGGGATTTCATGAGTGATGGCGGTGGTACACCCAAAATCGTCCGCATGACTAGCAAATACTTCATGGTACTGTCCAAGCAATATTTTTATCTGTGAGAGGAACGGGCCACCACTATGCCAGAAGGTAAGCGTTCTGAGTGACATGGCTTCACCTGCACCTCCACGCCCTCCAAAGGTATCGGGGCTCGAACTGGCAGGGCCACCACTGTCTGTCCAGGAGGCAGCACAAGCAGGGGAGCTGCTGACGCGATGACCTTGCCCAGAGCCTCGCCCTCCTGGCAGTCCTGATGCACCCACACACCTCGCACCAGCTGCTGGAATACCTGTCTCTGAGCTGTGCGAGAACCCCACTGCTTCAGAATCTTCTGTGTGGGATCATTTAGTAGCAAGTTGCCGAACTCGCGTAAAATATTCATGCCTAGGGTGATGGGGTGCCATTGATCAGCTTCTCCTTGAGTAAGCACCATCCCTCTGCGACCAAGGGATTTACCGCACAACGTCACCTGCACTCACACTACCCCGGCAACCGGGACTGGCAATTGGTTGGTGGCTATTAGTCTAATCATGGGCCCCCACTGGGGTCTTGCTGCCTCTGGGAAGTTTTGTTGAAAGTACGTTGCAGGCATGGTGGTTACTTGTGATCCTGTATCTACCAGACACCGGACGGCCCGGCCCTCCACTTCTGCCCAAACCACCGGACACTTTGCTACCAAATCTTCGGGACTTCCACCACCCCTAGTTGTGGTTTTCGGCTCCGAGCGGCGTCCCCCCAGCCCGGAGCCCTTTAGTTTAATGGCCGCCATGGTGGGTATCTCCCATGCCGCGGACACTCTCCGGCAAAGTGGCCTGGTTCTCCACAATCAAAACACCGGGCCTGTGTAGGCTGACCACCCTGCGGGGTGCGTGATCCCCAGGAGCCGGAGTTAAAGCTAGGTCGTCCAGTCCTGGTCTCGGTTCTTCTCTTTACTTCGGCCAACTCGCCCTTAATATTGTTCAGCTCCTGCTTCGTCTCCTCCACCCACTGAGGCTCCTCGACTACATTCGCGGAGGCCTCCACACCTCAGACTTTCCCCACGGGGACCGCCATTCCCTGCTCCTGCTCTCGAGCACGTGCCTGACTTCCCACCTCTGAAAAGTCTATTCGGGAATTCATTCTGATCTGCTCCCACAGTGCCTGTTTGACTAATGGATCTCGCAAACCAGTCACCAGTAGGTCACGTAGGGTAATGTCAACAGGTCCTACCCCTACCCCGTCCTTTCTTTCTATAGCCGTATGCTATTCCTGGAGGACATTCATATACTCTGTGATTGTCTCCCCCTCTACATGCATCCGACTAAACAAATGGGTTCTTAACTCTCCCACATTAGTAGGGTCCCCATGGGTCTGTTCTACTACCTGTATCACTTTTTCAAATGTGTTGCGGTACCCCGGAGGTTTCAACATCACTGACCTCCGCGCCTCCCCGTCCAGTGCCATGAGTGCCACCTCGGCCTCCAGATCAGGGGTCATTGGGTGCATCCGAAAGAGCCCCGGCATCCGCTCTGTCCAGCTCCATAACATAGTATTGGAGCCGGAAAATCTAGGCAGGTTGTTCAGCATGGCCCCCAATGATATGCTGGTACGGGGACCCTCATTATTTGTAGAGTTTACAGCTCTACCCTGATCTGGGGCACCACTGTCTGTGCTCAGAGACTGCATCCTGCCGACTACGCCAAGTGTAGGGTTCGAGCAGGTTCGCAGGATGCAGTGATGAGACACGAGACTGAGTGTGGTTTGTGGAATAAACTTTTATAAACTGCAGCCGCTGGGCTATTTTGAGCAAACAAAAGGTGTTAACAACAACCAGTCCATGCAGGGACTCAACAAGTCTAACAACACTTTCTTATTGTAAATGCGACTAACCCGGTTTGCTCGGGTGCTATAGGCCACATATGACCAAACTTATCTTTCCAGGGGTCTGTCAGGATCACAGGCGTGGCCGCGTAGAGGTCGCTGATGCGGCTGCCTTGACGCCTCAATATTCCGGGATGAAACTGGGCTCGACAGGCCCTTGAAGAAGCGATGACGGTGGGGCGCAACAGGCCCTGGAGAAACGATGCTGGTGGGGCGCAACAGGCCCTAGAGAAACGAGGACAGTGGGGTGCAACAGGCCCTGAAGAAACGATGACGGTGGTGCGCAACAGGCCCTGAAGAAATGATGACGGTGGGGCGCAACGGGCCCTGAAGAAACGATGACGGTGGGGCGCAACAGGCCCTGAAGAAACGATGACGGTGGGGCGCAACGGGCCCTGAAGAAACTATGATGGTGGGGCGCAACAGGCCCTGAAGAAACAATGACGGTGGGGCGCAATGGGCCCTGAAGAAACAATGACGCAGTTCCCAACTGACCAGTAACTGTCCTCTGATAAGAGTCCCTCCCCAGCCGGGAAATGGGTCTCTAATGTCACCTAGGACGAGGTTGTGTCCCCTGCGGCCGCTGATGACAGGGTCGCCGCGGTGGGAGAAGGCCGGGGGCAGTGTCCAGGCCTCTGTGGCCATTTTTCGTGTCGTCACAGCCGCATCCTGAGGTGAGGGATCTGTCTCACCAAGGCGGGGGGCGGCGGGCGTGGCTTTCAGTGAACGGGGGTGGGAAGCGGCCTCTGGTAGAAGTCTCTCCCTTTTCCCTTGTCGGTGAGTGCCCAGTATCCTCACAGGCTCCTGTCGGTGTCCCTTCAAGTCACCCGGCTTCCTGCCTCCTGTCCCACTCTCTCTCAACTGCCTCTTCAGCGCGCCCCCTGCTCCTTTTATCCTTGCCCCGCCCCGTTTCCCTGACAACTTCAGTCAAGTCTCTCCCTTTTACTGTCCTCCCAGTATCGTTCCCTCAGGAACCCTGATGGCGGTCCCTGGGGTACCTGCCCAGTCACTGCCTGAGTGTCCTCCTCCCCACAGCCCTACCCCTTAAATTATAAATTAACTGGGGTTTATCACATCTTTGGGAAGCTTAGTTCAAATTCCTTAGCCACATGCAGACCTGATTACTGCCACGGATACTCTCAATCAAGAAATCACTTAAATTTGACCTGCCTGACAAAATGAAGTAGGCCAAAAGTTCCTCAAAAGCTAGACATCATGCCGCAATCCAAAGAAATTCTGGAACAAATGAAAAGCAAAGTAATTGAGTCTGAAAAAGGAAATGAATAGGAAATAAATACTTCAATAAAAGAGTCAGTGTCATTATTTCAAAAAGACTTTATTCTGGGTGTGTGTGTTTTTGTAATATCACTATGGGGTTAGTAATGGGGGCATCTTATTGACGCCTCTCCGTAAGTAACCTGTGGGCTTGGTGTCATCTGATAACACAAAGGTGACATCTCCCCCCCCCCAGAATTATCACTCCAGTTGCAACCTCCCAAGTGGGAAGAGCATAAACAGAGGTGAAGATCCATCTCCCGTAAAAATTGTAAGCTTTATTATTAGAACATATAAAACACTGGCAATGTCATGACAAGCTAAATAGGCATAGTTTGAGGCTTGGAAGGTGCAATGAGATGAAACACCGTCCGCATTTCAAACACTGTATTTCTAATAATAAAGCTTACAATTTTTACCGGAGCTGGATCTTCACCTCCATTTGTGCACCTTGCTTCTACTCCTGGCTGAGACGAAAGCTGGTGCTCCCTCACATGGAACCCATTGGGAATCTTACAATGGCGACACCAACCAATAATCCCATTACCCCGATGTGACTGCGCCAGGGCATCCGGAAGTGCCTGGACTAAGTGCTAGAACTGGCGCTTCAAATATGAAGTGCCATTTCTGGGGGAAATGAGGGTGGGTATTTTTAGCCTGAGACGGGGCAAGTATGCGTGAAAAAGTAGGTGATGAACAAGGAAATTATACCACAAAACTTTTTTTTTCCTTTTTCAAATATCTTTATTTAGCTCCAAAAAGTATTCATTGCTGTACAAAATCGCATAAAAAACGCACCAAAAACCGTTGTGTTTTTGCTGCCAACAAATTCCTAGAAATGCAAAAACCTTACAGAAATTTCTACAAGCAAATACTCAATGTGCACACATAGCGTAATGTATTGATTTCATCACAATTGCATTTAACCAGTCTGGGAGCATATTTTACAGTGAGGAGGTGTAACAAAGCTGTCCTGATTCTAACTTTTTTTCCCCCTTCATCTCGGTCCACTGCCCTCTGTTGTGGTCCATGTTGAGGTTTGCCTGGCAAGTAACATCATCTCCCTAAAGCTTTAAGGGCCATTAGGACACACCTGTGACTTTGGATTACTTTTCAAGCCTCTAGTCCTGTGTACTCCACATCCTGTGCACATCGTGCTTAACCTGCTTCCATTCCTACATACTTCACCCGTCCTGCTGCTCCGAAAACCCCTGTGTGTGCCATGTCCTCACTCCTCATGTGCCATGCTGCCAGCTGAACCCACTCCCAGGGTTCGTATACCTACCTGGATCGGGGGCTTAGCGCATCCACTTTACAAGGTAAACCTAACAAAGGGAGTCCTCGTTTCATAGGAACCAACATAAGTTCGAATCTGTTTATCGATGACAATGTTTTCTGTGGCAGATTTGCTTAAATCGCTAACAAACATGCTTTGGATGTTCTACTTTTAAATATGAAATTTTGCCAGCAAGAATTATTAGTTATCAATATTAATAATTTTGTTTCCATATCTGCAATAATACAATATTACAGATACGGAAGCAAAAATAAAACATATGTTATTGCCTGAGGAATTGGATAAATTTAAAGACCATATTATGATTCGTGTACAGAAACTTTGTCAAGAATTGGAGGAAACAAAACTCCGTAAATGGCAAAGAGGAGTCGGGGACAACCAGTTGGGGAATGGTTGCAATGGGCAATTGGTTAATGGATAGATAGATAGATAGATAGATAGATAGATAGATAGGCACAGTAGATAGATCATGTTATTTATATTCTGATCTCTTTGTCAGAGACTATAGAAACCTGAATGGTATTCGTCTTTTTCTTGCAGTAATTCTATTATTTTTTATGCCTAACCTCAATGAAACATTCCTAAATGTCAGTCTCTGGCTCAGTTCCCCGTTTCACACATCATTACAGAAGACTGCGGCCGGGGCGCTGCCACTTTCTCCTTTGTACATTTGCTGCCAAGACCTTGTTGGTTTAAGGAAAGGATCCTGGTAGATCATAATAATTGATAGACGGTAGAGAAGGTTTGAGTATATGTGCTGCCTACAAATGACATCCCCCATCACTGCGAGAACCATCCATCTTTCTGTTCATTTCATCTGCCCAAGTAACTCCGCTTAACACAAACTTCAGTCTTTCCATTACTGCTAATAAAGAAATCTGAATTCTTCAATGTGACCTTCAACTCCATCCCTTCAAATCCTAAAACTTCAATTTCAATTCACTTGGCAAACAAATTATCCAGAATACCTGACAGTACATATTATGAGAAACTTAACAAACCTATGGAAATGGAACTCCCCGAAACCAATCAGACCATTAGAGAAATGTTGTAAGAATGTGGATTAAGTGTTCATGGTTCTGTTTGGAGAGAGTCAATATGAATAAGCAGCGGCCAGGCGTCTTGCTCCTCAGCTCCATACTGTGAAAAGTATTTTTCCCATTCCAGGTGTCCTCCGTTTCTCAATTTCTGTTACTTTGTTTCTTTTTTTATCACTTCATTTATTCAATCAATACCTTAGATCAATAACTTTTTATGTCTCCCCTTACAACTGTTAAGTTGGCTGCTTTCATTATACCCAAATGAAGAGTTATTCCCAAAAAAGTTATCCCCCATCTTTGTGATAAGGGGGGATTGCTGGGGGACCAAAGTAGCAAAATATCCCCTAGCCATAAGGTAGAGGATAACTTGCTGATCACTGGGGGTCCTACTGCTAAGACCACCAGTGATTCTGAGAAGGGGACACTAGAGCTTCAAAAATGGGACTCTGCAGATCATTGCCTTAAGTGGAGTTGTGCATACTCAACATCCACTCCATTCACTAACCATGAGACTGCCATAAATAGTGGAGTATTGTGCTTGGCCTGCTATGGCAGTCCCAAAGATAATAACTGGAGTGGAGGCTACGCATGCACACCTCCATTCAAGATGGAGCACTGCAGAGCCCTATCCTCCATATTGGTGGGAGACCCAGCAGTAGAAACCTAGAAATCAGCAAGCTATCCCTTATCGTATGGCTAGAGGACTCCATTCAAGATGGGGCTCTTATCCTTTGTATTGCTGGGGGTACCCACAGAAGGGCCCACAGTAATCACCAAGTTATCCCTTATCCTATGGCTAGAGAGTAATTTACTACTTGGGACGCCATTCAAGATGGGGCTCGGCAGAGCCCTTTCCTCTGTGCTGCTGGGAGTTCCATCAGCAGGACCCCCCTGTAATCAGCAAGTTGTCCCTTATCCTATGGCTAGGTGATACTGTACTACTTGAGACCATTTAATCTTTCACCTGTAGGAACCCGTCTGCAGTGGTTTGGGTTTGGATCTTGGAGTTTTATTGGCTAACTGACATAAATGTATGACAAACACTTGATTTCAATATTCTTTGGGTAATGTTGCCTAAATTTTGGACAGTAACTAAATGGAACAAATGGTTTCCGGTAGTAATAGAGATCTTATAGCCACCCAGCCAGGTCAGTATTAAACAGTTTTTGCATAGTATTATGGATCCAGCAAAATGTTATAAATAAAATGAGAAACTGAATTAAGAGATAATGAAGTCTAAATTAAAAAGAAAAGAACAGCAAAACAATGATATGATGAGTTTTGAAGGGTAGAGGATGGGATGTAAAGCTCACCAAATCCAAAAGTGACACAGGAGGTCACAAACAATTAGTGGTCTTAGGCTGGAGTCACATTAGATGCGAGATGCTAATCACCCTCAGCTTCTGCTCTGCTGCGAGCATGATCCGAATGTCAGTGCTCTTTAATCCGATCCTCTTACATGCGAGAATCAGAGCACAGGTGCGGAGGAGATGGAAAAAGTAATTTCTCCATCTCCTCCATTGCCAGCGTCTGCAGGAATCTCACTGCCCTTGGGTGATGTCTGATTGCAGTTTGATGTTCGATGTTTCTCACGCAGATGTATGGGTGCGTGCAATCTGATTCTCGCAGCCATTCACAGCATGTTGTGATTGCTTTTGCCTGCCAAATTGGCATGAGAAACTAATCAAATCTGGGCACTGCCCCATAGAATAACACTGGTCCTAGTGCAATATAATTTTTTATCGCATTGCACTTTTCCGATTTATTCGCTCTTTTGAGCGAGGCCTTATACGAAGGAAAAGGTAAGCATAAACAGGATAGCTGCAGGGTACAAGGTACAAACCACTTTGATTGCCATCAATAACAATTTGGTATGGGTGTCAGACAGGACTTTTGAAGCTTGCGGTTTTGTTAGCGCTTTTCAGTGATTAGTAATAGAATTTTTTCCAAGTGAAGAGAATTTTTAGTATCATGCAAAATCAACACTAAAGACCCAAAACCGTATTGTGCCTTTTAAAGCACAACTTGTGATATGTGGCAGCCGCTTTCTTGTTCATTAGGGTTAAGATTGATTGCAATCTATACACTCACTCTAGTTGTATAGCGGTCACAATGCATATAACAGCTTCACGAACTACGATATCGCGATTTCTGTATACAATATCAGCCTAGGACTTTTGATATTGATTTCTTTTTGCAGGAAACTGTTGGAGAGATAATATACAGGAGCGCTACCTAAGTGTGATCAAAGATGTATAAAAATAGATATGTGGGTGATATATGTGTGCTCACCTGGAAGCGTAGTGTGGTGCCCCTGAGGGTTCAGTCGCCACAGAGGTACTGCACCTCCTCCTGAGGTGTGGTACCCCACCATCCAGGTAAGCTGGAGGCACCTGACCACACTCTAACACCTGCATCCCACACAACACAGTAGTGTAGCAAAGCACCCTTTGGTGGCTCCCTGCTTGGAACACGAAGTGTGCTGGGAGGCGGGTGGAGTTTAGTTTGCACCAAAAGAGCGGGAAGAGTGTAGGATAGGGTCAGTGTGTGAGAGAAGATCCCCGGAGTGGGATGGATGGAAGGAAGTGCTGCAGCCGACCTCAGCGACCTGGGTCCGCTGGCACCGGAGAGGGATATTGTTAGAAAGCCTGACTCTCCATAAGAAGGAAAGGATTAGTACGGAACGTGATGAGAAGAAGAGAATTAAGGATTAGGGTTAAAGGAGAACCCTTCCCAAGTTCTATGCGCAAGGCCGTGGTCCGGTCCCCGAGGTTGTATGGATACTAATGGTCCTGCAGCAGACACCGGAGGAATAGAAGTTGTGACCACTTTATTCCCACACCAGACTTGGGGGCACAACAGCATCGTGAGTGAGCCGGGACTAGGTAGCAAGGAGTCCCCAAAGCAGGCTACAGCTGTCTGCCGTACAAGTAGAGTTTATAGGAACATCTGACAGGAGGAACTCCAGTGTAACTCAGTACTGTGAGTACTTCACTAAAGGTGCAATAAGGGAGACGTTCAGAAAAGACACATGTTGGTGGAGTGTCGGAAAGGAAGACTTCATCTTGCCTGGAAGTTAACTGAGCTTCTGACCCTGAGGACACAGCACAGATGCGGGCCCTTGTACCACAACAGACTGTGAGTAAAGCTTTGGAACTACATGCCCTGGTGTCATCTGCTTATTCCTGCACCAACACACCCAGAACTGCTACATCTCTGTGCCTGACACTGCACCATCTACGTCTCTCCCCTCTCTCTTCACCTACATTGCCCTGGGACTACTGCCCTACCTGTGGAGGGCTACACCATCATTGCTGCACCACACCATCTGTCCCAGAGGATCTGTCTGCAGCGTCGGCTTAACATCTTCATTGCCGAACACCACAAGTGGCGTCACGAATCACTCATAAACTTTAATCATCACCCACAAGCTCGACACATCCCTTTTACAATGGACGCACAGGGCAATGGACCGAGTCACTGCCACTGTGATAACTCCCATTGAAACCAATGGGCCTGGCTCCGAGTACCCCACCAACCCTGGCAGAAATAGTTTCATTTTGTTTTAATGGACCATGGACAATGACACATGGACTAACTGTCATAGGACTCTTTTTGAGCTGTGGTTTTTGTATTTTTCATTTTTTTTCCTTAAATCTTGTACATTTATAATTGTTTAATTGTTTATATGTTTTACATGTTTTCTCAGTCTGGGAGTACTGAATTGCACTAGGGGGAGTGTGGCGCCCCCAGGAGTATGGTCACCACAGTGGCATTACCTTCCTCCTAGGGAGTGTGATGTCATGCCTGGAAGCAATGAAGGATCTCTCTAGCAGTTAATCAACACACATCACAGTTCCCACTCCAGGCCAGCAGAGGAAGCTCTGAACTAAAACTGGGAGAAGAGCTGCTCTCTGGGGGCCAGGAAGGGGAAAAAGTAGTTCGGTGAGGAGGGCGAAGTGTGTGGACGTAAGGAGAGGAGCGGGGAGATTGAGCAGAGAGTTGAGGCTCATTCCCAGCTAGAGCGCATGATCTGGAGCCTGGTCTCCAAGGTTGTATGGATACTGACGGTTCTGCAACAGAAACCAGAGGAATAGGAAGCTGTAAATGCTCTATTCCCATCTAAGACTCGGAGGCACCACAGCGACGTGTGAGCCAAAGGAGATAGAAGGCTACAGCTGTCTGCCATACGAGGGAGTTCTAAAGAGAATAAGCAAGTGGAACTTCAGTGTAACACCGTACTGCAAGTACCTAAAAATAAGCGCTAGAGAGGAGACCACACAACCCGTCTGACAGAGAGATTCCTAAGTTGCTTCCAGGCTAATCATCTCCTATGCCATCTGTAATCTGGAACCTGGACTGCACTTACAAAGTAAAGGTAAAGAAACTACATTCCGCTGTGTCCTTGCCTTCTTTCTGCAACTTCTCCAGTACTGCTACATCTCTGTGCCAGACACTGCACCCTCTTCCTCAACCTCTATTCTCTTCATCTACTCTGGCCTGGGACTACAGCCCTACCTGTGGAGGGCTATAACATCACTGCTGCACCCCACAATCTGTCCCAGTGCATCTGTCTGCAGCGTCGGCTTAACATCTTCCTTGCCGAACACCACAGGTGGCGTCACGAATCACTCATAAAATTTATTCCACTACCCAACCCCTTTTACATGGGTGCCCAGGGCCACGGACCGGGTCACCACTGCTGTGACATTCCCCTGTGAGAGACCGGCCCGGTACCGAGTACCCCACAGCCCTGGGAGGGCAACCCAGTAGTGCAGAAGGTACAACACTAGATTGCATCTAGCACGTGAATGGGATCCTCCACTGCGGTATGCTGCCGATCCGTAATGCTTTAGCTGTGCTGGTCCTGGCGTGGCCACAGGTCCAAGCAGTAGTATATGAACCTTCCGCTTGAAGGTTCAATCCCAGTGCGCAGTCCAATCCAGCCTCTGACTGAACAACCATGCCATTTGAAACATTTGCATTTGTGTCTGGGCATGCTATTGCAACAAAGTGTTTCCACCAGTTTGGTTGTTCGGTCGGAGGCCGGATTGGACCGCACACTGGGATTGAATCTTCAAGCGGAACAACCTAAGACTTTTAAAAGAAATGTGGAAATGTGAAGATCCCCAAAGTATGACATTACCATTTATCAAGCCAGTATGAATGCCATCCTGCCTTCTGTGCGGGTGCTTCTACACAATGCTATGGAGCCGCGGAGCTGCACATTGTGGAGTTTTTCTACGAATCACCTGTACTCGCTGTACATCCATAAAAATTACTGGTGAACCTGGTGGCCAAGATCCGCTACATAGAATAACATCCTTAGAAATCCAAAGAGATTAATTAAGTCAATCAGGTTTGTTCACAGCTATACTTATTATCAAGTTTGAATTAACTTGGTAGAAAATGTGTTTTCCGAGCCTTGTAGGTTTTCTTTGTATAAAGTGAAGAGCATTAAACTGTGATCATTTGTATTTCTATGAGAACACTCCTCGGCAATTATCTCGCTGCTTTACGAATGGGGCATAATCACAGATGACATTGTTCATTCCAAGTGTGGTTAATTGTTTAAAGGAGAGCTGCAATTATCGGAACTGAAAGCCCACTCAGCTCTACTACAAGAAGTGCAGGGTCATCTGTTCTGGCCCCATGGTACTTCGGAAATACTTATCTCTGATTTAAGATATTACAGTTAGGTCACATCCCTGGGATGCGGAGAGGGTCGGATGTGAAGTTCCGATCATGATTGCGAGAGTGGACTAGCATGAATTGGATTGCTGATGATCATTTTTCTACACATCTAATAGATGTAATGTCTCATGTGCCTGGTATTGTCGTATAATATATATCTACGGTGCTCAGCGAAAATGAGTACACCCCAACAGAGTTTTCAGACTTTTCAGAATCAATATTTTCTATGGGATGCCATAATACAAAATACTCCCACAAATGCGAGCCATTGATTACAAACAAGATTTATTATTTTGCACATTCAAAAAAATAATATTTTCCCGACAAATGCATTCAAGACCATATTGCAAAAATGAGTACACCCCAAAGAAAGTCATACGAGCAAAGCAAAAGTTTAGACTCCACAGCAAAAACCTGCTGACAAATTCATTTTAACAAAAAAACTTCCCATTTCATGCTGTCAGCAATGGCACCACATGAAAAAGAAATGTCAAAAAACCTAAGAAAGAAAATAATTTATTTACACAAGAACGGTAAAAGCTACATGATCAGCAAACTTTGTCAGTCAGAATACTGTAGTAAAAGTGATACAACCCAGAACTTAGCACGTAAACAGGGGAGTCTTCTAATGAGAAGGATGGAAGAAAATTGACTTGCAAGTTTACCCCAGATAATTAGAGAAGTAGAAAGTCAAACCGGGGTGTGTTTCCATTGACACAATACAGTTTACACTGCAAAGGAATGGCAGGAATTTGTGTTGTCCATGAAGGAAACCTCTCCTAAAGACCGTGCCCCCAAAACAAGTCCACCAACAATTGACCAGGGCTCATGCTGAAAAATATGAAGACTACTGGGGCTCTATATTCTGGAGTGATGAGACCAAGATAAATTTCTTTAGAACTGATGGCTTCAAAACTGTGATATCGCAAAGATGAGGAGTAGAGATGAATGGATCCGTTGAAATTTGAATTCGCCGACTTTGCCAAATTTTCCCCCAAAACTTGATTTGTGGAGAATAAATTAACATATTTTAATACTGGAAAACTTGTAAGATACACATTGGGAAGAGGAGAGTGAGAGAACCCTGATGACCATAAGATCTTACAATCTTCAGGAGAGCGAGCTCGTACCCAGTCACTCGGGAGATGGAAAATGACTCTGCTGTACAAACTGCTCCACTGAGAGCAGCTGATCTGTGATGGCCCCGGTACTGACCACCATTGTATAAGGCCATTATGTCATAGCTGCATGACATTATGAGGAGACCCGCAGGGCCATGCAAATCACATTAGCCTGTCTAATGCTTCAAACGGGAATTTCAGGAAATTTGACTCAAACTCAATTCTGTTTATGTATCATGAGAGCCCTAGAGACAGAAGCAGATTGTCTCGCTTGTAACAAAAGCCACAACGCGTGCAAAATGAGAGGTGTTTCCTGATTCCTTTCCTGGATCAAACATCAAGTTTTGGCATCTTGGTATAAGGTTGCCTGGACCTTACCCGGATAATCAAAAGTTGGACCTCCTACAAGCTCCCTGTTAACCCTTGCTCTAGGTAGCCCCTGCAGGACTTTCTGCGCTGAATGAGTACAAACATATTGATAAAGTGAACCAATGAAAAGCTTCATCAAAAGATTCCTTAATTTCCTAAAGTTATCACGCACTTTCGGTGCCCGTCGCGGTATAACTCGAGAATCACAATGAATCCACAATGTGATGCCGCACAGGGAACAATTAGTTCTCCTGCATCAATCAATCAGATGCTTCTCCCGGTGGCTGACTGCCGAGGGGGAACGTCCACAAAGTGAGGATGTCGTTTTATTTCAGAAGAGGATGTATATCTACAGTACAGCCTGTTATTCTTCTCAGTTCGGTTTGGTGGCAAAGAAATATGGAAATGCAAATAAGCGTCGGTAATTTTGCAATCAGCTCCGATAACATTACATGTGAAACGAATTCAGAACCCCTGTAAGAAGTGTTTAGTGAAACTGTGAATTCCCTGTAGCTATCAAATTGTATGATTCATACGATATGTAGAAAATTGTCAATTCGGGCATTGTTAGAAGAGATTTATATTTATTCATCATGGCAAAAATCTGAGAAATCACGACAATTTACTTTGTACTGTAACAACATTGGTCTCCACACAGTACAACCATATAAAAGAAAAGTGATAAAGGGATACACTATGTAACAATATAAAAATGGATCAATTTCTCTTTGTTTGGAAAAGTTAAAACAGGGTTACAGGGGGGTGAATGGAATACTTGCAGGACGACGGCCATTTCTCACCTCCTTCAACCGGTCCTAGTTCTCAACGTAGGATTCCGTCTACAGTACCTAGCGGTGAGCACAGGGTAGAGTCAGCGTTGTGGACTGGCATTGATAATATATAAGTGTGGCTGAAGTGTCCGTGTGGAGCTGCTGATTGAGTTCATAGCTGTTAATCGAGATATGACAATCGCCGGCTCTTCACCACAACACTGCTGTTGCCCTCGCCTTGAGTCATTACCGGCTCACAATGAAGGCTCCTGTCTGCGGCTGCCGCTCGCAACTGTGCTGCAGACAGGAGCCAGTGATGAGTGCCAGCAATGACTCTGTGAGTTCGGCTGCAGTGTCACTGCACAGCCGCTGTTTGAGTTAATGCTGTGCTGATTTGATCTTTGTCAATGAGGATGCGACAGTGCTCATGCAAATTGAGGGGGCATGATGTCCACCAAGTACTTGACCATGCTAGGGGTGCTCCAAGCCCCCTCATGTGCATACAAAATAAATATTTTTAATAACAAATAAATCACTAAAGACAATAATACAGGTATGACATTTCTAGGGACTGAGTCCCATGCCATATAAGTGGGTTAGCTGGGGGTGCCACACTTACTTTAAGTGTTGATAATAGTAGCCTGATTGCATAATACTAAAGTGTTTAGTTGTAGCTATAATGATTGATTTTTTTTCCTTCACTTGGAGAAAAATTTCACTTTGGTGCACCACGTTAAACTTGCAATTGCAAAAGGAGCTGCCAGCAGCGGATTTTCAGGATTTGGCCAAGTGCACTCACTGCAGCAGGACATTCCTCAGGCAGCCTTTAAAAACCTCACTGATAGTAGGCAAGGCAAGCAAGTGCATATATTTCTGTGTCTGGCATTCATTCTTAATACTGGGTAAATCGAGATGTTTTTTAAATATTTTTCCATCTTTTTTACCATTTGCATATCCTTACCATGTCCAGCCATACTGTGATTTCCATAATTCCACGAGTTTTCCTTCTTAGAGCTGAATCTTTTTTTTAGCAATCCTGTTATAATTATTTTTTCACATGTTAAGCCTAGTTTACTATGTAATGTGACAAGGGACAGCTTTGAAACTGTTATTTAATTGTCTACTATATTGTCTACTCTTTTACCAAATTGTGAGTCACCTACAGAGGACCTGTCAGCAGGATATTCAATAGGCTATACTAAAGGTATAAGTGTAAAGTCCCTTTAATTCTTATTACATTCATTCATATACATTCATAGAATTTTGTTGGGGCACATGCCGACGCCATATAAACAAACAGTGGGAGCTCTACTAGAAGGTCAGTACTGGATCTTCGGGGTTAATTATAGGTAAAAGAAGTTTTACTGTCTAAAAAAGAAAGTACAAGTTGGATAACACCTATAAAAGGAATCTGTCAGCAATATTTCACTCCTCAAACTATGTGCATGTACAGTTGTGATACCCTTGCAATTCTGTCAGATAATACTCAGTTTCTTCCTGATAATGATTGCAAACACAAATTCTTTGGTATTATTATCTTCATTTAATTTGTCTTAATTGAAAAAACACAAAATGAATTGTCCTAAAGCCAAATTGGATATAATTCCACACCAAACATAAAAAAGAGGGTGGACAAAAGTATTGGCACTGTTCGAAAAATCATGTGATGCTTCTCTAATTTGTGTAATTAACAGCACCTGTAATGTACCTGTGGCACCTAACAGGTGTTGGCAATAACTAAATCACACTTGCAGCCAGTTGACATGGATTAAAGTTGACTCAACCTCTGTCCTGTGTCCTTGTGTGTACCACATTGAGCATGGAGAAAAGAAAGAAGACCAAAGAACTGTCTGAGGACTTGAGAAACCAAATTGTGAGGAAGCATGAGCAATCTCAAGGCTACAAGTCCATCTCCAAAGACCTGAATGTTCCTGTGTCTACCGTGCGCAGTGTCATCAAGAAGTTTAAAGCCCATGGCACTGTGGCTAACCTCCCTAGATGTGGATGGAAAAGAAAAATTGACAAGAGATTTCAACGCAAGATTGTGCGGATGTTGGATAAAGAACCTCGACTAACATCCAAACAAGTTCAAGCTGCCCTGCAGTCCGAGGGTACAACAGTGTCAACCCGTACTATCCGTCGGCGTCTGAATGAAAAGAGACTGTATGGTAGGAGACCCAGGAAGACCCCACTTCTTACCCCGAGACATAAAAAAGCCAGGCTGGAGTTTGCCAAAACTTACCTGAAAAAGCCTAAAACGTTTTGGAAGAATGTTCTCTGGTCAGATGAGACAAAAGTAGAGCTTTTAGGGCAAAGGCATCAACATAGAGATTACAGGAGAAAAAAAGAGGTATTCAAAGAAAAAAACACGGTCCCTACAGTCAAACATGGCGGAGGTTCCCTGATGTTTTGGGGTTGCTTTGCTGCCTCTGACACTGGATTGTTTGACTGTGTGCATGGCATTATGAAGTCTGAAGACTACCAACAAATTTTGCAGCATAATGTAGGGCCCAGTGTGAGAAAGCTGGGTCTCCCTCAGAGGTCATGGGTCTTCCAGCAGAAAAATGACCCAAAACACACTTCAAAAAGCACTAGAAAATGGTTTGAGAGAAAGCACTGGAGACTTCTCAGGTGGCCAGCAATGAGTCCAGACCTGAATCCCATAGAACACCTGTGGAGAGATCTAAAAATGGCAGTTTGGAGAAGGCACCCTTCTAATATCAGGGACCTGGAGCAGTTTGAAGAATGTCTAACATTCCAGCAGAGCATTGTAAGAAACTCATTGATGGTTACCGGAAGCGGTTGGTCTCAGTTATTTTGGCTAAAGGTTGTGCAACCAAGTATTAGGCTGAGGGTGCCAATACTTTTGTCTGGACCATTTTTGGAGTTTTGTGTGAAATGATCAATGTTTTGCTTTTTGCTTCATTCTCTTTTGTGTTTTTTTCATTTAAGACAAATTAAATGAAGCTAATAATACCAAAGAATTTGTGTTTGCAATCATTTTCAGGAAGAAACTGAGTATTATCTGACAAAATTGCAGGGGTGTCAATACTTTTGGCCACAACTGTAGCTCTGTCAAAGACAAGTCCAACAATACGATTACACGGCCAGTTTATTCCTTCATTACTGAAAAATCAGTGTTTGAATCGATAGGCAAATGAGGCTGAAGAGCTATTGTAGATCTGAAGCCTCTTTCACTCATTCAGCTCTAATCCCTGTTGAGTGCTGCCTCCTCTTTCAGTCCAGTGGGTGGTCCTACCAGTGACTGACAGCTTTCTTTGTATTAGTGTGCATTCAGAGGCACCTGTCAGTCACTGATAGGATCGGCTGCCCACTGGACCAGAAATCCCAGAAAGAGCAGAGGTCTAAATGATTAAAACTGGTGTACTGAATCTCTTCTCACTATACTATATAATATACATCATTCTGCTCAGCTCCCCCTGCTCTATAATATGATACCTGTAGACTGGACTGAATTTTCATGAAGACAGCTTCTCATTATCACCCTGGCTATTATGCACTTTGTACATGTAACGCTCCTGTCTCAGATCTGTGCCTTGCTTAACTCTCCACGGACCATTGGACTCTGTTGTGCTCCATGTCAGCCTTTCAGATGGCCCAGCGAGATCTCATTTCATCTTCTGCCCAGGCCTATATAATGCTCACCAAGACACACACCTTAGTCTTGGTATTAGGACTTCAGTTTTCCTTAGACTTTGATTTTTCCTATTCACCTTGGCTTGTTCCACTGTTGTCTCCTGGATGTTTCCTACCTGCTTGCGGTTTCCAGCATCCCAGCTGCCTCTCTGTGGTCTCGCTGACATCTCCTGGCTACCTGCAGTTTCTTGTATCCTAGCTACCCGTGTCCTGCTTTCCTCATTCCTTTGCTGTTTCCCATGTCCTGTGTGCCCACCTGAACCTTGGGCTTGGAGGATTGACCTTACCAGATGAGCCTAACAGAAAAGTATACGTTGCAGTGTATGGCAAAGATGAATAGTAAGAATCCGTTTCCTATATGCTAATTAGTTTCAAACTAGTCGAGGGGACGCTAGTTTCCCCAGACTTATCGTCTCAGTAATCATGAGCGTGATAACATGATTTACAAGAGACAGTTCTCTGCAAGTCTTCCACATGCATGCAACTTTTATAATTACATGTCAGTGCACAGTGAAGTAGTGAATCCGGGTGTATGTACCCCAACATCAATGCACACTGACATAGAATAATGATGAAAGTCGCTACACTTACAGACAGCGAGTGATGCCCACAAGGGTGCGGTAACATGATTAGTAAGATGATTCGTTCTTTTTTATCATGCATTGCGTTCACTCTTACTGTGTAAGGGGCTTGGTCGGAAGGGTGTCAGCATAAGGCCGCTACACTTTTTGGCAGTGTAGTGGCCATGGGGGACTTGTCAGGTTCCCTTTAATGAACTTTTTTCCCACCTAAAAAATCCAGGATCAACGATGAGTGAAATTATTGAAAAGTAGAAAGGTTTAGCAACAACATAATGATAGGTCACATAAATTTACTGAACGGAGTTGCAATGTGAAGGGATTGGTCTTGACCCTTTGGTTTCATTGGAGTGGAATGTTAATGCTTTAGCATTCCGAGACATTTTAGACAATTGTAGCTTCTAACTTTCTTTGAGGGAGCGGTTTTGTGAAGACTCTTTTCTGTTCCTCATGTTTTTGCTTCAGTGCACAAAGCGCGGCCCATGAAGGCATGGTTGTAGTAGTTTGGTCGTACAGAGGTCTGACGTCAACCCTACTTCAACACCTCTTAAATGCCCTAGATCGGACATTGCATACCAGACCCTCCCATCCAACATCAGTGTCTGACCACCAAATGCTCTTCTGGAAGGATACACCAAAGTTGCATCAAAATTTTGTAGAAATCCTTCCCAGAAAAGTGAAGGCTGTTAAAGCCGCAAAGGAACCAGCTCCATATTAATGCCTATGGATTTAGAATGGAAGGTCATGAATGCTCCTGTAGGTGGTATGTGGTGGAATCCCAATACTTTTGACCATATAGTGCACATTGTTTTGGTTTTTGCTGTATTATTCCATTTCCTTTATAGTTTTGGCATGAACAGAAGATCAATGAATATTATACAAGAAGAGAATTATTACCATCTATACTGAAGATATTGAATTGAGATAATTTGGAATTCATCCAGTTGTATCCTGTAGTTTTCTGATCCGCTAGGCTGCATATTATATTCCTACAGACAAAGGCTTACTATTATGTAATAATGAATTCATGGTTTTGAGTGATAAAACCTGTAGGCAGGCTTTGTTTAATCCCAGTCACGGAACGCTGCGGTGTATTACGTTACGAGTCTCATTGGTGGGTTGCATTACGAAAACCTTCTTTTACAAAACTTTGCATAGTGGTGAACATAAAATAATAGGATGCAACTTTTCGAAGAGCTGAATACATTAAAGAAAGATGTATCACTCTCAGACAAACTGCTTGAATTCTTTCATCCCAGTCAGTGGCGGTATATCAAGATTAATTCCTCCGTTCCTATGTAACAGCTTGTGTTTATGGAAGCCGTTGTTAAAACATATTGTTTATCGCGAAAACAAGAGATGTCCATTAAGAGAAATGCAAATGAAATATTAATGAGAGCGTCTCGAATGTGCAGCATCAATGACTTCTCGGTATTCTATGTGGACTACCTGTATTTAGGAGAAATCTACTTTCTGGAAAGGTTAGACGAGTCCACGCATTTCCTACTTAGGGATAAATATGAAAGGAGCAAATTGACCTATGAATATTTATCGAGTCGCTAGAATCTCTTAATTAAAGGCCACGTTTGTTTTTATACATTGCTCTAAGCTAAGTATGGTTTCATTTATTAAAGGTTTTTAGGTTGTCAAAAAGGAAAACCACAAAAAAGGGAAACTTTGTACTTGCTGCCGTCTTTGCTTGCAGAATATGAATCACTTTTATAATAACTAAGTATTAGATTTGGTGACGCTATGCCAGAATTTTCCTTCGAGGGCTCGGGTGTTCAGGACATCTATTTGTTCTTAAGTCCAGCTAGTAATTTATTATCATATGACAATTTTTCTATTACTTTACCTGTGCTCAAAATATATTCTGTATTTCCAAGCCGTTTTAAAATTTAGAATCACATTTGCTGAACCTGCAAAAATATAATATGGAATTACATATATAACGATTGCCATCAAAATAATGAGCATTAATGTTGGAGCATCTTCCTATTGAACCCCGTCACAACATAAGACTTATATATAGAGCACGTCATATGTCGTGTCTCCTCCTTTGATGCAGGCTCCGGGCCTGAGCCCGCATCTTTTTGGGCTCATGACAGCTCAATCTCTAACAGCGGCATTTAACATGATCGTGCTGGAAGTGCGTCACAATCCTCACCCATCGGCGCCCCCATCACATGATCACAGGGTGCCAATGGGTTGGCATGACAGCCAGGGGTCTATAGGAGACCCCCCGTGGTTGTCATTGCCGATCTGCTATGAGTGCCACCCCGTGGCCGGTGTTCATAGCAAATGAGCATTTCTGCTACACATAGCGGGACTGAAGAGCTCTGCTCTGTGTAGCACAAACGATCAGAAGATCACAGCTTCAAGTATCCTATGCTTATTATTGAAGCAGGGAAAAAGTATAAAAAAAATGTTTTTAAAAATATAAAAAAACAAAAAAAATATAAAAGTTCAAATCACCCCTCATTTTCCCCATTCAAAATAAAACAATAAAAAAATCAAGAATACACATATTTGGTATTGCCACATTCAGAAATGCCCAATCTATCAAAATATAAAAAGATTTAATTCAATCGGTAAACGGCGTAATGAGAAAAAAAATCAAAACATCAGAATAACGTTTTTTCGGTTGCTTCAACATTGCAATAAAATGCAATAACGGGGATCAAAATATCGTATCTGCACCAAAATAGTATTAATAAAAATATCAGCTCAGCGCGCAAATAATAATACAACATGCATCGAGGTTCTCGGGGATCTTTTTTTAAAGTGGCCAAAACACAATCTGATACTTAAGGAAACTCATTGGTCTTGATTCGTTAAAGCTTTTACCCAGAACTCTGCCATTAAAAGCTTTGAAACGCTGCACAATTTTTGTGAGGGTGCTCAAAAAAGTTGCGGCTTTTGGAGTTGTTATGCCATTTTTGACAAAGTGCTGATTTTAATGACTCTGGGCCATTCTATTTTTTAGTCTAGTAAAGTGCAAGCTTTTTTTTAAAACTAAAGGGATCTGCGATTATACTGTTTGATGGACTGTGTGGAGTCCTTTATATTGTGTGCAGGGTTCTGTGGGGGTCATTATACTGTGTTGAGGGTTGTGTTTTGAGGGTTATGTAGGTGGTAATTATACAGTTTTGAGAGCTATGTGGGGGGCTGTTATACAGATTGAATGGCTATGTGGGGGTCATTACACTGTTTGCAGACCATTATACAATGTGAAGAATTGTGTTGGTCCCATCATATTGTGTGTAAGGTTGTGTGGGGGCCATCATACTGTGTGGAGGGTTGTGGGGGGCTATTATACAGTATGTGAGCCATTATACAGTGTGGTGGGCTATGTGGAGTCCTTTATATTGTGTGCAGGGTTCTGTGGGGGTCATTATACTGTGTTGAGGGTTATGTTTTAAAGGTTATGTAGGGGGCAATTATACAGTTTTGAAGGCTTAGTTGAGGGGCTAATATACTGTTTGAAGGGTTATATGGGGGATCACTATACTGATTGGAGGGCAAATGAGGGCCATTATACTGTTTGCAGACAATAATACAGTGTGAAGAATTGTGTGCGGCTCATCATACTGTGCATAGGGTTGTGTGGAGACCATCATATTATATTGAGGATTGTGTGGGGGCCATCATACTATATGGACGTTATGGAAGGCCAGTATGCTGTACAGAGGGCCATCATACAGTGTGCAGGGCGGTGTCAGGTCACCATGCTGTGTTGGGGTCATAGTGGGAGGTATCTTATTGGGGTTGGGGGGGCACTTTTGTTGGCATCATATTTTATTGGGGAAGTATCTTAACGTGTGGGAACACTAAGGGCCTTCAATAGACGCAAAACCGCTTTCCAAGGACTACAAAGTTATGAGTTCGGCTCTTCTGTGACCCCGCTGAATATTATTATTTTTCTTAGGGTGAAGGGAGCAATTAGGACTTCTACTATTGGGCCACATGATTTCTATGTACACTCCTGCATCGGAGGATGCTATTCCATATAAAAAACAAAACAAAAGTATAGCTGTTCACTAAGAGGTTAATTTGTTTCCTATAGAGGTTGGTATGCTGATTCTTAAGCTATACTCTACGGGAACTGGGAAAATCTCTGTGCCAATAATACAATCCTACTGGAGTATATTCATAGTTCAGCCAGCAGCCATATACTCATACAAGAACTGGAAATATTGCTTATCGGAGCCCAGAGGACTAAAATAATGAAACAGTGAATGAGTTGTCATGTTGGCAAATATGTGTTATTTCTTGTTGAATGTTCAGGAGTTATTTTAGTTTCAACTTTTGAATAGGTGCATTATAGCATATATATATCACAGTATATATATATATACACTCACTGGCCACTTTATTAGGTACACCATGCTAGTAACGGGTTGGACCCCCTTTTGCCTTCAGAACTGCCTCAATTCTTCGTGGCAGAGATTCAACAAGGTGCTGGAAGCATTCCTCAGAGATTTTGGACCATATTGACATGATGGCATCACACAGTTGGCGCAGATTTGTCGGCTGCACATCCCTGATGCGAATCTCCCGTTCCACCACATCCCAAAGATGCTCTATTGGATTGAGATCTGGTGACTGAGGAGGCCATTTGAGTACAGTGAACTCATTGTCATGTTCAAGAAACCAATCTGAGATGATTCGAGCTTTATGACATGGCGCATTATCCTGCTGAAAGTAGCCATCAGATGCCTGTTCTTAGCTGAGAGGAGTGGTACCCAGTGTGGTCTTCTGCTGCTGTAGCCCATCTGCCTCAAAGTTCGACGCACTGT
The DNA here is from genome assembly GCF_039654945.1 of Dendrobates tinctorius. Lineage (NCBI taxonomy): Eukaryota > Metazoa > Chordata > Amphibia > Anura > Dendrobatidae > Dendrobates > Dendrobates tinctorius. Next base: position 4,515,528 of record NW_027361752.1, on the reverse strand, counting down.
GCGTTCAGAGATGCTCTTCTGCCTACCTTGGTTGTAACGGGTGGCAATTTGAGTCACTGTTGCCTTTCTATCAGCTCGAACCAGTCTGCCCATTCTCCTCTGACCTCTGGCATCAACAAGGCATTTCCGGCCACAGAACTGCCGCTCACTGGATTTTTTTTCTTTTTCGGACCATTCTCTGTAAACCCTAGAGATGGTTGTGCGTGAAAATCCCAGTAGATCAGCAGTTTCTGAAATACTCAGACCAGCCCTTCTGGCACCAACAATCATGCCACGTTCAAAGGCACTCAAATCACCTTTCTTCCCCATACTGATGCTCGGTTTGAACTGCAGGAGATTGTCTTGACCATGTCTACATGCCTAAATGCACTGAGTTGCCGCCATGTGATTGGCTGATTAGAAATTAAGTCTTAACACACAGTTGGACAGGTGTACCTAATAAAGTGGCCAGTGAGTGTATACACACTATATACGTATAAGAGAAATGTCATTATTTGTTTTTAAATCATGGACAATTACTGGTAGAATATTATCCCGCACTCTATATTGAATTTGTCTCCGTGAATGGGAGTGATCTATCAATTGTGATAAAACATGAGTCCATACCGCATGCGTATGACATAATGACTGATATTAGATTTATTGAATGCATTAAAAAGTCTGTGCTAGAATAAAATAAACTGCAAAGCAAAACAATAAAGCAGATTTTATGATGCAGATATGTTTTTCTAGTGAATGTTTTTAATTAAATATGATCAATGAAGTAAACAGCTTTGGTTTTAGAATGTGCTTGAAAATACTATTATTAAGTACTATATGAATCAGATAATATTGCTGAATGTAATGACAATTAACATAACCCGATCTTCTGGCTTTTTTCATCTATAGTTCAACCTGGTCCAAAACTGGATGTAATTTATTAACATTTCTTTCATTTTGACATTGCATTCTTATTTATACTTAAATAATAAATACTCTGCCGTGCGCGTCTAAGGAGATTAGCTACTGTGCCACAGGTTGTAAATTTCTTGATTATGTTGCACACCACGGACAAAGGAACATCAAGATCTCTGGAGATGGACTTGTAACCTTGAGATTGTTGATATTTTTCTATAATTCTGGTTATCAAGTCCTCAGACAGTTCTCTACTCTTTCTGCTCTCCATGTTTAGTGTGGCACAACACTTACACACAATGCAAAGATTGAGTCAAGTTCTACTTGTGAGTTTGAACGAGCATCGCGTGCGTTAAACAAAGTTGTTTATCCACAATTTTGGAAAGGTGCCAACAATTTTGGAGGTTTCGTGTGAAATTATGCCCAATTTGCCTTTTTTATCATTTGTTTTGGGTTGTCTGGCCAAAAAAATGATAAAAAAGGCAAATTGGGCATAATTTCACACGAAACCTCCAAAATTGTTGGCATCTTTCCAAACCCCATTGAAAACCTCTGGTATGTAATCAAGAGGATGATGGATAGTCACAAGCCATCAAACAAAGAAGAACTGCTTAAATTTTATCACCAGAAGCAGTGAGAAAGTCTGGTGGCAAGCATGCCAAGACGCATGAAAGCTGTGACTAAAAATCATGGTTATTCCACAAAATATTGATTTCTGAACTCTTCCTTAGTTAAAACATTAGTATTGTTGTTTCTAAATGATTATGAACTTGTTTTCTTTGTATTATTTGAGGTCTGAAAGCACTGTTTCTTTTTTTTAATTGTGATCATTTCTCCTTTTTAGAAAAAACAAAAACAAAATGTAGTGCTTGGAAATTCGGAGACATGTTGTCGGAAGTTTGTAGACTAAAAGAACAATTTAGATTTTACTCAAAAATTTACCTATAAAGAGAAAAATCAGACAAACTGAACATTTGGAAGTGGTCTCTTAATTTTTACCTGAGTAAGATTTCTGGTAATTAAATGAGGAGTATTTGACTGCAACACGCCCTGTCCTTAACATTACCTTTCTTGATTAATCAGGCCCTTAGTCCACAATATAACAACGTCATTATTTACTCTAAAATTCCCAGCTATTTTCCAATAAGATTGCTTTATGGTAGGAGTAGAAATCCAAGGGTACAACTACTACAACTAGTATTACAAAGCACCATTAAGATGCAAAACATCACTGGCAAGTGCTACGTCAAACATTTGACTGTGGCATGATATTAATCTGGGGTTAGTTTCATGCTAGTATAGACTGCAGCAAGGATTTTGTATAGCTACTGCAAGGAGCAATGTCCTTGTGGTGGTGTCCAACAGATGCAATAAGCAGAGATGTTCTGGAATACAGAAAGAAAACTGTAAGTAAATTTTTGGCAGAAGAGCAGAAAAGATGCATTAATGTCATGGTATGTTTTGAGTTTTGGGTAGGTGGTGTAGGAGTTAACTCTGAGAGCCTCTCTGTGGATCTGGGGACGGTTTTTATAGCTTCAGGCGAGAGCCGTCCCCTGTCGCTTATACTCCTATCTGAGTGTGCCCGACCCTGCTCTGTCCGTGCGTCACGCCAATCATTGTCCGTCTGCCTGGTATTCTGACCCTGCTCTGTTACGGTTTACGTCTCTGGTTTGCTGACTCTGTACCTGCTTTGCCTGTGCTGTGTATGACCCTTGGCTTTGTCTGACCTCCCTCCTGAATATCCCTCCTGTACCGCGCTTGCCCGTACTGTGTATGACCCTTGGCTTTGTCTGACTTCCCATCTGTATATCCCTCCTGTACCTCGCTTGCCCGTACTGTGTATGACCTCTGTTTTGCCTGACTCTGAGTTTTCTGTATAGTGTCCTGCCATCTCTGAAAGCAGGACGCTAAGCCTCGCCCCCTTGCAGTCACATGACCGTAGGTCCTGTTACTGCTTGCTAAACTTCAGCATCCACAGGTCCTGTGCATCTGTACTTTCCGGCTGTACCTGTCCCCGGGCCCCCTACAGAGTGGGTGAGTCCCTGCTCAACGGAGGCTGTACGCCAGTGCTGTTAGGATCCTGACATTATAAGCGACCTATAACAGTTCATTCCCCCTGCCCCTGAGAGTAAGGTGTGTGAGTGTGGGAATTACAGCTTGCATCATGGACCCCATGCAAACATTATCTGACCAGGTTAAACAACTATCACAGATGTTTCAGAAACTTAATGTGGAGCAGCGCTCTATGGCCCAAACCCAGCAGCAGCTGATTAATACTGTACAGGGAGCTCTCGGTCCTGAGATCAGGGACGTGTCACTTACTTCCCCAGAATCTCCGGTTAAACTGCCGGACTCTTTTTCTGGGGACAAAAGGGAGTACAGGGCTTTTAGAGAGGGATGCAAATTGTTCTTTTCCCTGAGACCCCGTTTGTCTGGGGGAGAATTTCAGAGGGTGGGGGTGATTATTTCCCTACTTCGGGGTGCCCCCCAAGCCTGGGCGTTCTCTCTAGCCCCCACAGCCCCAGAACGTATGACTGTGGATGCATTTTTTGAGGCCTTGGGCCGCATTTATGATGAACCAGACAGGGCTCGCTTGGCAGAGGACATGGTGATGAGCACACGTCAGGGTCGGCACTCAACAGAGTGGTTCTGCTCTGAGTTCTGACGGTGGTCAGCGGAAGTCTCCTGGGATGATGCTGCTCTCTGTGGACTATTCCGTGGGGGCCTGTCAGAATGCCTTCAGGACGCCCTGGCTCTGCATCCACCTCCTGACAGTCTGGAGGGTGCCATGACCCAAGCCGTGCGGATGGATCGCTGGCTCAGAGCCAGAGGGGTTATGCACTCCGAGTTGTCCTTGTTTTCCAGTAGTAAAGAGGTGAAGGCCAGTCCTGTGCCTATGGAAATTGGTGCCACCTTGGTCAGAGAGAAAGAGAGGAAGCGCCGCCGTGAGAAACAACTTTGCTTCTACTGTAGGGAACCAGGACATTGGAGGAGAGATTGTCCAGTATGTCAATGTCCTCCAAGCCGACAGGAAACTACTAGGTCTGGGTAGTGATCGAGGAGGCTGCCCAGACCCCCAGGTACCTTTTTCCTCATGCCCTAAATTTCTACTTAATGTTGAACTGGTAATAGACAACTGTCATTTTATTTCTGCAGCCTTGGTGGACTGCTGTTCATCACTTAACCTGGTCAGTTCCAGTACAGTCTCCAGGGTCAAGATAGGGCAGTCAGGTTGGAGACCCCTCTGAAAATCGTGGCCATTGACTCATTATGTTGCTAACAGTTTTGTTTTGCATATTGGTTCCTCCCATGTTGAGGAGATGAAATGTTTTGTCATGGACAACCGGCCCGAAGGGCTGGTATTAGGCATGCCATGGCTTCAATGGCACAACCCAGTTATTGATTGGGAGATAAAAGAAATTGTTAAGTGGGGTCCTAAATGTATTGACTGTGCCTATAAACCTGTGTTCTGTGTTACACCTGCAAAACCTGCCTGTGAGTCTTCTGTTTGTCTGGAGGGTATTCCGGAGTACCTCAAGGACTTCGAGGATGTGTTCTCCGAAAGCGAGGCCGAGGCATTACCCCCATATAGGTCATTTGACTGCACTATAGACCTAATCCCTGGGGCCAAATTGCCCAAAGCCCATTTATTTAATTTATCAGGACCTGAGCGTCTGGCAATGAAGGAATACATAACGGAAAGTCTCCGAAAAGGGCATATAAGACCCTCAGTTTCTACGGTAGCAGCAGGGTTTTTCTTTGTTAAAAAGAAAGATGGTGGCCTGCACCCCTGCCTGGACTTCAGAGAACTCAACAAAATTACTGTCAGGAATACGTACCCCTTATCCCTGATTCCAGATTTGTGTAACCAACTTTCAGGGGCAAAATGGTTTTCCAAATTAGATCTTAGAGGGGCTTATAATTTGATAAGAATTAAAGAAGGGGACGAATGGAAAACTGCCTTTCTCACGTCAAAGGGATTGTTTTAAAATTTGGTGATGCCATTTGGCCTCACTAATGCTCCAGCGATCTTTCAAAATTTCATTAATGTGGTGTTTGCGGACCTCATTGGCCGCTTCATTGTCATTTACTTGGATGATATTCTGATTAACTCGACTGACAAAGAGTCTCATTTGTTCCATGTGAAAACGGTACTTCAAAGACTCAGGGAAAACCAGTTATTTGTTGAACCTGAAAAATGTACTTTTTCGTCCAGGAGCTAACGTTCTTGGGACTCATAATCTCGCCACAGGGGTTTCGGATGGATCCCAAGAAAGTGCAAGCCATTGTGGAGTGGGTCCAACCTCAGGACCTGAACGGACTCCAGCACTTCTTTCGATTCGCAAACTATTACCGTAGATTTATCAAGGGCTTCTCACAGATTGTGAAACCTCTCACCGATCTCACATGCAAAGGGGCTGATATCAAAATTGGTCCCCCTCGGCGAAACAGTCCTTTCTGGTTTTAAAAAATTGTTTTATATCTGCTCCAATACTTGTGCAACCAGATCCGTCCTTGCCATTTGTGGTGGAGGTTGACGCCTCTGAGGTAGGGGTAGGGGCTGTGTTGTCTCAAGGGCCAGCTACCCTGACTGACCTTAGGCCTTGTGCTTATTTTTCCAAAAAGTTTTCTCCGGCAGAGAGAAACTACGATGTTGGGAATAGAGAACTTCTGGCAATTAAGCTGGCATTTGAAGAATGGAGACATTTTTTGGAAGGGGCAGAACATCCGATTACGGTCATCACTGATCACAAAAATCTGGAATATATCAAAACTGCTAAGAGATTGACCCCCAGACAGGCCCGTTGGTCACTTTTTTTTTCCCGATTTCAATTCTCGATTACGTTCCGTCCAGGATCTAAAAATGTGAAAGCAGATGCATTATCACGCAGTTTTGAACCATTGTCTGCCCCTGATCCTCCGTCATCCATTCTTCAACCTGGGGTAGTTTTAGCAGCACTGTCATCGGAACTGGAGCGGGAGATTATGGAGGCTCAATCTTTAGCTCCAAGGTCCAAACCCACTAAAAAATTGTTTGTCCCGCAACACTTGCGCTCTGATCTCCTGTGAGACTTTCATGACTCTAACCTGGGCGCTCATCCAGGTATTGCTGCCACAGGTGAGGTGATAAAAAGAGTCTTCTGGTGGCCATGTATGTCGGGGGAGATTAAGAAACATGTCACTGCATGCGGGGTTTGCACACGTTCAAAGAGCTCTCATTGCCGGCCGGCCGGGGAATTGGTGCCTTTACTAATTCCAAGAAGGCCTTGGACTCATTTGTCCATGGACTTCATCGCTAACCACCCTCCTTCTCGGGGTAGTATGGTAATTTGGGTAATTGTGGATAGATTCTTTAAGATGGCACATTTTGTACCCATGACTAAATTACCATCTGCACAAGTTCTATCTCGACACTTCCTTTCTCAAATTGTTCGCCTCCATGGGGTACCTACTAACATTCTCTCGGACAGGGGGAGACACAATTTGTGGCTAAATTTTGGCAGGCTATCTGTAGGAAGTTGGGGATATCTCTGTCTTTATCCTCAGCTTACCACCCAGAGAGCAATGGACAGACAGAACGCACCAATCAGTCATTGGAACAGATCCTCCGGTGTTTAACTTCCACGTTACAGGACGACTGGTGCGAGGCCTTACCATTGGCGGAGTTCGCCTTTAGCAGTCAAATAAACCAATCCACGGGTAGGTCACCATTTTTTATTAATTATGGATTGAACCCTCACTTTGGTGAGTTCTCACGGCTGGATTCAAGCTGTCCAGAGGCGGAAGACTCCGTCAGCAGAATAAGTGATTTATGGGCTAAGGTTCGGACGAACATTTCCAGAGCACAAGAGAAATATAAACGTTTTGGTGACAATAAGAGGGATCTGGGTCTGACACTATAGTGTGGGGATAAGGTATGGCTTTCTACGTGAAACATAACCTTAAAATTACCTTCCGCCAAGCAGGGACCTAAATTCATTGGCCCTTATGTAATAACCGAGGTAATCAACCCAGTGGCATACGGTTTACTTCTCCCTGCATCCTTGACACTTCATAATGTGTTCCATAGGTCTCTACTCAAACCAGTAGGCTTGGTGGTAGAGGAACCTGGTTCCATACCAACTCCAGTGTTGGTAATCGGTCATATGGAGTTCGAAGTGCAAAACATTGTACAGTCTCGGTGGGTACGCGGTTCCTTGCAATATCTTGTACATTGGAAGGGGTACGGTCCGGAGGACCGATCATGGGTACCAGCCAGGTTAGTGCACGCTGATCGTCTGGTTAGAGCTTACCATGCTCGGTATCCTGAGAGACCTGGGGGTCCAGAGGCCCCCCATTGAAGGAGGGGTACTGTCATAGTGTGTTTTGAGTTTTGGGTAGGTGGTGTAGGAGTTAACTCTGAGAGCCTCTCTGTGGATCTGGGGGGTTTTTACAGCTTCAGGGGAGAGCCGTCCCCTGTCGCTTATACTCCTATCTGAGTGTGCCTGACCCTGCTCTGTCCGTTCGTCACGCCAATCATTGTCCGTCTGCCTGGTATTCTGACCCTGCTCTGTTACGGTTTACGTCTCTGGTTTGCTGACTCTGTACCTGCTTTGCCTGTGCTGTGTATGACCCTTGGCTTTGTCTGACCTCCCTCCTGAATATCCCTCCTGTACCGCGCTTGCCCATACTGTGTATGACCCTTGGCTTTGTCTGACCTCCCATCTGTATATCCCTCATGTACCTCGCTTGCCCGTACTGTGTATGACCTCTGTTTTGCCTGACTCTGAGTTTTCTGTATAGTGTCCTGCCATCTCTGAAAGCAGGACGCTAAGCCCCACCCCCTTGCAGTCACAGGACCTATGGTCCTGTGACTGCTTACTAAACTTCAGCGTCCACAGGTCCTGTGCATCTGTACTTTCCGGCTGTACCTGTCCCCGGGCCCAATACAGTGCGGGTGAGTCCCTGCTCAGCGGAGGCTGTACGCCGGCGCTGTCAGGATCCTGACAATTAACAGATGTGTGAGCACTACAATAGTTACAAAGGTTACAGTGAGCAGATACAGAGCTTCAAATACATGTAAACCAAAAAGCGAGAACAGCTTGTAGACAGCTATACTCGATCCTCCAATCGATTAGTTACATTTATGTTTAAAAAGTTCTGCATTCCGTTCTTTTCCTGCAGCTTTTACTCTTTGAGGTTTTTGTATGTATATAAAGGGAACTTGCTAGCTAATAAATTCCTGGGATTATTGCAGGTTTAGCAGTGTGTTGTGTGCGCTACTCTCTCTCTTCCTCTTTTTTTTTGTTTTCATTTTTCCTCTTTTTCCCTCTCTTTCCTCCTTCCCTCTCTTTCTTCTTTCCCTCTTTTTTCTCCTTCATTCTCTTACTCTTTCCTCTTTACAACTCTCTCTTTCCTCTTTCCTTCTTCCAGTGGTGTAACTACAAAGTTATGGGCCCCGGTGCGAACTTTCAAATGGGGGCCCCCCATGCCAAAATACACGCACATCTCCGCTTCGTACACCTCGTACACACGCGGCTCCGCTCCGTACACCTCATACACACATGGCTCCTCTCCGTACACCTCGTACACACGCGGCTCCGCTCCGTACACCTCGTACAGATGCGACTCTGCTACATCCACACTGTAAACCCGTCCTGACCCCACACATAAACTTTACTTCATCCAGCACAATGACAACCAGCACAGCAGAGTCCTGCAGACACACAGGCCCCAGATCATGTGATCCCTGACTCCTCCCCTCCTGTGACCTCACCACAGGTCCTGTGCGCACATTAGAGAAAACAGTCTAGCGACGTCATTGCAGGTTGTGAGGGGCTGCTGTCAGTGTGGTGGGTCTTTGCGGGAGGGTGAGGATGAGGTGCATGGCGGCTCAGTGCAGTGCGGGAAAAATAGACTCCCGGGCGGGACGTGGGTGGGGGGGGTCAAAAATGGGACTGTCCCACGAGAATCGGGATGTTTGGGAGATATGTGGATGCCGGGCCCCTGACTACCCCCGGGCCCGGTCGCAGTGGCGACTGCTGCAACCGTGGTAGTTACGCCCCTGCCTTCTTCCCTCTCTTTTCTCTTTCTATGTCTCTTTTTTCTTTCTCTGTTTTCCACTTGCTTTTCTCTTTCCCTCTCTTTCTAGTTCTTCCTTTAATCTTTCTTTCCTGATTTCTCTCTGTTTCTCTATCTCCTTTCCCTCTCTATCTTCTTTCCCCTCTGCTCTTTACTTTTCCTCTACACCCCTTCCCTCTTTCTTTTCCTTGTCTCTCTCCATTCCCTCTCTTCTTTCCCTCTCTACTTTTCTTCTCTTCTTTCCCCTTCTCTCTTATTTCTCTCTTTTTCTATTTCCTTGTGTACTTTCCCTCTCTCATTTCTCTCCCTCTACATTCCCTCTGTTTTTCCCTATCTCTCTACTTCCCTCTCTTTTCCCTGTCTCTCCTTTCACTGTTGATACTTTCCCCATTTCTCTCATTTTCCTCTCTCTCCTTTGCCTATCTCTCCCTCCTTTTCTTCTGTCTGTCCTTTCTCTCTCTATCCCTTCTCCCCCATTATCTCTCTCCTTTTTCTGTCTCTCCTTTCCTCTCTCTCATTCCTCTCTCTCATTCCACTCTCTCTAATTTCTCTCTCTTTCTCTCTGTACTTTTACGCTCTCCTTTACCTCTCTCCTTTCCTTCTCTTTCCTTTCCCTCACTCTCGTCTTTCCCTCTCTTATTTCCCTCTTTTCTCTTCTTTTGCTTTCTCTCTTCCCTATCTCCAGTCCCTCTCTCCTTTCCCTCTACTCCCTCTTTCTCTCTCCTTTCCCTCTCTCTCCTTTCCCGCTTTCTCCTTTCTCTCTCTCTCCTTTCCCTCTCTCTCTTTTCCCTCCCTCTTTCTCTATCTCCTTTCTCTCTACTTTCCCTCTTTTTCTATCTATCACCTTTCTCTCTCTCCTTTCCTTCTCTCTCCTTTAACTCTTTCTCTTTTCTCTCTTTCTCCTTTTCTTGTCTATCCTTTTCCCCTCTCTCCTTTACCACACTCTCCTTTCCCGCTCTCTCCTTCACCCCTCTCTCCCCTATCCCTCTCTACCTATCCCTCTCTCCTTTCCCTCTTTCTCCTTTCCCTCTTTCTCTCCTTTCCCTCTCTCTCCTTTCTCTCGCTTGTCTTTCCCCCTCTTTTGTTTCCCTCTCTTCTTTCCCTCTTTTCTCTTCTTTCCCTCTCTCCCTTCCCTATCTCCTTTGCCTTTTTCTCCTTTCTCACTCTCTCCTCTCCCTCTCTTCATTCCCTCTTTCTCTCTCCTTTCCCTCTCTCTCCTTTCCATATCGCTCTCCTTTCCCTCTTTTTCCTTTCCCTCTCTCTCCTTTCCCTCTCTGTCTCCATACTCTCTCTCCTTTCCCTCAATTCAATTCAATTCAAGTGGCCTTTATTGGCAGGACTAAGTACATGTTAGCATTGCCAAAGCAAATGGTAAAAATAGGCTGATGAGGGGGGGGTAGAGAGGCATATATAGGTCCAGGATATATCAGGCTCCTTTTAGAGGATAGGGGCATGTCCACGGTGGGGTATAGGAGTCCATGACTTATCAGGCTTCTCTTAGTCTGGGGTTAGGGACATGTCCAAGGTGGGGTATAGAAATCCATAACATATCAGTTTCCTCTTGGTCTGTGGCAGGCACTGACATATTCTGCTGCTGTTGCTGCTGCACTTTCCTCTTCCCCCAGTATTATTGGCAGTTTCTCTTCCTCCTTAATGAAGGTGAAGTCTGGGAGGAGATCAGACAGTGTCTTGAATTGAGTGTCCCTCACTGCAAAGTATTTGGGCCACCTCAGCAGGGAGTGGACCTCATCCTCCTCAGCCTCCTGGGGGAACTGCTGGCAGTCTGCTCTCTCAGGGCTTGTAGTTCTGTTGATGCCACCCGGATTCAATGAGTAGGCTGTGGGCACTCAGTCTGTTCTGGCTCAGGATCTGTCACTCTTTGGGGTTTTCTAGTTTATCTAGATATGTGGCCAGTTTGTATTCCCTCTGTCGGTTCTGGTATATCGTCAGTTTCTGGGAATTGTTTGTCATTCCTCCAGATGCTGAGATATTCCTCTTTTTCTTTGAGTACCATCTTCTGGACTTTGCCTTTTGAAGGCCATGCAGGTTGATAGCTTGGTCAGGCTGGCTTTGTGTTGGGAGGCTTCCTGGGGCTTCCTGGTGTAGGAAGGCTTTGTTATGGTAGGAGCTGGGACTATTACTTTTTAGATTAGCTTTGAATAACAGCACCTTCTTCTGGATTGTGGGGTGTAGTGGGAATCTGCCCAGCTCTGCTCAGCAGGCGATGTTTGATGTGCTCTGATGGACTTGGAGAAGATGCTTGCAGAACTCTAGGTGGAATATTTCAGTCGGCCCAGCATCCTACTTTGACCAATTTGGGTATGAGACGGGGCCCCAGACCTCACTGCCATACAGAAGGTTTGGGCCAATGATGGAGTCAAAGATTTTTAGCCAGATGGTTAATGGTGCCATGAGATGGTACAAATGTCTTCTGATGGCATAAATGGCTTTGGATGCCTTGTCTTTCAGTAATTCTATGGCTTGCTTAAAGCTCCCTGACTGGCTGAGTTCTAGGCCCAGGAAGGTGTACTTGTTGGTTTCTGTAAGTTGTTTATCATAAAGGTAGGATGGCCAGTAGGTTTCTGCTTTTTTTCTGGCACACCATGATATTAGTTTTCTTCTGGTTGATTGGCAGTGCCCTATGTGCTGCTGAAGGTCTCTAGGATTTTCAGATGATCTTGGAGGTCTTTCTTGGTTGGTGATAACATGAGGTCGTCAGCATACATCAGAAATTTCACCTGGGTGCAATGGAAGGTGAGTCTTGGTGCTAAGGAGTACTGTAGGACCACATCCAGCTCATTGATGTAAAAGTTAAAGAGCGTTGGACTGAGGTTGCAGCCCTGTCTCAATCCTCGGTTCTGTTGGAAATAGGCCGTCCTCCTTTCGTTGACCCTCATGCTGCAACTGTTCTCAGTGTATGAGCTTCGGATGACATTATATGTTTTGACTCCTGTTCCACCCCCCAGCAGTTTTAAGAGTAGTCCTAGGTGCCACACTGAGTCGAAGGCCTTCTTGAAGACCACAAAACAGGCATTATATCTTTGCATTCTTTGTATTGTGCCCTCTCTCCTTACCCTCTTTCTCCATTTCGTCACTCTCCTTTCCTTTTCTCTCCTATATCCCTCTCTTCTTTCCTTCTCTCCTTTCCTTCTTTCTTTCTCTCTCCTTTCTCTTTTTTTTCCCTCGTTCTCTCTCCTTTCCCTCTCTCTCATTTACCTGTCTCCTTCCCCTCTTTCTCTCAACATTCCCTCTCTTTCAATTCCACCTCTCTCCTTTCCCTCTCTCCCTCCTTTCTCTCTCCTTTCCCTCTCTCCCTCCTTTCTCTCTCCTTTCCCTCTCTTTAATTTCCCTCTCTCTCCTTTCCCTCTCTTTAATTTCCCTCTCTCTCCTTTCCCTCTCTCCCTCCTTTCTCTCTCCTTTCTCTCTCCTTTCCCTCTTTCTCCCCCCCCCCCATTTCCCTCTCTTCGTATAAGTGGATTATGGATTGTGGATTATAATAGTGACCACTCACTGACTAGGCTGCAGCTCCACCTTTCTGCATATGAACAATGGAAGACAAAAACAGCAACCTCATATTAGAAGATTTCTAAAATGTAGGGCTCCGAAGCACAGACAAGTTTTGAAGGATCTGTACCTAAGGATCTAAAACCAATGTTTATTTTATCCTTTAAAACTCCTGAATATGTTAGCTGTAAGCCATAATAGTAATTCTACAAAACAGATGTGTGAGATTAGTAAAAGGCAAATATGTACAGTACAAACAGTACCAGCTTTAAAAACAGAGGAAATAATGCGCATATATGAGATGCTGTACAGACTTCTATTCATATTGAATTATTGTGCAAAGCAAAATCACAGCCGCAGTCCATGCAAATACGGCAGAAAAGGCTGAATCGCTAATTTCCTGATTTGTAATTCATTGGCTGATATAAGCTTGTATATAAGAATTGTTTGTTTTTTACTATGGGGATCTTTGGTTTCTCCTATCCGGTATTTATATGGTTAGTATTGTAGAGATTTCTCACAGCTGAGGCTGTTTGCTTACAATTATCATAGTGATGTCACACAAGGATACTTGGCGTCAATGTGATGTTACATAAGTGAAGTCAGTGAAGTGGAATGCAATCTGCTCTACTGAAAGCTTTTAGTAGAATCCCACTGCTAAGTGACAGCTGCAGATTGGTAGCAGGAATGGAGACAGCCATATATAAAGAGAAGCGGGAGTACGGAGATGTAACGCTGCTCACTTTTCTAGACTTGAAACTGCGAGTTTGCCATTTTGCAGCAGCTGTGGTTTTCCATAGGACCGCATGGAATCTGGAGATTTCTAGGAGTAATGAAGATTTTCGGATATACTATGTAATAGTTTGGGAAACAAGTTAGGCTGTGTTTTAGTCTATGTGCACACGTGCGGAATTGCCGTGGAAATTTCCGCGGCAATTCTGCAACTCCCTGTCGCGGGAAATATGCAGAAAATACGCATGCAGAATTCCCGAGAAAAAATAGCATTTTGCAAGCGTACCGTAATTAGCTTGCAGAATGCTAGCGTTTTCCAAGCGATCTGGTGCATCTCTTGGAAAACTGCTTGACAGGTTGGTCACACTTATCAAACATAGTGTTTGACAAGTTTGACCAACATTTTACTATTGAGGCTGCCTATGTGGCATCGATAGTAAAAAGATATAATGTTAAAAATAACAGCGTCCCCAGGCCCCAGCGATGCTCCCGGGAAGTCCCGTTCCCAGCGATGCCTTGTGACAATGACCCCAGATTACGTTGCGGTCTCGCGAGACTACTACGTCATCACAGGTCATTGTCGCAATGCATCACTGGGACCGGAAGATGCTGGGAGCGTGGCTGACAGGCGGGCAGGCTGCAGGGGGCGCCGGAAGGTGAGAATATCACAATTTTTTATTTTAATTCTTTTTTTAACAGGGATATGGTACTCAGGGCCTGGAGGAGAGTCTCCTCCCAACCAGACTGTGGGTACCATCTGCTTATTTTGCGCATGGTGGGCATAGCCACATGTGGAAAGTAAGTGGAACAATGCATTCCTATTTGTGCGGAATCCCCGCGATTCCGCAAAAAGAATGAGTATGCTGTGTATTTTTCCGCAATTCGCTTCCACTGCGGAAAAATATGCAGCATTAGCACAGCATGTGCGTAATGCCATTGAATTCAATGGGTTGCAGATTTGTAGTGTTTTCGCAGTGAAAAAACATGGCAAAAAATGCTAAAACTCCTCATGTGTGCACACAGCCTTATACTCAGCTGCTAACAGCATTTTTAGTGTAACCCCTTGATTATTAATTTTAGCCCTTTGAGACTTTTTTTTTGTGGTGGTGGGATGGATTTACAGGAGCCCTCCTTATCCCATCAAACTTTCTATCCACTTAATATGTTGCAATCATCATGTTATATAGCACTGTGTACTTACAATTGCTCATTTTGCTTTTCTTACCAGTAAATTCTTCTCTTTTCATTTCTCTGTATCTTGTCCCTGCATAAATAATTCCCTTCTTCAAATCCTGACCATGCTGTAGTGCTAATGCCGGAGCTCTTCTCCTCCCTCCATGCAGGGACGCGGACTTCTCACCACCCCGGCCGTGCGGTATGGTCCCCATTGTGTCTCCCTGCTTCCTGCTCCCCTGCTCCTGTGCACGCGCACATGCTTTCCCTTTCTTAAGGGGGTAGTGCACACTTGCAAAGTTGCCCCCAGGCTATGGCTGAGAGGCATCCTGTATATAAGGCACCCTCCCTAATAGGGAGGTGTTTTAGCAACATTTTGTCATTAGTGAGTGGGTGTGCTACTAGTGAGTTGTTAGGTCCCAGTTCTAAACCTGAACCCTGGTCCTTGTGCAGCCAGGTCCTCCTGTCCTGAACCTGGAACCCCTGGTCCTTGTGCAGCCAGATCTTGAACTCGAACCCCTGTTCCTTGTGCGACCAGGTCCTCCAGTCCTGAACCCAGAGTGGTCTGAAAGGAGCCCAAGGCCGTGTCTGTGTACCTGACCCCTGGGGTCAACATCTGCAGTACCAGGATCTACTCAGGAGTGGTACCTGGCAGCTACGTGCAGCTCAAGTGTGATTCCACCATCAGGGGCTCCAGCGAACACCAGATAAGCGCTTAGCTACTCCCATCCTAGGTTAGCTTGGCCCCATGGCACAATGGGTCAATACTCCATAAACCACGTGCGCCACCTGCGTAGGTGACATGGCTGCTCCCTCCTCTCCCCTGCCAGAGATTTTTGCAGTGACTCGTGAGTCATGCAGAGAAAATTCACTGTTTCTGCCTAAAGCTTTGAAGGATTCAGCTAATCAGTTTATAATCACATGGTATCATAGACCTAATGGAAAAGAGAAACATTAACTGGGGAGAAAGGTAAAATGAGCAAAAGTAAGTACGTAGTAAGGTAATTCTTCTTTTTTCTCATTAGGTCTTTGACATCACCTGTCTCCTTTTCCTGCATGAGTCATCACCCTCTTCAACTACTGACCCAGATGCTCACTCCTCAGCCCTGCCAGGGACTTTTGCAGTGATTTATGACTCATGAAGGGAAAATTGACCTCCTTTTTCTACATAGAGCTTAGAAGGATTAAGCTAGTCAGGTTTTAATCTCACGATATCATGGATCTAATGGAAAAGGGAAGAATTAACTGGGTAGAAAGGCAAAATGAGCAATTGTGAATATATAGTCCTGTATAATATGATTGCAATGTCTTAAGATGATAAAAATGTTGATGCGTGTTCTACTTTAAGTTTACCTGCACATGAATGCTAATTGAATGTATATTGTTAATGAGCCTAATATAGGGACATAATATTTACAACATGTATGTTCTACTTTTCTGCAAGTGTGAATTGTCAGTAAGCAAGCCCGGCTGTTCCTGATTCATTTGTGATACTTTACCTGAATGACAAGTAGATTTGCCTTCCAGCCTTAGTTTAATAAGATGATTTGTATTACACACAACAATTTGTTCTGTTTCATCATTATGAAAACCAATATTATCTGCTTTGTAATGTTAGATCAGTGAGTATTGCTGATAGGTGCAATTCCTAAAGCACTAAACAATGTTCAAGTCACCGGGTAAGCAATAAGCGAATTAGGATGAATAGAATGATGACCTCTAATTTTATTGATTGCTGGAAAAAAAAAATCAGCAAGAACAACAGGAATGTACAAAGCTCATGTAATAGCGAATACATTTATGAAAAACGTACTGTGTTGTGCCTAGCGCCGTAATGAGTGACACACATGGAGGAATTTATAGTGGATCTGCTACCAGAATTCACAATACAAATTGCATAAATTATTAAATAGGTCTGGACCTGGTGAGACTGGTGTACTAACCGTGAAAATCTATTTCACAAATCCATTTCACATTTCTGTAAGTTTTCTCACTTCATATTAAGATCTATTTAAGTGAATGCCTTTAGCTAACAAGGTCTAAAGCCCCCGTCACACACAGCGATCTCGCTAGCGAGATCGCTGTGTGTGACACTTATCAGCGATCGGCCTCCCTGCCGGGTATCGCTGATCGTCCTGGAATGGCCTGGACATTTTTCTGATCGCTGGTCTCCCGCTGGCCAGCACGCATCACTGCGTGTGGCAGGCGGGAGACCAGTGATCAGCGACAATGGAGCCTGATAACCAAGGTAAACATTGGGTTTCTAAGTGCCGCGCCGCCCTTAGGAACCCGATGTGTACCTTGGTTACCAGCTCCCTGCACCAGCGTGCTGGTATCTAACGTACTCTGCGGGTAACATAGTAACATAGTAACATAGTAACATAGTTATTAAGGTTGAAGGGAGACTTTAAGTCCATCTAGTTCAACCCATATCCTATCCTAACTTGCCCTAACATGTTGATCCAGAGGAAGGCAAAAAAAAACCATGTGGCAACAAGTAAGCTTCACATTGGGGAAAAAAATTCCTTCCTGACTCCACATACGGCAATCAGACTAGCTCCCTGGATCAACGCAATATTAAGGAGACTAGTGTATATACCCTGTAATATTATACTTTTCAAGAAAGGCATCCAGTCCCTTCTTAAATTTTAGTAGTGAATCACTCATTACAACATCATATGGCAGAGAGTTCCATAGTCTCACTGCTCTTACAGTAAAGAATCCGCGTCTGTGAGTATGCTTAAACCTTCTTTCCTCCAGACGTAGAGGATGCCCCCTTGTCCCCGTCACAGGTCTAAGAGTAAAAAGATCATTAGAAAGGTCTTTGTATTGTCCCCACATATATTTATACATTGTAATAAGATCACCCCTAAGCCTTCGATTCTCCAAACTAAATAACCTGTCTTGGTATTGCAGACCCCCTAGTTCCCTAATAACCTTGGTCGCTCTTCTCTGCACCCGCTCCAGTTCAGCTATGTCTTCCTTATACACCGGAGACCAGAACTGTACACAGTATTCTAAGTGTGGTCGCACTAGTGACTTATATAGAGGTAAAATTATGTTCTCCTCATGAGCATCTATGCCTCTTTTAATGCATCCCATTATTTTATTTGCCTTTGCAGCAGCTGCTTGACTCTGGCCACTAAATGTGAGTTTGTCGTCCACCCATACACCCAGGTCTTTTTCAGTGACTGTTATGCCCAGTGTTTTACAATTAAGCACATAATTATACAACTTGTTCGTTCTACCCAAGTGCATGACCTTACATTTATCCCCATTAAAGCTCATTTGCCATTTATCAGCCCAAGCTTCTAGTTTACATAAATCTTCCTGTAATATAAAATTGTCCTCCTCTGTATTAATTACCCTGCAGAGTTTAGTGTCATCTGCAAATATTGAAATTCTACTCTCTATGCCCCCTACAAGGTCATTAATAAATATGTTAAAAAGAAGCGGGCCCAAAACTGACCCTGTGGTACCCCACTGCTAACCGTGACCCAGTCCGAGTGTGCTCCATTAATAACCACCCTTTGTTTCCTATCCCTGAGCCAGCTCTTAACCCACCTACACATATTTTCCCCTATCCCCATTGTTCTCATTTTATGTATCAACCTTTTGTGTGGCACCGTATCAAAAGCTTTTGAAAAGTCCATGTACACCACGTCCACTGCATTCCCTTGGTCCAGTCCGGAACTTACCTCTTCATAAAAGCTTATCAGATTAATCTGACAGGAACGGTCCCTTGTAAACCCATGTTGATATTGGGTCATGAGGTTATTCTTCTTCAGATACTCCAGTATAGTATCTCTTAGAAAACCCTCCAGGATTTTACCCACAGTTGAGGTTAAACTTACTGGCCTATAATTTCCAAGTTCAGTTTTTGTCCCCTTTTTGAATATTGGCACCACATTTGCTATACGCCAGTCCTGTGGTACAGACCCTGTTATTATGGAATCTTTAAAGATTAAAAATAGTGGTCTATCTATGACTGTGCTTAATTCCTGCAGTACTCGGGGGTGTATCCCATCCGGGCCCGGGGATTTGTCAATTTTAGTGATTTGTAGACGCCGCCGTACTTCCTGCTGGGTTAAGCAGGTGACATTTAATGGAGAATTTTTATCCCTGATCATGTTATCCGTCATGGGATTTTCTTGTGTAAATACTGTTGAAAAAAAGTCATTTAGCATATTGGCTTTTTCCTCATCCTCATCCACCATTTCACCCAGACTATTTTTAAGGGGTGTAGTTAAAGAATATTTTGGGATTATTTTTACTTTCTCTGGCAATGAGTCTCTCTGTCTCAATCTTTGCTGTCTTGATTTGCTTTTTACAGAATTTATTTAATCTTCTGTATTTATTTAATGCCTCATCACTACCTACTTGCTTTAATTCTCTAAATGCTTTATTTTTATCTCTTATTGCGCCCCTTACAGCTCTATTTAGCCATAGTAGTTTCCTCCTATTTCTCGCATGTTTATTCCCATACGGTATATATTGTGCACAGCTCCTATTCAGGATGCTAATAAACGTCTCCCATTTTCTTTGTGTATTTTTATGTCTCAGGATATCGTCCCAGTTAATTGCACCAAGATCATCTTTCATCCGTTTGAAATTTGCCTTCCTAAAGTTTAGTGTCCTTGTAACCCCTCTACTACACATCTTATTAAAGGGTACATGAAAACTTATTAATTTGTGATCACTATTACCCAAGTGACCCTCAACCCTTACATTTGATATGCGGTCTGGCCTGTTGGTTAATATTAGGTCTAGCAGTGCCCCCCCTCTTGTTGGGTCCTGAACCAGTTGTGAAAGGTAATTGTCTCTCATCGTTGTCAGAAACCTATTACCTTTGCTGGAACTGCAGGTTTCGGTTCCCCAATGTATTTCAGGGTAGTTGAAGTTCCCCATAATAATGACTTCTCCTTGAGTCGCTGCTTCATCTATTTGCTTTATGAGGATATTCTCTGTAGCTTCCATTATTTTTGGAGATTTATAACAAACCCCTATCAGTAATTTATTATTTTTCCCCCCTCCCCTTATCTCTACCCACAGGGACTCTACATTTTCATTAGATTCATATATATTATCACGAAGGATGGGTTTTAAGGATGATTTTACATATAAACACACGCCTCCCCCTTGCTTATTTGTTTGGTCATTTCTAAACAGACTATAGCCCTGTAAATTAACAGCCCAGTCACGGCTCTCATCCAGCCATGTCTCAGATATCCCCACCATGTCATAATTATGTTCCAACAACATTAACTCCAATTCCTCCATTTTGTTGGCGAGGCTTCTGGCATTAGTATACATGCACTTTATGTATCTCTCTGAACCTCTATTCTTTCTTAAATTATAAACTGTTCTAAACCCACCCCCCATGCCACCTCCACCTCCAATGCCATTATTTGTGCCCAGGTCTCTATCTGCACTGTCTTCCCCTCCTATAAAAGGAATACCCTCCCCCCCGTCTCTAGTTTAAACACTCCTCCAACCTTCTAGCCATTTTCTCCCCCAGCACAGCTGCACCCTCCCCATTGAGGTTCAGCCCGTCCCTAGCGTAGAACCTGTAGCCAACTGAGAAGTCGGCCCAGTTCTGCAGGAACCCAAACCCCTCCTTCCTACACCAATTCCTGAGCCACTTATTAACCTCCTTAATCTCCCGTTGCCTCTCTGGCGTGGTACAGGAAGTATTTCCGAAAATACCACCTTGGAGGTCCTTGCTTTAAGCTTACAGCCTAATTCCCTGAAATCATCTTTAAGGACCTTCCACCTACCTCTAACTTTGTCATTTGTGCCAATGTGCACCATGACCGCTGGATCCTCTCCAGCCCCTCCCAGTAATCTGTCAACCCGATCAGCGATGTGTCGGACTCGAGCGCCAGGTAGGCAGCACACCGTTCGACGATCCCTGTCTTTGTGACAGATTGCCCTATCTGTTCCCCTAATAATTGAGTCTCCCACTACCAGCACCTGTCTGGCCTGCCCTGCTCTCCTATTTCCCCCCTTACTGGAGCAGACACTCCTCCGGCTTTCAGAGGACATGCCTTGCTGCAGCAGTGCTACTCCTGCACTAACACTCCCCTCATCTGCCAACTTAGCAAACTTATTGGGGTGTGCCAGATCAGGACTAGCCTCCCTGGTGCTCTTCCCTCTACCCCGCCTTCTAACTGTCACCCAGCTAGCTGCTTCATTGTCCTGCAGCTCCAACCTAGCATCCCCCCCTCATCTATCCCATTGAGCGTCTGCTCAGTGAGCAGAAGACTCCTTTCCATATTGTCTATGGATCTCAGTGTTGCCAGCTGCACATTTAGATCCAGTATCTGGGCTTCCAAATGCACAATGTGCTCACATCTCGCACAGCAGTATGCACCCTCGACCGGCTGTTCAAGGATTTCATACATGCGGCAAGACGTGCACTGGATGGCATTGGCAATAGTGGAGCACATCCTAATGGGGATTGCACCAGACAATAAGATAAGCAAAAATAAATTAAAAAAAAAAAAAAAAAAAGTATTAATATAACAGCAATTCAGTAAGACCTCCCATGGAAACTCCCTGAATCTAAAGTCACTGAATTTCAAGTCACACACTTACCACAGTTCGCACTTACACTCAGGTCACACTCAGCTCGTTCACACTCGCTCAGGAAGAAGATTTAAAAGAGTTTTGTTTTTGTTTTTTTCCCCTTTTACCAGCACACCACCTTGCTGCTCAATGCACTTCCAAAAGGAGTTGAGCCCCAACCAGCTGCCCCTTATAAACCCTTAATTACTGTATGAACTCCCACCCTTAATTAACCCCTTGTGAATATAGTTACACCTCAAGATTTAAATGCAATATAGTTAACCCTTAAAAACACAGATAGTAAAATAAGAGATTAACCCTGAAGAGAGAAAATATAGGTTAAACAAGCCCCCAAAGCCCCGCAAAAATTGAACAGGTAGAAAGCACTCAGCAACTTACAATTCAGCAACTCACACAGGTATTTGTTATAGGTTTTCCAAACACCTCTTCACTGAATTTCAAGTCACACACTTACCACAGTTCGCACTTACACTCAGGTCACACTCAGCTCATTCACACTCGCTCAGGAAGAAGATTTAAAAGAGTTTTGTTTTTTTTTTTTTCCCTTTTACCAGCACACCACCTTGCTGCTCAATGCACTTCCAAAAAAAGTCGCTTGTTAGCCGCGTGTCGCTGTTCTGATCGCTGCTGAGATCTGCCTGTTTGGCAGCTCACCAGCGATCATGTAGCGACTCACCAGCGATCCTGACAAGTTAATATTGTTGTCGGGATCGCTGGTGAGTCGCTATGTGTGACGGGGCCCTAAGAGGTAATGTTTCTCCTTATGGAGAGTGACATACTGGCTCTGGCACACCAAGGTAAGGAGGCTTATTCGCGGTGCTCCGCTGGGAAATTTAATATGCAAATTGCCTCTTCAGAGAGGAAGAGGATTAGAACTCTATAGTGCCACCTGTTGGAAGTAGCGATCCTACAAGTCATTATCAGCCCTTTAACGAGTCTTGCAATATGACTTTGGATAAGAAATGGTTTCCAGAGGTAGATTGAATTAGCAGAACAGGAGATTTTTCTATGCCATTATAATATCATTGAAAGTGTTGACAATTATCGCAATTTAGTTGCCAAGGTTAATTATAATTGTAAAATATTCTCTAGCATTGTTCCCATCGCCCACAACCTCCATCTTAAAACAACTTAAACTGACATAAATTACAAGATTATTCATTGGAGTGGGAGGATGAAGATCTGGCATTCGTAGGTTCTAGGAATGGATGGTGTTAGGTTTCTCATAAGATGATCTTTGGTGAACGTCTGTTTTGACCACATACCTATGAGGGTCACAATTGGTTTTCTTGCTGCATTGACAATAATATATTATTCTAACTTTCGAAAAGAACTGCAAGTCACCTGCTTACAAAATGCGCTGGTGTTGTGTTGTGTTGAATAAAGGATATGTTATGGCTCAGCTGGTGATGTGGGCTAACTGATGACTAAATGGTGCAACAAAAATGTCCAGATAGAAATAGGCAGGAGCGAACATATCATTGATGCAACCTGTACGACCGCACAGGAGCCCTAAAGTTAAGGGGGGCACTTCTACCTCCAAAAAAGGTGCAATTGTGCGTCAAGATGAGCTATTATACTTCAATGGGCCCATATATTATAGTTCTTGCACCGGGACCTCTTCTATCTGTGTCTGCCAGTGCAGCAAAGTAACCTGTTGTGGTAGAGCGGCAACTGAGTCTGCCTTCCCTGCCGGCCTGACCCGCACTGAACTCTGGAGTGTGGGAGAATGAACTGGCAATTTCCCACGCTCAAGAGTTCAGCGCGGGTCAGGCTGTGAGGCAGTGCAGCATCAGTGACGTCACTGCTAGAATGGCAACAGTAGTCATATAATTATAATCGACGAGGAAGCAGAGGAGACTCAGCAATGAGGAACCAGAGAAGCAGAGATGATTTACCCAAAAATAGTAGAGAAGTGATATAAGAGAGCTGAGTTTGTCACAGAGTTCAGTGCATAGTTGGCAGCAAGACAGCAGAGTTGACTTAGGTGTGTTACAGAGGCGAGTTTGACAGTGTGGAGTCTTCAATAGAGTACAATTTTTGTCACAGAATTCAGTGCGGAGCTGGCAGCAATATAGCAGGGTGCCTAGTGATATAGCAGGGTTTGATTTGTCACAGTATCAAAGGCAGAACTAGTTACCCAGTGATGTACCAGAGCTGGGTGTGTAAAAAGCAAAGATATAGCAAATTTGCCCTGCAATATAGCAAAGCTGTACTTGTCTGGATGCTAATGCAGAGCTGGCACAGAGAAGTAGTCCACGGTACTGTAGTAGTAGTGTTTAAGGTAGTAATACCTGAATACTCGAGCAGTGTGCAGCCCCCTCAGACCGACTGTTTAGGCCTGACACTCTCTGATGGCATGAGGTCAACAGCAGCGATCGGAGCTCAATTCCTATTGCTGCTGCTATAGACGGATGATGACTATGATATATAGACAGTATCTACAGCATGTAGGGAAAGCTCAGTTCTCAACTCTAGATTTGCATTGGAGAATGTAATGACTAGGAACTGGACAAGTTTCCACAATTTTTTTATGACCACTTGGTTTACAAAAAAATCAAGGACATGTGAATATCCCATAGAGCACTTACCCATTATCGTTTATCTGTAAAAATCATGAATGAAACGTGTGTGTGAGATACAGACTCATGACTGAGCCCTTAGGCACATGAGTGCATGTATGATTTAAAGGGACAGAGATCTCGATTTCCTGATTGGCTCGCCCTTGCATATAGTCTTAGACTTAACCTGCCCTGAGGGAGCTATCCTTCCTTATATTTCCTGGCCCTCTGTCCTTCCTAAAAACTTCTTCATCCTATTGACTTGTCTGAGAATAACTGTGCCTGTTTGATCTATATTCTACCAGCTCCCCACCATCACCTTCCTGCCATGGTTTAATTTGAGTGACAGACAATCCCGTAGACTCCACGCCTCAAAGTACCACGAACGCAAATCTCTCCCGGGTCACCCCTCTGATTTTGATTGGTGGTCATGTGCACAACTTGTTCGTTAGAAACTGTACTGCAAATTACATGGGATGCATTTGCCTAATATTCTGCCCCGTATTCCTTTATATCATACCCAGAGACATGGATTATAACATTACTTAGATTTCCATATAGGTATGCAGCATTTCTTTAGGAAATACTTTAAGATGATGAAGTGATGTCTTTCATCAAAGACAAACACGGGAAATTACTCTCTATTAAGCTAGAATAACAAGGTCTTTCATCATACGACTGACGCTCACGTACAGCTATTAGGTGGAATGGCCATTTAACACCAAGTCAATGAAACGTCTCAGCTCTTATTTAATAAGGTCGTGAGATCGGCTGCTTCATTTGCATTTTAGTATTGCATCAAGCGCAGCCGCAAGGGGGAAAAGCATAGAGGATGCAGAGATATAAGCTCAGACTACACAGGGATCCTCCTGTTTCGGGTTTTGTATTCTAAAAAGGATCCACCATTACAATGGATGCAACTTTTTATTGAAACGTGATACAGGATATACCAGCATTGAGCAGCCATTGTATGACTTTATCTGCCGTAAATTATATTTAACAGGATTTAACATTAATATTTATAAGATCTCAGGGATGACACATCTCAGTTATCTAACATGGAAAGGTGTCTAATAGTGATGAGCCATATGTGCAAACAAACAGGCAATGGCTGCATGTGCTGCGGCTGTCAAACAGCCTTGAGAAATGCAGCCGCAGGCACGCAAACAAATTTTTCCAGCACGCTGAAGTCACTCGGTTAGCACAATTTTGCATAATGATAATGGTAGATATAGGTAGCAAAACTAGTGAGTAATTTAAGCATAGTATGGTACTTAATGTAGAATGTTGCAAAGAAGAGGGTAAATGTTGTACCCATCAAAAAGTAATGTATGTCAAAGCTATGTGTAATATGTGCAGTGAGTTAGAAATGTTATTTGAAAAATGAAAATGTGTATTCAGCAGGTCCCGGGTACGTGGAATATGCCGACCCTGACGATGTTAAGCTGAAAGGACGACGGGACGGAGAGAAGGCAAAATGGACCGGGTGCCTGAGTAAGAGAAGTCTGTGTGACACAGGAGTTTGTGTGACGCAGAGAGGTCTGTGCGACCGGGAGACTGTGTGACGCAGGGAAGGCTGTGTGACAAGAGGTTCTGTGTGACACAGGAGTTTGTGTGATGGAAAGTATGTGTGACTCAGGTGACGACCATGTCAGGTATTGACACCACGTTCATCCTCGGGACACAAATTGTCGAAGATGACAATGGGCAAAGGAAGGGGGAATGTGGGGAGGTTGAGCTGGGCACGGTTCTGTCTGTGATAGGAGACAGAGAGTTTGACAGCAGGTGTCATGTGGCAGTCTGCCCATCAGAGGTCACTGGAGAGTGCCGATGGCAGTGATTATGTAACTGTCATTTGAGTGTTACATAACTGCCAGAGGTCAAGGTGACTCTGATTGGGCAGAGGTGACTATCAGGTGACAGAGGGTGGGGCTACCTGGTCTGTCTGAATAAATACTGAGGTAAGCTTCCAGAAGCTTCAGTCAGCCAGGGGAGCTCACAAAGAAGCATGGTCTGTCACACAGAGGAGACCCCTCAGAGACTTTCTGACGGTAGAAAACGGTCACGGGGGTGACCCGACAACACATTGGTCACAGGTAGAGATGGCCTGTGAGGGCCTGGTGTACGGTGGACTTTGAAAGGTGAAACGCCGTGGTGGATTGGCCTAGGGCAGCCACGGTAAATAGAGCTACGAAGTACGCCTGCTGAAGAAGTAAATAAGTGAAGGTACTCGGGCCGTTCTGCAAGAGGAGAACAGTGTGCAATATTTGTTATGCATTGTACTGGTCGTCATATGGGCGGCCAATAAAAGAAAAACCTGTTGAATACATCTCCTGTCTCTGTCTCGTGCCTGTCGACGCCAAGAAGTGGGTCACCCCCCATTCCTGTGAGTACAGCACACCTCTGCCGCCTACCAGTCACACCACCTAAATACCACAGCACGCTACCCTCTGCCCCAGCCTGCCACCCGGACTTCTACATTTGGTGTAGTCAGCAGTCCATCGCCGCCAATACAACATCTTCATCGGCAGGCCTGCCACCAAGGAGCAAAGGCCCCAAGCTGTGTGGGGTGAAGTACTGCTTTGTCTTGTTCCCTGTGGATTACAATTTGGAGAACTGGACTGTGGATTGCAGACTGTTAAAAAATGACTGTGGTGATTTGGGGCCCAAAGCAACAGGCACGGGCACTGCTGTTTGTTCTGGATGGCTCGGGGCTTTATAGCATCCGCCCCTGGAGGGAGTGGTGTTCGTTGGAAGAGAACTGCACCCTCATGTTCCAAAATTTGGAAACCTGCCCAGGGAGTTTCCCTGTGGAGCTGTCGGGCCTGGAGGCCGGCCCTGCCGGACGGCAGGGTGAAGACTCATGGCTAAGAATGGAGCGATGGGAAAGTCTGCAGGGAGCAGTGGCGGCTGTAAAGGTGAGCGTCCCCACGGTCCCGCCTGCAGCATTCCTGCCCAACCTGATTTCTATGCTCCCAGCATCAGACAGACCACAGGGTCCCGACACTGGCCCTCAGCCTCCCCGCCTGACGCCTTGTGCTGTGATGCCGGCTGTTCCGGATGACGGTGTGTCCCTTGCCAGACTGACGGCCGCTGTATCAGCCACGCTCCCGGCCCCAACTGAAACCAGACTTACGGTTGCAATGTCTGCAATACCAGAGAGCGTGGCCGCTGCCTCATCTATGGCCCAGCCCGTAGAGACCTTGGTTCCAGCTGCGGCCTCCCCTGCGACCGCGCCGACGTCGCTGCCAAAGCCGGCTGCGGCCTATACGACACCGGAGCCTGTGGCCGCTTCTGCCTCGCCCATGACCTCGACCGCGGCCTGCCCACTGGACTCTGCGGCCTACGCCGAACCCTCCGCTTGGGTGGTGGAGATAATTGCAAAGAAAAAGGCCAGAGAGCGGGAGGTATGGGCTACATAAGGAAGGAGAGGCCGCCATGACTAACCCTCAATCATATGGGCAGCTTGTACATGCTAACACCGCTAAAGGCTACGGGTTCATCTGGGACCTCGCCACCGGCCACAAAGACTACCTCAATGTGACCCCCTTCGGACATGGTCGGGCTCTGCAGGAGGGAGACCCGGTCTCCTATTACAACGAATACTGCCCCTGCGGCTGCTAAATGGTAGCTGTCATCACCTACCCTGAGGGGTATGAGCCTCCATAGAAAGAGACAAGGACTCCTGGGTCTCGGACATCAGGGACACTCGAGGCCCAGAGGTATTTTTAGCATCCCACGGACTTCACGGCTGTGGAGTTCCCTGCTAATTGGCGAAACATCGGCCGCCAGGAGGTGGCCCGGAGTATCCTGCTAAATGGACTGCCGGGGACTGTTGTGCGCCTTTGCATGACCTGGGGACAGTTCGAAGTCCTCAATTGGGTAATAAGTGCCCACTCTTGGTGTAGCGGGGATGCATACGGGGGGGAGTGCTCTCCTCAAAGGAAGGGGGAGCACTAGTGTCCTTGTTTGTTAAAAATTTAACAAACCTGTCCTGGTCCTGGTGTATTGGCAAGTGGGGTAATAGTTTTGGAGTTGATATCAGCTTGGTATTGGCTGCTGACATTAAACCCAGAGGTTAGTCATGGAGAGGCGTCCATTAATGCAGATTACATTTGTATGTCATTCGAATGCTAGGTGATATGAATCGCATTGTACTAGCATGAAAATCGCATGACACATGCATGACACTCATTCGACTTTTCTGGATCAAAATCTGACCAATTTTTAAAGCGCTAGTGTGTCTCCGGCCTGAAAGTGATGTATTCTCTGTACCGCACTGTGATATATTTTAACATTATATCAATAATATGAAATAAAGGATAAAATGGATTCCTCAAAATAAAACTTATTATTTTACAGAAGTTAGCATTCAATTAATTTTACCAACCATTTTTGAGCACTACATTATAGTACTTTTTGGACTAAACCATTTTTTAGCTTGTCAGAACAAATAGAACAACATTTACTTCTATTATCATCAGCAAACACACGTTGCTTTTCAGGCCAGCAAACTGGCTCAAGATTTCATGTGTTGGCCTTGAGTTTTATTGTGTGCCTTTTTCATCTCAAAATTACCATTCAATATGACCTTTTTAATGTTATTTGAGAGTTAAATTCAATGCTGCTTTCTTCCTAAAAGAAAAACTTGGTTAATGCTAAAAATAGATTAATGCAATCTTTTTTTAAATCAAAATTAACCATTAATGACATAGATTATATTTAAAAGGCACTTACCATTTGCTCAAAAATTTTTTAGTTATATACGTTGTAAAACTTCCTGAGCTTCCCTAATTCTGCCTGCATTTTCCAGTTTGCTCTGCATCACTTTATTGCAGAGATATTCACGTATGTAGCTTTTTGAGTGCACTATGTGAAATCTCTACTTACAGTTCAACTGGGCAGTTCTTCTGGACTGCCATCCGAAAGAATGAACCGACGCAGGAAGGCACTCCACAGCAGGTTCAAAGCTGAGAAGTCATGTTAAGGACCAAATCAGAAAACAAGATGGTGGTCCACATTTTGGAAAAGATATTCAGAAGCTAGAGTCAGTTCAAAGGTGGGCAACTAGATTATTAGAAGGGATGGAAGGCCTCTCATATGACGAGAAGTTGGAAAAGTTGGGATTGTTTTAGCTTAGAAAAAAGACACCACAGAGGAGATTACATATACATGTATAAATATGTGTGATCTGTACAAGGGTTGGGCACATGACTTATTCTTTCTAAAGACTATACTGAGGACCAGGAGGCATTGGAAGAAAGGCGATTCAAGCAGCAAAATAGGAAAGAGTTCTTTATAATTAGTGCAGTCAGACTGGTAAATGCCCGACCACAAGAGATAGCAATGGCAGACACTATAACAGCTTTTAGAAAAGGGCTGGATGATTTCCTTAAGACACACAACAATGGGGATTATAGTTAATTTAGTGACAAAATGTACAATTGGTGGAGAAGTGTTGATCTTGGTGGACCTAGGTCTTTTTTCAACCTATGTAACTATGTCAGAATGCAAGCCAGAGTCAGAACACAAGAAATACAAAACAGAACACAGAATCCAAGTCAGAGAGCCTGGGTCACTAGCTGAACACTAACTAGTAACTGGCAGCTATGGACTGTCCGCTGGGGCTTATATAGAAGGGAGCCCACCTACCGCTCCCAGCAGAAAGCTAATACTCTACCAGATTACTGCAGCAAAACACAAGTGAAGAGCAAAGGGAGAAAAAATCTCAGCAATCTGAAACCTACACACCTACACGCTATGTACAGTCAGGCTGCTTTTACACTTACTGTGTTTTTTGCAGACTGTTTTTACAGGCCATTTTTGCGGGCTATATTGCCATGATTTTCACGGTATTCCGCAAAAACGGACCGCAGAAAGCCTTCTCGGATCGCCATTTTTCCCTGTTATAACAAATAGCAGGGAAAAAAACGGCGATCCGCAAATACGGTGTACCGCAAAAACAACTAAACGTTGTTTTTGCTGTACCATTAAAATACATTGCAGCCGATATTTTTTCACGGCCACAAATACGGCCCTCACGGCCGTACGGAACACGGCCTTCCTACTAATTTTTGCAGGCCGTTTTTGCGGCCCCATAGAAATGCATTGGGGCTGTAAAAACAGCCAGAAAAAACATGGCAAGCCTAAAAACTATAGTGTTATTACAGCACAGCCTAGTGACCAGAGCAGGGGCTAGAGCAGCATGCTCAGACTTGGATGAGACTGTGATTGGCAGCATTTGGGAGGGGTAAAAGCTTACACCCCCAGAACCCTCTCTTAAGAAATATGCAGTTGGTCTACAAGCACATACTGACATACAGATTACACAAATGTGAATATCTCTGCAATTGAGTGATGCAGTGTAAAGCAGAGTAGAATGGCGGAATCAGAGGAACGCAGGGATTTTTACCAGGTATTTAAAGCAAGTGACAGGTCTTCTTTAAATCCATGCTACACCCCACCTACCCACACTTTATTTTGGGTACAGACGGATCAAGAAGGATGGAAAAAGAAGGAGGAAACCCTACTATTCTCGTAAAGCATGATTTTATTCTTCCTCTTCTTCGCTTTCTCAAATTATAAAGCTGAGGTAAAAATAGCAACTCTGACACATTTAGGGGCGAGCCGATAATCGGTAAACCAGCGTTCATAAGAATACTTGTTTCCAGTAATCTGTCTGTGTAAAAAAGGTGACGAACACCTGACAAACTATCCAAACAATCAGCATGCAACAACCAAATTCACCACTGTCGGCAGCACAACGTCCTCTGTAAACAGGTGATTTGCTGCCGACAACATTATACTGTATGGGGGCCGAATGCTGCGACTAAGATTTGGAGATCGTTTAAAGCACGTCAGCGATAATTGTTACTCATGGACTAAAATTGGAGTTGAAATATTTTTCCTTTTTGCGGTGCTTGGATTTTGCCTGCTTTTTTCAAGGCAAATAATTTGCAGTACCCTATGGTATAAGGTCATTTACAAGAGATTCTAAGGCAGTAAAAATGTTATTAGAAATCCATATACAGTAGAAGAATTTCTCTTGACTTGAAGCGCCATTGGGAGTACCACCAATTTTATTAAAGCTATCCCATCGGCACTGGGCAGCAGGCGAGGACTACATATCATTATTTTTATCTAAGAATTCTCAATAAGGGAAGATAATTCAATGAAATATAGCCATGCAGTTTTTTGGAAATGTGATTCCTAGGAAATTAAACTTGTGAACCACATGTAGGTTGCCCAAAATAGCAGAATCTAACTCCACATAAGAAGTATAGTGATTGCTGATCATTATGATCCAGTTACTGGTATATGCAGATGACACGCTCCACATCAAAGACTTCTCTGAGATACAGGAGAATGTCGGCTCTGTACCAGATTTTCTCCTGAAAAGCAAAAAATAAGGGGGCACTACCAAATTTGAACTGCTAGGGCTTCAAAAGAGAATGCAAACAAAAAATGGAGAAAGGGTACAGCCTTCTGCAACCTTATCTTGGATGAGTAGTGAAATTTAACCTTATCTCTGATCCTAGACATATAATCTTTAGACTACTTTGCCAGGATGAGCATTTGGTGAACTTTTGATGTTCTTTGTTAAAAAATGCAATGTATGTTCGAAACGCGTAGCTGTGTCTACACTCATGATGGAACCTCTTTTTTAACCATATAAATTTTTGCAAGTTTGGAAACTCTATCATTCTCCATTTTTTACATGCATTTTAATCACGTTTTTGATGCTGCTTTAGTTTTGATACTTCCCTTTGCTTGGCTTCGAAAAAACTTTTTTTGATGCAGTCATGTATGGATTGCATGCATTTTTAGTTCATCTTTGCAGACTGGACTGCCCATATGATGATGTCATGTGTTTGGAAGTTTCTGATTTTTTGGCACCTTCTGAGTTAGAGACACACCTGTAGGTGCATTTTAATGCAAATCTGAAACACACTGCTTCTTTGTGTAGTGTCATGGGAAAATCTAAAGAAATCAGCCAAGATATCAGGAAGAGAATTGTGGACATGCACAAGTCTGGCTCATCCTTGGGTACAATTTCAACATACCTGAAGGTGCCTCGTTCATCTGTACAAACAATTATACACAAGTTCAAACAAGATGAAAATGTCCAGCCATCATACCGCTCAGGAAGGAGACGGGTTCTGTGTCCCAGAGATGAATGTGCTTTGGTCTGACATGTGCACATCAACCCAAGAACAAAAGCAAAAGAACTTGTAAATATGATGGCGGAAGCTGGTAAGATTGTGTCAGTATCCACAGTTAAACGGGTACTATATCAACATGGGCTGAAAGGCCACTCTGCCAGGAAGAAGCCATTACTCCAAAAGAAACATAAAAAGCCAGATTAATGTTTGCAAATGCACACAGGTGCAAAGACCTTAATTTTTTGGAGACATGTCCTGTGGTATGATGAAACTAAAATTTAACTTTTTGGACATAATGACAATTGTTACCTTTGGAAGCAAAGGGAGAAGCTTGGAAGCCTAAGAACACCATCCCAACTGTGAAACATGGGGGTGGCAGCATCATGCTGTAGCGTTCTTTTGCTGCAGGAGGGACTGGTACACATCACAGATTAGATGGCATCATGAGAAAAGAAGATTATGTGGCAATACTGAAGCAACATCTCAAGACATCAGCCAGTAACTTAAAGCTTGGGCAGAAATGGGTCTTCCAAATGGACAATGATCCGAAGCATACTGCCAAAATGGTAGCAAAGTGGCTTAAGGATAACAAAGTCAATGTTTTGGAGTGGCCATCACAAAGCCCTGGTCTCAATCTGATTGAAAATTTATGGGCATAGCAAGAAAGGCATGTGCGAGGAAGGCGACTTACACACCTGGACCAGTTACTCTAGTTTAGTCAGGAAGAATGGGCCCAAATTCCAACCAACTATTGTGAGAAACTTGTGGAAGGATATCCCAAATGTTTGACCCAAGTCATTCAGTTTAAGGGCAAGGGTACCAAAAACTAATGAAATGTATGTAAACTTTTGACTTTGAAGTAAGTAATAAAAATACCTTAAAACATTTTATCTCTCTCATTATTCTGGCACTTGGCAAATATTAATAATTCTGGTAATCCTAATTGACCTAAAACGGGAAAGGTTTATTCTGATTTCATGTCAGATATTGAGAAAAACATGATATATATGTGTCTTTTTATATAGTGTATGTAATCTTCTGGTTTCGACTGTATGTACAGTATATACCGTATAATGTTGAGTGTGTCAGGAGACCACAGACAATCTGTACGTTGTGCTAAGTACTCGGGCTGTGAGGGTTAGATGTGTGAAACTGACCTTAGTCCAAGCGATTTATAAAAAATGACCATAGAAAATTCCAGTTTGCACGCATTTAACGTATTTGTCTGCATCTGCAATTTACAATAAATGGGTATTTGCTGCTTTAATTAATATTAACCTTTTTATCTATTTTTCATGTTTGTTTAGTTTAATTTCCTTGTTTGTACACGCGGCGGTTGACATCTTAATGATCGCTTAGGGAGCAGCGTATTCAGCATGTTTTTAATAGCTGCCATTAGACCATTGCACTCAGTGTTTTCCATCGCATGTCTGCAGAAATATTTCTGTTTCCAGTACTAAATGAATGTGGTAAGAACTTGATTGTCAGGTGTAACAGGCATTTTCATCTGTCATTCACTTTCCCTGCTGTCCAAGTTTACTTTCACATTGATGTCACTTATACGTAGAAATACACAGCATATTACATTTACGCCTCATATTGCTTTCTGCAGCTCCATGCGGAATATATTATGTTCCCTCTTTTGTAATTTGGTGCTTTATATGCAAGCAGTGGGGGCAGTTGCCCTAGGTGCTGAATTCTATGGGGACACAAAATTTCAGCCTCCTCCCGGCCGTCAAGTGACATTTCTATTAGCAATATACCAGAGCAGTGAGTTCTAGACACCCAGCGAAGAGTAGCTTCATGCAGAGTAAGGCAGCCCACTTGCAGTTCCTATGGCTTCTGCGCTCTGCATAGACATTAACAGAGATTACAAAACACTCAATATAATGATTACCGTATTTTTCGGACTATAAATCATGCCGGACGATGAGACGCATCCCAAATTTTCAGGAGAAAAACAGGGAAAAAAATGTAATGCATCAAACCTAGGTCTGTCTTACAGTATGAATTCAGCTTACCGGCAGGGAAACGGCAGTGGAGTGGGGTAACAGGAGGTATTTGAGGTGCGGTACTGAGGGGTGGTGCTGCTAGTACCATCACAGGCCGGTAGAAGGAGGTGTTTGGTGGTGCTCGGATGTACTGGATGGTGCGGGGGCTCCGGGTTATCACAAAATGTCAGCGGAGCCCCCGCACCACCCAGTACATACGAGCACCACCAAACACCTCCTTCTACCCGCACTTCCATGGTTTCAATGCGATGGACTCTGGGAAAATGGCCACCAGAGGTGACGAATGCTCAGATTGAGATTTCAGCTCACGAGATCTCGGCTCCTGAGATTTCAGTCTGCACATGCACCACCTATGGAGTCCAGCACATTGAAACCATGGAAGTGTGGGGGCTTAGGGTTTTCACAAAATGTCAGCGTAGCGCCCACATTGCTCAATACTAATGAACATCCCCACCTACCAGCCTGGGACTTGCAGTATTGCCCTGCAGCGTCGCACCTCCGAACAACCCCTCTTGCCAGGCCCAGTGCCCACAGCATCACCCGCAGTATTACCCGACTCCTGACACCTCCGCCCCCCTGTAAGCTATAGTCTGAAAAATATGGTATATTGAGCACTTTGTCATCTCAGTTGCTGCCTATTCATCTCAGTGAGTTTTTATATTAGATCCACAGCAGCTAGACTTTTTCACAGGATGTTTATTGTCTGTTATCCTTGCTTTAGTCTTTTTAGGTTAACAGGTGTTTTCATTTGCCCTATCACCTTTTGGGTGCGGCTATATACCTCTGCTGGTATTTTCTGTTGGTGATATTCTCCTTTTAATGTCCAGTAGTGATGAGTGAACATATTCGGATAACGTCTTATCCGAGCATGCTTGAGTGTTATTATATTCAAGTCTCTGCGGCTGCATGATTTGCGTCTGTTAGCCTCAACACATGTGAGGATTGCCTGTTGTTAAGCAATCCCCACATTTGTTGAGGCTGTCTAACAGATGCAAATCATGCAGCAGCAGAGATTCAAATTTAATATATGAGCACACCCAAATGCTCGCATAGCATGTTATCTGAGCACGTTCGCTCATCACTTATGTCCAGCCATAATGCCATTGTTCATGCCAGTCAGTGAAAGACTAGAGTTTATTTCTCTGCTGATTATGTTGTTCACCCTGCACCTATCTTCTGTCTCTTGCTTAAGAAGTAGGTGGTGTATTCTGTAGCAGTACGTACCTTATTTTCTCATTTTGTATTTCATGGTTTGTTTTAACTCACTCTGGGATCTCTTCCTGTCTCACCACACATTCCCTTCTGTATGTGAATTGCACTCTGCTCTGCCCTCTGGTTTCTTAGGAGGAGCGTGAAGCGCTTGAGCTTTCAGGCAGCACAAGTCCAAGCAGCCATCGCTTGTCTGTTGTTAGGGCTATTTCAGCCCACATTGGAACCTCTAGGGATGGTAGAGTCAGAATCTCTAGTCTGTACAGGATCCCGTTGGGTCAGTTGTAGTTTCTAGTGTTTTACCTATTTTCCTGTGTGAGTTGTTACATAATAAGAACAATGCGTTAATGAAGACACCAGAACTGTGGATACACACAGACTATACGTCCAGCCTGTATTACAGGGAGAGACATTCCAGAAGAGAAAAATCTGAAACTTGATTCAGTCTGCAAACTGCTTGTCAGGGGGTCAGGAAAGTAATGATTGAATGAAGTTTTCAGACTGAGACAGTAATGTTAACTAGATAGCTCAGAGAAAACAGAAACATTTGAAAGTTGAAATTCACAAACTTGACACTAAAGTTCACATGCTGGTCAATCAAATGTAGTGCTAAATATGGGTTGGGATTAAATTAAAAAGGATATGCATGAAGTATGTGTGAGGTGCTATTAACCTCGGAAATGCTTACTCTCTCAGTCCAAAAATGTCTTCCTCTGATGTGACTAGATGACAAGTCTGTAATGAAATGAAGAACTTTTTTTTTATTATTTATTACCGTGATCTAATATTGCCCGCCTGGCAATTTAGCACATTTCCCAAGATATAGCCATGTCCAGCTGTGAATGTCAGATGTATAAATTATTTGCTCCATTATGTAAAGCATCAATTTATGCCCCCAGGTCACTGCATTCATCATCAATATTGGAGAAAATATTGTCCATTAGTCCAGGCCCTTGTAACATTTATATTAATGTACTGTGAACTGTCAGATACATCCAAGGTCTTCATTAGTGATATTTCACTGCTTTTCATACAAAAACATAGCTAATACACAGAGTCCGTGTTATTGTTCGGAGAGTGTGTGTAGGTGGTGAGAGTGTTATGTTACCGCTCAAAATACCTCTCTTAATTTCACTTAATCAACTGCCTACATCCCCTAAAGTGGATCAATTTAAGTAGCTATATGCTGTATGCTGTAATTGTCCCTGTGCTGTTTGCTTTACACTGTGATCAACTTGCAAGTCATAAAGGTGTTACATAAAAAAGTACAGTCATGGCCAAAAGTTTTGAGACTGGCCCATATTTTGGTTTTCATAAAGTTTGCTGCTTCACTATTTTTATATCTTTTAGTCAGATGTTTCTATGGTTACTCCAGTACATTTATAAGCTTTTTGGAAGTTTTTAAACTTTTATTGACAAATGTATCAAGTTTGTGTAAAGACTCAAAATTTACAGCGTTGACCCTTATTTTTCAAAACTTCTGCCCTTCGCCCTGGAAGTTGGGTATCAGTTTCTGGGCCAAATCCTGACTGGTGACAACCCATTCTTGCTTAATCAGATCTTGGAGTTTATCACAATTTTTGTGTTTTTGTTTTCTGACCTGCTTTTTGCTGATTTACCCCAGGTTTTCAATGGGATTGAGAACTGGGGACTTTCTTGGTCATGCACCCAAAATTTAACTGAACCACTTTTGGCTTGTGACATGGTATTAGTCATGCTGGAAAAAAAAGCATTGTTCATCAAATTTCCCCTTGATCTTTGAGAGAAGTTGCTCTTGGAGGATGTTTGGATCCTGTTCTTTATTCATGGCGGCATTCATAGGCAAAATTGTGAGTGAGCCCCGTCCCTTGGACAAAAATCAACCCCACACATGAATGGTCTTAGGATACTTTGCTGTTGTCATGATGTAGGACTCATGGTAGCCCTCATCGTTACTTCTCTAGACAATCATTCATCCATATATCCCCAACAACCTGAAGAGGCTTGATCAAAAATAATAGCTTTGCGGGCAGTACAGGGATTAGACTGCAGAGGATGGGGGTAAAGTTATTTTTTCTGATGAAATCGTCTTCAGACAGCTGTGCCCAGCAACTTTATTTCACGGGCATTTGCATCCTCACCATACGGATACGGTGAATACAATATTGAAGGAGAGAGCCGTCTGCTCTACAGTTTGCTTTAAAATCACAGTGACTATAAATTTTCCATAATGTAACTCTTGATTTCTGTGGATAAAATGCAGATCCGCCTTCTTCCTTTAGAAAAACTTTAGACGGATGGTTTATAGAGAACCTCATTAGTAGACAATTCATTGTGAGGACAAAAGTATCAGCACACCTAGACATCTCATTCCAAATCCATATTGTGTTAGTCCCGCTTCCAACCTTTAACAGCTTCCACTCTTCTGAAAAGATGTTCTTCAAGATTTTGGAAGTGTTTTTGGGAAGATCATATATGAGGTCAGACAATGATTCTGCATGATAGAGCCGGGCTCACAATCTCTGTTTTAGTTCTTCCCAAAAGTGTTCAATGGGATTGAAGTCAGAGCTCCGTGCAGCCGGTCAATTTCTTCCACACTAAACTTCCCAAAATATGTCTGTATGGACCGTTCTTTGTGCACTGGAGCACAGTCATGGGTAACAGAAAAGGGCCTCCCCCTAACTGTTCTCGCAAAGTTGGTATGCTGAAACATTAACCTCCATTTAGTTTAAAAAAGCACATATCAAAAGTGTGAGACAAAAAAACATCGAAAAGGTAGCAAAACATGCAAACTTAATGCTAATTTTATAAGCATTAAAAATATATACAAAAAGTAAGTAAAAATTAAGTTTTAATGTAGTTTTTTCATCTTAAGCTTAGTAATCAAATTTTGTAATCAGGCTATTGGCATAATTCAGCTACCAGGGGCTTCTGTGCATGGCCTATTAGTTTCCCTATGCCAATTTGCTGCTGTTCATAAGGAGAAACTTTACCCTTTAGAGCCTCTGTTAAATGACTCTTACAAAGTCAACCACTTCTCCTGCTTTGCACTTATGGGGGGTATAAACCTCAAAACCCATGTCTGCAGGCAGAGGTTATGGTTTGGTTGTATATCCTAAATCATGCCTGTAGAATGTAAGCCCGAAAGGGCAGGGTCCTCTCTCCCCTCTGT
The DNA here is from genome assembly GCF_039654945.1 of Dendrobates tinctorius. Taxonomy (NCBI): domain Eukaryota; kingdom Metazoa; phylum Chordata; class Amphibia; order Anura; family Dendrobatidae; genus Dendrobates; species Dendrobates tinctorius. Next base: position 4,477,481 of record NW_027361752.1, on the reverse strand, counting down.
ATCAGTCTGCCATTGTTAGTTTGTTTACTTTAAGTGATATCTGAAATTTGTATGTAACCCCTTCTCATGTACAGCACCATGGAATCAATGGCGCTATATAAATAAATATTAATAATAATAATAATGCCAAGGCTCTTTAAAAGGTCAATAATGTTTTTTAGGATTGCTACTGGTACAGTGGCATGTAAAAGTTTGGGCACCTCTGGTCAAAATTACTATTATTCTGAACAGTTAAGCAAGTTGAAGATGACATGATCGCTAAAAGGGCTAAAAGTAAAGATGACACTTTAACTTTGCATTTTAGGCAAATATATAGTCATTTTTTTACATTTTTAAATTTCCTAAAAGGAAAATGTCTGATGCAGAAGTTTTGAGAATTGTGTGCTCAGATAATTTTGACCAAGATTTCAGATGTTAATTAGCATGCTAGGGTTATGGCTTGGTCACTATCATCATTAGGAAAGGTCAGGTGATGCAAATTTCCCAGCTTTATAAAAACTCAACCTCCTCTAACCTTGTGTCAGAAAAAGGTTCTTCTAAGCAGTTGCCTAGCACTCTGAGAATCAAAATGGTGGAGGCCCACAAAGAAGGAGAAGTCCATAAGAAGATAGAATAGCGTATTCAAGTTTCTCTTTCCTCAGTTCGAAATGTAATTAAGAAATTGCAGATAACAGGAACAGTGAAGGTCAAGATAAGGTCTGGAAGACCAATAAAAATTTCAGTGAGAGCAGCTCATAAGATTGCTAGAGAGGCCAATCAGAACCCTCACTTGAATGCAAAAGACCTTCAGAATGATTTATTGGTCTCTGAAGTTATGGTACATTGTTCTACTGTTCAGAGACACCTGTACAAATTTGACCTTCATGGAAGAGTCATCAGAAGAAAACCTCTCCTGCATCTTCACCATAAAATTCAGCATCATAATTATGCAAAAAAACAGCTAAACAAGCATGTCGCATTTTGGAAACAAGTCATGTGGACCGATGATTTTAAATTAGAACTCTTTGTCCACAATGATCAAAGGTATGTGTGGAGATAAAAGGGCACAGATTTTCAGGAAAAGAACTTCTCCCCCACTATTATGCAAGGAGGTGGATCAATCATGCTTTGGAGTTGTGTTGCAGACAATGGCACGGGGAACATTTCACGGATAGAGGAAGAATGATTCAATTAAGTTTCAACAAATTCTTGATGCAAACATAACACCATATGTAAAAAAGCTGAAGTTGAAAAGAGGAGGATGGCTTCTACAAATGGAGAATGATCCTAAATACACGTCAAAATATGCAACAGACTACCTCCAAAGGTGCAAGCTGAAGGTTTTACAATGGCCCTCACAGTCCCCTGATCTGAGCATCATTGAAAATCTGTGGCTAGACATCAGATTAGCAGTGCATGCAGGATGACCCAGGAATCTCATAGAACTGGAAGAATTTTCGAAGGAAGAATGGATGAAAATACTGCAGACAAGAATTGAAAGACTCTTACCTGGTTGCAAAAAGTGTCTACAAGCTGTGACACTTGCAAAAGGGGGTGCTAGGTACTTCTACTAACTACTGTATGCAGGCTGCCCAAACTTTAGCATTGGCCCATTTTCCTTTTTGTAATTTTTAAATTGTAAAAAATTGCAATATTCTTTTTTGTCTAAAACAGAAAGTACCGGTAAATGTGTCATCTTTAACTTTAGCCTTTTTAGAGATAATTTCATCTTAAACTTGTTTAAATGTTCACAATAACAGTAATTTTGACCAGGGGTGCCCAAACTTTTACATGCCACTGTAGGTGTCACTGGAGCCCCTGTTCTCTTCCTCTTCCTGTGCGTATTCATTTTTCCAGAGGAAGATTGCATGGATCCCTATACAAACTTGGAGTTCTTCACAATGAGACGGTTTTCCCCTTACACACCCTGTTTACAGTGTAGTCACGTTGGGAGAATTAAGGTGCTCTACATTTCTATGATTCCTTCTTAAAAAACAGGTGAATATTATACAGCAGCAAAATATGTAAAATACATTCACAGAATTACATTTCTCCGGCGCTCTCTTTGCCTTGGCTCCTTACCTGTTAAATACAGCCCTAAAGGGAGACCTTAATGTTCTTGGGGAAATTGGATACATCGTAGGCTTGATACAACATATAGTGAAAAGGATAGTAAAGATTGTTCAGTCTCATGACTTCTTATTACCTTATTGCGTTAATGAGAAGATTTTAAATGCACAGCTGCTTAATGCATTGGCTAATGCGGCTTATCATGGAAATGGGGATTCTCTACCTTAATATAAATTCGGTTAATTTGTACAATTTCCAAGCTTCGGTACAAAGTCAATAGGTGATATACAAAATCCTGGAGTGTAATAGCACTCCTATTTATGTAAAAATTGTATATATGATATTTTAGGCAGGTACGGGAAAAATGCTGAAAATTAAGAATGCTTTCAAAAATAGAAGTGTTAATAGTTTATTTTTATCAATTTACGGAACGCAAAATAAATGCACAATATTTGATGTGACTAGCTTTTGCCTTCCAAACGAAATCACTTTTTTAGTTATTCTTGCACAATGTCGCAGATTTTGTAAGATTTTCGTCAGGTGTATGAGTAACCAATTATACCAAAGAGGTGATATGATCCTACAGTATGTATCACATGTAGGTTGAAACACACTCTAGCTGCAACAGAAATAACTTTGTAGAAATCTTAAATCTGGGTGAGGAAGGTAAAGGACTAGAGTTTAGCTCCTCCGCCCATAATAGATACCGCATAATCAGGCGGTGGAGTATTCCCAATATAACGAGCAAAACACTGGAAAAATGAAGTAGCCATAAACAACCAATAAAGTTAAACAATGATTGAAATAATATAAAAAAGTTACCATTGGATACAAATGTGTCAAATAAGGTGGAATAAAAAGTGGAGAGCAGCAACTAGATTCAAAATGGCAAACAGCACTAATTGTGCAAAGCACCTAAACAAACCAATCTCAAAACTTCATGTGTAGTAACAAGCACACATGGCTATAGACAAAGGGTGACAGAGAAAAGAGGTTATAAATTATGTTGCTTACCCGTAGTAGGTGAGGATCAAATTAGCTTGCCAGTACAGCCCCGACACGCGTTTTGCATGTAGCTTTCTCAAGGGGAGGTTATGGAATTTTTTATCACCGGTTCTCATCATCATGGCAAAACTCAGCTTAGCACAAGGTAGTTATTGTCTCGGCGATAACCTGTATGCATCCTCATGACCGGTTTCTGCAGGATTTTAACCCTGCTATGTCTTGCAGAGATTAAGTTCATTGGCCTATCCTGTTTCAGCAGGCTCTAAATCTGGTAGCTTCTGTGGGAGGAACAGCCCCCGTCGAGTTTCCGGGCCAGAACCAAGGGAGCCGTCATCTGGGTTCCGGGGGAAACTGTCCCCGGGGGACAGAATTCGGGGACGGACCGTTGTGACAGACAGATGGGCCGGGGGAAGGACCAATATAAAGGAGGCGGGGAATTCCCAGGACAATGAGTCAGCAGACCGACACAGAGACAGCAGGAGACCGTGGGAGCGGCTGAAAGCGAGAGCGACTCACCAGTGCCAGGGAGGACGCTCACCGAGGACTCCAGAGGGACAGTACTGAGGCGAATATCTGGGACTTGCTGCCCCGCTCCAGCCCGGGGCCACTGCAGCCCCAGTTCAACTCGCGGCCGCTGCCGCCTCCCCTCACCACGCGGCTGCAGTCGTTTAACTCCAGTTCGCGGCTGCGGCCGGTTCCCCGCCAGCTGCAGCCACCCTGTTCTCACCAGTGGCCGCAGCAAGTACAATACCACCGGCGGCCACCACTGTCCCGCTCCGGTCCACAGCAGGGGCCGGGCCTCTGCTGACCGCGGACTCCCCGTCGCAGCCGATAGCTGAGCAGGTGGCCTGTCATATGCCACCACACATCGCTGCCGCTTGCCCCAGGCCAGGGGCTGCGGCCCAACCGTCCAAGGACTACGCCGGAGCCTGTGGGACTCCAGTGTCATCAGCGCGCCGGAGTGCGCAAAGTCTTCGTCATTGCCTCAGCAACTGGGCCCAGCATCTACTACGCCGAAAGAACACCAACCCAAACGGCGAGGGATGTCTGGATGGCTAAGTTGACTTTATAATTAAGGACCCGTAGTCGGCCATACCGTGGCCCTATAGTGACTGGCTGTTGCCAGAAGTAGTCGTGTTCTACCCGTTTGTATGTGCTTGTATAGAACCCCCTGCGAGGGCAACCCGTGTTACCCCTTTTGGTGATCATGCCGGGACTGAGGAAAGTTCCCTCTAGTCTTATAAACGTTAATATAGAAAGCACCTAACTGTCTCGCGACTCGTCACTGCATCTTGCGTACCTGCGAACACCACACTCCTTCTACCACTCCTGGCCCAAACAATTGTTTCTAGTCAGCCTGCTCAATTTGTACTTGTGTGTTTGTTTCTCATATTGTTGACCTGGCTAGTGTACCCTTCCTGTCTGACCTCTCCGCTCGTGACCTCAGCTACGAATTTTGAAGCTGTGCTGCTTGCCCCGACCTAGGACTGTCAGACCATGTCTTTGCCTTTGCCCTCTTGTGCTGCATATCTGTGGCTCTGACCCTCCGGTCAGCTGTTGCAGTACCGGGGACTGCTTTGAAGTGGCACCTAGTGTTTAATGTCAGCGTAGCCTATCCTCACCACCAGAGGCTTTAACGGATACCCTGTAGGAACCTAGTCATGCCTCTCTAGGGTAAGCCCAGCCCGTGACACACTGGGTTCACATCCACCAGCATTACATTCACCACTCAGCTTTAGATTATGGTTGGATGATGGACCCCACTGACAAGTCGATACCTCGTGCTTTTGCAGGCAATCACTGTGGTTGCTACCCAGTTGCATGACCTGTTTGCCACAATTGCCACTCTACTTTCTGCCTCTACCATGTCTGGCCAACCCTCCTCTGGACATTCAACCTCTCCAAGAGAACTGCCTAATGCTCCAGTTTCTTATGGAACCGCAAAGCTTCAGCTTCCACTTCTGTCCCTGTGTGATGGAGATGCCAAGGCGAGATGCGGCTTCATTCACCAGTGCCGGATTCACTTCACTCTCCATGCTCATGTTTTCTCAAGATTGCCTTCATGATCTGTCTGCAGTCCAGACAAGGTCTGGCTTAAGGAAACCTCATTTGGGAGCATGGAGTTCATGAAACTTGTGATTTTGGGAGATTCTTAGACATGTTAAGGTCAGTTTTCTAGGAAGCTGACCACATCTAGTCTTCCGCCTTGTACCTGCTGACTCTAAGACAGGGCAAGAATATGGTGGCTCAGTATGCCTTATGCTTCCACAACTTGATATCGGTGCTGTTCTAGAATGAAGAGGCTCTAGTGGCAACCTTCTGGCAGGGCCTGTGTGGTCTTATCAAGGATGAGCTGGCAGGAGGAGATCTACCATCCTCACTGGATGCTCTTTTATACCTTGCTACTAGATTTGATCTCTGTTTCAATAAGCAAGCTCCCAGGTCTGTTCCAAACTTTCAATACCCTTGGCTGCCACAATCCCCACCTCCTGCTGTAGAGCTAATGCAGCTAGGGTGAGCCAAACTCTTTGTACAACAGTGACAAAAAAGTTATCTTGACAAAGAGTGCATGTACTGTATAGGTGAGGAACATTATGTTTGTCAGTGCTAAGTGAGGCATGGAAGCCTCCAGAACCTTGGGACAGTCAGAGAGATGACCCTGGATGGGAAACTTAACGCTCCAAAACTTTTTACCCAAGTCTCCTTGGTTTGGATAAAGAAGTCTATTTCCATGGCAGCCCATTTAAACTCCCGATCCAATGACTACCGCATCTATCCAGACAAAGTTTGTCAGTTTCAGCTTCCTATACAGCAGCTTGTTTGTCCCATGGTTGTTGCTTCAATTTGCCAAGCAACCCCTGGCAGAGCCTATTCGACATGTCACACTGCCTGTCACCCTGCAAATTGGAACCCAGCACGCTGAATCTCTTTTTGTGTGCTACCTAGCTCTGTTGAGTCTGTTCTTCTGGATCTCCCTTAGTTCCGGCTACAGATGATGTTTGTTAACTGGTCCACCAGTCTGGTGCTTCAATGGGGAAAGTCATATGCTACCAACTGCCTTGCCAAGGTCTTGCCTATGTCCCCACCTCCTATGCCTTTGGACCTGCCTGAGACTTGTCTGATTCTGAGGAAGAATCTCTGTGCATTTTTAGCCTGGCTATGATTGTTGAAGTGCCTTCTGTTAGAGACTTCCCTCCAGTTAAGACCGTGGCTTCAACTAGAAGGACAAAAATTCAGTCCAGAATCAAGCCTGCCAAAACTGTCTGCACCCCCTGCCTTTCTTGTGACGTTTCCTCGGTGGTCCAGCCTAAAAAGTGAGGGGTGTAAGGGGGGTACTGTCACGGCGATAACCTGTATGGCTCCTCAGCACCACCTGACTCACCATGGTCATCACATGGCTTACTGAGTTTTGCGCTGCTCCATCTAAGGATGCTTTTCATTTGGACTTAGGAAGGTCTGGCCAGTCTCTGCAGAAATTTAACCTTGCTATGTCCTGCATTGATTAAGTTCCCCGGCCTATCCCGTGTCAGCAGGCTCTATATCTGATAGCTCCTTCCACTACTCCTGGCCCTAACATTGGTTCCTCGTGAGTTGGCTCTGCTATCATCCAGTTGGTGCTTGTGTGTTTCTGTTTCCCCTGTTACAGTCCTGGCTTGCCTACCAATCCTGTCTGACCTCTCTGCTCCTGACCTCAGCTACATATCCTGAACCTGTGCTATCTGTCATGACCCCGGGCCGTCTGACCACGTTTTTGTCTTTGCCCTCCTGTACTGCATATTTAAGCCTCTGACCCTCTGGTCAGCTGCTGCAGTCTCAGGGACTGCCCTGGAGTGGCACCTGGTGTCTACGGGCATCCCAGCTTATCCTCCCCACCAGAGGTTCTAGGGAAGACCCAGTAGGTGCCTAGTCACGCCCCTCCAAGGTAAGCCCAGGACATATGGCAGTGGGTCCACATCCACCAATGTTACATTTGCTCACCAACGTTACAGTAATACTGTGTCAGCAATATCTTCCACAAGATCAAAACCGATAAGTCTGCAGTCACTCTGTGACTGCAGACTTATGAATCCCCCCAATGCACGCACTGAGTACTGTGGGTATTTGTGGGTTTCAGACCTGAGAACAGAGGATATGTATAATATACATACCCACCAGTGGGCGCGACCTCTCTCAATACACTTACTGTATGTTGAGCCGAGGACGAACCCCAACCAGTGATGTGGAAGGCCAATGGGCGTGTCTGACTTGGGGTCATGGTCTCACTACATACAAGTGTATGGATAGCAAGGTCATGCCCATTGGCTGGGAGTATGTAGAACTCACACATACCCTCCGTTCCTTGGTCTGAAACCAAACCAGCGAATCCCCGCAGTACACAGTGTGCGCGCTGGGGAGATTCATAAGTCTGCAGTCACACCGACTAACTGTAGGCTTATTGGTTTTGACCTAATGACTCCTTCAAAGACAGTGGTCACAATACTTCAAAGTTCCACTGCTCATCTGGTATGATAAAACAACAATGAATAAAAAATATTTTAATTAATATGTTGTGGCATAGACAAAAACTGGAGTTTAATATACTAGGTAAACACAGACTACCATATCCACATTTCTTCATCCCGAGGTGTATAGTAACTAGCCAAAAAAAACCATCTACAGCGGAAAAAAGGGCACTCTGTCCTCACTACTCAAAACCTCAGTCTTCATCAGTACTTCAGACTAAGTTGTCCTTTTTTTCTTTTAATTGTTAAGGCTAATAGATAGTAATATATAATTCTTAAAAAAAGAGCTTTGCAAAAGTGAATATCCTCTTTACAGCCACGATAATAATTGATTCAGAGGCATCGCTATCTAGGAACAGATTTGTGAGAGTTCATAAATATATCCCATGGGCACCTGCTGAGAAGTTGTAAATGAAGCTGCGACGCTCTACTTCTAATAGATTCTGAAAGTTTTTTAGATAACACCTTAAAAGGCATAAGAAGAGGCAATTAGCAAAAATTCATAGATCTGCAAAATGAAATGTTTAATCTCTGTGAGAAATATATAAAGGAAGGAAGATTATTTTTTTCTTTTTATCTTCTCTTCTCTAGAGGCAAGTTAGTGCAAAGATAAATGGAAGAAGTAAACTACTAAGATAAATTAAATAGTCTTGTGGGTAGCCGGTGTTCACCAATAATAAGTGACTAGTTGTGTACATACAATGGAGTCCATTGTGGGGTTCAAAAAGAAAATAGAGGTTCTCTTACCGAAACAATCCCTGTGCTAGAAACTGCTATATGGTCGTCACTTGTAAATCCGACTCATGGACCAAAGATTGGACTGAGTACTGAATGGGCCCAGATCCAGACACAATAATGGACATCTTCGCAAAAAGCACCCCGTCAAGTAATGATCTGTTCACTGTAGATCCAGGACATGGCACTATGGTTCGACTGAGCATGCATCGTTTCCAGGTTCTGACGCAATAATAGGTCCCAAAGGTAAAATAGACGACGGCCCCTGTGGGGGTCACTTTAGAGCCATTTACTTGTGATTAGAATCCATTTCTTAAAGGGGTTCTTTACGCCTTTTTATTTTAGAAATGGGCATTATGTATTCTAAGAATGAAGAAAAAAACATACCCATGTACTGTGCCTAGGCTCCCTCGATTCTGCTCTTCTGTACTGCTTTCCCAGTCCCTTACCAGTCTCCTTGTTTCATCTTCCAGCAGGAAAATCACCACTGCAGTCAATCACCCACAACAGTGACGTATTGGTAGAAAAATTCATGTGCTTTTTTTAATCTTATACCATACTAGGCACATTTTTAAAAAAAATAAAAGTGGTGGATTAACAATAAAGGTTTTTTTAAACCTCATTGAATACAGTTGTGTGAAAAAGTGTTTGTCCCTTCCCGATTTCCTTTTCCTTTGCATGTTTGTCACACTTAAATGTTTCATATCACCAAACATATTTAAATATTAGACAAAGATATCACAAGTAACCGCAAAATGATGTTTATTAATGAAGGTCTTTATTGTTAAGGGAAAAAGAAATCCAAACCTACAGGGTCCTGTGTGAAAACGTGATTGCACTCTAAACCTAATAAATGGTTGGGAATCTGTCACCTATTTTTTGCCTATAAGCAAAGAGGTCCAGCGACTGCGCACTACAGTACTCTGCTCTGCCCTTAACAGGGCAGAACAGTGCACCTGCGCCGGAGCCGCGACGGGCAGGAAAGAAGAAGACGTCATCGCTACAAGATGGGAGGCGCCGGACCGAACCACGACTCCCTCCGAACCCAAACTGGACCCGGAACGCCCCTGGGTGAGTATAATATAACTCCCTTTTCTTCTCTTTCAGGTTACATCGGGTGCTTATCTACAGCATTCTGTAATGCTGTAGATAAGCCCCTGATGGCGGTGCCGGCAGCTTATAGGCAAAAAAATAGGTGACAGATTCCCTTTAAAACCTCACCTTGTGTCAGCCGACCTCAGTGTAGATAAGGGCAGAGCAGGACAGGGGCCCGACTGTTCAGCTGTCTGCCCATGGGAAGTTATATAGATTAAATGCCTAGCTGAAAAGAGGGACCTGAACTGAGTCGGAGCATAGGTGGGTATACGTGCAATGTGTAAGAGCACATTTGTACTGTGGTCATTTCACAGAGAAAAATCAAAATTGTTGGGTTTTGTCTGTGAAATGGCCACAGTGTGAACGTGCTCTTACACATTGCACGTACATAGAAACTTTTGCTCCAGCTCATTTCTTTGGTTTTGTAGATATGAGCAGAGCCTGATTTTGGCTGTGCCACAATTGGAGCTGGGGTGGGTTTTTTTTACTGGAGTTTTCTTTTTTGGGATGTTTCTCAATCTAACTGCTGGACATAGCAGAGCCCCGTTCTTGGCTGTGGAATTCCCATACTGGGATAACCATTCCGACTGAGAATTCCAGAGCCTGTTCCAAGGTTGTAACCCATCCTCTTGGGAAGACAATAGCTTTACATGTTTGTAAGAACCCTCTATGGCTATTTGACTCCAATAAGTAGCATGTAAGTCGGCACTATTTCTTGCAATTTCACTTTATTTGGTAGAGCATTTCCGTATTATTCTAAGACTAGCTCCTTTCACCTCTTTCTTTTCACCCACAATAACGTATCCTAAAACCAACGACAGTTGCCCTTTATCGTTTACCCTATTGTTTGACTCTAAATACAATGAAAGTCGTGGAGCCCATTTATCATTGACTATATAACACCAAGCTACTGTATAACAAAAACTATGAACCGGGAAAGGAAAGCGAGATTCAATGAATTTAAACCAGTCTATTACATTGTTAGAAAAAATAAATCCATGAGTTACTAATCATACATTTATTCTTTGTTCTCCTGAGACCTTAGACCAAACAAGCTTATTCTTTTCTTCTTTTCTTTTCCCTTAAAGATGTGGAGATGAAAAAAAAGAGACTTTAATTTAGAGTGAAGACCTGACTGTTAAAATCGTTCACGTTCCCAATGTGGAATAAAAAAAGGTGTTTTCATTTAATATATTACACACGGTAATTTTTAGCAACATTACCAGAGCTGTCTACCCGTCACAGATGCCAGCTACCAACTGAGTGGTGGGCACCCACTGTGCGGCTGCCTGAAAAAGAAGGACACAATGACAGGCCGAGGATCTGGTTCCAGCGGTGGATACAAATGTGGAAATTGATAAGATATATTTCTTAAAGGCACACTCTAGCGCTTATATTGTAGGATGGCAGGAAGCCTAGAAAGTGCACATCACAGTGAGATATATCTGCCTATAACCACTAAATGGTACAATATACCCAAACAAACAAAGTGCAAAGGGCAATAAAATAATGTACCACACTTTATTGCAAATGATTTTAAAAATTCATGCTCACTTTAAAAAAAAAAACACTTATAGGTACACAGGAAAAAAAAGTGGGTGAACCCCTAAAATATATTTTAACACTATATAAGGAGGGATCATTCCAATATATATCATTGGACAAAACACAACAATCAAGGGTAAATCACAATTCATACCAATAAATCCTGCCCCTGAGTAGGTTGTCCAGAAAACTTTCGATACCATTTGTCAAAGAAATATAGTGTAGATGTGAACAAATCTAGACACTGGTCCTAGAATACATGCAAATGCTATCCTGTGTGGTCCCAGCAATTTCTACTACCTTTATATTCGGGGCACCTCACTTTTCAATATGGTGGCTCAGTGGTTAGCCTTGCAGCGCTGGGGTCCTGGGTTCAAATCCCACAAAGGACAACATCTGAATGGAGTTTGTATGTTCTCCCTGTGCTTGCATAGATTTCCTCCGGGTTTTCTCCCACAATCCAAATACATGCTGATAGGGAATTTAGGTTGTGATTAAGAGCACCAATGGGGACAGTGATGATGATGTCTGTAGGGATGCAGAATTAATCATAGAATCTTAGAATGTCATAGTTGGAAGGGACCTCCTGGGTCATTGTGTCCAACCCCCTGCTCAATGGAGGATTCACTAAACCATCTCAGACAGATGTCTGTCAAGCCTTTGTTTGAAGACTTCCATTGAAGAAGATGGAAGTCTTCATGGCGCTATAATACATTTTTGTACATTATTGGTGCTATATAAGAAAGTAAGTGTCATAAATAAAGTGAAATGCTACAAAAGTGTAGTTACAAAGCAAAAAAATAATGTCGGATGGCTGTATAGTGATGGCCACTCTTGGGGCATTCAGCAGATGTTTTCTTATATCCCAGCAAGTCTGACCACCAAGATCTTCATAGTTAAAACAGAAGTATATGTGTTACTATTAGATCTGGGCTACAGTGAGACTTTTTGTAGGCCTCGAACTGATAAGGATTGAGCCAAAAGATTTGCAGGACAAGTATAAATGAGCCAGCAGCCACATCAGTAGTCTGGGGCCACTAGACCAGAACCTAGGTCCAGTATGACATCATGTCGCAAAAGGCCTCTTAATCAGAAGGGATGCCGGGGGAGGCCAGCAGGTAGGAAGAAGTGGTCAGGGCTTTGGGCTATGACCATGTGAAAGCTTTCATAGCCTCTGGGCCAGGATTCTGTAAATCATTTTGCTCATTTCTACTACAGATTGATTTTACCTTTGGAGGTACACCAGCAGTCCAGATGGATTTACTCAATTGCATGCACTCTTAAAGCTGACACTTTACGTGACAAGCTTGGCATCCTGCACACCCCGAGTATCTTAGCTGAACTTTTATACTGCAATGGAGCAATTATTTTTTTTGTACATTACATTTTTTTCCGAACGCCTAGCCTACAATCTATTTTCCAGAAATGTGTATCGCCCGGGCAGACATTGATTCAGTTACAATTATAACTTTTGTAACTTTTTATGCAAAATGAGCAATTTATTTATAAACTTTTTATGTACATCAAGAGTTAAGTTCCACATCTAAGGCTGGTTTCACATTTGCGTTTTTTTGCGCTGGAAAAAAACGCATACGTGCGCATGCGTTTTTTCCCCTATATTTAACATGGGTGCGCATACCTGCGCGCTGGTAAGCGCATGTATGCGATTTTCATGCGCTGCGTTTTTTTGGGTTGTGCGTTGGTATTTTCCAGACGCAGCATGTTGCATTTTTTGGCCCTTGAAAAAATCGCATGCGCACGTATGCACACGTTTTGCGCTAAAAATGGCCATTATAGCCTATGGATGCGCATACGTGCGCACTGGCATGCGCAGGTATGCGTTTTTTTAGCGCTGCGGTTTTTTGGTGGTGTCCACTTGTTGTCCTAGTTATAATCTTCTAAAGTCAAAAAAAAAAAGTCTATATAAAGGAGGTGCCTGCCAAAACTCTGCCACTACTACACTGACAGATTGAAGAGCAGACAGTCAACCAAGAACCCATTATATCAGCGAAGAATGTGAGTATATTACATTATATGCCTGTCCTTTTAAATTATGTATGTACTAATGATTTTTATTATTTTTACATGCAGTATGTCTTCAGAATCAGAGTATTCCCCATCGCGGCAGGAATTGGCGCAAGCAGACCGTGAGGTGATTATTTTCGTGCATCTGGTAAGTATATCTGCTGCTTCTCCAAATCTCTTACGTTTTTTTCAACTTTTTTAAGACATCGTCATCATCATCTTCTGCGGACGGGACTAGTGAGGGCGAAGAGCAGGAGCAGCGAAGCCAAGTCCCGGTGGTGATACGGAATGTAAGTATCAAATGATTTGTAATGTTCTTTATTTTTTATCTTCTATTTTTACTCTTTTTTATGTTTCTTTTTTTGTAACTTTTTATTCAATTTAAATTTGATTATTCTAATGAATGTGTTTTGTCTAGGTTCCACAACGGGATGAAGACGTCTACCTGGATAATGAGCAGCTCATCAGCCTGGTCCAGGAGCGTTCGCCATTGTGGGACAGCCGTGACCGGCTGCACAAGGACATTGTGGTGACCCGGCGGCTATGGAATGAGGTGGCCGCAGCGTTGATGGATGGCTGGGACAGCGCCACAGCATCCTCCAAAAAGGCGTTTAGTGAGTATTTCCCTGCTCTGTATTGTGCCTCAGTGACTGTTGTCCTTGACGGCACTGTTGGGTTTCGTGCTAGGCGTATTCTAGCAGGAAACCCAACAGTGTCATCGGGGTCTACAGTGACTGCTTTGAGTATTGTATTGCTACATTGTGCCGCAGTGACTGTTGTCCTTGACGGCACTGTTGGGTTTCGTGCTAGGCGTATTCTAGCAGGAAACCCAACAGTGTCATCGGGGTCTACAGTGACTGCTTTGAGTATTGTATTGCTACATTGTGCCGCAGTGACTGTTGTCCTTGACGGCACTGTTGGGTTTCGTGCTAGGCGTATTCTAGCAGGAAACCCAACAGTGTCATCGGGGTCTACAGTGACTGCTTTGAGTATTGTATTGCTACATTGTGCCGCAGTGACTGTTGTCCTTGACGGCACTGTTGGGTTTCGTGCTAGGCGTATTCTAGCAGGAAACCCAACAGTGTCATCGGGGTCTACAGTGACTGCTTTGAGTATTGAATTGCTACATTGTGCCTCAGTGACTGTTGTCCTTGACGGCACTGTTGGGTTTCGTGCTAGGCGTATTCTAGCAGGAAACCCAACAGTGTCATCGGGGTCTACAGTGACTGCTTTGAGTATTGTATTGCTACATTGTGCCGCAGTGACTGTTGTCCTTGACGGCACTGTTGGGTTTCGTGCTAGGTGTATTCTAGCAGGAAACCCAACAGTGTCATCGGGGTCTACAGTGACTGCTTTGAGTATTGTATTGCTACATTGTGCCGCAGTGACTGTTGTCCTTGACGGCACTGTTGGGTTTCGTGCTAGGCGTATTCTAGCAGGAAACCCAACAGTGTCATCGGGGTCTACAGTGACTGCTTTGAGTATTGTATTGCTACATTGTGCCGCAGTGACTGTTGTCCTTGACGGCACTGTTGGGTTTCGTGCTAGGCGTATTCTAGCAGGAAACCCAACAGTGTCATCGGGGTCTACAGTGACTGCTTTGAGTATTGTATTGCTACATTGTGCCGCAGTGACTGTTGTCCTTGACGGCACTGTTTTTTTTTATCAACAGTGGACAAAGTCCGAACACGTTGGCGTTCGATCAAGGACCGCTTCAACAGTGATGTTCGTGCTGAGGGCCAGGTTCGCAGTGGATCTGCGTCAAGGACCAGAACTAGATACCGTCACTATAACGCGTTGCAGTTCCTAAGACCGGTCCTTGCCACGAGATCGTAAGTATTATAAATTTTGGGTTTTTATTTTTATTAATCTGTGTTTTTCTAATCCACAGCTGATGCTTCTTGTAAAGGCATGGTAGTAATGATTTTCCTTTCTTCAACAGCACCTGGAGCAGCACCCTGCAACCTGGCCCTGGAGCGGTCCTTCCTCGGACGTCCTCTGACCCGTCCCAGCCATCCGACAGCCAGGAAGCACCTTGCAGGTCAACCACACACACAGCTGGTGACCAGGAAGCTGGGCCATCAGGTGTTCCCCTGTCCCAGGTCTCTGCCACTGGTTATGCGTGCACTACCCGCCAGCGGCAGAGGGCCTTGGACAGGAATGTCTTGCCCGAGTTTATGCATTTGAGCGAGACATTTAATTCCAGCCTCAAGTCACTGTCCGACAGAGTTGAAAGCGGTTTTGCACTCATGGAACGTGGTTTTAACCACTTTGAACACCGCTTCAATTCTGTAGAACAGCGCTTTGACCGTCTGGAGGCCGACCTCAACAGACCAGCACACCATTTTTTTAGTAAGATTGAAAAGGGCATGGCGGAACACCTTAGTCCTGATCAACAGCTGAATGTGCTGCAGGCCTGCAACAATGCTTTCTTGCAGGCTATGCAGCATAATCGGTACGGTCAGCAGTCAGTGGTGTCCTTTCCACCTGTGCCACCATTGACTCGCTTCACCTCACTACCGACTTGTGCTGCATACCACTGCACGGACACCTCTATTCAAAGCCAGGACACCCACCGTTACACCACCACAAGTCTGAGTGCAGCTGGTCACTTCACCGACACCACCATGGCAAGCGCTGCTCCTGTCTGGAGCACCACCGCCACTCCCATGCATGCGTGGAGCTCAGCCACCACTAGGCAAACATGGAACAGCCCTGCCGCTACAACAACGTGTAGTAGCCCTGCCACCACCACTCTGCAAACCTGGACCATCACTGCCGCCACCAGTCCTCCTGCAAGGACGAGCACTGACAACGAAGAGCAGCAGCAGCAGCCACCTCAGCAGCAGCTCCAGCCACCTCATCAGCAGCCACCTCAGCAGCAGCAGCCACCTCAGCAGCAGCAGCCACCTCAGCAGCAGCTGCAACCACCTCAGCAGCAGCAACCACCTCAGCAGCAGCAGCCACCTCAGCAGCAGCCGCCACCTCAGCAGCAGCCGCCACCTCAGCAGCAGCAGCCGCCACCTCAGCAGCAGCAGCAGCCACACCTGCAGACGGGGGACCTACACTCAATATTTGCCCCTAGTTCAAGGCGAAATCCATCAAGGCGGGCATTGGGCCAAAGTCGGTCCAGGCACACAAGCCTACGGCGACATGCCATTACAACTAATGTACCTGAACAGATTTCCTCTCCTCCAAGTGTTCCTAGTTTGATTCCCTTAACTGGACTACCTTCCCCCACAAGTTTTGTTGCCCCTTCCCCTCAAACACCGTCTTCAACAGCAAGTGTTGCATATTCCCTGCACACCCCCAAATTGAAACCATCTGCCCCCAAACGCCGGAAAAAATAATTTTTTGGTTTATTTTTGTGATAAAAAATAAATTTACATTTGTGGTTCACCATTACTAAGTTTCATTAATGTTGTTTGCGCCGCTCACACACACTGATGGGTAAATACATGTTAAAAACCAACCCAAGGCCTAGTATAGTCATATGTGAAATAACACGGACTAGTATAGTCATACCAAGGCCTAGTGTAATAACTCGAGTTTTACCAACTTGGATCTGGTTTCATGAAAAACAAACTGTTGAAACTTGTCTTAAAAATAAGTTTCTTTCTAGTTTCACCAGTTTGTTTTTTGTGAAACAAGATGCTAGTTGTTAAAAATCGAGTTATTACAGTAGGCCTTGGTATGACTATACTAGGCCGTGGTATTTCACATATGACTATACTAGTAGGCCCAAGGCCTACTATACTCATATTTGAAATACCACGGCCTAGTATAGTCATTCCAAGGCCTAGTGTAATAACTCTAGTTTTACCAACTAGAATCTGGTTTCATGAAAAACAAACTGTTGAAACTTGTCTTAAAAATAAGTTTCTTTCTAGTTTCACCAGTTTGTTTTTTGTGAAACAAGATGCTAGTTGTTAAAAATCGAGTTATTACAGTAGGCCTTGGTATGACTATACTAGGCCGTGGTATTTCACATATGACTATACTAGTAGGCCCAAGGCCTACTATACTCATATTTGAAATACCACGGCCTAGTATAGTCATTCCAAGGCCTAGTGTAATAACTCTAGTTTTACCAACTAGAATCTGGTTTCATGAAAAACAAACTGTTGAAACTTGTCTTAAAAATAAGTTTCTTTCTAGTTTCACCAGTTTGTTTTTTGTGAAACAAGATGCTAGTTGTTAAAAATCGAGTTATTACAGTAGGCCTTGGTATGACTATACTAGGCCGTGGTATTTCACATATGACTATACTAGTAGGCCCAAGGCCTACTATACTCATATTTGAAATACCACGGCCTAGTATAGTCATTCCAAGGCCTAGTGTAATAACTCTAGTTTTACCAACTAGAATCTGGTTTCATGAAAAACAAACTATTGAAACTTGTCTTAAAAATAAGTTTCTTTCTAGTTTCACCAGTTTGTTTTTTGTGAAACAAGATGCTAGTTGTTAAAAATCGAGTTATTACAGTAGGCCTTGGTATGACTATACTAGGCCGTGGTATTTCACATATGACTATACTAGTAGGCCCAAGGCCTACTATACTCATATTTGAAATACCACGGCCTAGTATAGTCATTCCAAGGCCTAGTGTAATAACTTGTAAGTTGGAATGGAGCAGATTACATTCATCCACTCAATACTGACTTGTATTCCCCATGGACTTTCATTGGGGTTGGGTTTTGAGGGTTGTGTTTTGAGAAAATCACATACTTTGTTTTCAACTAGTTGCACAATTTTCTCTTGAAAAAAAATGGTTTCCTGATTCATGGCCTGCAGCTTTGCTCGTTCCAATATATTTCACGCAGACTAGCAATGCTGCATTTTAACTCATATGTGTATTTACCTGCCCAGGTGTGTGAACATCAAAAAATTCAGTTATACATGGGAAGTTTTTTAATAAATTGGAGTTTCAAAAATATAGTGCACTCAGTAATGGTATCAAATAAGGTTTTTTATTACCATAAACAAACAAAAACATTACACCATTTCATCTTGCCAGTGCACCCGTCCTACATCAGAAATAAAGTAGGCCGCAAATTGGTCCCTCATTTGGCCAACTTCAATGGATGACCTGAGAGTGTGCTGAGTGAATTCAGGCAATGGGTTAGGAGCATCATCGTCCAGTTCAAAGGTCGGGTGCTCTTTAGCCATCACAAAGTTATGTAGAACCACACAGGCCTTCACCACCTCATCGACTGTTTCAAGTTTAAGATTAATGGCCGTGCCCAGAATTCGCCATCTGGAAACAAGAATCCCAAAAGCACACTCGACAGTTCTTCTGGCCCTGGTCAGCCTGTAATTAAATATTTTTTTGTTGTGGTCCAAGTCCCGGCTGGAGTAGGGTTTCAGTAAGTTTCCGCACATTTGAAAAGCCTCATCGCCAACCATTACAAAGGGCAGTTGCGGAGCTTCGGTGTGAGGAAGAGGCCGTGGCATAGGGAAATTAAATTGGTTGCCATACAACCTCCGGCCCATGTCTGAGTTTTTAAAAGCCTGTGAGTCATTACCACGGCCAAATGCTCCAATGTCCACTGCTACAAACATACATCCGGCATCCGCAATCGCAATGAGTACTATTGAAAAGTACTTTTTGTAATTATAGTACTCAGATCCCGTTCTTTGGGGTTTGATGATCCGTATGTGTTTACCATCAACAGCTCCCAAACAGTTGGGAAAATTGCATACTGTCCAGAATTTGTCAGCAATTTCCATCCACTTTTCAGCGGTGGGCAGGGGCATAAATTCTGGGCAAAGAACATTCCAGAGAGCCCGGCAGGTGTCAGCAACAATTCCAGACAAGGTAGAGATTCCAATACGGTACTGGAAGTGTAGTGAAGATAGGGTTTCTCCAGTCGCCAGGAATCTGTGAACAGACAAAGAAGTAAAATTAATATTTATGTATATTATTTTAAAAAACTATAAAATAAAATATTAGTACATTCACGAAAACTAATTACCCACGGTTTTGAATACTAAATTTAAAAAAAAACCATCAGACCGCACCCCTTGGTTTTTAAAACATACCGTAATGTCACCAGTAGCCGTTCCTCAGGAGGAATCGCACGACGGAGCTGTGTGTCCTGTCTCCGGATGGATTGTTGGACACGAGCAAGCAAATCCATGAAACTTTCGTGGGACATCCTGATATAATCTGTAAATTTCTCCGGGTTTGCCTGTAGCTCGCTGTAGAGGGTGTGGTATGCCCCACGGCTCTCCCGGAGTTCAACAATCGGATGTATCCACATACGCCGCCGTCTTCGCTGCCTCTCTCTCTTCCTTTGTTCATGGCAAGCAACTGCATACGCCTGAGCCATCGCGATGTCCAAATCCAAGTTGAAGTGAAAACTCTTCCAGCGCAGATCCATGGTCACGAGAAGAATCAAGCAAATGTGAAGAATACTGTAGACAGGGTCTATATATTAACATACCACACCCACAATGAAGTCCCATTGGTCTTGTGTGTTGTTGAATGGTTGTTTTTTCATTTTTGTGGGGTTTTTCAAAAATCTGTAAAAAAACGCAAACGCACAAAAAACGCATACAAACGCGCAAAAACGCTGCGTTTTTTTCCTGCATGCGCATAAAAATGCTTGAAAAAAACGCAGCGTTTGTATGCATTTGTATGCGTTTTTTTAATGCGTTTTTTTGCGGGAAAAACGCGCTGCAAAAAAAAGCAAGTGTGAAACTAGCCTAAGCAACTGTGATTTGTGGTATAGATCAATTGCAAGGGGCTGATATACAGAACCAGGTACAGCCAGTGTGAAAGATCATACATTTCTCTAATGTCTCATGTCATAGTATTCTCCATGTGTAAAGTATAAAGCCCATCTCACTACTTTCTACTCTGTCTCTACGTTGGATGGAATTCCATATTAATAGAATCACAGAATGTCAGAGTTGGAAGGGACCTCCAGGGTCATCGTGTCAATCCCCCTGCTCAATGAAGGAGTCACTAAACCATCTCATCTGCATCCCAATTCCTATATTTTCATGTATACTTGTTCCTGTTTACATGTCAAAGATATGGCTTCTTGGCTGCAATTCTTCGAGAACATTACAGTAGATGAGAGAAGCTGGATCTCACTGGTTGCTGCCAGTTCTGAGATGATGGCACTGCTGGACATCTTCTGATTTTGAAGTGAAGTAACCATCAAGTATCTTTTAACTGCTGTTCTAAGCTTCCTTGGCCAAGCACAGCATCTACAGTCCTCAATTTTTACCCATTTCTTGCAGCATCTTCAAAAGAACTTGAATAGCACATCTTGCAACCCCTGTCTCCTTTTAAATTTTTGCCGGGGAGACACCTTGTTAATGGAGTATAACTACCTATTGTCTTATTGTTGTGCTCAGTCTTCCCATGGTGTACGATCTGTGACATTGAACTGTCTTCCAGAACCTTTAAAAATAATTGGAAAGAGAAAATCATCTCACCCTTGATGGAAAATCCCTGTGAAACGCATCTGTGTTTTCCTCTTTACACACCCCTTATCTTTAACTCACACCTATGCCTAGGTGTCTGCAGTATTTGCCCTGAAAATTTTAAAGGACTAATAATGTTTCTGGATTTTTATAGACTGGAGTTGGATCTTTTCCTTCCGTGCAACTTCCAGAACCTTAGCTTTGCAAAAATGATTTTTATTGAAAAATACATTTACGTTGACAAAATTTCCCTTGAAGGCATCCATATACTTTACTTCATGCTCCTTGTGAAGACAAAGTGGGTCCATAATATGTACCTGTAGGTAGTATGGGTTGCTGTCATTCATTGTCATTGAACACTGCCTTAAATGCAATCCCCTAATGGTATACTTTAGAATTCCTCTTTAAGGATTTACCTTCCAGTAATTAGTCTATATTTTGAACATCAGCTTTACCCTCCTAATGTAATCACTCCATGCTTCTTCTTAGCATACTAAGTGCCACCTTGATCCTTCTGTCTTCTCCATCTCCTGTGTTATATCTCTCCTAATACCATGTATTGTGCTTCCATTAATGCCTATTTCTGACTCCTGTCTGACCTCGTAACCTCTTGCTGTAAAGACATATTGCCTATCACATTGCAGAATATTTACATTTTTATTACAATAGGAGATCACAAATCTCCGGCTTGATGCACAGTTATTTATGCCCAGCCCCATACTACATGTCAAGTGAATATTTTATGCCATAATCCTATGGATTTCTGGATTTGCTCTGATTTCTTATGGAGGATTTGAGACATACTTCACTGTGATTTGCAATTTGTCATGTGCCATCAGTTTACGAGAGCAGCACCCGCATCAATATTTCTCTTAGTCTCTTGACTTTAATCTTCTTCGTTTATTTTTTATGTGATTAGTTTCATATATTTATTTTATGAGCGGGTTTATTATTTTGCATTTCATATTGCGCGCTGGTTAGCTATGGGTGGCAGACCAAGTATGCAGTTTATTTCTATTTTCAGTAAGGGTCAGGCTAAAAACTAGAATTTGAGACGAGAAAGATCGTATGCTCAAATTAAACTATTCAGTATCGACCCTCTAACGTTTTATTTTTTTCCTAGCCTTGCCACATGATTTAGGATAAAAGCCAAAAAAAACAATAGGTGACATTAGAGTTCTAGTCCTCTTCTTCTCTGAAGAGACAATTTGCATATTTGCCGCAGGAGCATTGCATGGCTTAAGTCTCCTCACCTTGGCATGTCACGCTTGACATGTCAATCTCCGCAAGGAAAAACGTTACCCCTTGCATCTCGAATTCAGCTGACACTTGATCTAGTGGGGAATTTCGTGATTTGCTGCTTTCGTATTCATCCCTTGCACTTACAGTAGTGATTCCAATAACCTGTGAAATTGGATTCTCCATCACAGCATCATTGCAGAAATTCCTGCCTCTGAAGATCTGTTTCTGCCTGAGAATTGGTTTTTACAAGCTCTGAAACAAATGTATATCCAGTGCAAAACTATTTAAAGTATTCAAAATTTACCATATGGAAAACTAAAAGAAAACTAAACCAATAATCAATTTGTTTTTCACATAAGTTGGCTTCCTTTCCCGTAGAATGACTAATTCAGCTCATTTTTTGAAGTGGTGTTTTCAGTGTCACCTTTTGCAGTGATTTCAGAAATGTAAATAATTGTCTATCTAATATATAAAGCTCAATGTGGGTGTGTGTGTCCGGGATTGGCATCCGCACCGTTGTAGCTACAGCCACAAAATTTGAACAATAAGAATAAATGGCAGCAATGAGATCTGGATAAATACATAATTAAAGCTCAGAGTGCCAGTGAGAAAAATAGAAGTTCCAGCTCATCATAGGACAGTGTAGGACACACTGCATACATAGATCATAAACCACATAGAGGAAAAAACAGCGCAAACAAGTCCAGCGTATTTATGGGTAAAAGATAAATATTTATTAAATACCAGGTGTAGTAAAATTATGGACTTAAAAGTGACACTTACAGAAATAGGAAGTGTAATGGTGAACAACACACCTCAGCATAGTTTATATAATATAATAAGTGCATCCCTGGCAGGGTAAACAGTAGCATACATAAATAGTGCGGTGGAGTGGAAGGCACATAAGCATAGTGAAGGGAAAAATCCCTGGCTCAACCACATTAGATATAGAACCACCAAAATCGCTGAGCGCAAGCAGAACACATACCAGGGAGAGAGGGTACTGCTCAGCATACACAACCAGCCCCGACGCGCGTTTCAAATATAATTCCTTCCTCAGGAGGCGCCCCCTGAGAAGCCTTAAAGGAAATCTTTCACCAGGCTTTTATTACCTCATGTGATATCAGCATGTAGGAATAGAGACCCTGATTCCACCGATGTATCACTTAGTTTGCTGGGTGCCTAATCGTAGTTTTTAGCTGTAGCATAATGCAATATACTAAAGGAACAGAAAAGCGCAATAGGGTCTTATCCGAGTTAATATTAAAGGATTAAAAGAAATTCACTCACCTATTTGTAGGAGAGATCAAGCACATAGGATTCGTAGTCAGCTGTTGCACGTCCAAAGGTCAAACCGAGTGACCGCTGATACATCAATTCTTATGGAAATAATTTATGGACTTCCATGCGCTGCTTGAAAAAATACAGAATCCCACTTACGGTGAAAGATTAATCATTTATTCCCAAGGCGTTTCGAAGTAAGGACTACTTCTTCCTCAGGGGAAGAAGTAGTCCTTACTTCGAAACGCGTTGGAAATAAATGATTAATCTTTCACCGTAAGTGGGATTCTGTATTTTGTCAAGCAGTGCATGGAAGTCCAGAAATTATTTCCATAAGAATAGCTGTAGCATAAAGCAGAGCTCAGAAAGCTAACCCCACCCACACCACAGCGCTCTATGACAGTGAACTGCTTATCAGAGGAGGGGGCGTGGTCAGACTAGCAGTCTTGTGAGCTGTAGTCCATGCAGTGATAATCTACTGGTGATTAGAGTTGAGCGATACCGTCCGATACTTCAAAGTATCGGATCGGAATTGATTGGCCGATCTTAAAAAAAAGTATCGGTATCGCCGATTCCGATACCGGAAGTCCCATTCAAGTCTATGGGACTTCCGGTATCGGAATAAGAAAAACCCTATTTTTGCCTTGTACAGCCTCTCTGGGGTCTGTACGGGCCTTTCGGGGGGCTGTGCCGGCCTGCCAGGGGGTCTGTGCAGGCTCTGGTGGTCTGTGCCGGCCTGCCGGGGGGCTGTGACGGCCTGCCGGGGGGGCTGTGCAGGCTCCGGTGGTCTGTGCCGGCCTGCCGGGGGGCTGTGCCGGCCTGCCGGTGGTCTGTGCAGGCTCCGGGGGGCTGTGCCGGCCTGCCGGGGGGCTGTGCCGGACTGCCGGTGGTCTGTGCAGGCTTCGGGGGTCTGTGCAGGCATCATCCGATGGGACTACAAGTCCCATCGGGCGATGCCTGCTACCATGACAGTGATTGACACATTAGCCAATGATGGGACAGTAGTAGTCCTATCATCCGGCTAATGTGTTGAATGTAAAAAAAAAAAAAAATATTACATGCTACATACATGCTACATACATACAACATGCATACTACATATATACTACATGTAACATACATACTACATATATACTACATGCAACATGCATACTACATGCATGCTACATACATGCTACATACTACATACATGCTACATTCATACTACATATATACTACATGCATGCAACATACATACTACATATATACTACATGCATGCAACATACATACTACATATATACTACATGCATGCAACATGCATACTACATATATACTACATGTAACATACATACTACATATATACTACATGCATACTACATACATGCTACATACTACATGCATGCTACATACATACTACATGCATGCTACATGCATGCTACATACATACTACATCTATACTATATGCATGCTACATACATACTACATGCTACGTACATACTAAATATATACTACATGCATGCTACATACAATACATTCATACAATACATACATAGACATACAGTACATATAACATAGAGTAACATACTTACCAATACTTGTCACATTGTTCCCCGAAGCCATTGTCGTGTACGGAATAAATATTAACATAACAAACCACAAAAATACTCACCCATGATCCGAAGCAGTCCACGAGTATGTCCCACGACGATCTTGGGTAGAGAACTGCAGCATCAGCTGATGCTGCCGCTCTCTACGGGCTGCAGGAATCCAATGACGGAAGGTAGGTATCCTTCCGCACTGTATTCCTCCGCCACTTAAAAAAAAAGTCCCTAGTCTCACGGCATGTATGTTACATGTAGTATATATGTAGTATGCATGTTGCATGCATGTAGTATATATGTAGTATGTATGTTGCATGCATGTAGTATATATGTAGTATGAATGTAGCATGTATGTAGCATGTAGCATGTATGTAGCATGCATGTAGTATGCATGTTACATGTAGTATATATGTAGTATGTATGTTACATGTAGTATATATGTAGTATGCATGTTGTATGTATGTAGCATGTATGTAGCATGTAATTTTTTTTTTTTTTTTATTTTTTTTTACATTCAACACATTAGCCGGATGATGGGACTACTACTGTCCCATCATTGGCTAATGTGTCAATCACTGTCATGGTAGCAGGCATCGCCCGATGGGACTTGTAGTCCCATCGGACGATGCCTGCACAGACCCCCGAAGCCTGCACAGACCACCGGCAGGCTGGCACAGCCCCCCGGCAGGCCGGCACAGCCCCCCGAAGCCTGCACAGACCACCGGCAGGCCGGCACAGCCCCCCGGCAGGCCGGCACAGACCACCGGAAGGCCCGAAATGACGGCGCATCATGATGCGCACACACCGCGCATCATGATGACGTCAGGCTGTCAATCAACTTTGAACTTCCGATTCCGATACCGACATCCGATATTGAAAAAATATCGGATGTCGGTATCGGAATTCCGATACAGCAAGTATCGGCCGATACCCGATACTTGCGGTATCGGAATGCTCAACACTACTGGTGATAAAACCTTCATTGTAAGTAAAGAAGAATAAGTGACACATCCCTGAAATCTGTTTTTCTAGCCCTATCTCATTCTGTTTTCAAATCACATAGGAAAAAATCTGCTGACAGATTCCCTTTAAATGACCTGAGAGCACAATATAAAAACTTTCCCACAGCTACTATTTCTTATAAATAAGCAATTTAATCCCTGCTTTTCCACCACCACTACCACGTCCCAGACTCACTCTGCTGTTACTCTGACTAACTGGCTGCAGAGATGACAGCTTATCTGCACTATGTAACCTCTGCAGTCACTGACTTCAGTAGTCTCATGCCATAAAACTCTGAGATGAGTGATTGGCTGCAGTGGTCAAGAGCGGTTGACCAGAAGGGATTAAATTGCATGTGGCAATGGAAGAAACTGGAATTAAATGGGTCATTTTTTAATTATTTTATCTGTAATGGTGTCTGTGGGAAATTTTTGAAATAGGCAATTTGCGGAGGGTTAAGAGTGGAACCATCTTCATAATCATTATGTTGAGTGCTGGATGGAAATCTGAAGTTAAAATCATCATTTTTTTTATTGTCAGAATGTGATGTTATGGACATTTTAATGTAAGGCTAATTAAGCTACAGACCATAGTACACGGGTAATGAAATTAATATTAGAGCTGGGGAGGAAGTGAGGAATTATTGACAGTAAAAGCCATTTCCAGAACTACTATTGATTCGATTTGAGCTGTTGAGTAGCTTTCTCAGGGAAGAGACTAATGGTGAAGTGCTGGGATTTCAGGAGGATTACTCTCTTTAGAAATTGCCCTTTGCTTGCAAAATGAAATAATACGGAGGAATGTGTAACACATTCAGGGATTATCCTTAAAACCGTGTAATCCTTGGGGAGGGAATTCATGATTGTCTTCCAGTAGGAGATATTAACGTGAGAGCGGCTCTTCATTGCTTTCAGACGATTAGGATTTCCGAGTGGGATCCATGTTGGATCTCATCGCTACATTAACACAAGATATATATTGGTGGTTTGTTAAGAGCAGAATCACAAGGATTTTACAAAAGGTTAAAATTATCACTCTGGGATAATCTGATTTGTAAATGGAAATGTAGTTGAATCCTAATGGGTGGCATACCTATGGGGTTTGGAGAGGTCACGCAAAATCGGGGCTTATAGGCCATTGTAATAGGAAGGTGGTGCAGTGATATCTTCTAAATACACAGTAACCTGGAGCTATTTGAAAATATACAGTATATATATGACCCTCCTATATCCTTCCACTCCCACAGCAGTGCAAGTGTCTAATTAGCATATAACCACACATCATTTACATAGAAATACATAAAGTTCTATGTATTTATACGTAAATCATCTCTTTAGACAGATTTTTTTTTCCCCAGGGACACCTATAAGCTCAAGACTACCATGCCTATAGGTATTCCAGCCTCGAAATGAATATACCTTAAAACATATTCATAGCTCACAGCGCCAGGAAAAGGCAAAGTCTTAGCTCAAGTGTTTTGCATCTTTGAGAACTATAAAATATTCGTCTTTCAGATGATCCAAAGAAAAAAATTGACATATACTTTTGTGATTTCCGTAGCACTCCTCAAATTGCATAGTGTGAATTTTCTGAGCGGTTAGCTTGGAGTATATATATTTATTTTTTAGCACCTCTTCTATGGTATTTTACCCCCTATGAGAGCCTCTCAGAAGAAATTCATGGTGGCTCTCTATGGGGTGCCAGCTCCCATTGTCCACCTCTTTGTGCCGGATGGAGATGACACAGAATCCATTGATAAAAAAAAGCTATTTTTCTGAAACCTGACAACCTTTCCAAAAGGAATTTGTAAACCAACACTCCAAAATATTGATCAAGAGTATGTGCAATGCATAGCTGTGCATTCACACTGCGGTCATTTAACAAGCAAAAACCTAAGATTAAAATAAAATGAGCAAATACCCTGAAGTAAGTAAATAAATAGTAATAGTACATGGAAATAAGATATTGAACTCAGTTAAAATAGTTTTGATTAAAAAAAATGTGAAAGCCATCCTACCACGACAAGGTGTACCCCAATCGGGATGCTACCTATCTCTTGTAGGTCACTAAGACATATTTTCACTGCATCTGCTGACACATACTGAGGTGAAACTTTAGAACTCTTGTTGTTGGGCTTGTGGGGGGCCTCAGCACTTTGGGGGCACAGCCGTCATACATTTATCTCCCATTCTGTGGGAAAACCTTTTTAAGGGACACCTTAAGTCAAAATTCTTCCATGTATCACATAAGAAAGCCATCAACTATTTAAGAAAATCCTTATTCCTCAAAATTTCACTTTTCGTGTGTAAGCAGATGCTTTTTGGCCCAATGTTGGAATTTATAAATTGTAGGGGTTTTTTTTATTATAGATCTACTGAACAGTGGTGGTTCTATTGATTAGTTCCTAAGAGATGTCATCAATGTTAGAGAACAAAATACTTTTACATTTGAGGATTTTTTACAATCAATTTACACTTTTAAAACTGAAGCTACTTTAAATAAAATTATTATTATCATTAATAATAACTAGAGTTGAGCGAAACGGGTCGAAAAAATTCAAAAGTCGCCGACTTTTGGCAAAGTCGGGTTTCATGAAACGAAACCCGACCCTAGGATGAGGTCGGCCACGAGGTCGGCGACTTACGCGCCAAAGTCGCGTTTCAAAAGTTTGTTTTGCGCTCTTTTTCAGCCAATCAGGATCCACGGACACTGTGGGCAACGTGATGACATAGGCACGGGTCACCACCATCTTTCAGAAGGGCATGCAAGTGATTGGCTTGCTTTGGTGGTCGTCACAGGGGGTATAAAAGGGTGTGCACGCCGACCGCCATCTTACTTCTGCCGATCTTAGTATAGGGAGAGGTTGCTGCTGATTCTGTAGGGAGAGCGTTAGGCAGGGAAGAAGACAAAAAAACTGCTTCTGCAGCTAGCGATTTGGCCTGCACAACACACAAGTCACTGTGTGTGCAGTGCAAGGGGAGGCTATATTGTGGTGTATCAGTGGTGTTGGTTGTTGGGCTGCCTTTTAAGGCTTCCTGACACGCTGGCATTGCTGTTTACCCACTGCTCCGCAAACTGCTTTTTTAAAAGCAATCCAATCTCCCTTATCCTCTCGTCACTTTGGTCACAGGCAGCTGTGCCATCGAGCGTGTCACATAGCGCTCAGATATCAGTGGGCCGCACACAATCCACAAGTGTCCACTGTCCACAAGTGTACGCAGAGATTCAAAATCTCCATTATCCTCTCGTCACTTTGGTCACAGGCAGCTGTGCCATCGAGCGTGTCACATAGCGCTCAGATATCAGTGGGCCGCACACAATCCACAAGTGTCCAAAAGTGTACGCAGAGATTCAAAATCTCCATTATCCTCTTGTCACTTTGGTCACAGGCAGCTGTGCCATCGAGCGTGTCACATAGCGCTCAGATATCAGTGGGCCGCACACAATCCACAAGTGTCCACTGTCCACAAGTGTACGCAGAGATTCAAAATCTCCATTATCCTCTCGTCACTTTGGTCACAGGCAGCTGTGCCATCGAGCGTGTCACATAGCGCTCAGATATCAGTGGGCCGCACACAATCCACAAGTGTCCAAAAGTGTACGCAGAGATTCAAAATCTCCATTATCCTCTCGTCACTTTGGTCACAGGCAGCTGTGCCATCGAGCGTGTCACATAGCGCTCAGATATCAGTGGGCCGCACACAATCCACAAGTGTCCACTGTCCACAAGTGTACGCAGAGATTCAAAATCTCCATTATCCTCTCGTCACTTTGGTCACAGGCAGCTGTGCCATCGAGCGTGTCACATAGCGCTCAGATATCAGTGGGCCACACACAATCCACAAGTGTCCAGTGTCCAAAAGTGTACGCAGAGATTCAAAATCTCCATTATCCTCTCGTCACTTTGGTCACAGGCAGCTGTGCCATCGAGCGTGTCACATAGCGCTCAGATATCAGTGGGCCGCACACAATCCACAAGTGTCCACTGTCCACAAGTGTACGCAGAGATTCAAAATCTCCATTATCCTCTCGTCACTTTGGTCACAGGCAGCTGTGCCATCGAGCGTGTCACATAGCGCACAGATATCAGTGGGCCGCACACAATCCACAAGTGTCCAGTGTCCACAAGTGTACGCAGAGATTCAAAATCTCCATTATCCTCTCGTCACTTTGGTCACAGGCAGCTGTGCCATCGAGCGTGTCACATAGCGCTCAGATATCAGTGGGCCGCATACAATCCACAAGTGTCCAGTGTCCAAAAGTGTACGCAGAGATTCAAAATCTCCATTATCCTCTCATCACTTTGGTCACAGGCAGCTGTGCCATCGAGCGTGTCACATAGCGCTCAGATATCAGTGGGCCGCACACAATCCACAAGTGTCCACTGTCCACAAGTGTACGCAGAGATTCAAAATCTCCATTATCCTCTCGTCACTTTGGTTACAGGCAGCTGTGCCATCGAGCGTGTCACATAGCGCTCAGATATCAGTGGGCCGCACACAATCCACAAGTGTCCACTGTCCACAAGTGTACGCAGAGAATCAAAATCTCCATTATCCTCTCGTCACTTTGGTCACAGGCAGCTGTGCCATCGAGCGTGTCACATAGCGCTCAGATATCAGTGGGCCGCACACAATCCACAAGTGTCCAGTGTCCAAAAGTGTACGCAGAGATTCAAAATCTCCATTATCCTCTCGTCACTTTGGTCACAGGCAGCTGTGCCATCGAGCGTGTCACATAGCGCTCAGATATCAGTGGGCCGCACACAATCCACAAGTGTCCAGTGTCCAAAAGTGTACGCAGAGATTCAAAATCTCCATTATCCTCTCGTCACTTTGGTCACAGGCAGCTGTGCCATCGAGCATGTCACATAGCGCTCAGATATCAGTGGGCCGCACACAATCCACAAGTGTCCACTGTCCACAAGTGTACGCAGAGATTCAAAATCTCCATTATCCTCTCGTCACTTTGGTCACAGGCAGCTGTGCCATCGAGCGTGTCACATAGCGCTCAGATATCAGTGGGCCGCACACAATCCACAAGTGTCCACTGTCCACAAGTGTACGCAGAGATTCAAAATCTCCATTATCCTCTCGTCACTTTGGTCACAGGCAGCTGTGCCATCGAGCGTGTCACATAGCGCTCAGATATCAGTGGGCCGCACACAATCCACAAGTGTCCACTGTCCACAAGTGTACGCAGAGATTCAAAATCTCCATTATCCTCTCGTCACTTTGGTCACAGGCAGCTGTGCCATCGAGCGTGTCACATAGCGCTCAGATATCAGTGGGCCGCACACAATCCACAAGTGTCCAGTGTCCAAAAGTGTACGCAGAGATTCAAAATCTCCATTATCCTCTCGTCACTTTGGTCACAGGCAGCTGTGCCATCGAGCGTGTCACATAGCGCTCAGATATCAGTGGGCCGCACACAATCCACAAGTGTCCACTGTCCACAAGTGTACGCAGAGATTCAAAATCTCCATTATCCTCTCGTCACTTTGGTCACAGGCAGCTGTGCCATCGAGCGTGTCACATAGCGCTCAGATATCAGTGGGCCGCACACAATCCACAAGTGTCCACTGTCCACAAGTGTGTGCAGAAATTCTAAAACTCCCCTGTCCTATAGACACCTTGTACCTTGTTTTACATTACTATATAGTTTGTTGGATTTTGTCTACATTTCTACCAAAAATGAGGAAGGCTGGTGGAAGAGGCCGTGGAATTGGGCGGGGGTTGGCAGCTGGTAATGATGGTGTTGGTGGTGGATCTGATGGTAGTGGCAAGAGCAAAATAGGACCGAATGCAGGAGGTGCTGACCCTGCGTCATCGTCTGGCTACATAAGGCCTCGAACGCTTAGTTTTCTAGGAGTTGGCAAACCGCTTTTAAAGGCAGAGCATCAGGAAAAAGTTTTGTCTTACATTGCTGACTCAGCCTCCAGCTCTATCGCCTCCTCTTCTTCAGTTGTAAAAAGTAAAAGCACTGAGTCGTCATTGGAGGCTCATGTTCATGAACCACACCTTTCCTTGTGTCCTTCACCCCAACCAAGATTGAAGGATGACGCAGGCCATACTACTGATTACTCCATGGAGCTGTTTTCACATACCATGCCTGGATTATCAAGTGAAATGGTGAATTACCCAGGCCAAGATGAATCTGACATGGAGTGCACTGATGCACAGCCGCTGATGGATGATTCTGCTGGTACATTCACTCAGAGCACTACATTGTCCTCGCAGTGTACAGAGCCAGATTTTGACCCTGATGAGACTCAGGTGCCCCTTCCCGCACACTATACCACCATACACTGTGACACAGAGAAAGGTGCACATGACATAGAAGAGGAGGTGATGGATGACCCAGTTGTTGACCCAGATTGGCATCCATTAGGGGAAGAGGGTGCTGCTTCCAATAGCTCAGATGAGGAGCATCCACAGAAGACATCGACATCGCAACAGCTGTTATCTGGCAGGCCCGGAGCACTCCAAAGACAGGTTCCAAACATCAAAAGAGTTGCTGGACAGCTTGTCCAGAGGGTCAAAAGATCACAGCGTGCTAGGCCGCAAAATGTCTGCCAAAGTAGGAAGAGTGCAGTGTGGCACTTTTTTGAACAAAATCCTCATGATCAGGCCAAGGTTATCTGTAAGAAGTGCGCAAAGACCTTTAGCCGAGGGAAAAATCTGAAAAATTTGAATACCAGTTGCATGCTTAGACATTTAACCAGCATGCACTTGCAAGCGTGGACACAACACCAAACCTCAAGTGCCACATGTGCAACTGATCACAACGAAGGTAGTCAGCAACGCTACATTGTTTCCCCCACTGTAAGCCCACCGGTTAGCACAGCAGCAAATGTTGAGGTGTCGTTGCAAGACCACAGCAGTCAGGGAATCCCACTGTTATATCAACGAAAGACTGATTCTAGGCCATCAGAAAGAACACCAACTCCATCACCATCATCAACCCTCTCTCAGTCTGCCCTGTCCACCGCTACTTCCACCATATGCAGCTCTCAAGTCCAGCTCACCCTCCCAGACACTATGAGTAGGTCAAGAAAGTACTCAGTCTCTCATCCGCGTACACTGGGTTTGAACGCCCACATTGCCAAACTAATCTCGTTTGAGATGATGCCCTTTCGGTTGGTGGAAAGCACAGCTTTCCGCGAACTCATGGCCTATGCAGTACCACGCTATGACCTACCCAGTCGCCACTTCTTCTCTCGCAAAGCCATCCCAGCCCTCCACCATCATGTGAAAGACCGCATTGTCCATGCACTCAAGCAGTCAGTGAGCGGAAAGGTGCACCTCACAACTGATGCATGGTCCAGTCGGCATGGCCAGGGCCGTTACGTGTCCATCACTGCGCACTGGGTTAATGTGGTGGATGCAGGGTCCACAGGGGACAGCGGTGGTGGGACAGTGCTGCCTAGCCCACGGTATAGGAAACAGTTGGCTGTAGGCGTTCGACCCTCCTCCTCCTCCTCCTCCAGAAGCGAAAGCTCGTCCACAGAGCGCAGTCGTACGAGCACTCCATCTGCAGCTGCCACTGTTGCACATGATGTGTCCCCCTATCGAGCAGCTAGTGGAAAGCGTCAGCAGGCTGTGTTGCAGATGATGTGTTTGGGCGACAGACACACCGCCGAGGTGCTGGCCGAGTACTTGAAGCGACAAACTGAGTCATGGCTGGGCAGTGTACATCTTGAGGCAGGCAAGGTAGTTAGTGATAACGGCCGTAATTTTGTGGCAGCCATAGCCCTTTCAAAACTCAGCCACATACCTTGCTTGGCTCACACCTTGAACCTGGTGGTGCAGTGCTTCCTCAAAAATTATCCGGAGTTAACAGCCCTGCTCCAGAAGGTGCGAAGACTGTGCGCGCACATCCGCCGGTCGCCTGTACACTCCGTTCGTATGCAGAAGCTGCAGCGATTGCTCCACCTTCCCAACCACCGCCTCATTATCGACATTGCAACAAGGTGGAACTCCACCCTGCACATGGTGGAGCGGCTGTGCTAGCAGAGGCAGGCCATAATGCATTTGTGGGAGGATACACGGCCAGGCACTTTGAGAGCAGACATGGAGTTGACAGGCGTGCAGTGGTCGAAGCTGAAAGACCTTTGTAAAGTCCTTCAGTGTTTTGAGGAATGCACACGGCTGGTAAGCGCAGACGACGCCATCCTAAGCATGAGCATCCCACTTATGCGTCTGCTCATGCAAACTTTGACGCACCTTAAGGAGCAGGCGTCTGCAGCCAATGTTGATGAGGAGGAAGAGGAGGAGGGAATCCTTGATGACATTCATCCATTGTCTGCTCAGGGACCTCTCCTGGACGAGGTGGAGGAAGAAGAGGAGGAGGAGGAGGAGGATGATGGGGATGATTACTTAGGGGAGGAGGATGCATCTCGTGGGGCAAGTGAAAATGTTGGCGTGGCAAGGTCTGGTACAGGGTTTGTGCGTGACTGGAGGGATGTGGATTTGCCAGAAAGTGCTCCTCCACCCAGCACTCGCAGTGCATCATTGACACCGGGAACATTGGCCCACATGTCAGATTATGCCTTGCGGATCCTAAAAAGGGACCCCCGCATTGCCAAAATGATGAACGATGACGACTACTGGTTGGCCAGCATCCTGGATCCACGCTATAAAGGCAAATTACAAAACATCATGCCACAGGAGAACCTTGACCTAATATTGGCTAATAAACAAGCAACTCTGGTAAATCGGTTGCTTGAGGCATTCCCAGCACACAGCAGCGGTGATGGTTCTCACACGAGCCGTACGGGCCGGGGGCAGCTTGGCAGAGGTGTTCGTGGTGCACACAGCAGAAGTGGCGTTGGAGACAGGGGTTTCATGACAATGTTGTGGACTGATTTTTCAAATACCGCTCACACAACTGGTAATACTGCATCGATGGAAAGTGACAGGAGACAGCAGTTGTCAACTATGGTTACAAACTACTTTTCCTCCCATATCGATGTTCTCCCACACAGGTCATTCCCCTTTGACTATTGGGCCGCTAAACTGGACACCTGGCCTGAATTGGCCCAATATGCCTTACAGGAGCTCGCTTGCCCAGCTGCAAGTGTGCTATCGGAAAGAGTCTTCAGTGCAGCTGGATCAATCCTGACAGAAAAAAGGACCCGTCTGTCAACCCAAAATGTGGATGATCTAACCTTCATTAAAATGAACCACGCATGGGTTTCCAAGGATTTTGTCCCACCTTCCTCTGATGACACATAGGGTGACAGAAAAATGGCTTGCTTTGGTCCACCTCCTGGTACTTCACCTATTTCGCCTTTTGCATCAGTTGAATGTCCAACATCAACATATGCCACTTTCTAAAACTCCCTAACTGTGCTGCCTCCCCCCCCATGGCCGGGGTCACCACCTAGCGCACGACACCGTGCGAGTGCCGTTGCCCTGGACAGGTGGGTAGGCCGACTCTTGGGCGCGGGCACTGGCACAGGGTCCCTCATAGTGCAATCAAGTGTCTCTGACGGTGGTGGTGCACACCCGCCGTCAGACACACCGCTGTACTATGAGGGGCCCAGTGCCAGTACCGACGCCCACGAGTGGGCCCCCCTTGCTTGGCCAGGGCCCCAGCATTTGCAATCTTTACCTCTCCCTGCTCCTCCGCTGTGTAATCTGGGCCGTCAAATCCATACTGTGCCTGACACCGTCTGAGCCTGCCTCCTGAGACATATATTTTGAATGTGTACGCTATCCATACATGTTATCCGGGGATACGGTACCCCTTCTAACTTTTGTGCAATGACGTGCAATCCATACTGGGCCTAACACCGTCTGAGCCTGCCTCATGCTGTATAGACATATATTTTGAATGTGTACGCTATCCATACATGTTATCCGGGGATACGGTACCCCTTCTAACCTTTGTGCAATGACGTGCAATCCATACTGGGCCTAACACCGTCTGAGCCTGCCTCATGCTGTATAGACATATATTTTGAATGTGTACGCTATCCATACATGTTATCCGGGGATACGGTTCCCCTTCTAACCTTTGTGCAATGACGTGCAATCCATACTGGGCCTAACACCGTCTGAGCCTGCCTCATGCTGTATAGACATATATTTTGAATGTGTACGCTATCCATACATGTTATCCGGGGATACGGTACCCCTTCTAACCTTTGTGCAATGAGGTGCAATCCATACTGGGCCTAACACCGTCTGAGCCTGCCTCATGCTGTATAGACATATATTTTGAATGTGTACGCTATCCATACATGTTATCCGGGGATACGGTACCCCTTCTAACCTTTGTGCAATGACGTGCAATCCATACTGGGCCTAACACCGTCTGAGCCTGCCTCATGCTGTATAGACATATATTTTGAATGTGTACGCTATCCATACATGTTATCTGGGGATACGGTACCCCTTCTAACCTTTGTGCAATGCCGTGCAATCCATACTGGGCCTAACACCGTCTGAGCCTGCCTCATGCTGTATAGACATATATTTTGAATGTGTACGCTATCCATACATGTTATCCGGGGATACGGTACCCCTTCTAACCTTTGTGCAATGACGTGCAATCCATACTGGGCCTAACACCGTCTGAGCCTGCCTCATGCTGTATAGACATATATTTTGAATGTGTACGCTATCCATACATGTTATCCGGGGATACGGTACCCCTTCTAACCTTTGTGCAATGACGTGCAATCCATACTGGGCCTAACACCGTCTGAGCCTGCCTCATGCTGTATAGACATATATTTTGAATGTGTACGCTATCCATACATGTTATCTGGGGATACGGTACCCCTTCTAACCTTTGTGCAATGCCGTGCAATCCATACTGGGCCTAACACCGTCTGAGCCTGCCTCATGCTGTATAGACATATATTTTGAATGTGTACGCTATCCATACATGTTATCCGGGGATACGGTTCCCCTTCTAACCTTTGTGCAATGACGTGCAATCCATACTGGGCCTAACACCGTCTGAGCCTGCCTCATGCTGTATAGACATATATTTTGAATGTGTACGCTATCCATACATGTTATCCGGGGATACGGTACCCCTTCTAACCTTTGTGCAATGAGGTGCAATCCATACTGGGCCTAACACCGTCTGAGCCTGCCTCATGCTGTATAGACATATATTTTGAATGTGTACGCTATCCATACATGTTATCCGGGGATACGGTACCCCTTCTAACCTTTGTGCAATGACGTGCAATCCATACTGGGCCTAACACCGTCTGAGCCTGCCTCATGCTGTATAGACATATATTTTGAATGTGTACGCTATCCATACATGTTATCTGGGGATACGGTACCCCTTCTAACCTTTGTGCAATGCCGTGCAATCCATACTGGGCCTAACACCGTCTGAGCCTGCCTCATGCTGTATAGACATATATTTTGAATGTGTACGCTATCCATACATGTTATCCGGGGATACGGTACCCCTTCTAACCTTTGTGCAATGACGTGCAATCCATACTGGGCCTAACACCGTCTGAGCCTGCCTCATGCTGTATAGACATATATTTTGAATGTGTACGCTATCCATACATGTTATCCGGGGATACGGTACCCCTTCTAACCTTTGTGCAATGACGTGCAATCCATACTGGGCCTAACACCGTCTGAGCCTGCCTCATGCTGTATAGACATATATTTTGAATGTGTACGCTATCCATACATGTTATCCGGGGATACGGTACCCCTTCTAACCTTTGTGCAATGACGTGCAATCCATACTGGGCCTAACACCATCTGAGCCTGCCTCATGCTGTATAGACATATATTTTGAATGTGTACGCTATCCATACATGTTATCCGGGGATACGGTACCCCTTCTAACCTTTGTACAATGACGTGCAATCCATACTGGGCCTAACACCGTCTGAGCCTGCCTCATGCTGTATAGACATATATTTTGAATGTGTACGCTATCCATACATGTTATCCGGGGATACGGTACCCCTTCTAACCTTTGTGCAATGACGTGCAATCCATACTGGGCCTAACACCGTCTGAGCCTGCCTCATGCTGTATAGACATATATTTTGAATGTGTACGCTATCCATACATGTTATCCGGGGATACGGTACCCCTTCTAACCTTTGTGCAATGACGTGCAATCCATACTGGGCCTAACACCGTCTGAGCCTGCCTCATGCTGTATAGACATATATTTTGAATGTGTACGCTATCCATACATGTTATCCGGGGATACGGTACCCCTTCTAACCTTTGTGCAATGACGTGCAATCCATACTGGGCCTAACACCGTCTGAGCCTGCCTCATGCTGTATAGACATATATTTTGAATGTGTACGCTATCCATACATGTTATCCGGGGATATGGTACCCCTTCTAACCTTTGTGCAATGACGTGCAATCCATACTGGGCCTAACACCGTCTGAGCCTGCCTCATGCTGTATAGACATATATTTTGAATGTGTACGCTATCCATACATGTTATCCGGGGATACGGTACCCCTTCTAACCTTTGTGCAATGACGTGCAATCCATACTGGGCCTAACACCGTCTGAGCCTGCCTCATGCTGTATAGACATATATTTTGAATGTGTACGCTATCCATACATGTTATCCGGGGATACGGTACCCCTTCTAACCTTTGTGCAATGACGTGCAATCCATACTGGGCCTAACACCGTCTGAGCCTGCCTCATGCTGTATAGACATATATTTTGAATGTGTACGCTATCCATACATGTTATCCGGGGATACGGTACCCCTTCTAACCTTTGTGCAATGACGTGCAATCCATACTGGGCCTAACACCGTCTGAGCCTGCCTCATGCTGTATAGACATATATTTTGAATGTGTACGCTATCCATACATGTTATCCGGGGATACGGTACCCCTTCTAACCTTTGTGCAATGACGTGCAATCCATACTGGGCCTAACACCGTCTGAGCCTGCCTCATGCTGTATAGACATATATTTTGAATGTGTACGCTATCCATACATGTTATCCGGGGATACGGTACCCCTTCTAACCTTTGTGCAATGACGTGCAATCCATACTGGGCCTAACACCGTCTGAGCCTGCCTCATGCTGTATAGACATATATTTTGAATGTGTACGCTATCCATACATGTTATCCGGGGATACGGTACCCCTTCTAACCTTTGTGCAATGACGTGCAATCCATACTGGGCCTAACACCGTCTGAGCCTGCCTCATGCTGTATAGACATATATTTTGAATGTGTACGCTATCCATACATGTTATCCGGGGATACGGTACCCCTTCTAACCTTTGTGCAATGACGTGCAATCCATACTGGGCCTAACACCGTCTGAGCCTGCCTCATGCTGTATAGACATATATTTTGAATGTGTACGCTATCCATACATGTTATCCGGGGATACGGTACCCCTTCTAACCTTTGTGCAATGACGTGCAATCCATACTGGGCCTAACACCGTCTGAGCCTGCCTCATGCTGTATAGACATATATTTTGAATGTGTACGCTATCCATACATGTTATCCGGGGATACGGTACCCCTTCTAACCTTTGTGCAATGACGTGCAATCCATACTGGGCCTAACACCGTCTGAGCCTGCCTCATGCTGTATAGACATATATTTTGAATGTGTACGCTATCCATACATGTTATCCGGGGATACAGTACCCCTTCTAACCTTTGTGCAATGACGTGCAATCCATACTGGGCCTAACACCGTCTGAGCCTGCCTCATGCTGTATAGACATATATTTTGAATGTGTACGCTATCCATACATGTTATCCGGGGATACGGTACCCCTTCTAACCTTTGTGCAATGACGTGCAATCCATACTGGGCCTAACACCGTCTGAGCCTGCCTCATGCTGTATAGACATATATTTTGAATGTGTACGCTATCCATACATGTTATCCGGGGATACGGTACCCCTTCTAACCTTTGTGCAATGACGTGCAATCCATACTGGGCCTAACACCGTCTGAGCCTGCCTCATGCTGTATAGACATATATTTTGAATGTGTACGCTATCCATACATGTTATCCGGGGATACGGTACCCCTTCTAACCTTTGTGCAATGACGTGCAATCCATACTGGGCCTAACACCGTCTGAGCCTGCCTCAAGCTGTATAGACATATATTTTGAATGTGTACGCTATCCATACATGTTATCCGGGGATACGGTACCCCTTCTAACCTTTGTGCAATGACGTGCAATCCATACTGGGCCTAACACCGTCTGAGCCTGCCTCATGCTGTATAGACATATATTTTGAATGTGTACGCTATCCATACATGTTATCCGGGGATACGGTACCCCTTCTAACCTTTGTGCAATGACGTGCAATCCATACTGGGCCTAACACCGTCTGAGCCTGCCTCATGCTGTATAGACATATATTTTGAATGTGTACGCTATCCATACATGTTATCCGGGGATACGGTACCCCTTCTAACCTTTGTGCAATGACGTGCAATCCATACTGGGCCTAACACCGTCTGAGCCTGCCTCATGCTGTATAGACATATATTTTGAATGTGTACGCTATCCATACATGTTATCCGGGGATACGGTACCCCTTCTAACCTTTGTGCAATGACGTGCAATCCATACTGGGCCTAACACCGTCTGAGCCTGCCTCATGCTGTATAGACATATATTTTGAATGTGTACGCTATCCATACATGTTATCCGGGGATACGGTACCCCTTCTAACCTTTGTGCAATGACGTGCAATCCATACTGGGCCTAACACCGTCTGAGCCTGCCTCATGCTGTATAGACATATATTTTGAATGTGTACGCTATCCATACATGTTATCCGGGGATACGGTACCCCTTCTAACCTTTGTGCAATGACGTGCAATCCATACTGGGCCTAACACCGTCTGAGCCTGCCTCATGCTGTATAGACATATATTTTGAATGTGTACGCTATCCATACATGTTATCCGGGGATACGGTACCCCTTCTAACCTTTGTGCAATGACGTGCAATCCATACTGGGCCTAACACCGTCTGAGCCTGCCTCATGCTGTATAGACATATATTTTGAATGTGTACGCTATCCATACATGTTATCCGGGGATACGGTACCCCTTCTAACCTTTGTGCAATGACGTGCAATCCATACTGGGCCTAACACCGTCTGAGCCTGCCTCATGCTGTATAGACATATATTTTGAATGTGTACGCTATCCATACATGTTATCCAGGGATACGGTACCCTTTCTAACCTTTGTGCAATCATGTGCAATCCATACTGGGCGTGAGAACGGCTGGCGAGCTGTTAAGCAAGCTACAGCACCTGTCCAGACAAGTACAGGGATTCCCTAGCGAGGAGACTTATTTGATTGTTTTCTATGTTGGGACAGCAATTTTTGGGGAGCACTATACTCTGGAGAATGATAGATGGGGCCCACCATACACTGGAACATTCCAAAGGTGGACATCAGACACTGGAGCAGCATTTACAGGGCCCATTATACACTAGAGCAGTAGAAATGGGGCCCATTATGTTTGGAGCATTATTTGGGCCCATAAGACAGTGGAGCTTCATCCATGGGGACCAACATATACTGTAGCATTATGTGGAGCTCATCATATACTGTTTCAAACATTATATGGGACCAATGATTTTGTATGGAGAAATAGATGGGCCTCGTCATGAGATGTAAAAAGTGAGGTATTTTTCATTGTACTATACCGCTATTTCTCTGCCGTATCGGAGCATGATGAGTTGTGGTATGTGTTAAAGGGGCGCTCTTTCGCCCAGGGCACATGAAAACCTGCAGCCAGCCCTCCCCCCCCACAAATTTAGCCAAATAACCCCCATTTTTCAGTGCGTAACTTGTATTATGAAGTTAATTAAGGTTGACAAGCTTAAGTAAGAAGAATTGATGCTTTTGGCATTCAAATGGGCACTGTAGGTGTGTTTCCTGTCCTCCTCTCACTGCCGACTTTTATTCCCCATTGACTTACATTGGGTTTCGTGTTTCGGGACGACCCCGACTTTTCCCTATAATCGGACGATCTTGCTCGACCCGACTTTTGGAAAAGTCGGGTTTCACAAAACGAAACGCGACCCTAAAAAAGCAAAAGTCGCTCAACTCTAATAATAACATATTCAATTCTTGCACAGAGAAAGACATATATTTCCTAAAACCAATGGCTAATAGTCAAATGAAGACACTATGTAGTAACAATTCATCAAATGTCAGCACATTCTCATTAGTATATGTCATTTGCA
Source organism: Dendrobates tinctorius (assembly GCF_039654945.1). Lineage (NCBI taxonomy): Eukaryota > Metazoa > Chordata > Amphibia > Anura > Dendrobatidae > Dendrobates > Dendrobates tinctorius. The sequence continues at coordinate 4,435,750 of NW_027361752.1, read as the reverse complement.
CGGCAGCTCAGTGGTTTGCATTGTTGCAAAACTTCTGGGGTCTTGGATTCCAATCCAACCAAGTGCAGAATTTGCATGGCGTTTGTATGTTCTCTATGTTGGTGTGGGCTCCCTTTGAATATTTTGATTTCGTCCCATGTTCCTAAAATATATCCTGTATAACAGTTCAGTTAAGTAGCTGTGAAATTGACCTGTGTGTGTCATCAAAAACAGGGAAAGTAGATTGCAATTAGAAATAATCGAATCTCTCAAAATTTGTTTCAGGCAGATTTGAGATTGTCTGAATAACTTTGATACAACTTGAAAGTTCTCCGATTGCTGTGATAAGATTTTATCATGCTCTCCGGTCTCTCCAGACTCCAAAGTATTATAAATCATAGAATGGTAGATGTAATATCCACACGTTATGAAGAATTCAAGGTATTAAACTTTAGATATGTTTTATTCTTCGTCCTCCAGCACACAGCATAACAGTTGCATTCCCATGCTACCCAGAAGTGAAAGTGAAACTTCCCTTCTCATCCCTCTTGTCTCCCCCCCCAAGTCCCATAAGTCTGGCTTGCTTAAAGAGACAGATCTAATTATTATACATTACATCATCCCTTTTTTTTTTTTTTTTTTTTTTTTACTATAAATAACACATATTACTGATAAATGCAACAACATGAAAACGTCCAAAGAAATCATATGTCCGTTTTGTCTTATTTGTTCAATTCCAAAACCAGAGAAACAAACAAAAAAAAAAACAAAACAAACAAAACTGTAGTTACACTTCTTCAATAAGCCTCGATGGAGCTCTTCTCTCTCGTGTAGGATAACGTCTGGGCTCATTGAGAGGGTTCATTATTGATGGACCAGCTACCTCTTGTTGGTCCTCTCCACCATCGGATATCAAATCTTCCACCAAAGAGAGTTCATTGTCATCATTCTGCGGTATGACTTTAAAATATCAAGAATTTCGCGTTATGGAGTGTCCATCTCGTTCAGCTGTGATCATGCTGCCTTTCCTTTTAGTAACATAATATTTTTCAGGACCATATACAGGTGAGGTCTTGTTGGTTGGTCTTTGACGTACCACCACGACATCCCCTCTTTCGATGGCACTTGACTGTGTCCTTCGCCTTCTGTCTGCATAACGTTTCATGGCTTGTTTGTTGGAGAAATCTGTGGATCTCACTGAGGAGTCACTCTGTCGGGGATGGCTGGTAACATCAGGGAGACGTATACGCAGGGTTCTGCTGAACATTAAATGAGCTGGAGCAGCATTAGTAGTGGAGTGTGGCGTATTGCGGTAATTACGCATGAATTTGTATAATGACTGTTTCAGTGGGATGTGCTCCAGACTCGCTGCCTTGATACGCTTCCCCAGAGTGCGCATAAAACGTTCCACAATTCCATTGGCTTGCGGCCAGCAAGGTGTGATTTTCCTGTGATTGAATCCCAAGTATTCAGAAAATTGTGTAAACACATGTCCATTGAATGGAGGTCCATTGTCTGTTTTAACCACTCTTGGAATACCATATGCCGAGAAAATGTCGTCCAGCTCCGGTATGACATTATTAGCAGATGTTGAAGAGATAAATGAAATGACAGGGTATCGAGAATATTCATCAATTGTTACGAGAATGTATTGGCCATTTGGCAATGGTCCATATATATCGACTGCCACTTCCTCCCAGACAGCAGTGGGTAACGGAGACATTTGTAATGGCTCTAAGTTTGAAGATGGAGTGATTAATTGACAAGTAAAACAGCGTCTAATCTTTTCTTCCACCAAGTGATCCATATTTGGGAACCACACTTTTTCTCTGAGTAACTTCTTTGTGCCAACAATTCCTAAATGACCTTCATGTGCTATCTGTATGACTAAGTTACGCAAAGTCTTAGGTACAACTAGTTTGGTACCTCGAAGAATGAGGTGTTCTTCAGTGACTGATAATTCCTCGCGTACGTTTGAGAATAGTTTTAACTCTTTCAGATCAATCTCAGAATCAGGAAATTTTTCCTTTTGAATTTCATGCCACCTTCGATTTTGGATGATTTGTATTAGGGCACAGAGTGTCTTGTCTTTTGTTGTTTCATTTATAAATTGATCAAGAGAAAGTGCTTTTGGCACGGCATGATCTGTAACAAAACGTAGGTATTCTTCAATGGAGGAATGCACAGGTATATCATCATTAGTAGGATGTCTTGAAAGATAATCAGCCGGATTGCTGTATTTTCCAGGTTTGTGAACAATTTTATAGTTGTAGTCCTGTAGACGTAGGCCCCATCGTTCAATTCGTGCAGGCATTTTAGCTCTGGGATTTCCAAAAATTGTAAGAAGTGCTTGATGATCTGTGACAATGGTGAAGGGAGCTCCATAGAGAAATAAGTGAAAGTGTTCACATCCCCAGACAACTGCCAAGCTTTCTTTTTCAGGTTGAGAATATTTTCTTTCAGTGTTTGTTAAACTCTTACTTGCATAAGAAATGATGTGAGGATTTTGATTGTTATCCTTGTACTGCGCTAGAATAGCACCCAGTCCTACGGGACTGGCGTCCACAATCAGTTCAGTTCGAAGGGCTGGATCAAAATAAGCCATAGTGGTTGTCGAGCAGAGTTCATTTTTAATTGTTTCAAAAGAGGCCTGACAGTCTTGAGACCATTGAAAAATACAACTTTGGTTTGTAAGTTCCCGTAGTGGATTGCTGATTGTTGAAAAATTCGGAATATATCTAGCACAGTAACTTGCCATTCCAAGGAAAGAACGCACTTCACTGGCATCCTGTGGAATTGAGGCTGTTCTGATAGCTTCCACTTTCTTGGGGTCTGGTTGTACTCCTTTTGCCGAGAAGATGTGACCATAGAATTCTAATGAACCCTTGTCAAACTCGCACTTCTCTTTGTTTAAAGTGAGTCCAGCAGAAAGCAGACATTCGAAGATAGCATATAGAGCACGATTATGCTCAGCTTGAGTTTTACCACAAACCAATATGTCATCACTGTAATTAAAGGCATTTGGGATGTGTTGAATGACACTCCTTATTGCAGCCTGAAAAATTTCTGCTGCTGAGCAGACTCCAAAAGTCAATCTTTTGCATCTTCTGAGGCCCACATGGGTGGAAAATGTGGTCAAGTATCGGGACTCTGGACTCAGTTCTAATTGATGATATCCCTTATTGAGGTCGAGCTTTGAGAAGACGGTGGCTCCATTTAATAAATGAATAATGTCATCAATCGTGGGTGAGATATGTCTTTCCCTCTGGATAACGGTGTTGGGCAGGCGCATGTCAACACACAGTCTCACTTGATCAGGAGTCTTTGGTTTTGGAACTACCACAAGTGGAGAGACCCACGGAGTGGGACCAGTAACAGTTTCAATAACGTCCTCATCCATGAGCAATTGGAGTTCCTTTTCTACCTTCTGTCTCAGGTGAAATGGAATACGCCTGTGAGGCTGGGCTACTGGACGAACATTGTCATCCACATGAAGGTGTACTTGAGAGTCCTTTAGTTTTCCCAAACCACTAAATAGGGAGGGAAAGCTGTTCACCATAGTTTGTACATCCATATCCGCAGGGTCAGTTATGGTATGAATAATCTGGATGAGCCCTAGCTCCAAGGCAGTGTGATAGCTGAGAAGACAGCCTCCCGATCCTTGTAATGTGTGGAAAGTGGTTTTCTGCCTGTTTTCTTTATATCTAATTTCAGCATCAAATTGTCCCATTATAGCTAGAGGTGTTTTAGATCCATAAGGAAAGATTTTAGTCTGCACTTGTTGTAAGACTGGCCTTGTTTTCAATTGTTCATATGTAGTGCCATCTATGATATCCACTGAAGCTCCTGTGTCTATTGTAAAGGTAATGTCAGTGTTGCAGATTTAGAGTGTAACACAGGGAGACTGTACTGAACCAGTGACAGAGGTAGTGAACACATAGTTCTCAGTCGCAGACATTTCTTCTGTGTCCTAATTTATCACTTTTACATCTGCAGATTTTGTCATAGGCAGCGGAGGCTTGTAGTGCGCTGATTTGCAAACAGCTGCAAAATGATTCCCTTTTCCACATTTACTGCAGGTTTGTCCCATAGCAGGACATTTGTTCTGGTGGTGAGGCAAATCCTGTCCACATCTATAACATTTCTTCTGTTTCTGGGCTTGTTTGTCGGGTAAATTTTTCTGTTTGAGATTATGCACATGTAATTTATCCCCATTCTCCATTACGGTAGCCTGATGATCTGCTATTTCTATAGCACGGGCCATTTTGAGCAAATCATGTAGAGAGATATCCTGCTGCAGAGCCTTACGCCTTAGGTTATTAGACGAGCAGGTGACAATTATTTGAGTTAGGATTTCATCATCTACATCTGTAAAGGCACATCCATGTGCTAACTCTTTCAGCCGTGTGACATAAGTGTCTATGGACTCTTCTGGAAGCTGCTTGGCAATCCTGAATTTATATCTTTCATATCTGATGTTCTGTTTGGGGTTGAAGTAGCCAGTGAGAGCTTTAGTGCAGTTGTTGTATGTGTCTGTTTCTGCTGCAGGTAACGTACTGTATATGTCATAGACTCCTGTGCCTGCACAATGCAGGAGCAAAGCTCTCTTTCTTTTCTCCTCCTTTATGTCCATGGCTTCTAGGAAATTCTCAAATCTGTTTAGCCATTTTCTCCAGTTATGGGAGAGATTAATGACATCAGTCATATCAAATTGTGGGAATGTTTGCAAGTAGTCAGCCATGATAGAGTCTCTCAGTGGTGCTGGCGTGTGAAGCGGTAAAATATAGTCTGTACTCACAGCAGTAGGTGATTATATCCCATCCTCATCGCCAGTTGTAATGTCCACATGTTTTGAAGAATTCAAGGTATTAAACTTTAGATATGTTTTATTCTTCGTCCTCCAGCACACAGCATAACAGTTGCATTCCCATGCTACACAGAAGTGAAAGTGAAACTTCCCTTCTCATCCCTCTTGTCTCCACCCCCCAAGTCCCATAAGTCTGGCTTGCTTAACCCCTTCACCCCCAAGGGTGGTTTGCACGTTCATGACCGGGCCAATTTTTACAATTCTGACCACTGTCCCTTTATGAGGTCATAACTCTCGAACGCTTCCATGGATCCCGGTGATTCTGACATTGTTTTCTCGTGACATATTGTACTTCATGTTAGTGGTAAAATTTCATTCAAATAACTTGCGTTTATTTGTGAGAAAAACGGAAATTTGGCAAAAATTTTGAAAATTTCGCAATTTTCCAACTTTGAATTTTTATGCCCTTAAATCACAGAGATAAGGCACACAAAAAACTTGATAACTAACATTTCCCACATGTTTACTTTACATCAGCACAATTTTGGAACCAAAATTTTTTTTTGTTAGGAAGTTATAAGGGTTAAAAGTTGACCAGCGATTTCTCATTTTTACAACACCATTTTATTTTTAGGACCACATCACATTTGAAGCCACTTTGAGGGGTCTATATGATAGAAAATACACAAAAGTGACACCATTCTAAAAACTGCACCCCTTAAGGTGCTCAAAACCACATTCAAGAAGTTTATTAACCCTTTAGGTGCGTCACAGGAATTTTTTTGAATATTTAAAAAAAAATGAACATCTAACTTTTTTTCATAAAAAAAATACTTCAGGTTCAATTTTTTTTATTTTACCAAGGGTAACAGGAGAAATTGAACTGCAAAAGTTATTGTGCAATTTGTCCTGAGTACGCAGATACCTGATATGTGGGGGGGAACGACTGTTTCGGCACATGGCAGAGCTCAGAATGGAAGGAGCGCCGTTTGACTTTTTCAATGCAAAATTGGCTGGAATTCAGATTGGACGCCATGTCACGTTTGGAGAGTCCCTGATGTACCTAAACAGTGGAAACCCCCTACAAGTGACCCCATTTTGGAAACTAGACCCCCCAAGGAACTTATCTAGATATGTGGTGAGAACTTTGAACCCACAAGGGCTTTACAGAAGTTTATAACGTACAGCGGTACAATTAAAAAATCATATTTTTTCCACAAAAATGATCTTTTCACCCCAATTTTTATTTTCCCAAGGGTAACAGGACCCTAAAAGTTATTGTGCAATTTGTCCTGAGTACGCTGATACCCCACATGTGGGGGTAAACCACTATTTGGGCGCATGGCAGAGCTCGGAAGGGAAGCAGCGCCATTTGACGTTTTTGGCTGGAATTGAGATCGGACACCATGTCGCGTTTGGAAAACCCCTGATGTACCAAAACAGTGGAAACCCCCCACAAATGACACCATTTTGGAAACTAGACCCCCTAAGGAACTTATCTAGATGTGTGGTGAGAACTTTGAACCCCCATGGGCTTCACAGAAGTTTATAACATAAAGCCATACTATTAAAAAATCATATTTTTTAAACAAAAATGATCTTTTCACCCTCAATTCTTATTTTTCCAAGGGTAACAGGACCCTAAAAGTTATTGTGCAATTTGTCCTGAGTACGCTGATACCCCACATGTGGGGGTAAACCACTATTTGGGCGCATGGCAGAGCTCGGAAGGGAAGCAGCGCCATTTGACGTTTTTGGCTGGAATTGAGATCGGACACCATGTCTCGTTTGGAAAACCCCTGATGTACCAAAACAGTGGAAACCCCCCACAAATGACACCATTTTGGAAACTAGACACCCTAAGGAACTTATCTAGATGTGTGGTGAGAACTTTGAACCCCCATGGGCTTCACAGAAGTTTATAACATAAAGCCATACAATTAAAAAATAATATTTTTTCCACAAAAATGATCTTTTCACCCTCAATTCTTATTTTTCCAAGGGTAACAGGACCCTAAAAGTTATTGTGCAATTTGTCCTGAGTACGCTGATACCCCACATGTGGGGGTAAACCACTATTTGGGGGCATGGCAGAGCTCGGAAGGGAAGCAGCGCCATTTGACGTTTTTGGCTGGAATTGAGATCGGACACCATGTCGCGTTTGGAAAACTCCTGATGTACCAAAACAGTGGAACCCCCCACAAATGACACCATTTTGGAAACTAGACCCCCTAAGGAACTTATCTAGATGTGTGGTGAGCACTTTGACCCCCCCAGTGCTTCACAGAAGTTTACAACGCCCGGGCGTGAAAATAAAAAATTCGTATTTTTTCCACAAACATGATCTTTTAGTCACCATTTTTTTATTTTCCCAAGGGTACCAGGAGAAATTGGACCCCAAAAGTTGTTGTCCAATTTGTCCTGAGTATGCTGATACCCCATATGTGGGAGAAAACTACTGTATGGGCACACGTCGGGGCTCGGAAGGGAAGTAGTGACGTTTTGGAATGCAGACTTTGATGGAATGGTCTGCGGGTGTGATATTGCCTTTGGAGAGCCCCTAATGTACCTAAACAGTGGAAACCCCCCACAAATGACACCATTTTGTAAACTAGACCCCCCAAGGAACTTATCTAGATGTGTGGTGAGCACTTTGACCCCCCCAGTGCTTCACAGAAGTTTACAACGCCCGGGCGTGAAAATAAAAAATTCGTATTTTTTCCACAAACATGATCTTTTAGTCACCATTTTTTTATTTTCCCAAGGGTACCAGGAGAAATTGGACCCCAAAAGTTGTTTTCCAATTTGTCCTGAGTACGCTGCTACCCCATATGTGGGAGAAAACTACTGTATGGGCACACGTCAGGGCTCGGAAGGGAAGTAGTGACGTTTTGGAATGCAGACTTTGATGGAATGGTCTGCGGGTGTCATGTTGCCTTTGGAGAGCCCCTAATGTACCTAAACAGTGGAAACCCCCCACAAATGACACCATTTTGTAAACTAGACCCCCCAAGGAACTTATCTAGATGTGTGGTGAGCACTTTGACCCCCCCAGTGCTTCACAGAAGTTTACAACGCCCGGGCGTGAAAATAAAAAATTCGTATTTTTTCCACAAACATGATCTTTTAGTCACCATTTTTTTTATTTTCCCAAGGGTACCAGGAGAAATTGGACCCCAAAAGTTGTTTTCCAATTTGTCCTGAGTACGCTGCTACCCCATATGTGGGAGAAAACTACTGTATGGGCACACGTCAGGGCTCGGAAGGGAAGTAGTGACGTTTTGGAATGCAGACTTTGATGGAATGGTCTGCGGGTGTCATGTTGCCTTTGGAGAGCCCCTAATGTACCTAAACAGTGGAAACCCCCCACAAATGACACCATTTTGTAAACTAGACCCCCCAAGGAACTTATCTAGATGTGTGGTGAGCACTTTGACCCCCCCAGTGCTTCACAGAAGTTTACAACGCCCGGGCGTGAAAATAAAAAATTCGTATTTTTTCCACAAACATGATCTTTTAGTCACCATTTTTTTTATTTTCCCAAGGGTACCAGGAGAAATTGGACCCCAAAAGTTGTTGTCCAATTTGTCCTGAGTACGCTGACACCCCATATGTGGGAGAAAACTACTGTATGGACACACGTCGGGGCTCGGAAGGGAAGCAGTGACGTTTTGGAACGCAGACTTTGATGGAATGGTCTGCGGTTGTCATGTGCGTTTGGAGAGCCCCTGATGTACCTAAACTATTGAAACTCCCCACAAGTGACCCCATTTTGGACAGTAGACCCCCCACGGAACTTATCTAGATGTGTGGTGAGCACTTTGAACCCCCAAGTGCTTCACAGAAGTTTATAACACTCGGACGTGAAAATAAAAAAATCATTTTTTTTCCACAAAAATGATATTTTTGCCCCCAATTTTTTATTTTCCTAAGGGTAACAGGAGAAATTGGACCCCAAAAATTGTTTTGCAATTTGTCCTGAGTAGGCTGATACCCTACATGAGGGGGTAAAACACTGTTTGGGCGCATAGCAGAGCTTGGAAGGGAAGGAGCACCATTTGACTTTTTCAACTCAGAATTGGCTGGAATTGAGATCAGACGCCATGTTGCATTTGGAGAGCCCCTGATGTGCCCAAACAGTGGAAACCCCCAATTCTAACTCCAACCCGAACCCCAACACGCCCCTAACCCTAGCCCTAACCCTAGCCCTAACCCTAGCCCTAACCCTAGCCCTAGCCCTAACCCTAACCCTAGCCCTAACCCTAACCCTAGCCCTAGCCCTAACCCTAACCCTAGCCCTAACCCTAACCCTACCCCAACACACCCCTAGCCCTAACCCTAGCCCTAACCCTAATGGAAAAATGGAAATAAATACATTTTTTTTATTTTATTATTTTTCCCTAACTAAAGGGGTGATAACGGGGGGTTTGATTTACTATTTATGGCGGTTTTTATGTTTGGCGGCTGTCGCACGCTAAAAGACGCTTTTTATTGTAAAAATAGTTTTTGCATCACCACATATTGAGAGCTATAATTTTTCCGTATTTTGACCCACCGAGTCATGTGAGGTCTTATTTTTTGCGGGACGAGTTGACGTTTTTATTGGTACCATTTTCGGGCACGTGAAATTTTTTGATCGCTTTTTATTCCGATTTTTGGGACGCAGAATGAACAAAAACCAGCGTTTCATGAATTTCTTTTGGGGGGGGTGCGTTTACACCGTTCCGCGTGCGGTAAAATTGATAAAGCGCTTTTATTCTTCGGGTCAGTACGGTTACAGCGATACCTCATTTAGGTCTTTTTTTATGTTTTTGTCGGTTTTATGCAATGAAAACTATTTTATATAAAAAATAATTATTTTTGCATCGCTTTATTCTGCGAGTTATAACTTTTTTATTTTTTTGCTGATGATGCTGTGTGGCGGCTTGTTTTTTGCGGGACAAGATGACGTTTTCAGCGGTACCATGGATATTTATATGCGTCTTTTTGATCGCGCGTTATTGCACTTTTTGTTTGGCGGTATGATAATAAATCATTATTTTTTGCTTCGTTTTTTATTTTTATTTTTTAAGGGGTTCGCTAAAGGGGTTAACTAATGGGACAGTTTTATAGGGCAGGTCGTTACGGACGCGGCGATACCTAATATGTGTACATTTATTGTTTTTTTTTTTTATTATTTTAAAAAAATGAATTTATTGGGGAATATTTTTTTTTTTTTTTACTAATTTATTTGGCGATTTTTTTTAATTTATTTTTACACTTTTTTTTTAATTTTTTTTTACTTTATTACATAGTCCCAGGTGGGACATCACTGTCCTGTGACAGATCGCTGATCTGTCACATCACAGATCACTGTGACAGATCAGCAATCTGTCACAGGCAGTGCACAAGGCTTCCTCATGCCTGCGCTTTGCAGGCACTGAGGAAGCCAGCTTCCCCAGGCCCCCGAAGGCCCCCGTCGCCATCTTGGATTCGGGGGCCTGGGGGATAGGAGTCCCCCGCAGCAGCGCTGCACATTGCGCTGCCGTGGGGGGCTCAGGGAAGCACGGAGGGAGCCCCCTCCCTGCCGATGCTTCCCTTTAACTCCCGGTACACCGCGATCGCGTTTGATCGCGGTGTGCAAGGGGTTAATGTGTCGGGGGCGGTCCGTGACCGCCCCTGACACATTGTGCCGGGTGTCAGCTGTGATAATCAGCTGACACCCGGCCGCGATCAGCGGCGCTCACCACGTGGGCGCCGCTGATCGCGGTAGACGTACTATCCCGTCCCCGGTCATACGGGCCCGGGTACCGTGGACGGGATAGTACGTCTCATGTCAGGAAGGGGTTAAAGAGACAGATCTAATTATTATACATTACAGTAGAGTTGGAAGGGACCTCCTGGGCCATCTGGTCCAACCCCCTGCTCAAAGCAGGATTCGCTAAATCATCCCAGACAGATGTCTGTCCAGCCTCTGTTTGAAGACTTCTATTGAAGGAGAACTCACCACCTCTTGTGGCAGCCTGTTCCACTCATTGATCACTCTAACTGTCAAAAAGTTTTTTCTAATATCTAATCTGTGTCTCCTCCCATTCAGTTTCATCCCATTGCTTCTAGTCTTTCCTTGTGCAAATGAGAATAAAGATGATCCTTCAACAATGTGACAGCCCGTGAGATATTTGTAGACAGCTATTAAGTCTCCTCTCAGTCTTCTCTTCTGCAAGCTAAACATTCCCAAATTGGATTGGAGAAGCAGGAAGCTCATCTGCATATTTCCAGTGCATTCTGGGAAGAGGAGAAGAGTCGACTTAAGCTGATCGATCGCTGGGACTTGCCGGGTCTCGCTGTTGGAGGACATCGCAAAACCAGGGATTGGAGAAGCAGGAAGCTCATCTGCATATTTCCGGTGCAGTCTGGGTGTTAGGAATCTGTGTCCTGCCATACTTATGCAGAGATCCAGATCCTCACATTTGTCTCCAGAGGCTAAGTCCTTTCAGCCAGCTTCTGAGCTAGCTCCTGGAATGAGCTCCCATTGGAGTTCAGGAGTCAGGTGCTCAGGTCCTGCTCCTGATTCCATTGATTCAGCTCAGGGCTCTGGAGATTTCCGGAAGGTCCCGGTCACTATAAAAAGTGTGCATGGCTGTTCCGCCATGTGCTAGTATTTTTCATACTTGCTGCTGTGTGTTTGGTGATGGAAGCTTGGACTGGTGACTGACTCATTAAATATCCCCCTCCTTGGTTATTACGATTGTGTGAGTGATTGGGCAGCTGCCAGTAGCAGCGCTAGCACCAGCGTGCTCCAGCTATACCATCTCAGCAGCCAGCGTCCTGCATCGCGCCAGCGATATTGCGGTGTTTCCTCTGTGGCTCTGTTCACACCACGCTGCGATTGCAGTTCTCCCGCGTCTGCAGTTGAGACGCCTCCTGTCTTAATGGTAGGTCTAGAGGGAGTAGTCCTGCTGCCTAAGGCTACTTCTGTGACTCTAAATACCGTGACAGTTTCGCTGTTAGTCTGTGTCCCTGAACAGACTCAGCGTATTAGTTTATACTTTTGCCTGCAGCTCTGTGAGCATAACAGAGCTCGCTTCAGTGAACTTAGGGTGTAGTTAACCCCGTGCACATTACCGCCACAGTGTTCTGCCTCTCTAGCAGCGGTTATATCACCTGCTGCACGGTGGACCCCGAGTGGCGAAGGCACTTCATTTATTTTTTATTTAGTGCCTTCCGCCACTCGTAACATAATACTAGTGCCAGGGTCTGGCTAGAGATGGCAGATCAGCAGCAGCTGTTACAGCTTGTCCGTCAGCTCGAGGCTCATCTTGCTACCCTTGAGAGGTCTCTCGCAGCTGCGCAGGCTACAGATGCTGCCGTCCAGGCACTCACAGATGCAGTAGGATGTATGTCCATGTCCACCCTTGCACCGACAGTTACCCGCCTCACGTTGCCCGATAAATATGCTGGGGATGGCGCCTCCTGTAGGGGTTTTATCAGCCAGTGCTCGATACACCTGGAGCTGCTGGCTGCGCAATTCCCTACAGAGCGGGCTAATGTGGCTTTTGTTATCTCCCTTCTGTCGGGCAAGGCACTGGAATGGGCTACGCCTCTGTGAGAGCGTGGTGACCCCGAGATTCGGTCCTCGGCTAACTTGCTAACTGCCAACAGGCAAGTTTTTCTTGGTCCTCGCGTCACGCATGATACGTCCCTGCAGTTACTCGCCCTTACTCAGGGGTCACTCTTGGTTAGCCAGTATGCTGTCCGTTTTCGGACACTGACGTCCGAGTTGGAATGGTCCGACAAGGCTCTAATCCCCATTTTTTGGCGAGGTCTAGCGGAGCATGTGAAGGATGCTCTCTCTACTAGAGAGATTCCCACTAGCTTGGAAGAGCTAATCTCAGTCTCATCACTTATCGATCTCCATTTTTCGGAGCGCGGTATGGAGCGGGCTCACTCCAAGCGCAAATCCGTTTCGGCTCCCAAATTTTTTGTACCCCATGAGCTAGACGAGCCGGAGGTTCTACACCCTGAGCCCATGGAGGTGTCTCGCACCAACTTTAATACAGACTCTAACCAGGAATCCATCTGCGGTTGTCACCATGTCTGTGCGGTTTCTCCGAAAGCCGGCTCCCCGCAAAGGTTGGAGTCCTAACCGGCTATCGAGACCTTTGTCACTCCTCATCTCAGGGCTCAGGTGCTCGCCTGGGCGCATGCGTCTAACACGCACCACCATCGGGGCTAAATGCAAGTATCAAAACTGTTGGCTGATGCGTATTGGTGGCCCCATAGAGCTCGGGACATAAAAAAATTTATTCAGGCTTGCACTTTATGTGCTCAGCCTAACCCTCCTAGACAGAGGGTGGCGACATCTGCTGACACGCGGCAGCCTGCCTCTGTCACTCCCGCTCCTACTATCTCCCAAGTGTCCCTCTTGAAACCTGTTGACCTCGGTTCCTCTGATGCCTTCCAGGTGTCTCGGGTTACTGTAACCCCTACCTGGACACCAAGCTTGCCCTCGGACGAGTTTGAGCCCTATGCCACCATAGGGCACAGGGTATTCGCCCGGAGGGCTTGGGGAGGAGGGGGCCTTAGGAGAGGGGGTAATGTTAGGAATCTCTGTCCTGCCATACTTATGCAGAGATCCAGATCCTCACATTTGTCTCCAGAGGCTAAGTCCTTTCAGCCAGCTTCTGAGCATGCTCCTGGAATGAGCTCCCATTGGTGTTCAGGAGTCAGGTGCTCAGGTCCAGCTCCTGATTCCATTGGTTCAGCTCAGGGCTCTGGAGATTTCCAGAAGGTCCCGGGCACTATAAAAAGTGCACATGGCTGTTCCGCCATGTGCTAGTATTTTCATACTTGATGCTGTGTGTTTGGTGATGGATGCTTGGACTGGTGACTGACTCATTAAATATCCCCCTCCTTGGTTATTACGATTGTGTGAGTGATTGGGCAGCAGCCAGTAGCAGCGCTAGTGCCAGCGCGCTCCAGCTATACCATCTCAGCAGCCAGCGTCCTGCATCACGCCCGCGATATTGCGGTGTTTCCTCTGTGGCTCTGTTCACACCGCGCTGCGATTGCAGTTCTCCCGCATCTGCAGTTGCGACGCCTCCTGTCTTACTTAATGGTAGGTTTAGAGGGAGTAGTCCTGCTGCCTAAGGCTACTTCTGTGACTCTAAATACCGTGACAGTTTCGCTGTTAGTCTGTGTCCCTGAACAGACTCAGCGTATTAGTTTATACTTTTGCCTGCAGCTCTGTGAGCATAACAGAGCTCGCTTCAGTGCACTTAGGGTGTAGTTAACCCCGTGCACATTACCGCCACAGTGTTTTGCCTCTCTAGCAGCGGTTATATCACCTGCTGCACGGTGGACCCCGAGTGGCGAAGGCACTTCATTTATTTTTTATTTAGTGCCTTCCGCCACTCGTAACACTGGGAAGAGGAGAAGAGTCGCCTTAAGCTGATCGATCGCTCGGACTTGCCGGGTCTCGCTGTTTGAGGACAACGCAAAACCAGGGATTGGAGAAGCAGGAAGCTCATCTGCATATTTCCAGTGCATTCGGGAAAGAGGAGAAGAGTCGCCTTAAGCTGATCGATCGCTAGGACTTGCCGGTCTTGCTGTTTGAGGACATCGCAAAACCGTGCGCCTAACGGCGCACGAGTTTCCACCCGTCATAGACTGCATCAGCAATAGCAATATGGAAGAGAAGAAAATCCACATGGTCACCTGCAACACATGCTACATGTTTACGGATCTTCCGGCCCAAAAACTCAGATTTACCTGTCAGAAGTGCAAACTTGTTGCCCTCTTAGAGGAAAAGGTGCAGGGACTGGAAGAAAGAATAGCAACATTGAAGGTAATTAAAGAACATGAGGACTTCTTGGATGAAGCAGATGCAACCATTCAGGATACGTAAAGTGAGAAAAGCTTCAGAGCACATACAGAGGCTGAAAAGTGGAGACATGTAACGAAAAGAAGCAAACGGATCAAGTGGTCATCACCACCCACACAGCTTAGCTTAGCAACCAATATGAAGCCCTCATGCTGGAGAACGAAAATGGCACAACTCAGGATGATACCGTATCTACAAGAGAAGACACACTATCAACAAAAGAAGTTACTCTGTCAACAAAAGTTGAAGCAAATGACACTCAAAAACACTCACAAGCAACAAGGAGTGCGTCCGGAAAGAAGAGAAGAGTGGTAGTTATGGGCGACTCACTACTAAAAGGCACGGAGGCAACTATCTGCAGGCTGGACATAACCGCACGAGAAGTATGCTGCCTACCAGGAGCAAAAATCAAGGATGTGGCCAACAGAATATCAACTATCCTCAAGTCCAAGGATGACTACCCTTTCCTACTGATACATGTAGGCACAAACGACATGGCAAGAAATGACCTACCAACTATCTGCGAAGACTTTGAAATTCTATTGAAGAAAATAAAGGAACGGAATGTACAGGTTGTTTTCTCATCAATCCTCCCAGTTGATGGTCATGGCATCAGAAGATGGAATAGGATACTAGAGGTGAACAGCTGGCTACGATGGTGGTGCAAGCAGCAAGGATTTGGATTCTTGGACCATGGCGTGAATTACCTCTACCATGGACTTCTCGCAAGAGATGGGATACACCTCACAAAACCTGGGAAACACACATTCGCCAGAAGACTTACCACACTCATCAGGAGGGCTTTAAACTAGAAGAAGAGGGGATGGGAGGAAAAACAGCAGAGAAGAACATGCAGGAGAAGGACAAACTAATCAAGGATACTAGGTGTGGTAAAGAGGACCCAAGACAGGGTACTCATAAGGAAGCTAAGAAAAAGGAAGCAAAACTTCTTTCCTGCATGCTGACCAACGCAAGAAGCCTGACCAATAAGATTGAAGATCTGGAGTTGGTAATGTATGAGGAAAAATACGACATAGTAGGAATAACTGAGACATGGTTAGACGACAGCTATGACTGGGCGGCTAACTTGCAAGGATATGATTTGTTTAGGAAGGATCGTAAAAAAAGGAAAGGGGGTGGAGTCTGTCTATATATAAAGTCCACTTTAAAGCCCACACTAAGGGAAGATATACAAGAGGGAAATGAAGAGGTGGAGTCTCTATGGGTGGAGACACAAGGAGGGAAAAGTAAAAAAAATCCTCATAGGGGTTTGTTATAAGCCACCAAATATAACAGACACCACTGAAAATGTATTATTGAAACAAATAGACAAAGCAGCAAATCACAATGAGGTGATTATTATGGGGGACTTCAACTACCCCGACATAGCCTGGGAAACTGAAACCTGCGTATCTCAGAAAGGAAACCAATTTGTGTCAGTGACCAAGGATAATTATCTGTCACAACTTGTGCAGGGCCCAACTAGAGGGACAGCCCTTCTGGACTTAATTTTAAGCAACAGGCCAGATAGAATAACAGAAGTGCGAGTCGATGGCACCTAGGGAACAGTGACCACAATATAATACAATTCTACTTGTCCTTCAGTAACGTACCCTGGAAGGGGGTTACAAAAACGCTGAATTTCAGGAAAGCAAAGTTTGATCAGCTTAGGCTACTTTCACACATCAGGTTTTCGGCGTCAGGCGCGATCCGGCGTCGTGCCGGAGCGCCGGATCCGGCAAATATTTCATAAAACCGGATGTGACGGATCCGTTTTTCTGCCGGATCCGTCTTGTTCTTGACAGACAAAACCGGATCCATCTCATCCGGTTCATCCGTTTTTCGACGTATTATGCCGGATCCGGTTTTTAAAAACACCCCTTGTGGCCTTCCGAACGGGATTGGCTACTGGAAAACTATATATAGCGTGTTCCTACAGCCCTTCTTTGACAGGTTGTAGAGGAGAAAGTGCAGGTTGGAGAGAAGAGCAAGTTACTGGCAAAGGTGGATGTTGTCATTGGAAATATTTTGAAGAATTTGGCGGATTTTACAGCGGAGGCGAATCGTTTGAGGGTGATTGTTCTGGAGAAGGAGAGAGCGAGACAGCAGCGCATCAGGCATCGTAGACGACGTTTGTGGATCCACCCCATCACAGCCAAGAGAATGACGCGTGGGGTCTATTCTACACTCTGCATGGACCTTCGACGAAACCCGGATACATTTTTTGGATATGTTCGGATGAAAATGGAGAATTTTGATTACTTGGTGGAGCGCATTGCACACCTCATAAGAAAAGCAGACACCTATTGCCGCTTCTCTGTTTCACCCGCAGAGCGTCTGATGGTGACTTTAAGGTAAGCCACATTTATTGGATATGCTCGCATCAGAGCACACTTTCACTGCAATCTTGTTGGTGGTAGTTTGTATCTCCAAGTGTTATAGCTGAGTTTTTGTATGTAATGCTGTGATTTAAAACTAATTGATTGTTTTTTAATTCCCCACAGATTTCTTGCAACTGGAGAATCCCTTTCGTCACTGCATTTCCAGTACAGACTCGGGATTTCCCCCATATCTGGAATAGTGAAGTACACATGCCGTGCACTGTGGGACTCCTTAGCTGAAGAGTTTTTACCAGAGCCCACAACAGAGAGGTGGATTGAAATTTCAGAAAAGTTTCAACAGATATGTCAGTTTCCCAACTGCTTGGGCGCTGTGGATGGGAAACATATCCGCATTGTAAAGCCAGCCGGATCGGGATCGGAATATTTCAATTACAAGAAATATTTTTCAATTGTCCTCATGGCTATCGCTGACGTGGAATACAAATTTATTGCTGTTGATATTGGGGCCTATGGCCGCTCCAATGACTCTCAAGTTTTCAAACTGTCTGTCATGGGGCGTAAACTGTATGGAAACACCTTCCAGTTCCCACCCCCTAGACCGCTGCCGCAAACATCTGGTCCACCTATGCCATTTGTCTGTGTAGGGGATGAAGCCTTCCAGCTGTCAGAACACCTTTTGAAACCGTACGGTAGCAGAGGATTGTCAAGAACAAAACGCATTTTTAATTACCGCCTCACAAGAGCAAGAAGAATGGTTGAATGTACCTTTGGTATTCTGACAGCAAAATGGCGGGTCCTATTGACTGCGATCAACCTCAAGACAGAAACTGTGGACGAGGTGATCAAAGCTTGCGTGGTACTCCACAATTTTGTTATCTGCAAGGAACCCATTTCCATTGAGGACACCTCTGAAGAAACCACCTTGCAAGATTACCATGACATTACCACTAGAAGTTCTGTGACGGCTTCAGTAATGAGGGACAATTTTGCACTATACTTTATGTCACCTCAAGGCAGAGTACACTGGCAGGATGACAGAGTGTGAAAGATTTGTGCCCTAACCAAACTTGTGTACCTTCTGGACCAACAGTATATACCTTTGCCAACCAAAGTTGGCTATCTTGTCATGGTCTTACTATTTTTAGCTTTAGGCCACAGGTGTGTACCTGGTTGTGTTTTATGCAAAGTATTTCACCTTTTAACAAAAGTTGTGTACATTGTTAGGAAATCACCAACAATAAACAAAACTTTTCAGGTGAAATACTTTGCTTCAAACACAACCAGGAACACAACTGTGGCAAAAAGCTAAAATTTACCCACAGTTATATACCTAGTTTTGAATACCATTTTACCTTTTAAATACCCTGTATTTAACCCTTTTGGCCGCAGAAAGAAATGACAGACAACCAGTGTAAAATAATTTAACTTTTATTGAAAAATGTTTTTTTTAGTAAACTGTTTCTAAATTTTAATAAACTTTTTTAATAAAGCTTTGAAACCATAAAACTGGTCATTTTTATTAAAATACACACATATTATAAATCTGTGTAGTGTGGGGTGGAAATAATGCTGGAGGGGTTGCGGGACACTTCGACACTGGGAGTGTGGAGAGAGGACTGGGATCGTGGTGGGGAAGGAACAGTTAGAGGTGAAGGTGTGGAAAA
This sequence comes from Dendrobates tinctorius, assembly GCF_039654945.1. Lineage (NCBI taxonomy): Eukaryota > Metazoa > Chordata > Amphibia > Anura > Dendrobatidae > Dendrobates > Dendrobates tinctorius. The sequence continues at coordinate 4,417,096 of NW_027361752.1, read as the reverse complement.
AGCAACAGAATGGGTGGACATGTGGGAGGCAGAAGAGGTGGTGGGCGGTGGAGTGGAGGGTTGGGCAGGGACTGTAGGAGCAGATGATGTTGATGGCAAGTTGTATGGGGAAGGAGTTTGGTATGGGGCAGGTTGCTGGAAGTGGGGAGATGTCTGGTACTGGGGAGGTTGCTGGTACTGGGGAGGTTGCTGGTACTGGGGAGGTTGCTGGTACTGGGGAGATGGATGGTATGTAATAGGAGGGGGAGGATGGAAAGTGGCTGGAGGGGGTGCAGGTGGAGGAACTACTGGGGTGGGAAGAGGAGGTTGGGAGGTAACGTGCTGGAGAGCACCGTGGCATGAATGCATTACATGCATCTGCTGGGTAGGAGATAGCGTTTCCATGCGCTCCACAACAGACCTGAAAAAGGTGTGGTTTGGCGAAGATCTTGCTTCTGAATGCATGGTTTGCAGAAGTGTCTTCACCTCCAGAATGCTGGAGTTGATCTGCTGAAAGCCTGCGGAGATTTGCTCTGACAAGACTTTTAGACAGTTCTGGAAAGATGCATTCAGATGCAAGAACTCTGGCGCATAAGTCTTTTCCTGACCCCTCTGCCGCTGCTGCCCAGTACCCGCAGGTGTACTAGAGGTGGCAGGGGCAGAAGGGTGGGGTAAAGGGAAAGCGATCTCCTCACCAGCAGCTTCATGTAATGTAGGCGGCCACGATGCTCCTGTGCTGGTGGATGGGACAGAGGGGTCGAATGTGTGGGAAGGCTGTGAAGGTGCAGATGTACCGGGGCGGTCGAAGTGTCCCTCGGTGCCGGTCTCCTCAGGGATCGCCTCAGAAGGGTCCAACCGTGCAGGCTCCCGAGTGCTGCTCACCGTGCTGTGGAATAAAGAGAAAAAAAACAATTAAAAAAGTGACATGGCATGGCCCTGGCTGAAAAAAAAATTGTTACATCTAAACATTTTTTTTTCACATGTGGTGTGTAATATTTACCTTCTGGTGACCATTGTATCCCGGAGGAACGACAGGGCTTGTGCGTACTTGTACTTGCTCCTGCGTCCTCCAGATCCACTCGGGGCCCGCATCTCTTTATTGAACTCCTTCTTGAAACGATCCCTCACAGACCGCCACCGCTTCACAATTCTGTCCCCTGAAACGAGAAAGGAGTGGTTAGTATACAACATCAGTGTTTCCCAAACTCCAGTCCTCATGGTCCCCAGGGGTCATGTTTTCAGGATTTCCATAGTAAATAGAAATCCTGAACACATGATCCGTGGGGACCACGAGGACTGTTGTTCGGGAAACACTGGTTTACATCAAGCAACCGGTACTGTATATACTTACGCTCTTTAATCTGGGCCCGAGCATCGAGGTCCTCCCAGCGGTCCACAAGGAGCGAACAGATTTCCTCCCAGAGTCGTCGGGTAACGATCAGGTCAGCGTGGCGGCGGTCAGCCATATTCCAGAGCGGCTCCCTTTCTCTAACGAGATCGATGAGGTGGTCCACATCGATTCCTCCATCCTCACCGTCAGAGTCGGGAGCACGCTGTGAAGGCTGTTAAAGAAAAAGACAAAAATAACATAATTAGCCTCCACAAAAGAAATGAAATAAAAAGTGCAAAAAAACAAAGCAAAAATATTTATACTTACACGCTGGTGACCGCCGCGTTGCTGTCGCCGACGACCCTGGGAGGCACTGCGAGGACCTCTTGGCCGAGCACCAGATTGGGAAGACTAGAGAAGAAAACAAAAAATGTTATGTCTTTGGATGTAGGCATTTGTTTGCTGTGTTTGGTCTGCAGAACATTGTTTTCTATTTGTTGTGTGTAGTGTGATGTTGTGTTTCTGCGTTTGATGCCAAAAACTTACCAATTGTGAGCCCACTCCAGGTGTCTGTCCACCCCTTCCTTCTTCTTCTGGGAGCTCCTCTTCATCTTGTGATTCCTGTTTTGAAATAAAAGGCAATGAATAGACATATATTACAGAGATGATGGATTTTGGAAATAAAAACTTACCGTCAAACGCTGACGATGAGAGGGAGGGCTCCCAGAAGAAGATGTGCTGTCTTCCTGCTGGCCAGACCCCATGGCTGTGGGTGGTGTTACAGCTGCTGCCAGTGCTGCCAGTGCTGCTGCTGCTGCTGCTACATCTCTTGGGCGGCTGTTGAATAAAGAGAAACAAAGGGCCAATGAATATCTTGATATTCCATGGCCCTAGTTTGGAGGAATGGGGGATTTGATAATTACCGTCTCTCATCTGCTGCTGGACTCCCCTCAGCATGTTCCATTTGCTGCTCCATTTGGCGTGGTGGTGGTGCTGATGGTGCTGCAGTGGTCTCCTGCCTTCTCCTGCGCCTGGTTGCTGTCTTGGGTGGCATGTTGGGTGTGGCTGAGGGTCCCACTGTCTTGCTTTTATATATGTGTCTTGTGGGCAGAGCTACTGAGCATGCTCAGACCAAAAAAAACGGATCCGGCCACCGGATCCGGCGCATTGCGGCGCTCATAGGCTTTCATTGTGTGAAAAAGTCGGACGCGCCGGATCCGGCGTGTCCGGCTTTTTCGCCGGAGACAAAAAACGTTACAGTAGCCGTTTTTTCCAGACGCCGGATTGAGACACATTGCCGGATCCGGCGAAAACCGGATGAAATGCATGGCCATCCGGCGCGATCCGGCGCAAATGCAAGTCAATGGGGGGGAAACCGGATCCGGCATTGCATTTCGCCGGATCCGGTTTTTGTCAAAAGCGCTGGATCGCGCCTGACGGCGAAAACCTGATGTGTGAAAGAGGCCTTAGAGAGGACCTTCGCCAAATTGATTGGGACAATGTCCTCAAAAATAGGAGCACAGAAAATAAATGGGAAATATTTAAATCAGTTTTACACACCCACTGCGAGCTAGCCATACCGTACAGAAATAAAAGGGCTAGGAACAGGAGAACACCAATGTGGCTAAATAAGGATGTAAAAAGAGCAATAAATAACAAGAACAAGGCATTTAAGAAGCTAAAACAAGAAGGCAATGAAGAAGCATTAAAAAGTTATAGAGAAAAAAATAAAATGTGTAAAAAACAAATACATTTATCAAAAGTGGAAACTGAGAGACTCATTGCTAAGGAAAGTAAAACAAACCCCAAACTATTCTTTAATTATATAAACAGTAAAATGATTAAAATTGATGGTGTTGGCCCTTTAAAGAAGAATGAGAGTGAAATCATAGAGAGCGATGTGGGAAAAGCAAATGTTTTAAATACTTTTTTCTCAACAGTGTTCACACAGGAAAAGGATTTTCCAGGGGAAATGCAGAGTGATAATGTAAACTCCCCATTAAGTATTACCTGCCTAACCCAGGAAGAAGTGCAGAACCGCCTTAGTAAGATTAAAATTGACAAATCACCAGGCCCTGATGGCATTCACCCTTGGGTATTAAGGGAGTTAAGTAATGTGATAGACAGGCCTCTATTCCTTATATTTAAAGACTCTATAGAAACAGGGTCTGTTCCTTTTGATTGGCGGCAAGCAAATGTGGTACCAATATTCAAAAACGGGTGTAAAAGGGAACCTGGAAACTATAGGCGGGTAAGCTTAACATCTATTGTGGATAAAAGTTTTGAAGGGTTTCTAAGGGATACCATTATGGAATATCTCAATGTTAATAAATGTTTAACTCCATATCAACATGGATTTATGAAGGATCGCTCCTGTCAAACTAACCTGATCAGCTTCTATGAGGATGTAAGCTCTCAAATGGACCAAGGAGAATCATTGGATGTCATTTATCTCGACTTCTCTAAAGCATTTGACACTGTCCCACTTGAAAGATTGGTAAGTAAGATGAGAAATCTTGGGCTAGGGGAAAATGTGAGTAGATGGGTATGTAGCTGGCTTAGTGATAGAAAACAAAGAGTGGTTATTAATGGTGCATACTCAGATTGGGCCAGGGTTACTAGTGGGGTACCACAGGGTTCTGTATTGGGCCCCTACTATTTAATATATTTATTAATGATCTAGTGGATGGCTTACACAGTACAATTTCAGTATTTGCAGATGATACAAAACTATGTAAGGTAGTTAACACAAAGGAGGACAGTTTGCAACCACAGACAGATTTGAGTAAATTGGAGAATTGGGCTGAAAAAATGGCAAATGAGGTTTAACACAGATAAGTGTAAGGTTATGCACATGGGAAGGAGAAACAGATGCTACAATTACTTACTAAATGGGAAACTGCTGGGGAAATCAGACATGGAAAAAGACTTAGGCATCTTAGTCAATAAGAAGCTAAATTGGAGTGCCCAGTGTCAGGCAGCTGCCACCAAAGCAAATAGGGTCATGGGATGCATTAGAAGAGGTCTGGGGACACGAGATGAAAACATAATTCTCCCTCTGTACAAATCACTCGTCAGACCACACTTGGAGTATTGTGTGCAATTTTGGATGCCGGTGCTCAAGAAAGACATTACTGAACTTGAAAGGGTTCCAAGGCGGGCTACTAAAATGATAAATGTAGTTGGTTCACTACAATACCCAGAAAGGTTATCAAAATTAGGTCTATTTACTCTAGAAAAGAGAAGAAGACTTAGGGGCGACCTAATATATATGTACAAGTATATCAGAGGGCAATACCGAGATCTCTCCAATGAACTGTTTGTACCAAGGACTGTGACAAGAACAAGGGGGCATTCTCTTCGGTTGGAGGAAAGACAATTTCTGCACCAGCATAGAAGAGGGTTCTTCACGGTAAGAGCAGTGAGGCTCTGGAATTCTCTTCCTGAGGAAGTAGTGATGGCCAACTCACTGAATGAATTTAAGAAAGGAATGGATGCTTTTCTTGTGAGTAACAGTATAGAAGGTTACGAATAACAGAATATTATAGGTAGATGGTTGACCCAGCTTAGGGGAAGGAATTTTTTTCCCTATGGAGAAAATTGGCTTCTACTCTGTGGGTTTTTTGCCTTCCCCAGGATCAACAATGCAGAACAGCTGCACTAAAAATAGGCTGAACTAGATGGACATAAGGTCTTCCTTCAGCCTTCAAAACTATGTTACTATGTTATGTTACTAAATCCCGCAACCTTTCCTTATAACACAGGGTTTGCAGACCGGTCACCATTCTGGTCGCTCTTTTCTGAACTTGCTCCAGTTTGTTGATATCTTTTTTAACCCCTTCATGAGCAAGCCTATTTTGACCTTAATGATCAGGCCATTTTTTGCAATTCTGACCAGTGTCCCTTTATGAAGTAATAACTCAGGAACGCTTCAATGGATCCTAACGATTCTGAGATTTTTTTGTGACATATTGGGCTTCATGTTAGTGGTAAACTTAGGTCGAAAATTTTTGCGTTTATTTGTGAAAAAATCAGAAATTTGGCAAAAATTTAGAAAATTTCTCAATTTTTAAATTTTTAATTTTTATTCTGTTAAACCAGAGAGTTTTGTGACACAAAATAGTTGCTAAATAACATTTCCCACACGTCTACTTTACATCAGCACAATTTTGGAAACAAAAATTTTTTTTGTTAGTAAGTTATAAGGGTTAAAAGTTGACCAGTGATTTCTCATTTTTACAACAAAATTTACAAAACCATTTTTTTAAGGACCACCTCACATTTGAAGTCACTTTGAGGGGTCTATATGGCAGAAAATACCCAAAAGTGACACCATTCTAAAAACTGCACCCCTCAGGCTACTCAAAACTACTGTACATTCAAGAAGATTATTAACCCTTCAGGTGTTTCACAGGAACTAAAGCAACGCGAAAAGAAAAAAATGGACATTTTAATTTTTCCAACAAAAATTTTCTTTTAGCATCAATTTTTTCATTTTCTCATGGGCAACAGGGTAACATGGATCCTAAAATTTGTTGAGCAATTTCTCCTGAGTACACCGATACCTCATATGTGGTCATAAACCACTGTTTGGGAGCATGGCAGGGCTCAGAAGGGAAGGAGCACCATTTGACTTTTTGAATGGAAAATATGCTGGAATATTTAGTGGTTGCCATGTTGCGTTTGGAGAGCCCCTGTGTGCCTAAACATTGGAGCTCCCCCACAAGTGACCCCATTTTGGAAACTAGAACCCCCAAGGAACTTATCTAGATGCATGATGGTCACTTTGAACCCCCAGTTGCTTCACAAATTGATCTGTAAACAAGTACTTTTTTTTCACAAAAATTTTATTTTAGCCTCAGTTTTTTCATTTTCACATGGGCAACAGGATAAAATGGATCCTAAAATTTGTTGGGCAATTTCTCCTGAGTACACCGATACCTCATATGTGCTCATAAACCACTGTTTGGGCGCACGGCAGGGTCCGGAGGGGAAGGATTGCCATTTGACTTTTTGAATGGAAAATTAGCTCCAATCGTTATCGGACACCATGTCATGTTTGGAGAGCCCCCGTGTGCCTAAACAGTGAAAAAACCCCACAAGTGACACCATTTTGGAAAGTAGACCCCTTATGGAACTTATCTAGATGTGTAGTGAGCACTTTGAACCCCCAAGTGCTTCACAAAAGTTTATAACACAGAGCAGTGAAAATAAAAAAAAAATTTTTCCTCAAAAATGATTTTTTAGCATGCTATTTTTTAGTTCACATGGCTCACAGGAGAAATTGGACCACAAAAGTTGTTGTCCACTTTGTCCTGAGTACGCTGGTTCCCCATATGTTGGGGGGGAACCACTGTTTGGGTGCACGGCAGGGCTCAGAAGGGAAGGAGCGCCATTTGACTTTTTTAAATGAAAATTACCTCTAATTGTTAGCGGACACCATGTCGTGTTTGGAGAGCCCCTGTGTGCCTAAACATTGGAGCTCCCCCACAAATGACCCCATTTTGGAAAGTAGACCCCCTAAGGAACTTATCTAGATGCATAATGAGCACTTTGACCCCCCCCCAAGTGCTTCACAAAAGTTTATAACGCAGAGCCGTGAAAATAAAAAATATTTTTTCCTCAAAAAATTATTTTTTAGTGCGCAATTTTTTATTTTCACAATGGTACCAGGAGAAATTGGACCCCAAAAGTTGTTGTCTAGTTTGTCCTGAGTACGCTGGTACCCAATATGTGGGGGGGATCACTGTTTGGGCACACGTCGGGGCTCCGAAGGGAAGTAGTGACATTTTGAAATGCTGACTTTGATGGAATGGTCTGCGGGCATCATGTTACATTTGCAGAGCCTCTGATGTACCTAAACTGTGGAAACCCCCACAAGTGACCCCACTTTGGAAACTAGACCCCCCAAGGAACTTATCTAGATTTGTGGTGAACACCTTGAACCCCCAAGTGCTTCACAGAAGTTTATAACGCAGATCCGGGAAAATAAAAAATCATTTTTTTCCTCAAAAAAATGATTTTTAGCCAGCAATTTTTTTTCACAAGGGTAACAGGATGAATTGGACCCCAAAAGTTGTTGTCCAGTTTGTCCTGAGTATGCTGGCACCCCATATGTGGGGAGGATCACTGTTTGGGTACAGGTCGGTGCTCGGAAGGGAAGTAGTGCTATTATTTAATGCTGACTTTGATGGAATGGTCTGCGGGCATCATGTTACATTTGCAGAGCTCCTGATGTACCTAAACTGTAGAACCCCCACACAAGTGACCCCATTTTGGAAAATAGACCCCCCAAGGAACTTATCTAGATGTCTGGTGAGCACTTCGAACCTCCATGTGCTTCACAGAAGTTTATAATGCAGAGACGTGAAAATAAAAAAATAATTTTTTTCCACAAAAATAATTTTTTATCACCCAATTTTTTATTTTCCCAAGGGTAACAGGAGAAATTAGACCCCCAAAGTTGTTGTGCAATTTTTCTTGAGTACGCTGATACCCCATATGTTGGGGTAAACCACTGTTTGGGCACACATCGGGGCTTGGAAGGGAGGGAGCACCGTTTGACTTTTTGAACGCAAAATTGGCTGGAATCAATGGTTGCACCATGTCGTGTTTGGAGACCCCCTGATGTGCCTAAACAGTGGAAACCCCTCAATTCCTACTCCAACCCTAACCCCAACACACCTCTAACCACAGCCCTAAACCCAACACATCCCTAACCCTAATCCCAACCCTAACCATAACCCTAACACACCCCTAACCCTAATCCCAACTGTAACCATAACCCTAACCACAAGCCTAAACCTAATCCCAACCCTAACCCCAACACATCCCTATCCCTAATCTTAACCATAATTCTAATCCTAACCCTAATTCCAACCCTAACCCTAATTCCAAGCCTAAACCTAATTCTAACCCTAACCCTAATTCCAACCCTAACCCTAATGCCACCCTAACCTTAATTCCAACCCTAACAATAACCCTAATTCCAACCCTAACCCTATTTCCAACCCTAACCCTAATTCTAACCCTAACCCTATTTTCAACCCTAACCCTAATGGAAAAATAAAAATAATATCTTTATTTTATTATTTTTTCCTGCCTATGGGGGTGATAAAAGGGGGGTTTATTTATTTTTCATTCTATTTTGATCACTGTGAGAGTTTATCACAGTGATCAAAATGAATGAATGGAATCTGTAGCCGGCGGGCACACTGCGCATGCGCCCGCCATTTTCCAATATGACGGCGCCCATGGTCCGGGACCACGGGATACCGGGACCGATAGCGGCACTCGATAGGCACCGGGGGGGTGGGAGGGGAGGTAATCAGAAGGAGGGGGGAGTGGAGGGAATGCTGGGGGAGCAGATGATGACAGCGGCGGAACATCGTTAACCGGTGGGGGGGTCGGATCGGTATCACCAGCCATGTCCGATGCTACTGCAGCATCGGCCATGGCTGGATTGTAATATTTCATCAATTTTCATTGATGAAATATTACTATCCCTCTGATTGGCTGTTTCACTTTTAACAGCCAATCAGAGAGATCGTAGCAACATGGGGGCGAAGCCACGCCCCCTGTGGTGAAGTACAAAGCTCCCTGTATCTGCGGGTCGGGTGACCTTTCAGTGTCCCCAGTCACCCGACCCGCAGGGGGGCTTTAAAGTCATGATGTCACATAGGCATCACTGGTCATAATGGCACAGGTTTTCATGATGCCTATGTGGCATCATTGGTCATGAAGGGGTTAAAATGTGGCACCCAAAACTGGACACAGTATTCCAAATGAGGTCTGACCAAAGATGAGTAGGGGACAGTAATGACATCATGTGATCTAGACTGTATGCTTCTGTTAATACATCCTAGAATTGAATTTGCCTTTTTGCTGCTGCATCACACTGTTGACTCATATTCAGTCTATGATCTATTAGTATACCCAAGTCTTTTTCACATGTGCTGTTGCTTAGCCCTATTCCTCCCATTCTGTATATGCCTTTTCATTTTTATTGCACATATGTAGTACTTTGCATTTTTCCTTGTTAAAAAACATTCTGTTAGTTGCTGCCCACTGCTCCAGTTTATTTATATCTTTTTGAATACTCTCTCCTCTAGTATTAGCTATCCCTCCTAGCTTTGTGTCATCAGCAAATTTAATCAGTTTACCCTCAATTGTTTCATCTAAATTGTTGATAAAGATGTTGAACAATACAGGGCCCAGGACAGAGCCCTGTGGTACCCCACTCGAGACATTCTTCCAACTGGATGTGCAGCTATTTATGACCACTCTTTGGGTCCAATCACTAAGCCAGTTATGAATCCACCTAACAGTTGCCTTGTTCATTCCATACTTAGCCATTTTTTCAATAAGGATTGTGTGAGATACTTTGTCAAATGCTTTTCTGAAGTCAAGATATACTATATCTACAGCATTTCCCTGATCCACCCAGTCAGTGATTCTGTCATAGAAGGAAATTAAGTTAGTCTGACATGACTTATTAGTAACAAACCCATGCTGACTCTGTTTAATCACTTCATTCTTATCCAGGTACTTACATACATGTTGTTTAATAATTTTTTCAAAGATCTTTCCTGGTATAGAAGTCAGACTCTCCGGCCTATAGTTGCCTATCTCTAATCGACAGGAGAAACTAGGTGATAACAAATAACCTATTATATCTTACTGATGAAATGATATATGCATACAATGATCTTAAGAAACCTTTTACTGTATCTAGATGTAGATGTGTACAAATTCTGTAAGGACAGAGGCTAGGCTCTCTGTGGGCCCCAGGAACATGAGTTTTATTTTTTTTTTTCAACTGTATTCTTCTCAATTTCGAGTCATGGGGACTTGATGGATGAACGATATGTAGGAAAATCGATACTATGCAAGCCTAGATAGGTCCACCTGGGTCACCTATGCCATTACATTGATGGTATCAAGCCATCATATTGTTGGTCTTCCTCTATGCTTTTTCCTTTGATTCTTCTGACCATGATGTCCTTTTCCAGTGATTGCTCTTTTTGTAAGTTGTGTCCAAAGTTGGTAAGTTGTAATTTGGTGATCCTTGCTTTGAGTGACTTGTCTGGCTTGATATGTTCAAAAATTCAATTGTTTGTCCTTTTTACCATCCATGGTATTGATAACATCTTTCTCCAGCACCACATTTTAAAGGTGTTGATTCTTCTTCTGTCTGGTTTCTTTATCGTCCAGGTTTCGCATCTGTGAGTTACTACAGAAAAGACCAAGCTATGTACGATCCTTACCTTCATTGCCCGTGAAATGTTGCTCGATTTGAAGACCTTATCCAGTGACTTCATTGTTGATTTGCCCATAGCTATTCTCCTATTGACTTCCGGCATTGTCATTGCATCTTGAGTGATCATCGAATACTGAATTATTTGCTCCAGAGTCTTCCTATGTTACCATTTTCTGTTTTAGCTTTTTGCTGGACACTGTCAGACTTGGAGGATTTTCTAGTATCGTCAGCGCTAGAGTTGAGCGAAATGGGTCGAAAAATTTCAAAAGTCCCCGACTTTTGGCAAAGTCGGGTTTCATGAAACGAAACCCGACCCTAGGATGAGGTCGGCCATGAGGTCGGCGACTTAAGCGCCAAAGTTGCATTTCAAAAGTTTGTTTTGCGCTCTTTTTCAGCCAATCAGGATCCACGGACACTGTGGGCAACGTGATGACATAGGCAGGGGTCACCACCATCTTTCAGAAGGGCATGCAAGTGATTGGCTTGCTTTGGTGGGCGTCACAGGGGGTATAAAAGGGCGTGCACGCTGACCGCCATGTTACTCATGCTGATCTCAGAATAGGGAGAGCTGCTGCTTATGCTGATTTTGTAGGGAGAGCGTTAGGCAGGGAAGAAGACACCAAAAACTGCTTCAGCTGCTAGCGATTTTGCCTGTACAACACACCGTTCACTGTGTGTGCAGTGCAAGTGGAGGTTATATTTTGCTGAATCAGCGGTGTTGGTTGTTAGGCTGTCTTCTAAGGCTTCCTGACAGCTGCATTGCTGTTTACCCACTGCTCTGCAAACTGCTTTTTTAAAAGCAATCCCAATTTTTTTTTTTGTCCTGGTGAGGTACTGAGCATGCATTTTTTCACACCATACAGCGGTGCACACTCCTCACACAGTACCGTGTAACGGCTGTTATCACAGCCACAGTGAAGTTATCTGTGTGTCACTCTGTAAGGATAAGTCGAGGACATGTTCCGTTCTTACAGACCTGCACCTTTTAGCTTTGTCTAGCTTTCAAACAGTTAAATATATTTGCTGTTTGATCACATTCAAAACTATAGAGAGACAGCGTGTGTCAGTCCGTATACTTAAAAAACACGGAGCTTGTCAATTTTACGTACACCGGACAGCCGTGTACGTGCACGCTCCTCTCTCAGTACCGTGTAACGGCTGTTATCACGGCCACAGTGAAGCTATCTGTGTGTCGCTCTGTAGGATAAGTTGAGGACATGTTCCGTTCTTACAGACCTGCACCTTCTAGTTTTGTCTAGTTTTCAAACAGTTAAATATATTTGCTGTTTGATCACATTCAAAACTATAGAGAGACAGCGTGTGTCAGTCCGTATACTTAAAAAACACGGAGCTTGACAATTTTACGTACACCGGACAGCCGTGTACGTGCACGCTCCTCTCTCAGTACCGTGTAACGGCTGTTATCACGGCCACAGTGAAGCTATCTGTGTGTCGCTCTGTAGGATAAGTCGAGGACATGTTCCGTTCTTACAGACCTGCACCTTCTAGTTTTGTCTAGCTTTCAAACAGTTAAATATATTTGCTGTGTGATCACATTCAAAACTATAGAGAGACAGCGTGTGTCAGTCCGTATACTTAAAAAACACGGAGCTTGACAATTTTACGTACACCGGACAGCCGTGTACGTGCACGCTCCTGTTGTGAGTTCATTTTTCCCTTCACCATTGAGGTCTGATGAACTCCCTCCTCTGGTGAAGGAAGGTAGTGAGGCTGATTACCAAACACATGGGCAGCTAGATGATGACTGCGTGGCTGGAATTGAGGACTGGATATAAGGCTGCCGACGCCCTTCTTCCTGGCTGGTGAGTTTCCTGCTGGATTCTTGGAGACCAGTCTGATTCCTGCATCTCAAAGCTAAGTTTTTCTACTCTGCTTTGTACTCTTCAGTTTTGTTTTTGTTTTGCCTTGTTTTTTGGGAGTTCTGCCATCCCCGGCCGGGGGTGAGCTGAACTCCATTTTTGTCTCTGATTTGTTGATATTTTGCTCTGCCTTCAGAATATACCTGTGTGCTGATATAGTCTTTTGAAGCCTAGCGACTTCAGGGCCTGTTTTTCCTATCAGTCGGTTGGCTCATTTTGATAGGGTTTTTGCGGATGGCAGAAAGCAGCTTTCCTGTCCTGTCCTATGTAGTTAGCTTGGGCCCCATCATTTGCTCAACCTATCTTTCTATCTGTGTTAGTGTTTTCATCTTGCTTCACCATCATTATATGTTGGGGGCTGCCTATTGCTTTGGGGTCTGCTCTGGGGCAGTTTAGCTTTTCCCCTTTCTGTCTTTAGGCTATATAGTTCTCCAGCTGTGATCAAGGGGTCTAGGGCACCGTAGGAACCCCCCACGGCTACTGCTAGTTGTTGTGGATAGGTTCAGGGGTCTGCAATCTGATAGCTGCCAAACTCTCTGGTTTTTCTGGACTTAGCTGGTATTTTGTTTTTTCCTCCTTCGGTGACTCATCATAACCCGCTCCTCTCTCAGTACCGTGTAACGGCTGTTATCACGGCCACAGTGAAGCTATCTGTGTGTCGCTCTGTAAGGATAAGTCGAGGACTTGTTCCGTTTTTACAGACCTACACTCTAGGGAGATTCCTATTCTGCCCAATTCTATATACACCTTGTAGTTTGTCATCCACTAGCCAATTTCTGCCTGTGACATAGCGCTGTGATATTCACTGGGCCTCGCACAATCCAAAAGTGTCCAGTGTCCTCAAGTGTATGCTGAAATTCAAAATTCTCTGTTATCCTCTAGTCACATTTTTCACACCTGCGACATCAAGCCTGTGACATAGCGCTGTGATATTCAGTGGGCCTCACACAATCCAAAAGTGTCCAGTGTCCACAAGTGTGTGCAGAAATTCAAAATCTCCGTTATCCTCTAGTGACATTTTTCACACCAGCGACATCGAGCCTGTGACATAGCGCTGTGATATTCAGTGGGCCTCACACAATCCAAAAGTGTCCAGTGTCCACAAGTGTGTGCAGAAATTCAAAATCTCCATTATCCTCTAGTGACATTTTTCACACCTGCGACATCGAGCCTGTGACATAGCGCTGTGATATTCAGTGGGCCTCACACAATCCAAAAGTGTCCAGTGTCCACAAGTGTGTGCAGAAATTCAAAATCTCCGTTATCCTCTAGTGACATTTTTCACACCTGCGACATTGAGCCTGTGACATAGCGCTGTGATATTCAGTGGGCCTCACACAATCCAAAAGTGTCCAGTGTCCACAAGTGTGTGCAGAAATTCAAAATCTCCGTTATCCTCTAGTGACATTTTTCACACCTGCGACATTGAGCCTGTGACATAGCGCTGTGATATTCAGTGGGCCTCACACAATCCAAAAGTGTCCAGTGTCCACAAGTGTGTGCAGAAATTCAAAATCTCCATTATCCTCTAGTGACATTTTTCACACCTGCGACATCGAGCCTGTGACATAGCGCTGTGATATTCAGTGGGCCTCACACAATCCAAAAGTGTCCAGTGTCCACAAGTGTGTGCAGAAATTCAAAATCTCCGTTATCCTCTAGTGACATTTTTCACACCTGCGACATCGAGCCTGTGACATAGCGCTGTGATATTCAGTGGGCCTCACACAATCGAAAAGTGTCCAGTGTCCTCAAGTGTGTGCAAAAATTCAAAATCTCTGTTATCCTCTAGTGACATTTTTCACACCTGCGACATCGAGCCTGTGACATAGCGCTGTGATATTCAGTGGGCTTCACACAATCCAAAAGTGTCCAGTGTCCACAAATGTGTGCAGAAATTCAAAATCTCCCCTGTCCTATAGACACCTTGTACCTTGTTTTACATTACTATATAGTTTGTTGGATTTTGTCTACATTTCTACCAAAAATGAGGAAGGCTGGTGGAAGAGGCCGTGGAATTGGGCGGGGGTTGGCAGCTGGTAATGATGGTGTTGGTGGTCGATCTGATGGTAGTGGCAAAAACAAAATAGGACCGAATGCAGGAGGTGTTGAGCCTGCGTCATCGTCTGGCTCCACAAGGCCTCGAAGGCTTAGTATTCTAGGAGTTGGCAATCCGCTTTTAAAGCCAGAGCTTCAGGAAAAAGTTTTGTCTTACATTGCTGACTCAGCCTCCAGCTCTATCGCCTCCTCTTCTGAAGTTGTAAAAAATAAAAGCACTGAGTCGTCATTGGAGGCTCATGTTCACGAACCACACCTTTCCTTGTGTCCTTCACCCCAACCAAGATTGAAGGATGACACAGGCCATACTAATGATTACTCCATGGAGCTGTTTTCACATACCATGCCTGGATTATCAAGTGAAATGGTGAATTACCCAGGCCAAGATGAATCTGACATGGAGTGCACTGATGCAAAGCCACTGATAGATGATTCTGCTGGTACATTCACTCAGAGCACTACATTGTCCTCGCAGTGTACAGAGCCAGATTCTGACCCTGATGAGACTCAGGTGCCCCTTCCCGCACACTATACCACCATACACGGTGACACAGAGGAAGGTGCACATGACATTGAAGAGGAGGTGATGGATGACCCAATTGTTGACCCAGATTGGCATCCATTGGGGGAAGAGGGTGCTGCTTCCAATAGCTCAGATGAGGAGGAGGAGCATCCACAGCAGATATCGACATCGCAACAGCTGTTATCTGGCAGGCCAGGAGCACTCCAAAGACAGGTTCCAAAAATCAAAAGAGTTGCTGGACAGCTTGTCCAGAGGGTCAAAAGATCACAGAGTGCTAGGCCGCAAAATGTCTGCCAAAGTAGGAAGAGTGCAGTGTGGCACTTTTTTGAACAAAATCCTCATGATCAGGCCAAGGTTATCTGTAAGAAGTGCGCAAAGACCTTTAGCCGAGGGAAAAATCTGAAAAATTTGAATACCAGTTGCATGCTTAGACATTTAACCACCATGCACTTGCAAGCGTGGACACAACACCAAACCTCAAGTACCACATGTGCAACTGATCACAAAGAAGGTAGTCAGCAACGCTACATTGTTTCCCCCACTGTAAGCCCACCGGTTAGCACAGCAGCAAATGTTGAGGTGTCGTTGCAAGGCCACAGCAGTCAGGGAATCCCACTGTTATATCAACGAAAGACTGAATCTAGGCCATCAGAAAGAACACCAACTCCATCACCATCATCAACCCTCTCTCAGTCCGCCCTGTCCACAGCTACTTCCACCATATGCAGCTCTCAAGTCCAGCTCACCCTCCCAGACACTATGAGTAGGTCAAGAATGTACTCAGTCTCTCATCCGCGTACACTGGGTTTGAACGCCCACATTGCCAAACTAATCTCGTTAGAGATGATGCCCTATCGGTTGGTGGAAAGCACAGCTTTCCGCGAACTCATGGCCTATGCAGTACCACGCTATGACCTACCCAGTCGCCACTTCTTCCCTCGCAAAGCCATCCCAGCCCTCCACCATCATGTGAAAGACCGCATTGTCCATGCACTCAAGCAGTCAGTGAGTGGAAAGGTGCACCTCACAACTGATGCATGGTCCAGTCGGCATGGCCAGGGCTGTTACGTGTCCATCACTGCGCACTGGGTTAATGTGGTGGATGCAGGGTCCACAGGGGACAGCGGTGGTGGGACAGTGCTGCCTAGCCCACGGTATAGGAAACAGTTGGCTGTAGGCATTCGACCCTCCTCCTCCTCCAGAAGCGAAAGCTCGTCCACAGAGCTCAGTCGTACGAGCACTCCATCTGCAGCTGCCACTGTTGCACACGAGGTGTCCCCCTATCGAGCAGCTAGTGGAAAGCGTCAGCAGGCTGTGTTGCAGATGATGTGTTTGGGCGACAGACACACCGCCAAGGTGCTGGCCGAGTACTTTCAGCGACAAACTGAGTCATGGCTGGGCAGTGTACATCTTGAGGCAGGCAAGGTAGTTAGTGATAACGGCCGTAATTTTGTGGCAGCCATAGCCCTTTCAAAACTCAGCCACATACCTTGCTTGGCTCACACCTTGAACCTGGTGGTGCAGTGCTTCCTCAATAATTATCCAGAGTTAACAGCCCTGCTCCAGAAGGTGCAAAGACTTTGCGCGCACATCCGCCGGTCGCCTGTAAACTCCATTCGTATGCAGAAGCTGCAGCGATTGCTCCACCTTCCCAACCACCGCCTCATTATCGACATTGCAACAAGGTGGAACTCCACCCTGCACATGGTTGAGCGGCTGTGCAAGCAGAGGAAGGCCATAATGTATTTGTGTGAGGATACAAGGCCAGGCACTTTGAGAGCAGACATGGAGTTGACAGGTGTGCAGTGGTCGAAGCTGAAAGACCTCTGTAAAGTCCTTCAGTGTTTTGAGGAATGCACATGGCTGGTAAGCGCAGACGACGCCATCCTAAGCATGAGCATCCCACTTATGCGTCTGCTCATGCAAACTTTGACGCACCTTAAGGAGCAGGCGTCTGCAGCAATGTTGACGAGGAGGAAGAGGTGGAGGGAATCCTTGATGACATTCAGCCATTGTCTGCTCAGGGACCTCTCCTGGACGAGGTCGAGGAAGAAGAGGAGGAGGAGGAGGATGATGATGGGAATGATTACTTAGGTGAGGAGGATGCATCTCGTGGGGCAAGTGAAAATGTTGGCGTGGCAAGGTCTGGTACAGGGTTTGTGCGTGACTGGAGGGATGTGGATTTGCCAGAAAGTGCTCCTCCACCCAGCACTCGCAGTGCATCATTGACACAGGGAACATTGGCCCACATGTCAGATTATGCCTTGCAGATCCTAAAAAGGGACCCACGCATTGCCAAAATGATGAACGATGATGACTACTGGTTGGCCAGCATCCTGGATCCACGCTATAAAGGCAAATTACAAAACATCATGCCACAGGAGAACCTTGACCTAATATTGGCTAATAAACAAGCAACTCTGGTTAACCGGTTGGTTGAGGCATTCCCAGCACACAGCAGCGGTGATGGTTCTCACACGAGCAGTACGGGCCGGGGGTAGCTTGGCAGAAGTGTTCGTGGTGCACACAGCAGAAGTGGCATTGGAGACAGGGGTTTCATGACAATGTTGTGGACTGATTTTTCACGGACCGCTCACACAACTAGTAATACTGCATCGATGGAAAGTGACAGGAGACAGCAGTTGTCAACTATGGTTAACAACTACTTTTCCTCCCATATCGATGTTCTCCCGCACAGGTCATTCCCCTTTGACTATTGGGCCGCTAAACTGGACACCTGGCCTGAATTGGCACAATATGCCTTACAGGAGCTCGCTTGCCCAGCTGCAAGTGTGCTATCAGAAAGAGTCTTCAGTGCAGCTGGATCAATCCTGACAGAAAAAGGACCCGTCTGTCAACCCAAAATGTGGATGATCTAACCTTCATTAAAATGAACCATGCATGGGTTTCCAAGGATTTTGTCCCGCCTTCCCTTGATGACACATAGGTTGCCAGAAAAATGGCTTGCTTTGGTCCTCCTCCTATTCTGCGAACTTGACCTATTTCGCCTTTTGCAGCAGCTGAATGACCCACATCTACATATGCCACTTTGTAAACCTCCCTAAGTGGGCGGCCCCCCCCATGGCCGGGGTCACCACCTAGCGCACAAAACCGTGCGAGTGCCAGGGGGGTAGGATGACTCTTGGGCGCGGGCACTGGCATAGGGTCCCTCATAGTGCAATCAAGTGTCTCTGACAGTGGTGGTGCACACCCGCCGTCAGACACACCGCCGTACTATGAGGGGCCCAGTGCCAGTACCGATGCCCACGAGTGTGCCCCCCTTGCTTGGGCAGGGCCCCAGCATTTGCAATGTTTACCTCTCCCTGCTCTTCCGCTGTGTAGTCTGCGCTGTCAAATCCTTCACTGGGACTGCCACTACAAATTGATTGAACTGAAAGATGATGGTTAAGATGTAGCTATGCCCTGTCCTGCTGGCCAGGCTCTAGCTCCAGATGATCAGTGGCTTCCATTTCTTATGGACGTCAACTCACAATTACATGCAGTGGTGGTTGTCATCAGCTTTCACAGTTTTCCTACTCACAAACGTGTGACATTCCGGCGCACATTTCAAAATGTGCCCTCTCATGCCAATCAAATAGAATCGCCTACGGCCTGTGGCTTCTGTCTTTTGCACTCCAAAGTTACGTGACAGATCATGATAGCCAGTGAGCACCATGTTTACATCGTTCCCTGTGATAAAAATTGTATTGAGATGAGTAACAGTGATGGAATCAACGGAAGTGCGATACAGCAAGACTTTATTCACAAAAAAATGTTTTCACTGTCTCAACACACAAATTAATTGAGGGTCAGCATCGCCTATGAGAATTGTGACGGAAGTTTTTCCCATGAATAATAATTCCTAGATTTCTGCAATCAATAGCCTTTATGTCACTAATTGTATGCATCTCATTTCCTATTGCGGAGAGGCTGGACTGTATTACTGAGACAAAAATATATATGAAGATTTAAAAATAACACCAAAAGTATATAGTTGTGTACGCCTCAAATGCATTTCCTTTTTTCCACTTTTTAGATTGCTGTGTAATCCATACTGAGAACACGGAGATTTTACATGTTTAAACTATGCTATATATACCTGCTATCCAGTGATAAAGTACCCTTTCTCAACTTTGTACAATCTGGTCAAATCCATACTGGGGCTGAGAACATCTGAGTCTGCCTCCTGATCTATAGACATATATTTTTAATGTGTAAACTAGGCTACATATATACGTGTTATCCGGTGAAACTGTACCCTTTATCAACTTTCTACAATGTTGTTGAATCCATACTGGGCCTGAGAACGGCTGCCGAGCTGTTAAGCAAGCTACAGCACCTGTGGTTTGGACACGTAATTTTTTCAGGAATGACGGTTAGGTCTAACTCCGGAATTGCGGTTGACCTGAACTCACTGGGAAATCATCGTTCGCGGGGAATAATCTGAATCCCAGATCCCCATCACTAACGGAGTTCAGCAGGTTATCTGCACCTGTAAGCGACAAAAGCTGGTCCTTTCAGTGTAGCGTGCATGCAGCCCCAGACATGTACTGGAATGCTAGACCTGTTATTGCTCGATCTTACGTGCCACAGCCTCGCGTATCCCTCTAGTAAGCTTGACGCGTATCGCGGGGCCCTGCCGGAGTCTCGGTTGTTAACGGAATAAAGCTGAGAAATCGCTAGCACAACTGCAAACGGACATACCACACCACACACAGAATCGACAAAGGTTGCAATCTGTCCATCTTTTCTGTAGCTTGTATGGTAGTGGTTTCCCGGGTGCAGTCCAATTAAGCCACAGGCTCCACTCCTGGTGGTGCCCTTTTGGACATTCCTTTAAGGTTCAGCTTTGCAATCATACTGCCCCCGGAAACCAAAAACTTTGCCTTCAGGGACGCTGTTTGGAGGTTCGTGGGAATAACGCCGCCCGATCAGCAGTCGGCATATGGGTCGCCCTCCCAGGGCTGTGGGGTACTCAGTACCGGGCCGGTGTCAGTGGGATGTGTCACAGCAGCGGTGACCCGGACGGTGGCCCTGGGCGCCCATGTAAATGGCGTGGTATAATGGTAAAGAGTTTATATAGATAGTTTGACGCCACCTGTGGTGTTCGGCAACATAGATGTTAGGCCGACGCTGCATGCAGATCCTCTGGGACTGATGGTGTTGTGCAGCAAAGATGGTGAAGCTCCCCACAGGTGGAGCTGGAGTCCCAGGGAAGTGTAGATGTAGTGATGGGGGAAAGGCACAGGCGGTGTAGGTGCTGGTACCCAAATGTAGTGGTGCTGGAATAACTGTGGGACACCAGAGCGTGCAGTTCCAAAGCTTTACTAGTCTGCAGGTTACACAGATGCCTGCCTCCATGCTGTGTCCTCCGGGTCAGGACCTCTGCCAACCTCCGGGACCAGAATGGAAAGCTCCCTTCCAACACTCCGCCAACATGTACCTTCCTGAACGTCTCCTTTCTAGCGCTTGTGGGGGAAGCACTCACAGGACCATGGTTCACTGAAGCGCCTCCTGTCTAACAGATGTTCCTCAGACTTTACTTGTATGGCAGACAGCTGTAGCCTTTTCCTTCTGCCTCGCACACGTCGATGCTGGGGCCTCCGAGCCTTAGTTGGGTACAGAGCATTTATAGCTGCTACTTCCCCCGGTTTCTGCTGCAGGAACATCAGTGTCCCTACAAACTCGGAGCCCGGAATCCAGACCATGCGCTCCAGCTAGGAGTGAGCCTTAACTCTGCTCATCCTCCAGCTCCCCTTCTCACGTCCACACACTTCCCCTTCCCTGCACAGAGTGCCCTAACTTACCTCCTCCCGACCACAGAGAGCAGCTCCTCAGCAGTCAGGTTCAGAGGTCTCCCTGCTGGCCTGGAGTGGGAAATGTGTTGTGTGTTGGTTTCACTGCTAGAGTGATCCTTCGTTGCTCCCAAGCTTGACAACACACTCCCTAGGAGGAAGGCAATGCCACAGTGGCGACCGTACTCTTGGGGACGCCACAAGTGCACTGAGGCCCAGCCACTGCTGGATGATGCTGCTGGTACATTGACCCAGACCACTACATTCCCCTCGCACTCTACACAGCCAGAATCTGACCCAGAGGAAACTCAGGTTCCCCTTCCCGCATACTATACCACCTTACACGGTGACAAAGAGGAAGGTGCAGATGAAAGTGCAGGTTTCTTGAGCAGGTGGGGGGCATACTCATGGGCGATGGCACTGGCACAGGGCACCGCATAGTACGAAAAAGTGTCTCTGCCGGTGGGAGGGCCTAAACAGCCAAGTGCAGTGAGATGGAAGATGGGGACGACAAGGAGGTCAGAGTAGTGCAGGGATTCCCTAGCAAGGAGACTTATGTAATTGTTTTCAATGTTGGGACAGCAATTTTTGGGGAGCACTATACTCTGGTGAATGATATATGGGGCCCACCATACACTGGAGCATTCCAAAGGTAGACATCAGACACTGGAGCAGCATTTACAGGGCCCATTATACACTAGAGCAGTAGAAATGGGGCCCATTATATATGGAGCATTATTTGGGCCCATAAGACAGTGGAGATTCATCCATTGGGACCAACATATACTGTAGCATTACGTGGAGCTCATCATATACGGTTTGAAACATTATATGGGACCAATGATTCTGTATGGAGAAATATATGGGCCTCATTACTCTGTATAGCGCACTAAACGCTGGCCATAATACTGTATGGAGTTATATTCTGTCCGTTTTTGGAGGTATTGGAGAATTTAAAATGGATATCAGTCATGAGATGTAAGAAGTCAAGTATTTTTCATTGTACTATACTGCTATTTCTCTGCCGTATCGGAGCATCATGAGTTGTGGTATGTGTTAAAGGGGCGCTCTTTGGCCCTGGGCCCACGAAAACCTGGAGCCAGCCCTCCCCCCACAACTGTAGCCAAATAACCCCCATTTTTTAGTGCGTAACTAGTATTATGAAGTTAATTAAGGTTGACAAGCTTCAGGAACAAGAATTTATGCTTTTGGCATTCAAATGGGCACTGTAGGTGTGTTTCCTGTCCTCCTCTCACTGCCGACTTTAATTCTCCATTGACTTACATTGGGTTACGTGTTTCGGGACGACCCCAACTTTTCCCTATAGCCGGCCGATTTTGCTCGACCCGACTTTTGGAAAAGTCGGGTTTCATGAAACGAAACTCGACCCTAAAAAAACAAAAGTCGCTCAACACTAGTCAGCGCACGATGTGGCTTATTAGCTTTGAATGGTTTTCTGTTACTTGGACATTAGACTAAATGGTGATTCTGTTATAACCTGAGCAGTCATACACTTTAATGTCTCCATACAGAATGCTGAAGCTCAGTTTTATTACTTGTCCTGTATGTCATGAAAAACATAGGCTTATGGAATAAGGTTATGTAAATACAATCCCAGATTTAGTTTTGTCCTGCCTCTGATCAGTATTATAATTTTAATAACTCCTTACTGTCAGTCTAGGAAAACAGATATAATGAAGTTCTGACTGCAAGGAATTACAACCTAATTCTGCTGTCTGAGGTGCGAGGAGATGAAGTGACTTGCCTGCGGTCAGAGGGAGCTTATATGCAGCGTCTACGTAGGAATCCTCGCTTTCACAGCTGAATGACGCATGAATTGAATGGTGATGGCGAAAGGAAATCATTGACCGGTTTGTTTTCTGTTTCCTTGCAGCTTGTCGGCCTGGATTCTACAAGGCATTTGCTGGAAATATCAAGTGTTCCAAGTGTCCTCCACATAGCTTCACATATGTAGAGTCCACAACGGTTTGCCAGTGTGAGAAAGGCTACTTCAGAGCAGAAAAAGACCCACCCGCCATGGCATGCACAAGTAAGTCATTATTATATGTGGGATAAAGTTTCATGTTATGTCCATATTTACAACCAATTTTCTTTTCTAATATTTTTGATTTTTCAGGACTTTGGATAACCCCTGTTGCCTGGTTACAGTTTGTTTCATTTATTCAAACTGTGATTTACTCACCCTCTCTGGGTCCAAATATTAGTCACCACCACTGCTCATGGTGTCTATTATTCTCTGCAGACCTGAAGTCATGTTGAGAGCACTGCAGCCAGTCAGTGAACTCAGCGGTTCTGAGTGGCCCATGGTGTCCACTCTTCCAGAGCCACTGAGCTCAGCTATTGGCTGCTGTGCAGTCAGTATGACATAAGCTCTTGAGAAAATAACAGGATAGTGGCGGAGAGTCAGTGCTGGACCCGTGGAGGGTGAGTAAAGGACAGTCTATGTTTTAAAACAAACTGCAACAGCAAAAGTGGAGTTTTCGGAAACCAGAATCCTCTTTAAATTGTCTATTCGAATACTACAAGCATGCAGTCCCTCTATGTGACTACAGACTTGTGGATCCTCAAATTATGTGCACTGTGGGGATTCTCAGTGTTGGGACAGGAATGGCAGTCATGTGACCGCAAGTATGCAATATGCATAATCGCAGCCACAAACCGACTATTTGGGCACAGCATCACTCAATACAAGAGTATTGAGCGAGACCAGAAACAGTCTAGCCAGATTGTGGCCAGATGTATGCATATCACATGACCGCCACTCCCAGCAACGGCACTGGAGAGCCAGTGCGTCCAATGTCAGGATCCACAAGTCTGCAGTCACATAGAGTAACTGCAGACTTGTAATTTTAGACCGGACAACCCCTCTATGTACTGTTAATTATTGGGGCTTTGGGTCCTAAAAACCACATCGATTGCTGATTCCAAGGGGCATAACTTTTCAATTTATGCTTAACCTCATACAGTGCAGTGTATAGGCACGGAGCCAAATTTCATGAAAAGTTGCAATATTTAGATGCAACTCAAGCCTGCACTAAAATTTTACGACTTTTATAATTCTCACGCCATTTTTGCCCAGCTCTGACAAAGTGAGTGGACCTAGGGAGGGATGGTGGCTTAGTGGCTGCTACTCGGCAAATTGATAGCTATGCCACAGATCTTGGAGCAAGATTTTTGGACAGGCGCATGCAGAGTCACATGCCACTTGTCCAACGCTCCTGATTTGTTAAGAGGCGTGCGATTCTTAATGAATATAGAGCTTCTGACTCCAAGAGACCCCCATTATCAAGACAATCATGAACAATACTGCGCATGCGTTCTTGGTAAACTTGAGCCATGAACTTTCTATTGGGCCTGTACACTAGTTTGGGTTGAGCAATTGGACAAGGTCTCAGGATCTGGACCTGATTTGATCAACGGTATGCTTCCATCGTCAGTATTGGCAGCGCTTTGGACGCAGCACATGTCCGCTCCATCCAAAGCGCTGCCAGCTTTTGTACGCACAGTGATTCCGCATGTGTTCATTGAACCATGCGGAATCACTGCATCCTATACATTGGACTGTGATATTTATCTTGTGGAGACTGAGCGTCTCCGCAAGATAAATAGACATGCTGCAGTCTGGAAAGACATGCTGCATGTCTGGTTATGCAGGGAAGCCGGAGGCATCCCTGCACGCAAAGTGGAGATGGGATTTCAAAAATCCCATCCACTATGCTGCAAAATCTGGCCGCTGCGTTTGGACGCAGCTGCTGTATGTGTGTCACGGTCTTCTAGCGATGACATCCTCTTCTTTGCTTCCCGTTGTGGCTCCGGCACAGGCGTACTGCTCTGCCCTGTTGAGGGTAGAGCAGAGTACTGCAGTGTGCAGGCGCCAGGAAAGGCCAGAGAGGTCCGGCACCTGCGCACTACAGTACTCTGCTCTGCCCTCAACAGGGCAGATAAAGAACGCCTGCGCAGGAACCGCGACAGAAGCAAGGCAGAGGACCTGGACCGCGACACCCATCGGACCCGGAGCAGACCGGACCGCCCCCCGATGAGTATAATATAACTCATTTTTCTTATCTTTCAGGTTACATCGGGGGCTTATCTACAGCATTACAGAATGCTGTAGATAAGCCCCTGATGGCGGTGGCCGCATCTTATATGCAAAAAAATATGTGACAGATTCCCTTTAAGTGCTGTGGAATTAATGACGTCATTAAAGAGAGTAAAATAAATAAGTCATTTTTTTTTACTACTCATTACTTAGGTTACCAGCCATTGTAGCAGTGGTAGCCAAGTGTGTGCAGTGCTTGCAAGCTATTTCCATTAGACCTTTTAAGCATTGCACAGGAGCTGTACAGGATCGCTGAAGAGCACAGTCAGTTCCCAATCTGGCCAGCTTCAGCGATCCTTCAATGATGTTACTGGTTTGAACTGTCAGTCAAGTAGAAGCGCTCTGTCCTCCCACAAGCTGGGAGTTGGGAGACAGGGGAGTTATACGCTCCTGAAAAGACTGCAAAGAACGAAGCTATAACCAACTCATTTGAACCCCAGTGGAGAAAGCTTTTTCATTCCTAGAGTGTGAAGAGTAAACATGGGAAATATTTTCCTAGTAGGAATCCTGAAAGTACAACCACTAACTATCATACATTTATGTCATACACTTTTCATAGTCCGGATTTTTTTTTTTAAGCTATTTTTTACTTGTTTCCAGAGTGGTTTTTTACATTTTTGACAGTTAATGCTATTTTACTTTATTTCTATCTTTTTGGGGGTGTTTTTACTGGCGTTTTCCAGATTATTTTTTTTTTTACTTCTTTCAACCATGAAGAAGCCACTAGTGTTTTTAAAGCAAAAAAAAATGGGAAATGCGCAAAAATCATCCCAGTCATTTTTTGAGTGTTTTCATTAACTTCTCTTACAAGCCAGAGAGGAAAATGCCTAAAGAATGGTCAGGTCACTTCATTTAACCTGTTGGCATCTTTGGAAACTTGAAAAGACACTCAAATGGCTGAACATATGAACAGTAAGTTGTTTTTATATGGCAATGCATATGTCCAGTCTCTTGAGTGATTTCTAAGAACTTTATCATGAGGATTTTGGATAGGACCCCAGATTTTGAAGATGTTTTGGAATGCAACACACGGGAATCAAGCGTTTTTCCTTATATCTTTCTTTAAAACACAAGTCAGCTCGAGTGGCAAGAGAAATCAAGTTATCAAGGGATGACGGCAAATCTCTACAAGCGAGTTCATCTTTGATCCAACTGTATAAGACAAGAGCTAGGAGAGCAACAAAGAATGATGAAGAGCAGCATCAATTCCAGGTGAAAAAACATGTAAAAATTTATTTTGCCATGAAAAATGGAACGTTTCGACCATCACATAGTCTTTTTCAAGAGCTAAAAGAGCGTCATTGTTCCAGGTGAATTCAACAGACAGAGTGAGGAACTGGATTGCAAAATGTCCCACAGAGCTAGTCCCTTTTTTGAACTGCAGTATAGAATCAGCGGTGGAGTGGACATGACCCAGTTCGTCAAACACTTCACAGAGGCAGATAGAAAAGAAGTTAGAGAATGTATCATAGGGTCAGCCTGCACCCACAATTGTGCAGCCCATGCCAAAGCATCTCCAGACAATAAAGAAAAAATATATGCCACTTTGGACCAGTCAGAAAAAAAACTGCTGAAGACACAACTTAAACTGAACGATGGATTGGTTCACAAAAGCCCAGAAGGCCTTAGGACCACCATTAAAATATGCACGAGTAGGGAATTGTGGCAATGTCTCCCAGATAGAGGGTTGAAGATGAGTAATAGGGTGTAGCAGTTGTTGAGTTGCTGGTGGGGAAACTGCAGGAATCTGGGACAGTGCAACCACACAGGCTGTGAGATCTCGCAATGCTTGGACAAGCTTCCGTTGACTTACAGCAAGTTACACCACTAGTGCAGACCGATTGTCCTCATCCTACGTCAACAGTGTTGTGGCTGCTGTACCTTTGCATGGTCTTGGGATTCTGTAAGGTCTCATCAGATGAGATGGATCCAGTTAGCCTCTGGTGCAGGTGGACCCCAGGTGTTAGTGCAACTTCAAGAGGACATGTGGAATCATGGGGACTAGGACAAACTGGAAGCAGAGATGGAGCGGAACCCAGCAGGAATGGATGTGAGTTGAAACACAGTTGTACAGATAATGGAGCATACCAAACAAAGAACACACTCAAGACTCAAGTGTGTAGGTCAAGGGCCGTAAATAGGACTAAGGAGATGATGTCATTGATCCATGCTGGACAACCTGTAAAACCCAACATGGAGCGCAACAGAGGGCAGCAGACTCCAGAGAAGTGAGCGGAGTCGAGATACCCGGGACAGGTGTGTAATAAACCTGACTACATGACAGGCAAAAACTAAAGGAAAAAAAAAAAAGGTTGAAAGTTTTTTAAACTACTTTTTTTTTGTTCTAGGTCTACAATTTCTTACAGATTTAACGTTTTGTTCTTCTGAGGAAATCTGTCACCAACTAAAATCAATAGATTATTTTCATTTTAAATACCTTAAGCCCGACTTATTTCTCCAAACATTTGCATACAATTTTGAGCATGTTTCATACCGAAGCTTCCTGTATTATCTGTCTTACTTTTCTGCAGCCTAGCTGATAAAAGAGCGATAAACGTGAATAAGAAATGACAGCGAAGCTTCAAAGTCAGAGAGAAAAGCTGTTATCTAATTAAGTGCGGTATAGATATTAGATGATTGATGAGGTTCTGTAAGATCTAATACTACAAAGAATGCAGCGGGGAAGAAATTACACGAAGCTTCGTAGAAATAGGTCTACACACAGGTTAGGGGAGCCAGGCTTTTTTTCTTGTGCCGATCTTCATCTGTGCATAATTCATAAATGATAACAAAGCAATCGGGCCAAATTTATAAACTGCCCAGTGACACTTAATATTGTTAAATCTGAGCATTAGAATTAATTGTCCCTATTTGTTCCAAGTTCTAAATCTTACTAAATGATTCACTGGATGTCATTACAGCTTAATATTTGCATGAAATCACAGTTTAGCCAGCATAATTTAATGGCAATTAAAAAGCTATTTAATCGTCATGCAAATTGGCATATGGGCTCTTCAGTAAAGAGGGTATATTTTTTTTAAGCATTGCAGTTACGGTACTATTTTTCTTGGAGGTCCCATAGTGTAATTGATCAAATTCTGCTCTTTCCAAGAACTTGATTTTTTTTTTCTTTGCATTTTCTGTGCATAATAATAAGATGAATAAAAACGAGGACTGGACCGGATTGTCCTCCTGGGCTTTTATTGTCGCAATTTGTGATGAACGAACATGCTCGGATAAGGTGTTGTACACAAGCACACTTGGTCATCGGCCCACTTGAAAAATATGTTCAAGTCTCCGCAGCTGCATGTCTCACGGCTGTTTGACAGCTGCAACATATGCAGGGATTGCCTAACAAACAGACAATCCCTGCATGCGTTGTGGCTGTCGAACAGCCGTGAGACATGCAGCCGCTGGGACTCGAACATATTTTTCAAGCATGGCGAAGACAGTCGGTTAGCTCCCGAGCCTGCTTGCATAACCTTATCCGAGCACTTTTGCTCATCACTAGAAACAATTCATTATTTATATTGAATTTAAGAAAAATTTGAAAAAAATAATGACTGCAAAATCAAACACAAATTTTGCCTTTTTTGGTAACCGAATATTCATTTTAAAAATATACAGAATTTCCCTCTAGTATTAATGTGTACTTTTTATACAGAACACCCCTGATTTAAAAAATGTCCAAAGAGGAAGAAAGTAAGCACCTGTATAGTGACATTTTGGACATTTTAATGGTCAATGTCAGTGGCAGACACAGACAGAAAAGGCCTCTGTGCAAAAAAAACAGTAAATGGGTTGATTACAGTCCAATTGTTCTGTCTGACAGAAACTGCGTAATGCTTTGGAGGTGATGGTGGCCCCCTTTCCTGTTGAGCCCCTGTGTGGCTGCACAGGCTGTACCAATGATATGTCCACCCCTAGTCAACCTCAATAATTTTTATGGTCAGAAAAAGCTCATTCCCATCTCCCTCAGTCATTCTAGTAGACACAAGCCTTCCAGGTATTGTTTTAGGGCAGGGGTGGTGAACCTCAGGCCCCAGGGCCATTTACGGCCCTTAATGACCTTTTATCCGGCCTCCGGGCAAATTTTCAGGGACTGCAGTGCTTTGGCAGGGAGTTGTATTTTGGCTACCACCAGCTCATTAATTTCTTCTTGCTCTGTGAGTATACACACGCAGTGTTCACTGCTGAACACTGAAGGGTATGCAATGAAAGATTACGTCCTGACACCAGTGCCAGAGACAGGATGTACTTTGTGGGCGGAGTTTGTACGGCCCCCGGAGGATGGTATAAATATCAAAATGGCCCTTGGCAGAAAAAAGATTCCACACCCCTGCTTTAGGGGAATTAAATTTCCAAAATAAATTCAGACAACTTTGCCTAATTTGATATATTATGATAATATTTACTGTCCTCTGCCTGTTGTCCAGTGTAATCCATCTCTAGCAGCAGAGAAGGTGAAGCGGATTACAGTGAGTGCAGGTCTTTGTTCTGTGCCCTCTCACCTGTCTATCAAGCTGCATACAGCCATAATAGAGAAAGACAGGCAAGACATCGAACAATGACAGAGACAAGAAATGGTGAAAAGCATGTTTAAAGGTGAATGATGATGAAGAGTAACTGTCCACTGGAGAGGAGCGGATCTTATGAAGTTCGAATTTGATGACTTTGTCAAATTTTCTCCCAAAATTTAAATAGTAGGTGCAAATCTCATTATTGGAAATCTTGTAATTACTCAGAAAATACCCATTTGCGTGAGAGAGAGAGAACCCCCGCTAATAATAAGCGCTTACACTCTACAGAATAGAGAGAAGACTCAGCTGAGAGTGAAAAATGAGTAAAAATTAAGCACTGATTACATTATATATGGACTATTAGAAATGAGCAGATCTTTTTAAATTCAATTTGCAGCAAATAAATTTGTGCAATTCTGAGAAGCTTGTAACTTCATAGAAAATACACGTGAAGAACAGGAGGACAAAGAGAGAAGAACCTGTTGACGGTAAGAGCTTACATTCTACAGGAGAAAGTGTACCCTGCTGACCATAAGAGCTTACACTCTACTGGAGTGAGAGAGAGTAAACCTCACTGACCACAAGAGCTTGCACTCTACAAGAAAGAGAGAGAGAGAGAACTTACAGTCTATAGGAGAGAGAAGACCATGCTGACCATAAGAGCTTACACTACAGGAGACAAGGACCACGCTGACCAAGAGCTTACACTCTACAGAAGGGAGAAAGAGGGAACCCTGCTGAACATAAGAGCTTACACTCTGCAGTAAAGAGAGAGAGAGGACCTCAATGACCGTAATAGCTTACACTCTACAGGAAAGGGAGAAGACACCGATGATCATAAGATTTAGGAGATAGAAATCAATTCTGCCGTACCAACTGTGCTCCACTAGGAGTCGCTAATCTGTGATGGCCCTGGTACTGACTGCCACTGTAGAAGGTATGGTAATCCATGAAACGTCATAACTGTAGGGCATTATGGGGAGACCCCCATGGAAGCACAAACTGAAGTTTTTCTGCTCCCTGATGCTTTATCTGTGTGGGAAATGGTGCTGGACAAGTTGATTTTTTTTGGGGGGGGTATTCAAATTGAATCTTAAAATGTTCAAAATTCCCAAGAAACTCCTCTGTAGATCGATTCTCTCATCTCTGGTACCCACTCAAACAGGGTGAAATTCAATTTAAAAAGCAGGAGAATGGGACAGGTCGAGTCCTAGACATATTAGACTATTAGATGAACCTTAAACAGTTTTAAATTATTATGGAGGATGAGGGCTATTGGATTTTGCTTTTCTACAGGTTTTTTTTAATGAAGACAGATGCTATGTAAAACTCCCATATATTGTATAAATTGCCATTTATTTAATGTAATAAAACATTTCTGAATTGCTTTTGTGTGTTTCTGGTCATTCCTTTATTTCTGGGGGGTCTCTGAAGCCAGTATCTCCAACCTGATGGGAGTTGTCTTCGATGAGAAGCTAATAGACATTATATAATACTTCTTGTTCCTTGGAGGTGGTACTGCAGAGGAATTGAATGCCTGCTACTAGGAATGAGTGAACAGTAAAGTTTGGCGTCTGTACTGAACACCTACTGTCCGGGCACAAACACCGAACACAACTTCACCAGGAAGTCCGTGTAACTGTTCAGGTTCGGCCCCCCAAACACCGGGTGTTTGTCGTGCTGTCATGCACATGACAGCGAGGCAAACACGGGATGTTCAGGCCCCTCATTCAAGTAATTGGGGTCTGCCTTCGGGTTAGGGTCCAGGTACCGTTCTGGTATCCGAACCCAAACTTTTTGTAA
The DNA here is from genome assembly GCF_039654945.1 of Dendrobates tinctorius. Lineage (NCBI taxonomy): Eukaryota > Metazoa > Chordata > Amphibia > Anura > Dendrobatidae > Dendrobates > Dendrobates tinctorius. The sequence continues at coordinate 4,385,829 of NW_027361752.1, read as the reverse complement.
CTGTTCAGCCGAACCCGCCGGACCCGAGCATCCTGGTGTTTGCCCATCTCTACCAAATTTCCAAAAAAAAAAAAAGCGGTCATTGCTGAGGGTCTTGGCAGCAGGACGCCCCTGTGATCATCTGACGGCAGCCACTTCTAGCAATTCAAGAGGTTAGTTATGTAATATTTTAGAGAAAGTGCCTTAGGACGGTGCCAGCATTTTACTCATAAGAAATTCTTCTGCTGTAGTAAGAGATTCAACGCTGTATTTTAGGACATTGCAATGGTATTCTGTATTCCCGGAGCTAGAACGACCCTGCTATTACATTTTTGATGAAAAACCCTCTCCGTTGCAGTGACCGTGGCCTGTCAGAGCGAGACTTAGATAATCGATGTTTTGTTCACAAGAAACAAGACAGCGTAATATAAACATCTGGAAATATCATTATATAGCTTTCATCTGCAGGAGAGCAAATATTTTGACATTTCTGTTGGACAAGGCAAGGTGTAAGCTGCCAAGAAACAGATATTACAGTCAGGAATTCAATTTGTATGTCCCTTTTCCATCATGAACTGAATAAACAAGTACACGCTGTTTTAGGATCTATCGCTTCTTGTTTGCTGGTTTTATATCTACTTCTTGTATTCTCTTTTTCAACATCATTGTGCAGTTTACATACAGAGCTAATCTAAGTAGTTAGTTAAGGTTCCATAAATTTACATATATTGCATTACTTATCTTCCATTAGTACTGCTTCACAGTCTGCATTATACTCCGGAGCAGCAATCTGAATTCTGCTGTTTGTTAATAGAGTTTGTTCACTAATAATATGCAAAACTGTATCCTAGAATTTCTATGTGTCAAAGTCAAATTGGTATGGGAAAAACTGTCATAGAGGTTCAGGATACATACAGCATCACCGTAAAGAAAATAAAGCTTTAACCCTTTACCAAAATGGAGATTTTTCATTTTTGTGCTTTTGCTTGTGCTCAGATTGACAGCGGCATTTATCAGTTTATCAGCCATGAACAGAGCTCCATTCCATGCGTGGATGGTAGAGGCTGATGATGGCTACATCACAGCAATCATCTGCCGGCCTCAGTTTCTGAACCCTCATCAAAGTCAGTGAGCTGGTATATAACATAACTGTACATTGTATCTTGGTAAGAGGTTAAACCTCTCATACATAATGGATGGGTGTTGGCATGAAACTTGCCCAAACTATTGATCTCTCCCAACTTCCCCATACACAGAAAGGCATGCTTGGCCGATTGTTCCTGTTCTCTTCATGAAACTGCCACTGTCAGTCCTATTTGGCCAGTGGCATAGCTTTAAGGATGCGGGCCTTAATGCAAAATCTCCTATAGGGCCTGCAAAAATCAGAGGAAACTTCACAACTAATACATACTACCCGATCCACCAGCGTCATGTATCAAATACTGGCTGCAAGATTTCAGCCATGTATGTTTCATAGAAAAATGTACTTTAGAAGCCACCAAGGACCGTGCAGCACGGGTGACTAGACGGAAAGGAGAGTCTTCGGCGGCTTCTCCACAGCTGTCAGTTCCTTCTAAGCATTTTTCTCTAATATCATATATCACAAAGTTTCTTATCTCTGCCTGTACTGTCGATTTATGAAAAAAAATGTAAACAATATTTACTCTAACGTTGTGGCTATTTCCATAGTAAAGAAAAGGAAATATTTTTTTTTAACTCTCCTGTTTCATCCTTTTTCAACATAATTATTCCAGATAAAGAACTTAGTTGGCGTTTGGTGCACTGCATAATTATTTAATCAACACTCTCAATTTTACATTCCTTCAAGTTGCTAATTATTATTTAGAACCTAATTAATGAAGTTATTTTATCTCACACATCTGATTTGCACCTGATAAACAATAATAAATGTGTGGCTACATTTCACAATATCTCATTAGATAAATTATAAGAGAAACAGTTGAAGTACATCTCGGCCTATGTAATACAACCCACTTGTAAGATAATAGATAAGTAGTAGACTGTAGTCTCTGCAATATTGTATTTCATAAAGGTGGAATAACACCGGCTCAGCTGATGAAAGGCACTAAACTAGATCAGATACTTGTTTGCTGATCTGCGGTTTTTTTAATAGCCTTATACAGGAAAACTGCACTTGTGAGATTGTTCAGTGCGAATAAACTGCCATTGTTCTTGCCATCACAAGTCCTGTTTACACAGGAGACCGATGTGCTGCTCAGAATGATGATCATTTGTGTATCACAAAAGATCATTTCACCCAAAGAATTAACATTTTATTGTTCATCATCAAGCTCTGGTCAGTCAGTCACAAAATTATAGTCATGACTCTGTTTCAGGACCAGGGGCTCCTTAACTGTTCCTAACGCTAGGGGTGCCCTAGCTCGCCCTGTTCCCCAGATTACTTCTGAAGGTGAAGATGCCGGGGCCACATACCTTGCCTTAGCTCCTGAATCCGCCCTCAGTCTGTACCCTTCCCCCACACAGGGAAGAGTGGAGTAGTGGTGTACTGTAATGCACCAACCAGACTAACAAGGTAATACGAACAGGGATAAAGGAAAATACCAATTATAAAAATATATACAAATAAACAACAAAGGAAAAAACTGGGGAGTGGAGGATAAGGGAAAACCAAAGTAGGAGAAGAAAGGGAATTATCACATACTCAAAACCTAGCATCAGTATCAGATAAATCCACTAAATGCCTTCTGCTACAACAAACACCAACAACCTCCAGCCATGCTGCATGAGCTAGCTCTGACAATGACTGCTAGCCAGGGCCCAGATTATATAGGAGATGGGAGTGACTAACAGTGCACAGCTGAGAGCTTTAGCTTCAGGAACTCTCAGAGAAGATTAACCCCTACATTGTTGAAAAATCATTTGCACTGTTTAATAAGAAGGTGAAGTGCTTCTAATCAGTGCAGGAGTAGGAGAAATAAGATGCTGCGGTCTTCTAGCTCGTCTCTGTTGCAGTAAACCCATCACATTTATACAGACGCTTCCTTGATTACCCCCCACCCCCAACTCTAATCTTTATATAACAGTTTTTTTCTTTCTTTCAATGTTCTTTTTATTGCAAATTATATAACAAAGTAGCATACAAGATCAGTATAGATTTACAATTTGAATGAGCAATTAAAAGAGTGAAACAAGGAAACAGGTTATGAAACTGTAGCAAGAGTCAGATTCCTCTCGTATATGTCTTTTATAGCCATACCATAATTCCGTTCTGCGGCTGCCCAAACAAGTTCAGAAGCTGAAGGCACTGCTGACGTAAAGTAGGAATATAAAACGGCACTCTGGTATCTAGTAGAAATGAGCTTTGAATCAGTTTGAGAAAAGTGAATTTGCCTTCAATTTTTCATAAATAAATTGGACCCTCCTGAATCCAAACTTTATGTGATTCACTTTCTGCGACTTCCTCAAAATGGTCCCCATATTGTTGATTCCTAAAGGGCCAGGCAAAGGTTAATAAAATTTAACTCTCTGCTTATCTATCTCACATGCTGGAGCCCTCTGTCCAATTCTCAGTGTAGCTTTGTCTTCTTTACTCCTCCACCACATGCAACATTGTCATCCTTCATCTACAGTCTGTGCTGGATCTTCCGCTGCCAAGTTGACCTCTAATTTCACGATGCACATTGTGATGTCATGACGTGCGGTGCCTAAGGCTTGGTCAGCATCTCAGACAATGCAAGTTGTGGTGCTATGACATGTGCCGTGATGTACTACTACACTATGAAGGAAGTGGACGCCATGTGCATAAAGAATAGAGAGCTGAATGAAGGACAAAGTGGAGGTTGGACTGGTGATCACCACAAGGAGAATTTTTTTTTGGTCATTCTAAGTTTAGCATTCTCTTTGGTCTGGAGAAACCACAGAACATAAATTTGGTAATTCACTTGAATTTGGCAGGCAAAATAAAATAGAATTGAATGTGCCTTCTATTATGAGGCATAATCCATTTATTTTTTTCTTGCCAAATTCAAGCAAATCACCAAATTTTAATTTAGGCAGATTTGCTTGTCATTGGCAGCTGGTAATCTACACTCCTCCTTTTAGGGCTTGTGCACGCACACAATGTAGATTTGGTGCATTTTTTGCCATGCAGATTTGCTAACAAAACCTGAAGCAATCCTGATGCCAGCAAAGTGAATGAGAAACCTGAATTGTCATGCACACGTTGAGTCTTTTTAACTTGCAGTTTTGGTGCAGAAAATAATCAGCAGCATGTGAATTCTCTGTGCGTTTTTCACCATTGTCCACACTCAAATCAGTCAAAAATGCACCAAAAACTCAGGGCAAAAACGCATCAAAAGCACAGGGCAAAAAAGCACCAAACACGTAGGGCAAAATACATCAAAAACACATGGCAAAAACTCACCACACACATCGCAAAAACGCACCAAAAATACAGGGCAAAATACATCAAAAACACATGGCAAAAACACACCAAACACATCGCAAAAACTCACCAAAAAGGCAGGGCAAAACGCACCAAAACACAGGGCAAAAATGCACCAAAAACGTAGGACATAAAAGCACCAAAAATGAGGTTTTTTTTGCAGCATTTTTTTTTTTGCCAAATGATGCAGAAATTTTTGCATCCATTTATTCGACATGTGGTATCCATTCATTCCGGCAGAGGTCACTGGGTCGGCCTCCCAGGGCTGTGAGGTACTCGGTACCGGGCCGGTGTCAGGGGAATGTGTTACAGCAGCGGTGACCCGGTCCGTGGCCCTGGGCGCCCAAGTAATGGGGGAATGTAAATGGTAGAATGTTGTTAATGGAATAGTTTGTGACGCCACCTGTGGTGTTCGGCAAGTAGGATGTTAGGTCGACGCTGCATGCAGATCCTCTGGGGCAGTTGGTGTGTTGCAGCCTAGATAGTGTAGCTCCCCACAGGTGAAGCTGTAGCCCCAGGGCAGCATGGATGCAATGGAAGAGGAGAGGTGCAGGTGGTGTGGAGAATGGTACCCAGCTATAGCGGTGCTGAATGTGTTAGCGCACAAATGAATGGAGGACACCGGGGCTTGTAGTTCCAAAGCTTTACTCACAGTCCGTTGTACACACACAGGTGCCTGCCTCCGGGCCGTGTCCTCCGGGTCAGAGACTCAATCAACCTCCGGGCAAGTTAGGATTCTCCCCTCCAACACTCAGCCAACATGTACCTTTCTGAACGACTCCTCTATAGCGCCTTAAAGTGTGAAGATCTCCTAGTACTGAGTTACACTGGAGTTCCTCCTGTCAGATGCTCCCAAGAACTCAACTTGTATGGCAGACAGCTGTAGCCTGCTTCGGGGACTGCCTTCTCCTGAGTCCCGGCTCTCTATCCAATTGCTGTTTTGGAAGTCTTAGATGGGAGTAGTGCATTTACAGCCAACTACTCCTCCGGTGTCTGCTGCAGAACCATAAGTGTCCATACAACCTCGGGGACCAGGCCCCGGCCTTGCGCTGAGAACCTATAGGCAGTGTTCCTCCTCTAACCCATGTCCTCTCTGTTCTCTCTACTCCTTCATTCCGTACTTGTCTTTCTTTCTATAGAAGCGTAGGTTTCAGTTCTACGTCTTTCTCCTTTTCCTATCCCATGCCAGCTGGCTCAGATCACTGAGGCAGCTGCAGCACTCCTTCCTCCATCCCTTCTTCCAGGGATCCTCACTCCTGTCTGAGTGACTTACTACCCGACTGACCTTCTGTCAGACTCAACTGTCCTCCTACACTTTCCCACTCTTTTATGTATCTTAACTCCACCCACCTCCCAGCACGTCCAGTGTTCCAAGCAGGGAACCACCAAAGGTGCTCTGCTACGCTCTGAGCAAGGAGCCGCAATGTGGTTGTGCAGAACTACCCTGTTGTGTGGGGTGCGAGTGTTGGAGTGTGGAAAGGAGTTCCCACCTTACCCGGATGGTGAGGCACTACACCTTAGGAAAAGGTGCAGTACCTCTGTGGCGACTGAGCCTCAGGGGCGCCACATCACCACCAGAAGGAACGCAGCTATAATAATAAGGTGCAGCACATAATTCTTAAATAACAAAGTGTCTTAGTAATATGGGCACGTCTCTGCAAGAATCTGCAAGCAAATAATGGGAAATACATTCTAATATCTGTAATATCTCTATTATAGTATTAACAAGCTGCAGAGAAGACAGCGCAGTGTATTCAGCACTTCTCACTTGAATACTTTGGATGCAGATCCCGATGATTATCACTTAGTAGTCTGGAATCGCAGCATTGACATGACAAGGTTCCTTTATCACCTTGAATTGTTCTGTGCATGAATGGAATTGAAAAAGAGTTATTACAGTACATGGGTGTACATAATAACAGCGAGTGGCTGCATCTGCTGAAATATTGCGGCTTTAGGGAACAAATAAGTGCACGGCAATCATCTTAATAGACTGGCGAATGCTGATGTTAGCTGAAGGATCATAGGAAGATGAATCTTCAGGATTTCCCTAGAATGTAAGTTAAAGGACTTGTCCTCCTCTGGGAATATTGCTTTTTCTTACCGACAGTATTTTTTTCACTTTTTTATTTGAGGTTAAAAATCATTTCTGTAATTCATTGTTCTAAAAAAAAGTTGCACTTTTAAGCTTTTACAGCCTGATTGTTTCCCTACACGTTGAATTTTAATGTGGTCTGTGGTCATAAATCAGCTGAGAGGAGCAAAAAAAAAAAACAAATGCATTAGAAACTCTCACATTGTATTGAAGTGACTGACACAGTCTCATGGCATGAGAAAAAAATTGCAGATGTGAGCTGCACCATAGAATCGCAACATGCAGCGTTTGCATCTGAGAATCGGATCCCGCCAACACCGACCATGGAGGAGAGGGAGAAATCACTTTCTCCCTCTCCTCCACACCTGTGCTGCCATTCTCTAATGTGAGAGGATCGAAGAAAAGGGCACTGACACTCGGATCACGCTTACAGCAGAGTTGAAGTCGAGTGTCATTAGCATATAACATCCAATGCTCTTGCATATTAGGCCATAAGCTGGTGTGACTTCGGCCTTAAATCTTAAACTTATCCTAAAAAATAAATAAAAGACTTATGATTTTTTGGTTTCTACCCTAAATATGACAGTATACCTTAGTTTTTACCCATAAACAATGGAAGGCGTCGTGGACTGTGCTGTAAAAGAATCCTCAGATCTCAGTCCCCAGAATAGTCACAGATTGGTGGCGATAGTCCTGATGAAGCAGTGGCTTGATTCCAGGGGTGGATGTATCATTAGTGCAACCTGTGCTTTAGCCCAGGGACCCAAGAGGTAAGGGGGCCCATTTCTACCTCCAAAGAAGGTGCAATTTTAGTTGAATTTGGGCTGCAAAGGGCTCATATGTTGTTCTGGCACAGGGGCCCTTTGCTGTCTGTGACCGCCGGTGGTTGATTCGGAATGAGGCCAAAATTAAAAACCAGGAGTAGGACAACAACTGGGAAACAAATTAAAGGACAAGACTGGTCTTTAGTCAAGCAAAAGGTCATACTCCAAATCTGGAATCAGTAGTAAATAGCAGGATCCGGAGGTAGGAAAGGAATGTATATTAATCAGTAGGTCATGTTCTGAAACGAAGATCTTCTTTAAAAAGACCACCAAAGACCAACATAATTTTTTTGCTGCCAGTTGTCCATCCTATCTCAATGTTGACTATGAAAGCATGAAAGAAAGATGACCAGTCTGGAGCAGCAATGATGTTCTGTTGCTTGGCAGGGGAGTGGATAACATTTAGGAGAACACAGATGACCACATTGATCTCCAGATCATGGACTTCAATCATGGACACTGGACCCCTCCATACCCTGCCCTGGATCGACTGACTTAGGGTGTTAGCAGAAGTCATTCATTAGGGAACAAATCCTATAAGATATATAATAAAACTATAGATTTAATTACACCATTCCTACTTAGTAAATATTTTGGGGTAGCGATAACTTTCCTGAAAATAAAACATCGTCTTAGGGGACGTTTAATGCTTTATAGAGGCGATGTATACAGGATAGTAGAAATCGTCAGTGTGGGATTTGATCTTTGAGACATGACTGTTCTTATATTCTGCACGGCATCAGTAATATCGTTTCTTGGCATAAGCGGCATTCGATTGGAGCTTCATTTCTTTGATTGCAGTTTACTGTAAGAGGTAAGCACCTGTTGCATGGAGGCTTTGATGCTCCATCTCTGTATCTCTGTAGTATTGGCTTTATTTGTGTTGCTTGCCTTGGCTAGCTTTCACTTGCAAAATAGATGAGATGTTAAAAAGAGACATGAATTTTTAACACATTTTAAATTAAATCATTAGATTTCTTGAGCTAAATGCAATTTCATAAGGGTCTGAAGTAAGTGCTCTTGGCAGTGGTTGCAATGTCCCTGTAGGGGGCTGATTACTAACTAAGACTTGATTATTGGAGGAATGATTGCTTCATAGACTTCTACTGGGAAATCAAAGTTTGTGCCCGAAACAAAAGAGCTTTAAGGTGGGATGTCACCCAGATTGTATTAATTTGTTACATTCTCTATTGTTTATTTTTGGCTTACAGAACCACCTTCAGCTCCAAGAAATGTCAATTTTAACTTGAATGAAACAGCCCTGTATCTGGAATGGAGTCCACCGTTTGACACCGGAGGAAGGAAGGACCTCATCTACAATGTTATTTGCAAAAAATGCGGGTCAGACCCCAGCCAATGTGAACTTTGCGGTGGTGGAATTCGATTTGCACCTCGACATTCAGGATTGGTTAACTCCTCGGTCACCATCCTGGACTTTTTATCTCACGTCAACTATACTTTTGATATTGAGGCAATCAATGGAGTCTCGGAAGTCAGTTTATCTCCTAGGCAGTATACCTCCATCACCATCACAACTGATCAAGAAGGTAGGTTTGACTTTTTTTATGGGGTGAAGTGCCTTGAAGGTTAAGTATTAATATTATGTAAGAATCATTTTTGACCACGGCAATTGAAATTTGTGTTAACACCACTGATATTTAAGGCCTCAGACCTCTCAATATATATTATGTATAATTTATTAATGCCCTGTTTGATTAATCACCACTTTTCCTTCATTGCTGTCCTTAAAGTTAAAGATGTATTATCAAGTTTATAAGCTGTTCTCTATTCATTTGATATGGGACAACCTCCCAATTGCTGGAGGGTCTGACAGCTGGATGTCACCGATCCTGAGATCCGGGAATCGGAAGAACCTTTTGTGTATGGAGTGATGGTCAGTCATGTTCACCCCTCTCCATTCATTCTTAATGAGACTTTTGGAGATAGTTAAGTGCTGCGCTCGGCTGGTCTTTGGCACACCTTTAAGAATGAATGAATTGACCATCACTCCATTCACAAGGAGCTCTTCAGATTCCCGATTCTCAGGATCAGTGGGGATAACTTAGCTTTTCGATCACTACTCAGACCACCAGTGATCAAGAACTTATCCCATATCCCTTGGATAAGCCATAACTTCCAAACTGAAGACAACCCCATTAACATGCAAACCCTTAGGTAGTTTTTTTGGTAGTCTACTCTCCGTCAGCAGTTACCGGTTTGTCTACACGTGCACACTTACCACTATTACTAATAGCTTCCCTATACTCTAAAGATGAAGGATTGAACTTGCTGAAAAAAAATACAGACAGTAGGATAGCGCCGGGTCATTATAGGAAAGAAGCACTGCCCTATTTAAAAACCACCCAAATTTCAAGACTAAATGGAAGAGTACATTAGAAAGAACATTCACAAATCTTAATCTATGATATAAAAATCTGTTGCTTGCATTGGTGTTCCACAGAAAATGTTTTCTCCATATTGTCTACCTTACTTTTTTTTAATGGGAAAGCTCTTTTATGTGCATCTTATGTACAGTATATCTAGATTTTCTTTTGGTAATAACATATTTTAAAACATTAAAAAAATATATATTTAATTAACAGTTGCTATGATATAGAAATATTTAGATTGCATTACATCTATATCTAAGTCTAGGGTTGTTAGAATTGGTTTACGAAACAAATCCTCCAGCCTGTAATAGACGGTAGAATTTATTTGCCAAATCAAAGTTTTTGTGGATGAAATGAATCCTGTATATTCTTTTGTAAAGGTCCGGAGGTCGTATCTGAAATTTTATCTATTGTGAAATACTTAATAATTACATATGATAGTTTTACAGTATAAGATGAAAAGTCAAATAAATGAAACGTAGTAAATTATTATTGTAAATATAGGGTTGTTTTAGATTGTGTAAACCAAAGGTCTTACACTTAGGATGTGATTCATCATTGCATTTTTGCCATTCTTTAGATGTGAATATCTCTAAATTATGAACTTTTTATGACAAATTCATCAAACTATTTGAGCTTTTTTAAAGTTGGCTTTGTTTCTCTAGTTTTTTTTTAGGTCAATTAGGTTTTTACAGATGTTTTAGCCTGAGTTCACATAGCATTTGCCATTATGTTCAGTGGCTCCGTCGGGGCTCACAAACAAACCCCAGCAAATCGGGATTTGGGTGTGCGAGTTAAAAAGTCAAAAAATGAGTCAAAGATAGAAAAAATAAATAATTTTTTTTTTATTTTGTGCAAAATTTTTGAAACATGAGCTATTTTTTAATAATTTGACTCTAAAAACAGCAACAAAAAACAGAATACAGGTTGTTGAATGTGTGTGCAGAGAATATCACTGTTAGGCTAGTTTCACACTAGCTTATTTTCCACGCAGTGCTCGGCGCCGCTAAGTCCCGTCCCCTGCCGGCTTCCTGCCCGCCCCATCTGGTCATCGCCGCCTACTATCGCACACGGCTGCATGCGATCTGCGCACCCTATTTTTTGCACTAGTAGGATTTTAGTGTGTGTTGTGCACTTTTGAAGGTGCGCTGAGCGTGCCAAAATGCAACATGGTGCATTCAGCGCACATCGGCGCACCTTCAAAAGTGCGTAGCGCACGCTAAAATCCTACTAGCGCACGGTCTACGCACAGTCTGCGCACCCTATGCTAAAGATAGGGTGTGCAGATTGCATGCAGCTGTGTGCGATAGTAGGCGGCGATGACCGGATGGGGCGGGCAGGGATCTGGCAGGGGGCAAGGCTTAGCGGCGCCGAGCGCTGCGTGGAAAATAAGCTAGTATGAAACTAGCCTTATCAGCAGCACATGTTGTGTCTATACTGGACAATGTGCTGGCGAGGACAATGGTTTTAGTGTCAGTATGAATGATCCAATCATCTGATAAACGAGTATTCTGCATGTTTGTCGTCATTGTCGAAATGTGTATGTAATGTGGCACGGGGCGATAGCTGTGGGCAAGGTATTCATCTCCAGCACCCTGGCAAGCTACATGAAAGTGGGGGTCTTGGCCGGGTGTGAGGACTTCTGCTGTGAGGGTGTTGCACCCGGGCAGGCCACATGTAATGGTTGTTGCGGGTTTACCAGGACCAGGTCTTACGAAGTTCAATGAAGGTGACCATAGTTCAAGAATAAACTTTTTACTGAACGGGAACTTAGTAAAGAATATATATAAGAGATACCAGGTGCAAAGTCTTATGAACGTTTCCTTTATATCTCAAAGCATTTTCCACACAGTTTCCTTCCTCAATACAGGGTGGGCCATTTATATGGATACACCTAAATAAAATGGGAATGGTTGGTGACCCAGATCGGAGTGCTGAATTTGCAGAATGGGCAAAACAAAAATTGGATCAGGACCCTCAGTTTACACAGAACATTATGTTCAGGGATGAGGCAAACTTTTTTGGGTGGGCTATTTATATGGATACGCCTAAATAAAATGGGAATGATGACAGTTGTCTTGCGTAGGGTGTCTTGCATTGAAATCTGCTGCAATGACCTGGGTACTGCGTTCCCCAGACATCAACACAATTTCTATCCACTCCTCACGTGTTAACCTCTGTGACATGTCAATGGCTATAAACAAAAAGAAACTTGTAAATAGCTCATGAAAGAATAAAGTTATGTTAAAGCCAAGCACACCATTGTTTTCCCTGTGAAATTCTCAATACGTTTGATGTGTCACATGACCCTCTTCCCATTGGAAAAAATAAAGTTGGATCCAAAATGGCTGACTTCAAAATGGCCGCCATGGTCATCACCCATCTTGAAATGTTCCCCCCTCCCATATACTAATGTGCCACAAACAGGAAGTTGATATCACCAACCATTCCCATTTTATTTAGGTGTATCCATATAAATGGCCCACCTTGTAGTTTACACCAGTGTTCTCTATGCCCACTGTTTCTCACTAGTTCACCACAATCCAGCTTTAACACTACATTCCTGATTAACACGTGTCCTTAACTTTTTCTGTGGTTCCACATCCTCTTTCCTTTTTATGGCACAGTATGGCTGGTAATGCCAACTCTCAGGAACTCCCGCCCGGACACTCTACACGTCCCACGTACTCAGTCCTGTTTCGGCCCATTACATTACAGTGTTATAAGCTCAGCATCTCAATGCTAGGCGTTGTGTCATAGGATTTGTTTCTGGAAGACCACTCTCTCTCCTTGTCACTTATGCTCTGGATCTCGCTATTCCTTCTCTTTGATCTCTCACTTACGGTCACCCAAGAAGGCGGCACTGCTCACCTTGGACATTTAGGCCCGCGCAGTATGCACTCCATGTCCTATCTGATTTTCTGACAGGAAATTGTCACTTTCCCTGTAACTCATCCCCTCCCACTCTGGGCTAGTCCCAAACATTAACTATAATGGTTGACATATTACCAACGTTACTAACAAATCTAAGTCACATCATAAACGCATAACACTATCTACAGTACATCACACAGCATTTTATAATAATGAAAATAAAACTTGTTTCTTCGGAGGGAAACGTGGGTAGCGTGTCTATATCCTTATATATACCCAAAAGGATAATGTATGAATAAGTGTTTTAGGAATGCATGTTCTCATTTATCGTCATGAGTAAATGGGCCCTTAGTCATATTTGTGTAGATATCTGAAAACATTGCTGACTATAAGTGCACAGCACTGCAGAGTGTCCGCGGTGATGGAGCGCTGTTGGTTGCCACAAGTAATTAGCTAAACAATGGGCAGCGGTATTAATGCTAAGTCATTCCTTACCAAATAGCTGCACTTCAGTAGGAGACCTGTGCGCTGGAGCATTGCCAATTTGCACTAATGATAGGTCAATTATCCAGAAGGGACAGTGAAATTACAGTAAGGGAAACCTCAATTTAGGAACAAAAAAAGAGAACGGAGAAAACTGAAAATCCTTTATGCAGAATATCTTCAAAAAACATGAGTAGGAAATATATTTGAGATTCTTGATTCAGACTTCTTCAAAAAGTTGGCAACATACAAGGGAATTTATCACCATATTTTTACTACCCCATTTGATGTAGAGACAGATACTCTGATTCCAGTGATGTGTCACTTAGGCTAGTTTCACACTAGCGTTTTTGAGCGCAGCGATGGCCTGCGCACGGCCGCCGCTAAGCCCCGCCCCCTGCCGCACCTCCGCCGGTAGCTCCGCCTACCGGTGCATGACGCTGCATGCGCCCTGCGTCCCCTATCTTTATCACTGGGGGCGCAGGCCGTGCGCAGTATGCGTTTGGCGGCGCATGCGCCTTTTTGACGGTGTGCCGGCGCAACCAAACTGCAGCAGGTTGCGTTTGGCGCAGGTCGGCGCACCGTCAAAAGGACGCATGCGCCGCCAAACGCATACTGCGCACGGCCTGCGCCCCCAGTGATAAAGATAGGGGACGCAGGGCGCATGCAGCGTCATGCGCCAGTAGGCGGAGCTACCGGCGGAGGCGCGGCAGGGGGCAGGGCTTAGCGGCGGCCGTGAGCAGGCCGTTGCTGCGCTCAAAAACGCTAGTGTGAAACTAGCCTTACTGGGCTGCTTGCTGTATTTTTGCTAAAATCACTGTTTTATCTTCTGCTTATCTACTAGTTCTCTGAATGCTGAGCTGTGCACAGCCTCGCCCACACCACTGATTGGCAACTTTCTGTGTACACTGTGCATAGGCAGAAAGCTGCCAATCAGTGGTGGGGGCGGGTTATTCAAGGCTCGTGAACATGGAGTACTACATGGCCGCAGGTTTACTAGTCCTTTAGTGATAATCTTCTGCTGATAAAATAGTGTTTTTTTGTTTTTTTCCAAAACAACAGAAAGCAGTCCAGTAAGTGTCACATCATTGGAATCAGGGTCTCTGTCTTTACATCATGCTGCTCTCAGATTAAGTGACAAGATTCCCTGTAAAAAAAAAAAAGCAATGCAGGTGCCCAATACTTTACTATTTTATTCACATGGCATTGTACATGCATAGAATTGCTTTAGCAGTTTCTGCAATTGCAGTACCTAGAGCTCCTGTACTATTTAATATTCAACGTGCGCCAGCTGTGAATTTATGGTCTGTGCCAGTGTTCTCTATTGGAATAAATCTTATTTGCATCATATAAGAAGCGATCACATCTGAGAATATGTTGACTGTGCTGCTAATAACTGTTCAAAGAAAACTTTGCAAACACCTATACAGCACATAATGGTGTAATGGGGATGAGTATAGATGCTGCAGTGCCTACGCACATAGTGCATTGCAAAAGTATTAAACAAATATCAGTAGATTTGTCTGGATTAAAAGTCACACTTCTATAAATTATTTTTAGTTTTATTGAATACTAGCTGAAGAGCCTGGCGCTGCCCGGGCATAGTAACTAACTACGGTTAGTTATAACAAATTATAATGATTATATCTATATACAGAAAGCTGAGTGTAGAGCCCCGCCCACTCCGCATAGCCACATTCACTATAATATCCCACATCATCCCATCAGCCAGAGCTACCGGACTACTACCTCTAATATCCCACATCATCCCATCAGCCAGAGCTACCGGACTACTACCCCTAATATCCCACATCATCCCGTCAGCCAGAGCCACCGGACTACTACCCCTAATATCTCATATCATCCCATCAGCCAGAGCCACCGGACTACTACCACTAATATCCCACATGATCCCGTCAGCCAGAGCTACCGGACTACTACCCCTAAAATCCCACATCATCCCGTCAGCCAGAGCTACCGGACTACTACCCCTAATATCCCACATCATCCCGTCAGCCAGAGCTATCAGACTACTACCCCTAATATCCCACATCATCCCATCAGCCAGAGCTACCGGACTACTACCCCTAATATCCCACATCATCCCGTCAGCCAGAGCCACCGGACTACTACCCCTAATATCCCACATCATCCCGTCAGCCAGAGCTATCAGACTACTACCCCTAATATCCCACATCATCCCATCAGCCAGAGCTACCCGACTACTACCCCTAATATCCTACATCATCCCATCAGCCTGAGATCAGAACCAGAGCACTGAGTGGAACGGTCCTAACTTCCATACCAATGATCCCTTTAATAGAAGACTGGGGTCAGTATCAGAGTGATGAGGGATTTGCTCTGACTTCCATACCAGAGATCCCTTTAAGTGGGAAGATGTGCCTATGGAATGAAGGATGTGTGATGGGGATATGGGCATGGGAGGGGGTGATTCATTTCTTTCATGTGCTCTCTGCTCCTTTCTGGGGGGCAGACAATGGCTGGGAGCTTATGTTCCCGGGGATGCTAGATTTCTCCCACCATGTCAGTGTCTGCTGAGGTGTTGTCGAGTGGGAAAGCTGTTGCTCATAGCAACTAATCACAGCTCAGCTTCTTTTAAACAGCTCTGTTGAAATGAAAGATTCTTCGTGATTGGTTGGTGATACACACACATACATTCAATTTTATATATATAGATAATAAATTGCAATTTTGAAAGTCTACTTTAGCTTCTAGGGCTCCAATTCATCTTTGCTTTTGTGCCTAGTTTTTGTATAGTTTTGTGTGTTTTTTTAATTTTTATCAAATTCATTATTCTTTTTATGTGCTCACCTGTTGTTTTTTTTTTCTTTTGCTTATTTTGTGGATGAAGTCTATCAATTCCAGATGTTTTTGCTTGATCCATAAATTGTGACTTTATAAAAAGTCACAAATTCTGCTGAAACTTCCCTCTTTCCCTCCCTCTTGATGTATTGTTGACTACACCAGTATTATGGTGCAAGTTTTGGCAGCCAGGTATGCAGTCAGTCAGCACCGCAGCATGCCGATCACCGTGCACTGAGCTGTGACTGAAGCCACGCCTCTATGACTGAAAGCTGGAGGCTGCCAAGGAGGAATAAAGTTCATTTCCTGCCGGCTTTTAGTGCAGTGTCTGCAAAACTGTAGAACACTAATAACCTGCAGATATATAGCATTTGGTGACATGACAAGTTCCAGATAAAGTATATAAAAACGAATGCCATATGGATGACAATAAAGAAAAATCATCCATTTCTTCTGGATGAGGATCAGATGATTCTTTATACACTCCCGTGAACTTAGCCTCACAAACATAAAACTTTATACGCTATATTCCTAGAATATATCTAAATATGCAGGAGACAAAAGTGCAATGAAATATCTTAAAAATTAAATATTTCTGTGTCTTAAGAGAACCTAAAACAATTTCAGAAGGATACATTTAAAGAAGAAAAAAAAAACCTTGTATAATATTCTGTGATGTGATGCACGGCACCTATAGCTGTCTAGTGGCTAAACATTTGCCAACGCAATGTCATGTTGATAGGTAATGCGCCACCTATTAGATCGTTTTTCTACTGTATAAAATAAGAGTATTTTTCTTTAAAAAAAATTCTATCTTGGTAAAAAGCTGTTTATGCAAAATCACATCTACTGTTCTCCCTATGGAGGAGGATAATAACTTGTCAAGGTCCCACTGCTCCTGAAGAAACAAGAAACCAAACCAAAGGTGCTGACTTTATGTATTGATATGGAATAACATTAAATCTTAAGGCTGATTATAGAACAATTTGCACTAAATATATTCTCCTGTATACTATACCTCCGCACAGCTTGATATGAAAGATTATTCTGACGACGTCTTGTAAGAGTTCTCTGGGTTTTTGGACTGCTGATTTATCTTAAGATATTTATAAATGTTAAAAATGTTTTTAATAAACAAAATACATGTACCTCAACCCCATTCCCTTTATTCTTTCCTATCCCTTGCTTCAACTTGATAGATGTATGTAACTATGAAACAAAATGTTTGCAAAAAAAAAGTAAAGTAGTTTTCAATAAGTGGTGAAAACAATCTTTCTAAAATAAAATAGAGAAAGAAGTGTTACATCCATTCCACACCCCTGTGGTTCCAGCCAAACTGCACTAATTGTGTCCACCCATGATATCTCGTTCATTTCTCTAATGTCTGAAACCACTGATTGGCTGCAGGGCCAGGTAACGGATGGACAGGGCAGCAGAACTGAAGTAGCGGGTACCCACCTACAGTCAAAGCATCAGTCTGCAGGTAAACGCCACTTTAAGCATGACCAGCCATCCAACTCAATGCCAAGTTGCAGGGAGAAAACAAAAAGCCTCAAACTCAGTAGCTCTCTAGCCACAGTCAAGCAGGAAGGATCAGGAGTCTTAAGCAGTCAGGGCCATTCATAGCAAACTCGGCAAAACTGCCCTTTGCGTTCCCCAAGTGACACCACTTCCAGAATTCACGGCATAGCCAAAAAATCAAGCTCATCCCCGGAATGCAGAGCACTGACCACCTACCATATGTCACACCTACCTAAAGCAAGTATTGATAATGAGAATTCAACCCCTGCTTTTTCTGCAGCTAAACACCCAAGTCAACCTTCCATGTATGACCAAAATGGCACTCACCCACAGATCAACATCATGGCTGCAGGTAAACACTCCCATTCCGATGACCGGCGTACCCAAATGATAGAGCGGCTCTCCACTAACGTAGTAGGTTTGCTTCAAATAAAAGAAGTCTCAGCATATTTGGTTGTGCTGGCAATATGCACAATACTATAGTAAGCTCTAGGAAAGTGGAAGCCGCTCCCCCTCATTAAGCCCAGCGGGGAAATTCCTCCGTTGGCAGTAATATGAAAGTTCAATGAATGGAAAAGGTCTGAGTAGCGAGGGCGCCTGCCCGTATATGGATTTACTCGATGGACATGGTGTTCACAACTATACAAGTTTATTCTAAAGACTACTAAAATCATATGTCTTGTTCTGAACATGACTTAAATCAAGTAAATCCAAAAACGTACAGGCGCTTTCACTTCTCAGAACTTTTCCACTTATTGAACTCCCCGGCTTTACCAGATTACCAATTTAGGGCTCCACCAGCAAAAAGTTAGCCCTTACATGTGTCTGGATGCCACAGTCTCTTATGTCTCTTACTTTCTGTTTGGTGCTCTATAGTTATTATAATAGACTATGTCCGGTAGTGTAAAGCACTGCATAGTGTGAATTGTGTTCCAGTATGATTTGGAACTTTATATAGTAAACTGCCTGTTTCAAGCAAATATCAAAGTCTTCTTCTTCTTCTAACAGTCTTCTGCTTGATCTCAAGCCATGAAGACTTGATGGATGAATGATCTGTAGGAAGACTGATCTTGTGCAAGCCTAGATAAGTCCACCAGGGTCTTCTCTGCTGTTATCTTGATAGTATCTTTCTTTCAACGTAGTTTTTATTGAGAAATTTTCAAATAGCATACAGTGGTTGAGAACGCAATCAAGTCGATACTAGAAACAGTAGTACAAATATTCAATAGACACAATAGAAGTTATTTTGTGTGTCATATTTTCAAATCTTGATAGTATCAAGCCATTGGGTTGCTGGTCTTCCACTTTGCCTTGTTCCTTCTATTCTTACGGCCATGATGTCCTTCTCCATTGATTGATGTCTTCATATGATGTGTCCATAGTAGGCAGGTCGTAGCTTGGAGATCTTTGTTCGGGTGACAAGTCTGACTTTATTTGTTCCAAAGTTGATTTGTTTGTTCTTCTTGTTATTCATGGTATTGATAACATCTTTCTCCAGCTTCGCATCTCTGTCTTGTTTCTTTATCGTCCAGGTTTCGCATCCATACGTAATCACAGAAAAGACCAAACTATGTACAAGCCATGTTTTCTTCCTCAGAAAAATGCTCCTCATTTTGAGTACCATGTCCATAGACTTCATTGTCGATAGCTATTCCCCTATTTGTTTCTGGTGTCGTCACTGCATCTTGAGTGAAAACTTCCAGGTTGGAGCCGTCTATCTTAAATGTGTCTCAGTCTTACCTGGCAGTAGTCAATATTTATTTATTTTACTTGTTTATATAGTGCCATTAATTCCACAGCACTTTAGAGACATTGGCACTGTCCCTATTGGGGCTCACAATGTAAATTCCCTATCAGTATGTCTTTGGAGTGCGGGAGGAAACCGGAGAACCCAGAGGAAACCCACACAAACACTGGGAGAACATACAAACTCCTTGCAGATGTTGGGATTTGAACCCAGGACCCCAGCGCTGCAAGACTGCAGTGCTAACCACTGAGCCACTGTGCCACCAATAGTATCTTTGTCTTGTTTGTGTTAAGTCCCATGTTCAAGTGTTCTATCTTAACCCTCCGCAATAAGTTCTTAATTTCATCTACACTTGTTGCTATCAAAGTTGTATCTTCTGCGTATTTAAGATTGTTGATGACACATCCAGCAATTTTGATTCCTTCTTTTTTGGCAAGCCCAGCCTTCCTGAGTATCACTTCTGCTTCTAAATTGAAGAGAAATGATGACATAATGTAGCCTTGTCTGACACTTTGTTCTACTTTGAACCATGCTGTGTCATCATGTTCCGTTCAGACTGTTGCTTCTTGGTCAATGTAAAGGTTTCTAATGAGGCTTTACAGATGGCTCAGCACACCCTTATCCTTCATGGTATTCCCAAGTTTCTGGTGATCAACGCAATTGAAGGCTTTAGTGTAGTTGATGAAACTAAAATAGATCTCCTTGTTGTACTGTTTCGCCTTTTCCATTATCCATGTAATTAGCAAATCCATGTCTTGTTTCTTTGAATCCTGCTTGTACCTCTGGCAGCTGTTTGTCAAGGAAAGGCAGCAGCCGTCTTTGTAGGTTCTTCAGTAGTGTTTCGCTGGCATGAGGTATGAGAGCAATAGTCCGATAGTTTCCAGAATCGGTGACATCTTCCTTCTTTGGAGTAGGAATAAACACCGATCTTGTCCAGTCCTTGGGCCATTTACCAGTTGTCCACATCTGATGACACAGGCATGTTCTGCTTCAGAAGACTTTATTAGCTCTATTGGAATATTGTCACATCCAGGCGCTTTGTTATTTGACAGAAACTTTAATGCAGCAACAGCTTCATCATTCAGGATGCTCTTTTTCATTACAGTCTCAATTTCTTCCTGTATCACTGAGTCGCTCTTGTAGAGGAGCTCCATGTGCTCTTTCCATCTTTGGTTGATCTATTCTGGCTCAGTTAGTTTGTTCCAGTTGATATCCTGCAACAGACCCACTCTTTGTTGAAACTTTCATCATATCTCTTTGATCTTTAGGTATGTCTTCCTGGTCTTGTCCCTCAGCTGTTCACTTTCTATCTCTGCATATCTTTTGGTAATAAAGTTCTTTGGCTGCTTGAATGGCTCTTTAGTCTTTTACTGATATTGTCTGCGTCCTGCTTGTTATTTTTTGTTTTTGCCATTCGGCTTTCTTAGGGTCTCTTCTGTTAACTATGACTGTAGGGGTCTCTTCTGCCTCTTGTCTTACTGGCTTCTTCAGTAATAATGGCCTTTATATGTGTTATATGTGTTCATAATTCCTTTCTTTAAATATTACTCAATAAAGGTAATTCCTATCCTAAATTGTTACCATAGTACCACTCCTAATAAATGTGGATTAAATCTTTCCCTGCGTTCAGAACTTATTTATTTATTCTATAAAGATTCCGTCTTTGGCCAATTTCCAAGAAGTGGTGAAAAATCCCTTTATTGCCAATGTATAAGTTTATGTATTAAATTTTATTCATTTACATTTCTTCTTTCTCTGGGTTTAGGGGTCCAGTGGCGGGTCGCCAAGTGGTTGACAGCTACAGTTGTGAACACAGTCATACATACAGTAGAAGGCTGCCACTCATTCATTGGATCTCTCATTGTACAGGGGATCATTATTAGGCTACGTTCACTGGGCAGTATTTTGGTCAATATCGCGCTTCAGTATTTTGGGTGCTAAAGCCAGGAGTGGGTCAAAATTGCAGATGTGAAATACTGACTACTGCCGTGTGAATGTAGCCTTACTCTAAACAGATGCTTTAAGGATTTGTCCAAGTCTGATAATGTTTTATGTGTCATTAGATGCATGTATTTGGAGCTAAAACCATTTTTACATATTCATTTCATTAAACATTTTGCGCCATTTGGATTTTACAGACTTTTGTTTCCCTGCAAATTCAACTTTGATACGGTCTGTGAGCATAACTCAGCTCAGCAAAGCTAAAAGAAAAACAGATAAACGAGGTAGAACCTCTCCCATTGGACAGACAGAATGAACTCACTGATGGATTCTCAGTTAACAAATTCTGCAGTCAGCAATAAAAGTGCAGCACAGGGGAAATCCAACTACAAAAATGATTTTAGCCAAAAATCTTAGCATTTAATAAAACAAATGTCTCCAAAGGTGCCCCACGCCATTAATGTCCATTGACCCTCCACAGATCCTAGATATGCACTATATCACTACTTTCCAGATATCCACTAGAGCTAGTAGCTTATGGCTCAGCAGCTAAAGTGCCTGTCTGTAAAGTTAAAGTTGTGGGTTTGCGACGCCCAGAAAAAAAAAATACATTTTATGATTCTATAATCTTTTTGATAGTGAGGGTGATCAATGAGTGGAACAGGCTGCCACGAGAGGTGGTGAGTTCTCCTTCAATGGAAGTCTTCATACAGAGGCTGGACAGACATCTGTGTGAGATGGTTTAGTGAGTCCCGTGTTGAGCAGGGGGTTGGACACGATGACCCTGGAGGTCCATTCCAACTCTAAGATTCTAGGATTCTATCTACAGTATTTCCTCTATGTCGATAACTTATGGCTATAAAATTACTGTTTTCAATAATGTATGGCCTGTATTTGTTACAAAGGTATAATGTGAAGCTCCTGGACCTTAAAGCAAAATTTAACAAAGCCCCCTACTATCACACTTCATTTATAGTGGTCTCCCTCTCGTATCCTGCAGAGAAGTGGCATAATGCCTCACCTTAGGCTCCAGGGCCAGACTCACTTGCCGCATCCTATATAGTCGTACCACATGTCTGTCACATGCATTATACTATGCTACATTAAATCATGGTTATGATAAAAGGGTCACAAGCAGAAGATCTGTATTTTCCACACCCCAGTTGTCTTTGTAGCCAGATAAGCCAAAGTTCACACTGTAAATAACAATGCATACCCACGTGTTTCTTTCCGCCTGCCTCAGGGGATACACTCATTTTTTTCCTATTGCTGTAAATGAAGGTTAGTCTCTGCACCGGGGCAGCCTGGCCACGAACATTGGAAGCGCAATAACATGACGGCAGTCATCATTTCTTTGCTGTTTTTGGCATTCGTTGCCAGCTCCAAGCTCAGTTTCCATTACACTCCAGCAATGTCACAGCAGACTTTCAGACTGTTATATGCTGTTAACCATTGCAGACCCTGAGCCGCCAGACATCAGACCAGCTGGCACTGCCAATGGAGCATCTCAGATTTCTGTTATTAGTTAACCAGTAAATGAGATAAATGTCGAGCATACATGAAATGCCTATTAATATATCTCCAGTTGGAAAATTGCTTCCTAAAAATAATTTAGCAAATTAAAACTTCAAATTGAACTGTTTTTTTCCTTAGAGTCCTATTCCTCTAACTCAACAGGAGTGGGTAACATGGCCCAGCTTTCCATTTCAGAATGGACGAAGGATGTCTCTATCTCTTTTTAAATCGATATTCAGGATTGAGAATTCTGCAGAGTTTTATCATAACAACCCCATTAAAAAAGGGTATATACACCATGTTGAAAATTATTATGCCAATTGGATTTACTTGTCTAAAAAGATTCAATTTTTTGCTTTTCAAATAAAATCATGGATGGTTTTGTGGCTCTTTGGATCACTGAACTCAATCTCAAACACATGTGATAATTAGTTTGAATTAGTTTGCCAGGTGAGCCCAATTAAAGAAAAACTACTTAAGATGGACGATTCACATTGTAAAGCAGGTCACAGGTTTCAAGCAATATGGGAAATGAAAAGACCCTGCTGCTGCTGCTGAAAAGCATCAAGTAGAGCAATGTCTTGGACAAGGTAAGAAAACATACGGTTTTCACGAAAACTTAAGCGTAATCACCGTAATGAGATTTGTGGCTGATACAGAGCACAATTGGGTTTGTGCAGATAGAAGCATAGCGAGGAAGGTTTCTGTTGGACAAAGTCATCAAATTTAGAGAATACCTGCTAAAATACCATTTCAAAGCAGCAAACATACTGTATTAGAACCAGCTGGTACCTCTGGAGTCCCACAAACCTCAAGGTTTAGGATCCTCCAAAGGCTTTCATTAGTGCATAAACCTGAAGTTTGGCCACCCCTAAACAGTGCTCATGAGTGGAAATGATTGCATTGGGCCCAGGCATACATGAAGACTAATTTTAAGACAGTATTGTTTATGAGTGCCGAGCAACCATGGATGGTGCAGAAGGAAGGAGTAGTGGATGGAAGGTGGATGGCCACCATGTCCCAACAAGTTAGCAACGTCAGCAAGGAGGTGGTGGAGTCATGTTTTAGGCTGTAATCATAAGGAGAGTGCTGGTAGACCCCTTTAGGGTTCCTGAAGGTGTGAAAATGACCTAACAAAGTATATAGAGTTTCTAGCTGACCACTTTCTTCCATTGAACAAAAAGAAGAACCGTGCCATCCACAGAAAAATCATCATCATACATGACAATGCACCATCTCATGCTGCAAAGAATACTTCTGAGTCATTGGTTGCTATAGGCATAAAAGGAGAGAAAGTTGTGGTGTGGCCACCATCCTCCCTTGACCGCAACCCTACTGAGAACCTTTGGAGTATCCTCAAGCTCTACCGAGGGTGGGAGGCAGTTCACATCAAAACAGCATTATTGTTCATAGTTGCACAATTTCAATAAAATTATACAGCCACTAACAATAAGCAAAGAATTTGCACTTAATTTCAAATGTTACAGTGGAAAGACGCTGCGATTTTATCCACCAACCAATATCGTAATCACATAGATCCTTGCAGTAACAGTAATAAACCCCCCACAGTATAATAATCATCATACCCCCCAATAATTTATCTTCCACTCCTCCCACATTTATAATTTCCCTTGCAGTTATCACACTTAGTATAATAAGAAATCATCTCACACTACAGTAATTATCCCGTTAATGACCAGGGGTATTTCAGCTTTTGAAGTTCCGTTTTTTGCTCCCCTTCTTCCCAGACCCATAACTTTTTTATTTTTCGGTAAATATGGCCATGTGAAGACTTGTTTTTTGCCGGACAAGTTGTACTTTTGAACGAAATTATTGGTTTTAACATATTCTGTACTGGAAAACGGGAAAAAAAATTCCAGGTATGGTGAAATTGCAAAAAAAGTGCAATTCCACATTTGTTTTTTGTTTTTATTTTTTTTTACCATGTCCACTAAATGCTAAAACTGACCTGTTATGATTCTCCAGGCCATTACGAGCTCATAGACACCAAACATGTTATTGCATTTTATTGCAATGTAGCGGCGACCAAAAAAACATAATTCTGACGTTTTGAATTTTTTTCTTGTTACGCTGCTTAATTTTTTTCATATTTATAGATCAGGTGATTCTGAAGACGGTGATATTAAATATTTTTATATTTGATTTTTTTATTGTTTTATTTTGAATGGGGCGAAAGGGGGGTGACTTGAACTTTTATTTTTTAAAAAAATGTTAAATATTTTTAAAACCTTTTTTTTACTATTTGCATGCTTCTATAGTCTCCATGGGAGACTAGAAGTTGCACTACTTTGATTGTTTCTGGTACACACAGGTGATGATCAGATTGCCTGTGTGTAGCAGAAATGCTCACTTGCAATGAGCGAGTTTATTTACTCCTGTGCTCCTGACTGCTGAGCTGTGATTTGTTTTAGGCTCTACAAAGCTATCGGTGAGTTACTAAGGACCCCACTGATCTTCAGGCAGTTGAAGTGCCTGCCTCTCGCTACTCCTTCGGTACCTGCTCGCGACATCTGGTCCTGTCATCAAGCACCACCATATTCATTCTTAGCATGATGGAGAAGATTAGGATCAAAAGTTCTTGGTGGTGCAGGCTCTGTACCACCACTGATATTAGGGTGACTGGGACCTGTAGTGGTGTCCAGTCTGGTAGGATGGGTGCATATGCTTTCTAGTTTGAGTAATCATCTCCCTGCTTTGGGCAATTGGAGAGCACCACAACTAAATAAAGCTCCCACTCCCATCTTACTGCTGGTAGCTGTTAGATATATTTAGTTCATCCTCGGGCTTGCTGCTGCTTCTCAACTCCTATTTTTTCTACATTGTCTAATCTCGGACCATTCACTGTCTGTCTTCTAACTTTGTACCTTGTCTGCCCTCATGGTTCTGATCTGGCTATCTGACGACTCCTTCCAGCCTACACCACTGCCCAGCAGCCTACTCTGTGGCCAAAACCCAGGGGCCCCAGTGTAAGTCACGCTACTTGTACAGAGGTTAAAGAGTAAAATTCAGGGCATCCCATAGGATCTGCTAAATAGAATGGTTAGCTCTAAGCCTGTCCGTGGAAGCCAATTTTAGTGTTGTCAGGTGATTACTAACAGCTAGAGTTGAGCGACTTTGGTCGGATCATGTTTCATGAAGCAAAATTTGTTTCAGATGAAACTGGCCCGACTAGGGCAAAAAAAAGTCGGCGTTTCATCCGAAACCCGACCTCAGTGCAAGTCAACGGGGAATAGGGACCTGGAAAACGAGAAATGCCTTAACGTGGCTTCCAGGTACACATAACTTGGCCATTTTATGCGCTAAACTTTCTAAATTTTTCATACTTCTAATGCAGTAATGCAATTTATTATTCATTTTTCATGTTTGCATGGTTTGGCGCTACAGTGTGCTTCCTTTTTTGCTTGAATGTATATGAGTTGGTGACTCTAGGTTAAGCACCTGTTCACACTATGCTTATGCTTGGATGTGACGGTCAGTTTTTGAAATTTGTGTCGAGAGCAAAGGCTGCAGCTGTAGAGAAGACAGCAGCACGTGCTGAGAGATCTAACAGGGGAAGTTGTTTCTCAGGGAGAGACTGTATGCTGTGAGTAGACACTTTCCTGTGACCGTGTTATGTGATAAGACGCTGCCCCACAGAGAGGTTGTGACCGGTACAGAGAGACTGAGCCCCGTACAGGGTTGCAGTGACCTGTGTGCTTACGTAGAGCCCCTGATTCCGGTGGAAGTACACCGCAGCAGAGCGAGAGAGAAAGACTTGTAGCTAAGGGGAATATCGCTAGTCTCATACCCCCCTGGCTCCCGCGTTAACCCCTCATACCCCGGCTGGACGGCGTCAAGGGCACACGAGACAGAGGACTGCAAGCGCCGCTGGTGCCTCGGTGCCATTGTTGGACAAGAGTGATCCCTTCAAGCAAGATCCCTGAGGACTGATAAGTTCCCCCATAGGAAAATAACTTTTATACTGTTTGAATTCCGTTTATGCTTTTCTGCCGCTGGTTTAACCTGTTCATATCATATTCTTTCTGATACTGTTTATTTTATCAGTATTGTCCCCTGTAAATAAACCCCCTCTTTAACTGTTGGTCCGTCTGTTCCGTGGTGACATATTGCCATTCCTGCATGCTTTTACACTATACCACACTGTGATGAGATTTTACCCATTTTTCCAGGGTCAGGCATGCATTTTATCTACCCATTGATTAAATAGAACTCCCATTACATATCCATGTATTTATTATATAGTTTTAGAAATGATAAAAAGTTTTTATACAATCTCTGGAAAAACTTTTCCAGCTTTTTAACATTGATTGACTAAACCATCACAGAAGGTGCCACACAATAGTGCAGACACTGGCCTAATATCTGCCGTTTTAAAGTTATCCACCTTATCTGCCAGAGATTCCTCAAAAACAAGCAGCCGACTGTCAGAAAGGGTGGAAGATAAGATATTAAGATGAAATGAATTGCTAAATCTGGAATTTATGCTGTCAGTCAAAATGAAGCATGAGGTTATAGACGGATTTAGCCACCTGTTTAGCTAAATTAAATGAGATTCCTGTGTGAAATGCATGAAATCAGAATAAACCTTTCCTGTTTTAGGTCATTAGGATTTCCATAATTATGAGAGAGAGAATGTTTTAAGTCATTTTTATTACTTACTGCAAATTCAAAAGATTACTATGCCTCTTTAAACAATTCTGGACTGCCCATATGATGATGTCATGTGTTTGGAAGCTTCTGTTTTTTTGGTAACATCTGAGTTAGAGACACACTTGTGGATGTATTTTAATGCACACCTGAAACACACTGCTTCTTTGTATAGCCTCATGGGAAAGTCTAAAGAACACCTTAAACACACTGCTTCTTTGTGTAGCATCATGGGAAAGTCTAAAGAAATCAGCCAAGATATCAGGAAGAGAATTGTGGACTTGCACAAGTCTGGCTCATCCTTGGGTACAATTTCAAGATACCTGAAGGTGCCTCGTTCAACTGTACAAACAATTATATGCAAGTACAAACAAGATGGGATTGTCCAGCCATCACACTGATCAGGAAGGAGACAGGTTCTGTGTCCCAGAGATGAACGTGCTTTGGTCCAACATGTGCATATCAACCCAAGGACAAAAGCAAAAGACCTTGTGAAGATGATGGTGGATGCTGGTAAGATTGTGTCAATATCCTGGGTTGAGTTAAAATTGCATTGTCTAGTGCAGTGGTTTTTTGCCAGTCCATGTTCGGCATTTCCTTAATTCTGGCAATCATCACTTCTTCTTTGTTGATGGACATGGATGATGTCTGCAATGTCATCTTCAAACTGCTTAAGATCTCACACTTAAAGTGCAGTTGAATCAAAGACCTGCACAGACGTACCTCGTGCTGCCTTATTAGGCTGCCAGCAGTGCATGAAGGAACCAACATCGCCTGCACACTTTGGGATTTGAGAGGTATGACTGCGCAGTTTTCTGATTCAACTACACAGACACAAGACTTTCAGCCCTGTGTGGATTACTTAGAACACGTCATCCATGTCCTTCACAGAAGAGTAAGTAATGCTTGCCGAGACTGAGGAGGTGGTGAGCATGGTACGGGGACATCCAGCAGACCAGACGGCACAATTTGCACGCAACGCTGGACATGAATGAAAGTCTTTTTCAGAGGTATGCAAGGCACCTATGATGGTATAAAAGGGCTGTTGGAACCCCATTTGCACACTTTAAAAGGTAATGGGCTGGGTTTTTTAAAGTGTAAAACTGATGACAGGTTCCCCTTTTACAGTCCTATTTTTTAAAGCATTCAAGCTTTGCGACTTTATTTCCACAGCTCTCTAAAAGTTTTTACACAGCACTGAATGTAGATAGATAGATAGATAGATAGATAGATAGATAGATAGATAGATAGAGTATACATACACAGATATATTTTGTAGCAAACATCTTACAGGAACAGTTGACTTTAAGATGTTGGCTCATGGCAGTGGCGTATCTAGGGGGGGACAGCCGGGGCAGTTGCCCCGGGCGCAGCCAGCAGCGGGGCGCAGTCGGGCCGCCTAATGCAGCGGAGATGAGGGGGAGTTGTAGAGGGGATGGCGGTTAATGTGTGGGGGTATTTAGAGTGGGGATGCCATGGGGTTAATGAGTGGGGATGCCATGGGGTTAATGTGTGGGGGTATTTAGAGTGGGGATGGGGGTTAATGAGTGGGGATGCCATGGGGTTAATGTGTGGGGGGATTTAGAGTGGGGATGGGGTTAATGAGTGGGGATGCCATGGGGTTAATGTGTGGGGGGATTTGGAGTGGAGATGGGGGTTATTTAATGTGATGGGGGTTAATGAGTGGGGATTGGGTTAATGTGTGCGGGGGTTAATGAGTGGGGATGGGGATTAATGTGTGGGGGTATTTGGAGTGCAGATGGTTATTTAATGTGTGGGGGGATTTGGAGTGGTGATGGGGTTAATGAGTGGGGATTGGGTTAATGTGTGCGGGGGTTAATGAATGGGGATGGGGGTTAATGTATGGGGGCGTTAATGAGTGGGGTTGGGGTTAATGTGTGGGGGTATTTGGAGTGCTGATGGGCGTTAATGAGTGGGGATTGGGTTAATGTGTGGGGGGATTTGGAATGGGGATGGGGGTACTTAATGTATGTGGGGGATTGGGATGGGGGGATTTAATGTGTGGGGAGATTTGAGGACACAAAATAAAGAGTATGTATGAGGAAACAGTATGGGGGATTGGTGCAGACAGTATGGGGAGCGAATGGGTTAATGTGAGTGGACACAGTATGGGGAGTCGGGGGTATGTGTGAGCAGACAGTATAGAGAGTGAGGGGGTAAATATATGAGGAGACAGTATGGTGAACAGGGGGGATGTTAGAGGAGACAGTATGAGGAGGGAGGGGAATAGTGTGAGGCGACAGTATATTGCAGATATTTTTATTTAGGGGCATTATAATGACACTTCTGTCTTTAAGGGCGTCGTGTGGAGATTTGCTGCAGAAGACCGGAGAAGATGGAAGTCTACAGAGACGGCTGTGGATGAGAAAACTCATCATGGGGTCTAGAAGAAAAGGAGACTGACTGCAGAGACCACGTCATCTATAAGGTACCTGGATGTAAATGTTATTTGTGATACTGACTAATTCTCATGTTTTTATTTGTTAGGAACATTATAGGGGTTGTCCAGGTTTGTACGGAGTCTGCGGTCATTCTATTTGACTGCAGACGTCTGAATTCTCACAGTGCCCACTGAACGCTGTCAGGATTCTCTCATGCCGGTAATTTACATCCATGCGGTCACATGCTGACTAGACATGTGTGGCCTCACTCAATGAAAGTGAACGGAGCGAGGCCGGGCACGTCTAGTCGGAATGTGGACAGAAGTATATAAATCACATACTTGTGCTGACATGACTGTACATCGGCCAGAGAGAATCCTAAATGTGTGCAGTGCATTCGTTGTGAGAATTCAGAAGCCTGCAATGTCAGGATTCAGCGCTGCAGGTTCCAGTAGTCATCACATGGACACTTCACTCATATGCGATTTTCATACTTGACAACGAGCTTCTCTTCCTGCTTCTCTCAGTTTTTTACTGAACATTGAGAGCATTAGGAGGAGCAGCTCGTGGGTACATGGCTAAGTGTGCAAGTCGCATATGTACTTGGGGGGGGGGGCGCCGAGCCGAATTCTTGCCCCGGGTGCCAGAGAGCCTAGATACGCCTCTGGCTCATGGACCATTTCATTCTAGTACTATTCCAATTTAGCAATCCTTCCAATTGTAATAGCTGCAGATTAAATCTGTTACCAGCATTTTTAAGGTTCTCAGGTTGAGTTCAGCAGAGAGTTGGTATTGAGAGCCTTTCAAACACTCTGAAATTACATGTATTCCTGCTGAGAAACTTTCACATAACTGTTTTTTTCACTTTCCCCAGAGCCATGACTAGCACTTATTGTAACATGCTTCACGTGGCACATTTCATTGATGACTATGGAGAAGAAACACAAGGATTGCCACTATATCATGTTCAGACATTTCAGGAAAAGTTCACATCACGGTGTCTTAGAGGCTTTTTAGTTTTCCACTTCATTCTAGACAGTGATGATGGTCCCAGGTCTCAAACATCAATTTATATGACTTTTTTATCAGGTCTTATTTTGATATAATGGAACTGGTAAATAATGGAGAAAACGGGGAAGTAATCTTTACTGGCAAGTTACAATTAATGGGACTCAACTTTAAGTCAAATCATTAGCTTATGCTACTGTATTTTAGTCAAATTAAATTTCTTTGTGCATCCAACACAGATATTATACTCTGGTTACACCTATTCTGTGTGTATAAAGTTATACAGAGAAACAGTTCAATAGTTGCTGTTGTTTCAGCAAATTCAGCAAAATTCAATAGTAGCAGCAAATAAAAGAAACTTGGTTATATATTTTATTGCTAAATATGCATCATTCTCCACTTAAGAACCGCTTCGCCTCGAAAAACTGTTGAATGTGTTTAAGTCAAGACAGACTACAATCTTACAGAGGGATCAATTTGAAGCCATCATTGAGGTATATGGAAAGGAGTAGAGAGATTGTGCTTTTGCTGCTTTCTAGTAAGTGTTTATCTCGCCTCATTGCTGGATTCACAGCTTCACTACTCGGCTGCTCCTGGTTGCAAATGTGTTGTGCATATGGGCAGAGAAACAGGCATTCATCGTGTCTTTGTCACGATCCATTTTTGGATCTGTGTCAGAGTCTGGGCTCTCTTATATAAACCTTTTTCCTTTCTGGCCCTCAGGGGTTAATATGGGTTTTTGCCCCTGGTGGCCGCTGGTATTACTACAAGTTTAGTGAGTCTGCTGCTGGGTTCCCCCCCCCGGTGGCCGCTGGTGTTACGACATGTTTAGTTAGTCAGCTGGTGGTGACTACTCTCACTTCCCTTTATAAGGCCACCTTGTGCTGCGGATCGTGACAGTCTGAGTATGCATGGGAGTCATGTCCTTGCATAGCAGAATCAAAATCCTCTTTAGAGATGGTGTGATTCATGTCCTAATTTAAATGGATTTCACTTTCCTTCATTGCTGAGAGGGTTAAGGACTCTTTCCATGCTGGCTGAGACCAGGAGAACCTAGTTGTTCTCAGCTGCAACTGCTTACCCTTTACTCCCTCTATATATACATGCTCTGGGCGTTTAGTCCCTGCTAGTGAAAGATTTGTTTTCCTGTGCTGTGTGATAAAGCTAAGTAGTTAACATTTGGAGTTGTGTTCTGTAGCTTGCTGTTGTATGTGTGTGTTTATCTCCTGGTCTTCTTTATTCCCATTTAATTTATTCATCCCTGTCCTTATCCTCTTTCCTTTTGTTGGTTAGTGCTTTTGTATCATAGAGGTTTTCTGTTATCTCTGTTTTGTCTTTGTGTCTGGTTTAACTTTCATTTCTGTCCCATACCTCATCGGGTAGGGCAGGGGACAGATTAGGGTTTTTACAGTAGCATAGTAAGGTCAGAGACTCGGGCCTCTCTACCTCTGAGTACCCCCGGGGCAGGGATAGTTAGGGTCCCAGCTACAGGGACAGTTTGAGTCCCCCCTCTTCCTTACTGAAGACCATTACAGTGTGACAGGTAGTCGACCCTCAAAGCCCCGAAGACGCAACTGCTATATTCTCAGCAAGTCAGCGGAAGGGTGACATGCAGTAATTTTGCACCATCTTGGGTATTTTACTGGTACTGTTCTATCTTTTATTGTCTGTTTTGTGGTTCAATACAATATTGCCATGCTGTTTTACCCTTACCCTGTGTTGTCTGAGTAGTGTTATGCCCACAGGAAAGGAGAGTAGGCATTCAGTGGGATGAGCCCTGGTCCATGCGGTCTCGGGCCAGCGGACGAGAACACCTACTGACCACCCATGTCTCCATAGTAAGTTAGTAGTGGTGGTAGAAAACTAGAGCTATGTTTTCACTCTATGAATCCAATTCATCATTTTCAGTTTTTTTAAGATGCTTTTCTTTTTTGCCTTGTGGTATCAGTTGCCATTTTTGGCGCCTAATTCATCAAAATCGCGTATACGATTCATGAATTTGCTGCAAAGTACAAAATGGTCTTTCTTCCTGTCTTGATCTGTTTTTACAACTGCTGGCGCCAATGCAAAATTTTGATTTATTCAAAAATATACCAGTATAGGGTTGGAATTTGATTAAATTTTGTGATCAATCCAGTGAAAACATCTGGAATTACTAAAATCTGCCCACAAAGTAAAAAAAAAAAAAAAGGTAAGCACATATAAAATAGACTTAAAGGGAGTCTGTCATCCCATTTTTGGCCTATGAGCTGCAGCCACCACCATCAGGGCTTATGTACAGCATTCTGTAATGCTGTAGATAAGCCCCCGATGTAACCTGAAAGAGAAGAAAAGCAAGTTAGATTATACTCACCCGGGTGTCCGGTCCGGTCCGATGGATGTCGTCGCGGTCCGGTCCAGCGCCTCCCATCTTCATACGATGACGTCCTCCTTCTTACTTCTGCGGTGGCTCCTGCGCAGGCGTACTTTCTCTGCCCTGTTGAGGGCAGAGTAAAGTACTGCAATGCGCAGGCACCGGACCTCTCTGACCTTTCCTGGCGCCTGCGCACTCCAGTACAGATTGCTGTAGATAAGCCCCCGATGGTGGTTGCCACAGCTCATAGGCCGAAAATGGGGTGACAGATTCCCTTTAAAAATGCACAAATAGATTAATGAACTGTGTGTGCAAACAAAAGAAAGGCGCAAAATACACAAGACTAAGAAAAAAACAGATGCAGAGGCAATGATGGATCAGAGACTAAGCGTAAAATTGAATGCCATGGGGCCATACTATTGTATGTTGAGAACACACCTGTGCAGTGAAGTAGCAGGCAGATTGATGTCCTGCAGACACGTGCCTGAGACAATGTGCAACAATTTGGTTTTGTAGTGTTATTTGTCACAATTTCATTCAAATAGCAGCATACGATGACATAAGAAAAATCATTCATTGTTCGCTTTCATAGCTCATTCATGTCTATGTATAGTTATTGAAATGTCATTCCAGGTAACCCTGTGATCTAGGTGTAGCTGCAGCCCCAAAAAAAAACATTAAAGGGCTTGACCACTTTTTGGGAAAATTTTTTTTTACTTAAATGCATGAATTTTGGATTAAAAATAATATTTGTAATTGGGTCCCATTAAAAATTTAGCACTATTGGCCTTGTATAGCCCCTGTGTTGTGCTCTCTAATGAGGGAAACACTATAAGTTAAAGAGAACCTGTCAGCTGATACTCACTGGCCAAACTGCATATATCACCCACTGGATGAGCAATCACAGCCATGTACAGGTGCTTATCACAAAATTAGAACATCATCAAAAAGTTAATTTATTTCAGTTCTTCAATGCAAAAAGTGAAACTCATATATATTCTATAGAGTCATTACAGAGTGATTTATTTCAAGTGTTTATTTCTGTTAGTGTTGATGATTATGGCTTACAGCCAATGAAAAGCCAAAAGTCATTATCTCAGTAAATTAGAATAATTAACAAAAAAACACTTGCAAAGGCTTCCTAAGCATTTAAAAAGGTCCCTTAGTCTGTTTCAGTAAGCTCCACAATCATGGGGAAGACTTCTGGCTTGACAGATGTCCAGAAGGCAGCCATTGACACACTCCACAAGGAGGGTAACCACAAAAAGTCATTGCTAAAGAAGCTGGCTGTTCACAGAGTGCTGTATCCAAGCATATTAATGGAAAGTTCAGTTGAAGGAAAAAGTGTGGTAGAAAAAGGT
The DNA here is from genome assembly GCF_039654945.1 of Dendrobates tinctorius. Classification (NCBI taxonomy): domain Eukaryota; kingdom Metazoa; phylum Chordata; class Amphibia; order Anura; family Dendrobatidae; genus Dendrobates; species Dendrobates tinctorius. Next base: position 4,351,419 of record NW_027361752.1, on the reverse strand, counting down.
GCACAAGCAATGGGGATAACCGCAGTCTTGAAAGGATAGAAAAGGCCATTCAAAAATTTGGGGGATATTCACAAGGAGTGGACTGCTGCTAGAGTCATTGCTTCAAGAGCCACCATACACAGACGTATCCAGGGCATGGGCTACAAGTGTCAAGCCACCCATGACCAATAGACAATGCCAGAAGTGTCTCACCTGGGCCAAGGAGGAAAAGAACTGGACTGTGGCTCAGTGGTCCAAGGTGTTGTTTTCAGATGAAAGTAAATTTTGCATTTCATTTGGAAATCAAGGTCCCAGAGTCTGGAGGAAGAGTGGAGAGGCCACAATCCAAGCTGCTTGAGGTCTAGTGTGAAGTTTCCACAATCAGTGATGGTTTGGGGAGCCATGTCATCTGCTGGTGTAGGTCCACTGTGTTTTATCAAGACCAAATTCAGCCCAGCTGTCTACCAGGAAATTTTCTCTTTTTTGCTCTATTACATTTTCAGTGTGCGCTGGGATGATCCTTAAATGTCAGATGTTGCCCTCACACCCATACTCACTTCACAGGTTAACAGCCCTGGACGGAGCTCAACTCCACCCGCTGCTGAGTACATCAGCCGTCATGTGCAGGGAAAGATGCGGGCTCCAGGTGCGAGGCCATATCGAAGGCCGGGACACAGCATATGATGCAAGTTTACATCATATGTCATGAACGGGTTCAAATATAAGAAAACAAAGAGCCTATAAAAAGTTAAATGGTGCAAAATTTGATAAAATAATATCTAATTGCAAAATGATTTTTAGCACCCAATACACGCATTTAAGTAAAAAAAAAAATGTCCCCAAAGGTGAACAATCCCTTTAATCCGTACACAAATTTTTAACACAAATAGTGAGAAAATAGAATGGATCGCTTATTCTGAATGTCACACCTGCTACCTATATCCCAAGATCGACGACATATCAAAAATGATTTCTTCTACGCCGCTCACTATCACCGCCTACTGAACAGTGCTTTTTATATGACCTGTCACGAAGAGTGGGGGAAGGGAAGTGCCAAATGTAGAAAAATGATTGTCACTTTTAAGCCCATAAAGTTTTCCAGCAGAGTTGCTCTTTGACAATAGAAAATAATGAATATCTTCACTTTCCCCGGTGATGAATGTCACTTCCAGTATAAAAGTAAATTTTCCACGCAGAACTTGTGTATAAATTCTGAAATATCCGCCATTGCCAAGTTACCATTTCCATAGCCATGATTAAAAATGATCTTTATTTTCTTTATGTGTTTTTCCTTTGTGCTGTCAAATAAACCTTGCAAGCGGAATAGGTCATCATAGCGAGTAAATGTTCCCAGAGTTCAGCAATTATGTCCTTGCAAACCTTTAAGAGATTTTAATTGAAGACTGCTATAGAAGTCTGTTCTGTTTTGTGCACTTCAGTCGGTGATAAATTGAAGTAGGGAAATCAAACACATTTCAATTAGCTGGAGCCTTTGCCACCTCTGTTGTCAGGACCCATATTGATTCCTCCGGCAAGGCTTTAGTATGAGATTACATGTTTATTTCTTTAATTGCTGAAGTGCTGATGTCCAGCAAAGAACAGCAGCCACTTTGTAATTAGAACCTGTGACATAAACCTTAATTGAGTGACTCTCAAAATAGAATCATTCTGAGCACTGAGCTTTATTTCAAAGCCAATATCAGGTATCCAGACAGTAAAGGTAGTGCTTACAAATATTTCTTGCTGATATATCATATCACCGAATACCAGGGATTCATTTTGGGGGGTGGGGGGCGAAAAATCTGAGTGGGCCCCTAGCCAGTATCCCTGATTACAACTCAGGTGGCGAATTCAGTGGCACTAGCTCTGGGTGGGCCCCCTCAGAACAACCCTCTGCCCCCCTGGTAGGTACACTACTGCTGAATACCAATAACCCCTTCACCATAAGCCCAATTTCACTTTCATGATGAGGCCAAATTTTACTATTCTGAGCATTGTCACTTTATATGTATTAACTCTGGAACGCTTCAACGGATCCCAATGATTCTGAGAATGTTTTTCTCAACATATTGTGTGTCGTGATAGCGGTAACATTTGCTTGGCATGACTTCCGTTTATTTGTGAAAAGATGTGGAAATTGGCGATCATTTTAAAAATTTGAAATTTTCAAACTTTTCATTTTTATGCCCTCAAACCAGGAGAGTTTTGTGACCCAAAATAAAGAATAAATAACATTTCCCACATGTCTGCTTTACATCAGCACAATTTTTTTAGAATGGTTAAAAGTTGACCAGCGATTTCTCATTTTTCCAGCAAAATTTACAAAACCATTTTTATTAGGGACCACTTCACATTTGAAATTACTTTGAGGGGTCTATAGGACAGAAAATACCGAAAGGTGACACTATTCTAAAAACCGCACCCCTCAAAGTCTTTAAAACCACATTTAAGAAGTTTTTTTAACCCTTTTGGTGCATTTAACTTTTCTTCACAAAAATTTTACTTTTGACCCAAATTTTCTTATTCTCACAAGGAAAGTAACAGGAGAAAATGGACCCCAAAATTTGTTGTGCAATTTCTCTCGAGCGCACCAATGAAACTTATAAAACTTATAAATGTAAATTTATATATTAAGATAATATTTAAGACATATTTCATAAAGAAATAACATTAACGTAATCCACAACTTTGGGGCCTTACATCTGGAGCTCCCTTGCCTCTCCCTGGTGTCTGGGGGGCAAAGGGGTCTTGTAGTTCATCACTTTCAGGAGACATTAAATGACTATTAGACCGGGATCACACTACCGTGTGTGATGCGAGAAACTCACCCGAGTCTCTCGCATCAACACCCGGTGCTGCCGCTGGCACTCAGGACCGGAGCTGCAGCTGCATAGAAATACATAGACTCCCTGTCAGACTGTCTTTGGAATGTGGGATGTATTCTAGAGGAAACCTACGCAAACATGGAGAGAACACAATCGATTTGCACATGTAGTTTTTGGTAGGATTTGAACCCAGGCCCCCAGCGATGCAAAGGATTTTTTAGCGAATTCCTGCTCATAGCCACTGCAAAAAAGCATATGCTCACACTGCTGCACTGCCGATATAGATAATAGAGGATGGAAGTGTGTGCCCCTAATATGGCCGTTCTCATAAAAAATAAAAAACTACGATCTTTAAAATAACAAACATTATTTCTGTTCTACAATTTGACCTCTCATTAATGTTAGGGACTGCAGTAAATGAGAGAAGTTCCTTAACATTATAATTAAAGAATAGAATGTGTTTTATACCACATTTCTACCTTCATTGTCTGTAAAAGATCAAAAGAGTTTTGGGGTCAAGTACAGTACAGAAAATCATTAATCACGTTTAGTCATTCAGAAGCTAATTGTATTTATAGTGTCATGACTTTCAAATAAAACTTTAGGGACCATGTACAAAGTGAAGGACAAGCTAAATTACAAACCAATTCTGCTGATGCTGGCTCCAGGGCTTTTATCATTTTTTTTTCTTAGGCAACGGATTTCCTTAAGATACTGTTTAGGTTTTTGTCTGAGGTGTTAAATCCACAACAATTATACAGCTGTGACGGAATAGGGTTTCTAATACAAGCTGAAGATGTTAACTGGTGACACCAGGGGATAACTTGCTATGTACAGGACATTATGTTTCAGTTATTGTTCAGTCTTGGGAAGAGACTGTCGACAAGATGGTATTGACTGATTTCTTCTTCTAATTATGTCTTTATTTAATGTCTTTATGTTCAATGACGTACATAGCACGTCGTGAGCGGGTGTCAATTCCCGCACTGTGTCTACTATGCCCGTCATGACTTTAAACTGTCATTGCTCCGTAGGCAGAGGGTAGGAGGAGCTTCACGGAGGAAGAAAGGAGGAAGTAGGCTGCCATCCCCAGCACTCCTGAATGCAAATCTATCTAAACCTAGCCTTATACTGCATGAGGAATTGCATAAAAAATAAATAGAACCAATTCTTCTGCTGTTGATTTTTTCATTCCGTCTCCCAAAGATTGCAGTAAGGCTCGGTTCACATTTATCTTGCACTCTACACTGAGCGCTTACACCGGGGTTTCCATGTAAATCTCTGAAATACGTGATTTAGACAGAACCCACAGTGGAAGATTCTCTATAATGAGGCAGATGGAGGTACTGTGGACACTATCTGACTTTTGTTCCAGCAGTGTACATCTTTTTAGGTATGTATAAAAGTGCGGCCAGCCATAGTTTTGTGCACTTCTGAAAAGAAGGACACCACTGAACAGAGGTCAGATGGAGTCTAGAGTAACTCTGCTGCCTATTATAGTGAAAGGATCCCTAGGGGATTTAAATGGAAACTCCATAGTAAGTCCTCAGCATAGAGTTCTGGATAAATGTGATCCCAAACGTTATGTAAAATGTTCCCAATAAAAGCTTCAAGTCAATCCACAAAATAAGTAAGTCCCCATGCAGAGCCATCATCTGTTAACGAAAATATAGTGGGCTTCCACGTTACTGGTAGTGCAAAGGCTCTGGAAAAGCGCTATGGCTCCTCTTTTGTGGGGCACACAAAAGAAATCCAACAAATTCTACGCTCCCAAATCTAAATCCCCCTCTCCCTTCTTAGCCCCACAGCGCACCTAAACCACATTTAGCATCCATATTTTTGGTAAGGGTATAATTTTCAAAATTGGGTCACTTGAGGAGGGTATTCTGCTCTTCTAGCACTTAGGACCTCTGTACATGGAAGCCATATATGCAAGCTTTCATACTCAGGAAACCAGTCTGAAGTCTCCGTGCACCGCCCCCTCATTTCAGGAATTTCTCAATCCAGTAAGCTGATTGTTGTTTTTTTGTGCTATGTATGGAGTCCACAAACTATTCTCAGAAAATCTGTGCACCAGGAGGCAAATAGTGCTCCGTTCCTCCCAAGTCTCGTTGTGTGGCTAAGCATTACTGTACAGTAACATTTGGGGTGTTTCCACATTCAGCAGAAATTGTGTGACAAATTTTGGAGCTATTTTACCAATTTCCCAAAGTGAAAAGGTAAAATCTGGGGCTAAAACTAAATTTTTGTGGTAAAAATATAATTATTTTTACTTCACTGCCCAATGGTATAAAATTCTGTGACACACCCGTGGTGCAATAAAATCACTGCACCCTTAGATTCATTAAGAGGTGTAGTTTGTAAAATGGGGTCACTTATGGGAGGTTCTGCTATTCTGGCACCTCAGAGGCTCTTCCAGTGGGTCATGGCACCTGCAAACCATAACCGTAAAATCTGCACTATAATATGGCACTCCTTCCCTTCTGAGTTTTGTATTGTACCTCAATTGCAGGAAACATTGAATAATAAACTGTGAGGTTTATTTAACCTAATAGCCAGTATAAAAATTAAAAATTTAGGGCTAAAACAACATTTCAGCTGTAGGAATGTAATTATTCTTTCTTCACCGCCCAATGGTATAAATTTCTGTGAGACAAATGTGGTGTCAACATGCTCTCTGGACCCCTAGATGAAATCATTGAGGGATGTAGTTTGTAAAATGATGTCACTAATGAGGGGTTCTGCTGTTCTGGCACCTCAGGGGGTCTACCAATGTGACATGGCTCCCTCAAACCAGTCCAGCAATATCTGAACTACAATATGGCCCTTTTTCACTTCAGAGCTTTGCACTGTGCCTCACAACAAAAATGCACAACAAATTTTGGGGTCTATTTTGTTTTGTGGGAAAAATGTGATTTTTATTTCCATGCCTTTACGCTATAAACTTCTGTAAAGCACATGAGGGTTCAAGGTGCTCACCCCACATCTAGATACATTCCCTAAAGTGTCTAGTTTAAAAAACTGGTCAATTGTCCGGAATAGCTACTGTTTAGGCACATCAGTGGGCTCTCGAAATGCAACATGGCCTTCGCTCTCGATTCCTGCCATTTTTCCATTTAAAAAGTTAAACGGTGTTCCTTCCCTTCCGAGCCCTGATGTGCGCCAAACAGTAGTTCTCACTCAAATATGGGCAATCCACCTGCTCAGGAGAAATTGAACAACAAATTTTGTTTTCCATTTTCTCCTGCCACCCTTGTGAAAATAAAAAATATGTGTCTAAATTCAAATATTTTTGAAAAAAAGTTAAATGTTAATTTTTTCCTTCCATATTTTTTTAAATTCCTGTGAAGCACCTGAAGGATTAATAGGCTTCTTTAATGTGGTTTTATGGACTTTTAGGGGTGCAGTTTTTAGAATGTGGTCTCTTTTGAGTATTTTGAGTCATATAGGTACCCCAAAATCACTTCAAAAGTGATGTGATCCCTAAAAAAATGGTTTTGTAAGTGTTGTAAAAATGAGAAATTACTCATCAACTTTTAACCCTTCTAATTTCCTAACTATATATCTAATATATACACTCACTGGCCACTTTATTAGGTACACCATGCTAGTAAGGGGTTGGACCCCCTTTTGCCTTCAGAACTGCCTCAATTCTTCGTGGCAGAGATTCAACAAGGTGCTGGAAGCATTCCTCAGAGATTTTGGACCATATTGACATGATGGCATCACACAGTTGGCGCAGATTTGTCGGCTGCACATCCCTGATGCGAATCTCCCGTTCCACCACATCCCAAAGATGCTCTATTGGATTGAGATCTGGTGACTGAGGAGGCCATTTGAGTACAGTAAACTCATTGTCATGTTCAAGAAACCAACCTGAGATGATTCGAGCTTTATGACATGGCGCATTATCCTGCTGAAAGTAGCCATCAGATGTTGGGTACATTGTGGTCATAAAGGGATGGACATGGTCAGCAACAATACTCAGGTAGGCTGTGGCGTTGCAACGATGCTCAATTGGTACCAAGGGGCCCAAAGAGTGCCCAGAAAAAATTCCCCACACCATGACACCACCACCACCAGCCTGAACCGTTGATACAAGGCAGGATGGATCCATGCTTTCATGTTGTTTACGCCAAATTCTGACCCTACCATCCGAATGTCGCAGCAGAAATCGAGACTCATCAGACCAGGGAACGTTTTTCCAATCTTCTACTGTCCAATTTCGATGAGCTTGTGCAAATTGTAGCCTCAGTTTCCTGTTCTTAGCTGAGAGGAGTGGTACCCAGTGTGGTCTTCTGCTGCTGTAGCCCATCTGCCTCAAAGTTCGACGCACTGTGCGTTCAGAGATGCTCTTCTGCCTACCTTGGTTGTAACGGGTGGCAATTTGAGTCACTGTTGCCTTTCTATCAGCTCGAACCAGTCTGCCCATTCTCCTCTGACCTCTGGCATCAACATGGCATTTCCGGCCTCAGAACTGCCGCTCACTGGATTTTTTTTCTTTTTCGGACCATTCTCTGTAAACCCTAGAGATGGTTGTGCGTGAAAATCCCAGTAGATCAGCAGTTTCTGAAATTCTCAGACCAGCCCTTCTGGCACCAACAATCATGCCACGTTCAAAGGCACTCAAATCACCTTTCTTCCCCATACTGATGCTCGGTTTGAACTGCAGGAGATTGTCTTGACCATGTCTACATGCCTAAATGCACTGAGTTGCCGCCATGTGATTGGCTGATTAGAAATTAAGTCTTAACACACAGTTGGACAGGTGTACCTAATAAAGTGGCCAGTGAGTGTATAAAGCTCAATGTGGGTCTGTATGTATGTATGTATGTGTGTATGTCCGGGATAGGCATCCGCCCCGTCGCAGCTACAGCCACAAAATTTGGCACAGTCACACGTCTGGACCCCCAGAGCGTCCAAGGCTATGTTGTGAGGCGAAATTTTAACCCCGCACGCTCCAATTCACCAAACAATTTTGCCCCTATCTACATAATGGGGAAAAAGTGTGTGTGTATCAAGCCCCACCCTTCATTATGATGTCATAATGGTTGTCATGGCGACGCTGATGTCATCATAGGTTGCAAGCTCCGCCGCTCATTATGATGTCATAATGGTTGACTATGGGATGGAGGATGTGTGATGGCTATATGGGCACTGGACTATGGGATGGAGGATATGTATGACGGGTATATGGGCACGGGACTATGGGATGGAGGATGTGTATGACGGGTATATGGGCACTGGACTATGGGATGGAGGATATGTATGACGGGTCTATGGGCACAGGACTATGGGATGGCGGATATGTATGATGGGTATATGGGCACGGGACTATGGGATGGAGGATATGTATGATGGGTATATGGGCATGGGACTATGAGATGAAGGATGTGTGATGGGTATATGGGCACTCGACCATGGGATGGAGGATATGTATGATGGGTCTATGGGCAAGGGCCTATGGGATGGTGGACATGTATGATGGGTATATGGGCATGGGACTATGGAATGGAGGATAATTATAATTTGTTATAACTAACCACAATAGTTACTATGCCCGGGCAGCGCCGGGCTCTTCAGCTATTATATATATATATATATATATATATATATATGAAAATGAGAAATTACTCATCACCTTTTAACCCTTCTAATTTCCTAACTATATATATATAGGAATATGGCTCCCTCAGGCACTTTTCAGGTGTCAGACCCCCACTAATTTAATATTGGTGATCTATCCTAGGGATAGACTATCAATATCAAGGCCCCTGTAAAAATCTTTATTAATACATCTAACACAGATTTCTCTTTTCTGAGCATACTATTATGGGCACACATTGATGAGAATAATACATATTTTAGATCAATTATTGCTTTTTTTATGGGGAATGCTGACCAAAAGGAATAAAACTGTTATATTGATCTTTCTCACTGATTACTATTGACTCATTGAAGTAGTGGATGTTTGATCAATAAATATGCGCTATGCTTTAAGATCCGGCAGTTTTTACACAAGTGTCCTACAGGATCTTTCTGGGCAGGATACTGTGCAGAGCTTTTTTCATTATGTTTCATTATGGCACATAGTATACGCATCATTATGCACACAGGTCACAGACCGGTCATTGTTTTCATGAAGATGCACGTTTCAGATGGAAAAGTAGCCTTGTAATACATTCTCTAAAATGCAGAACAATTTTGATCTTAATGACTTTTTCTTGAGTGGTATGGTTCAATAAATAGCAGTGTGTTCATCTCTACACCAAGACCTATACTAAAATGGTTCAGGTCTTGAATGCTTTTTTAAGGCAAAAAAAGTTGTGAAACCTAAGACCTTATTTCCTTAAAGAGGTATTCTTAAGTTATTACATTGCTTTAGTTAGCATGGAAATAAGAAAGTTGGCGTTTGACTTGCTTTTACTATCTTCTGTCATTCTCCTGCTGTGAGGGCTTTTATTTTACACAGTGTACAGCTGGACTCTAAGGCGATTGACAGCTAGAACCTGCCCAGATCTTGTCTGAGTGTGTGCAGTATTTACATTCCAGGAGAGGAGGTAACTCCTAAAATCCATGTCAGCCTTCTCTGGCCTATTGGTTTGTATACAGCAGTTAGCTGCTGATCTCCCTTCCCTTTCTATCAGTTTCTGACAAGCCGCTGTTATCATTCCTGTGTAACCACAATACTTGACTTCCATCATCAATGCTCTCACTGTCCCAGCCATGTGCCTGCTCACATGCTCTGTTATCTCTTTATACAAATACAGTAATGACAGTAATAAAGCTCAAAATAAAATGTACATTTTTTATTTAGTGCAAAAATATACAAAAACCAATACATTAAAATTGATAAAAAGAGAAACATCAGAAAGAGGGGGAACCCCATTGTAATAGTATACATAATATGTATTACAATGCTTTGTCTACGAAATACAGAAATATCATCATGTCTCTACATGTGACAGTGTACCAATGCGCCTGCAACAATCTTGACCCTCCATGGATGTAAATTATTTGCGTAAAAATAGAAACAACCTAAATATGCAAGCAAACGTAAAATACCTAAGAAGTTGCCTGTATATTAAGGCTGTTATTAGTAACAGATATTTCATATGTAAAAGCAATGGCTAGACTTCCCAGTTGGTACGATGTCAAAGGATAATGAATAGGCATTAATGCACACATCTATAAATAAGTGGAATGAATCCTACATAATGGTGGCAATTACTAAACATTGCCATTATAAAGATGTATACATTCATGCATCTGCACCATGGAACAAAGTCCTATGCAGTATAATTAATTTCACATGGAGAATAAACTGTAATTAAATAACCCACCCACATGGAGATCAGTATACTGCAAGATATTAAAAAACACATCTAAATAATAAAGAAAAATGTAAACCTATGTGGACCCCTCAGAAGAAACCAGATGCGAAACGCGCGTCAGGGGTGCTTCCTTCAAGTTTCCACACAAATTTACATTTTTCTGTATTATTTGGATGTGTTTGCATTATCTTGCAGTATACTGATCCCCATGCCTGAATCGGCATGATAAAATAATCTTAGATCTGAGCTGCACTACAGAATAACACTAGTCTGAGTCCTATGTGATATTTTATCACATAGCACTCAGCCATGTTATATGCTTGCATGACTCCGGCCTTATATTTACCAGCTACCGTCTTCATCTTTTAATGGCACCACTTCATTCTTCTTCAGGTTGTAACCTTCCAGATGGTTGCAGTGTTTGCTGGATGATCAAGAAGTCACAGTTCAGTGTAAGTCTATGAGAGCCAGAACAAGGCCAGACTGAGGCCATCATAGACTTACATTGAGGGCTAGTGATTGTCACCTCTGACTTGTGATGACTCAGAAGTTGTGGTAACAAGATGGCGGTGCAGGACTAGGGCAGCACCGGTAAAGAGATGAAGACAGTGGCTGGTAAATAATACTAGTGTCAGGAAAATTTGATTAGTTACTTTAAGAAGAAGCAAAATGCAAATTAATGTACTTGTTATCTAGTATGATGTGTTTTGGTTAAATGGTCACTATAGTTTCAGACAACTTTATTTACATTTTACATAGAAAAGATGTTGTTTTTTCCTCTATAAAGTTTCCCAGAGGAGTATTACTTAACCTATAAAGCTCATCACATCAGCATGTCAGGCATGGCACTGTAGAGTCGGTGGTGGGGTGCCGAGCTGGGGGGGGGTGGTCCTACTTTTGTACCGCGCAGAGATGATGACAGAGACTCGATGAGGCAGATTCTGGGTGCAACAGGTCCAAGTTTATTTCATTACTTGCCGTCCGCCTGACGGCCTCCGCAGCACACCGCACGTTTCTTCACTTATCGGCCCTCCGTTTCCAGAGCCGTTTACACACCGTACTTTTACAATAAGGACGTACATATGCGTACTGTCCCTCCTTCACTTGTTCGACGCTCCTGACAGGTCCGCCACTGTGGCCGCCCTAGGCCCAATAACCAACAGCGCTTTCACTGGTCAGTCGTCGTGTCAAATACGGTATATGGCACTCACTGCCTCGTCTCTTCTGCGGTATCTTTCTGTCAGGACCACCCCCTGACGTTTCCCTCTCCTCAGTCCCCCTGGTCTGGATTCTCCTCAGAGTGCACAGACTGGCGAAGTCCTCCTGTCACCTGGGCTCCCCCTGGGGACTGGAACTTTCTGGAACCCTCCCTCAGTATTTATAACTTCCCCGGTTCCTTGAAACTGTCACTAACTGTCACCACGCCCCCCATGACCAACGGTTTCTAAAGCCCTAAGCTGCTGTAAAGTCCTTTGCTCACACTCCACCCTGCCATCTAATGGTCATCCCAAGGTACTGCACGTCCACTACACTTTTCTAGTTGTTTCCCCATTGTAATCACTGTCTCCTACCTACACTGTGCAAACCTATAGGAGTGGCACAGAAGAAAAACTTGGCTGCGGCTGTCCTCAACGCATACATTCCGACCAGGGAGCATGTTTTTTGGGGAAAGTTATGGAGGAACTACATCATCTTTATGGGATTGATAAATCCCGGACCACACCATATCACCCGCAAGGGAATGGGGCTTGTGAGCGATTTAATCGGACATTGATTCAAATGCTACGCACTCTGGAGAGTGACAAGAAAGCTCGTTGGCCTGAATATGTTTCTGAATTAGTGTGGGTTTATAATAATCGGGTACATCGAGTAACGGGCTATACTCCTTATTTCCTGCTGTTCGGACGAGAGGGTAAAGGGATCACGGAGGTAGAGTTGGACCCCGAAGAGCCTCGGCCCTGGACCGGAGTGTCGTCTTGGGTCCGAAATCATCGCCACAGGTTGCAAACTCTTCACCGAATTGTACATACCAAACTTCAAGACTGGGAACACCCCGGGAAGAATACAACCTCCCCTCCCCATCTCCAAAGCGGGGACCGTGTGCTTGTACTAGATCAACGCCCCCAGAATAAACTGGAGTCACGTTGGGAAGAGAGTCCTTATCGGGTACTACGCCGTATCCATTCAGAAGGACCTGTGTACGAAATACAGCCCGAGCAGGATGAAACACTGCCCACTCGCATTGTGCATCGTAATATGTTACGCCTGTGTATTTCTTCCGACCCGAAGCAACTGGAACCCGTCCCGAAGACATCCGAACCGGAGTCCATATGCTGGGACTCAGACGACGAGGATTTCCCTCCAGTTCCCAAGGGCCCTCCACCCAATAATGAGCCAGTTGACACAATTAACCCACCGGCATCTTGCAGCTCACCGACGTCCACCACCCCAGAAGATTCCACCCCAGTCGAACTTAGACGCTCCGAGCGGTCAACAGCCGGCAAACCCCCCGAACGGTATGAACAAGACCAGTTCGTATGGCAACAAATATTGACACCTTTACAGACCAATCTCAATAGACTAACACCCTCGCCCGAGGACTGGCGAGCTTACAGGGTGGGGGAATGTGGGGAGGAGGACCCCCATACAGTGATTGGGCTAGAACCAGGGGGACCGCCATCAGGGTTGTTGAAGAAACCACATCAGGGGGATTACAAAGGGAGACATGCGACTGAAGTTGTCAGGGCAACAGGGGGCGGGGCGAGGGAAAAAGGAGCAGGGGACGCGCTGAGGTGGCAGTTGGAAGAGAGCCTGACAGGAGAGAGAGAGCCGTGTGGCAGGGGGAGGACTGTGGCAACTGACGGTGTGGGGAAGAGAGACAGGCAGGAGACTGTCAAAGGAAAATTTGAGACTGTCCGAAGAGCGGCGCATAAGAGACTCTTCCCGGGAGTCCCTCCCCGGATACATACAGATAAATTGATGCCCGCTGATTCCCTCCGTGCTGTGACAGGACCGGGATCTCAGGCAACCGCTGCGACGAGACAGCAATCCGGTATAGTGGCCAGGACACTGCCCCCCTGTCTTCTCCCACAGCTGCGACCCCGTCATTACCGACATCAGGGGACGCCACCTCGCTATAGGCGGCCGCAGAGCCCCTGTCCCGCTTACTGAGGGGACACTGAGCAGAGTTTGTTAAGATTTTATGTTTTTGGACTGCGTCATGACCTGGCTGGGGGACGAGCGCCTTTAAACGGACGCCTGGGAGATTAATCCCCCCCGAACAGTTTCTTCAGGGCCTATTGCGCCCCACCATTCCAGCTTCTTCAGGGCCCATTGCGCCCCACCGTTCAGTTTCTTCAGGGCCTGTTGCGCCCCATCGTACTGGTTTCTTCAGGGCCCGTTGCACCCCACCGACCAGTTTCTTCAGGGCCTGTTGCGCCCCAACGTTCCGGTTTCTTCAGGGCCCGTTGCGCCCCACCGTCCAGTCTCTTCAGGGCCTGCTGCGCCCCATCGTTCCGGTTCCTTCAGGGCCTGCTGCGCCCCACCGTTTTGGTTTCTTCAGGGCCGGACGAGCCCAAGTCCTTCCGTGAAATCTTGGATTACAAGGCAGCCACATCTGCAATCCCTGAGTGTTCGTGGACTCGAGCGACGCCCGGGAGGCTAAGTGCATTATAGAGTATAAGGACCCTTTTTGTTTTGAATGTTTGTTTTGCGAGTCCCTGCGAGGACAAATAGGTGTTTCCCCTTTTGTTTCATCGAAGCAGTTTAGCCCTTGCGGCTTTAAACTTATAAAAGTATATTTCACCCCACATTCAGTCTCGTGTCTCGTCACTGCATCCTGTGAGCCTGCTCGAACCCTACACTTGGCGTAGTCGGCAGGATCTGTCGATATCGTTCTCGGATAGGGGCCGCTCCTGCTGTGGGGATCTCATGAGTGATGGCGGTGGTACACCCAAAGTCGTCCTCATGACTAGCAAATACTTCATGGTACTGTCCCAGCAATGCTTTTACTTGTGAAAGTTGGGCCGCAGTTAGTCCAGAAAGCTCGGCCCGCATCTGCTCCAAAATATTTCGGCCCTTCTCTTGTGTCGAGACTTCGTGGGCCTGTAGGGTTCGTATTGTTACCTCCCCGGGATCCTCGGGGTGTACTCGTAATTGAACCGCAGCAGCGGGCAGCACTTTGAGCCGGGGAGCGGAGCCTAACAGTAGGGGAGAGTAGGGGAAAGATACACGCCGTAGAGAGAATACGGGTGTACCTTGCCCAATTTGAAAGACGTTGTCATGTGGCGTGCGCGCTGGTGAGTAGCAGTAGGCTGCTCAGAGCATAGTGCTCCCAGTATGGTTCGGCCCCCGCAGATAGTGGGTTTGGCTCAACTTCTGGTCCGACAACAGAATGTAGGTGTAGATTCAGAACGACGAAGGCAGGGATGACGATTGTCGAGGACGACAATGGACAAAGGAAGGGGGAGTGTAGGGAAGGTGACCTGACGGACGGACGGACTAGTCAGAGTGAAGAAAGATAGGTTTGCACAGTGTAGGTAGGAGACAGTGATTACAATGGGGAAACAACTAGAAAAGTGTAGTGGACGTGCAGTACCTTGGGATGACCATTAGATGGCAGGGTGGAGTGTGAGCAAAGGACTTTACAGCAGCTTAGGGCTTTAGAAACCGTTGGTCATGGGGGGCGTGGTGACAGTTAGTGACAGTTTCAAGGAACCGGGGAAGTTATAAATACTGAGGGAGGGTTCCAGAAAGTTCCAGTCCCCAGGGGGAGCCCAGGTGACAGGAGGACTTCGCCAGTCTGTGCACTCTGAGGAGAATCCAGACCAGGGGGACTGAGGAGAGGGAAACGTCAGGGGGTGGTCCTGACAGAAAGATACCGCAGAAGAGACGAGGCAGTGAGTGCCATATACCGTATTTGACACGACGACTGACCAGTGAAAGCGCTGTTGGTTATTGGGCCTAGGGCGGCCACAGTGGCGGACCTGTCAGGAGCGTCGAACAAGTGAAGGAGGGACAGTACGCATATGTACGTCCTTATTGTAAAAGTACGATGTGTAAACGGCTCTGGAAACGGAGGGCCGATAAGTGAAGAAACGTGCGGTGTGCTGCGGAGGCCGTCAGGCGGACGGCAAGTAATGAAATAAACTTGGACCTGTTGCACCCAGAATCTGCCTCATCGAGTCTCTGTCATCATCTCTGCGCGGTACAAAAGTAGGACCACCCCCCCCCAGCTCGGCACCCCACCACCGACTCTACATTTGGCGTAGTCGGCAGGATCGCCGCCACTAATACCCCATCTTCTGCGGCAGACCTGCCTCAAAGAATGGAAAAGGACTTGGACTACTCTGTTTGGATTACAATTACCTGTGGATTACAAATGACCTACCTGTGGAATACAAATGGGAAGCGCTGTGGCGGATCTGTGTGGCCAGCAGAGGATACGGGGCGGTACCAGGTACTGTGCAGTATGGCGGTGTTGCTTCAGCGCAGAGGAGAGGTCCGGGTGTTTGCAGTCGTGTTGAATGGACTGGGACCCCCTCCAACGTACCCCAAAAGGAAGCAGTATGTGCCTGGAAATCGACGCTTCCATATATTGGACCCTGACAGGATGGTGGAGAGGCCTGCCGACACCTCACCTCACAGAGGGAGTGGCACAGAAGAAAAACTTGGCTGCGGCTGTCTGATGCCATTCGAGTGCTGCCCAACAGACGGTATGAGACTCTGCAGGTGTCGGGGCATCGGCCACCTAGAGTGGCAGTGGCGACAGGGGATGGAGCTGTGCCAGAAGTCGCCCTCAGAGCCACGGGAGAGCAGCGGGATGCTGAGCTGGGGAGCGGAGCCTGAGGGGAGTCAGCGAGAACGGCTGCCACCAATACCAGCAGAGGACTTCTCAGCGGAGCCCCCGAGTCCGGAGGGAAGGCCCGCAGGACAGTGGAGCAAGGAACGGAGGCTGCGGGGGAAACTGCGTGATGATGGAACGGAGGCCGCAGCGCCGGGGAAGGTGAGAGTACCCCCGGCCCTACCAGTGCCTCCGCAAGCGGCCCCCACCATTCTGCTGCAGCACGCGGCCCCCTGCGCACCGGAAGGCCTAGTTACCACGGGCCCCGTGGTGTATGCAGAGCTGAGCGAGGTCCCCGCTCATGTCCCCGAACTACCCCGCCCGGAGTCACCAGTGCAGAGCTCACCCAAAGAAGATGCTGCTGCGCTTTCCCTGCTAATAGCAGCTGCATTGTTGAAATCGGCCGTTACTCCGACTCCGTTGGAAGTAGTGGATGCGGCCTGTCCTGAGGCCGCGGTTATGCCGCTGCTGGAGTCGGCTGCGACCGATTTAGCGGGCCCTGTGATTCCAGCCCCCGAGGACCCGGTTCTCCCCATTTGCCACCTGACCCCAGCGGCTGCTGGGCCGCAGAAATCTTCGGCCGTTTCTGTCTTGCGGTCTTTTTCAGCGGAGTCCCGCCCACCGGACTCCAGGGCCCGTGCTGTTCCCTCCGTGTGGGAAGCGGAGGTGATCAGGAAGAAAAAGGCCCGGGAGCAGGAAGTGTGGAACCTGCTCCACACTCAAGGAGAGGCCGTCATGGAAAAGAAGAGGACTTGAATGGACACCCTCAGTATCCCCGTGGAGCCCTCACCTCTGTCCATTGAGAGTGGTATAGACTGTCAGGAGTTCGATGCACCGTTGTGCAGATTATAAGGACAGTTGCATTTAGAAAAAAGTTTTGTTGTTGTTTAACTGATGCAACTATTTTCTCTCTCTCTTTCTTTCTTCTTTCTATGTTCTTTATATACGAAAATATGTTTACCTGACAGAACGGGGATACGGAAAAGTGGAGGAGTGTCCAGGTCCAAGGAAGGGGGGAGGTAGAAAGAGGAAATGCAATGTTATGTTATATTTTGGTTTTAAAAGTAAGAGAAAATGAAAAAAAAAAAATTATAAAAAAATGGGTACTTGTGCTATTATAAAGTTGTATGATGTATAATATGCAAAGTAAAATGCAACAGGTCCGGGTAAGGGAAGGTCTGCGGGACCAAAGGAAAGTGTGAGATCCGGTAGGGATCTAAGAGTTGAGGTCTGGGAGACCGGGACGCCGACCATGACATGTAATTGAAAGAAGGAAAATGAGTTGGAAGACGTGAGAAAGACAGCCGTCCTAGGTCAGGTCCCCGACACCACGGACACCCCTGAAGAAGGAAAGGCGGGCGCCGGCAATGATCTGGTAGGTGAGTGGCCTCGATCATGGCGTACCGGATAGTGAAAGGTAACAGTAGGGGAGAGTAGGGGAAAGATACATGCCGTAGAGAGAATACGGGTGTACCTTGCCCAATTTGAAAGACGTTGTCATGTGGCGTGCGCGCTGGTGAGTAGCAGTAGGCTGCTCAGAGCATAGTGCTCCCAGTATGGTTCGGCCCCCGCAGATAGTGGGTTTGGCTCAACTTCTGGTCCGACAACAGAATGTAGGTGTAGATTCAGAACGACGAAGGCAGGGATGACGATTGTCGAGGACGACAATGGACAAAGGAAGGGGGAGTGTAGGGAAGGTGACCTGACGGACGGACGGACTAGTCAGAGTGAAGAAAGATAGGTTTGCACAGTGTAGGTAGGAGACAGTGATTACAATGGGGAAACAACTAGAAAAGTGTAGTGGACGTGCAGTACCTTGGGATGACCATTAGATGGCAGGGTGGAGTGTGAGCAAAGGACTTTACAGCAGCTTAGGGCTTTAGAAACCGTTGGTCATGGGGGGCGTGGTGACAGTTAGTGACAGTTTCAAGGAACCGGGGAAGTTATAAATACTGAGGGAGGGTTCCAGAAAGTTCCAGTCCCCAGGGGGAGCCCAGGTGACAGGAGGACTTCGCCAGTCTGTGCACTCTGAGGAGAATCCAGACCAGGGGGACTGAGGAGAGGGAAACGTCAGGGGGTGGTCCTGACAGAAAGATACCGCAGAAGAGACGAGGCAGTGAGTGCCATATACCGTATTTGACACGACGACTGACCAGTGAAAGCGCTGTTGGTTATTGGGCCTAGGGCGGCCACAGTGGCGGACCTGTCAGGAGCGTCGAACAAGTGAAGGAGGGACAGTACGCATATGTACGTCCTTATTGTAAAAGTACGGTGTGTAAACGGCTCTGGAAACGGAGGGCCGATAAGTGAAGAAACGTGCGGTGTGCTGCGGAGGCCGTCAGGCGGACGGCAAGTAATGAAATAAACTTGGACCTGTTGCACCCAGAATCTGCCTCATCGAGTCTCTGTCATCATCTCTGCGCGGTACAAAAGTAGGACCACCCCCCCCCAGCTCGGCACCCCACCACCGACTCTACAGCACTCTCCACAAGGAAAGACGTTACCCCTCAGATCCCCTTCAGAGGCCTCTCATCCAGCCAAATCAGACCTCTTGCTTTGTGTTACAAACGTGCCCCGGTCCGTTTGATTTTCTTATGCTCCATGTCATGCTTTGCAAGTTGCCTGGCGTAGTAACGTATAATGAACTTCCTATTTAAGGCTCCCAAGACTCATAGAGAATAAAGAACCATATAGGATACCATATAAACCAAAATTCCGTAAGACAACTAACCAAGTGGTTAGGTCTCAGGCATACATGGGACGGACACTCCAAAATATATCTTAAACCAAAAAACTTGGAGTACAAAGTCCAAATATCAATAAAAAGATATAAATTTATTGAACTCACAAAATGTCAAAAAAGTCGCAACATGTAATAGATTACATACATAACATGGATATTATAGACAAATGTCACAAAAAACAGGATTAGGTAGAAAAATTGGTACACATGGCCTGACAGCCAAAATAATAGAAATAATAAAGTGCTAAGTTCTAGACATCCTATGGGCAGTAGATCGGTAACGATCAATACATTCAAAATACGTTCAATAAGTGCGCACTTCCATCAAATATGTACTAGATCAACCCACCACTAAGTGTGCTTACCCATAGTGATTGCTGTCAGGACACGCCGCCACGACGCGAGTTTCACCTCGCTTTCTCAAGGTCCGGTCATACCTGTGTCTGGGTATTAAGACTTGCTAGTAACTCTTTTTAGTTGTCTGTGCACAATTCCAGTCCGCAGTCATCAGGAAGTCTCCTGGCTGGCTGTGGTTTCCAGTCTCTGAGTTACTTCTCTGCAGTTTTCAGTAACCTTGCTACCTGTTGATGAAGGACTTCACCTGCTTGTCTGCAGTTTCCAGTTACCCTGCTAATTAGCAGTGGTTTTCAGGACTCCTGCTAAACTGTAGTTTCTAGTAATCTTGCTACCTAACCTGCTTGTCTGTGGTTACCTGTATTGCAACCTGCTTGACTGCAGTTTTCAGAATCACACAAACCTGCCTAAGGATTCCAGTATCACCACTTTACTGCTATTTCCATTATCGCTACCTACTTACCTGCGGTTTCCAGTATCATCCTGCCTTCACTTTCCAGATTGTCTTTCTGTCTATATATGGCTTCCATAGTATTAGACTTTGTTGTCACTCTGGAGTTGTGTCTGCTATCTATCTGCATCTGCATAACGCCTCCTGTTTGACAATATTCTTCAGTAACTTTGCTATCTGTCTGAAGTCTTCAGTAACTGATATTTGTCTGGGATTTACTGCATTTCTCTTGCCTGCCAGCGGCTTCCAATGTCCCGTCTGCTTGCCTGTGGTCTCCTGGATGTCTCCCACCTACTAGCAGTTTCCAGCATCCCATCTGCTTGCCTGTGGTATCCTGAGTGTCCCCTCCTGCCTGTGATTTCTAGTATCACACCTGCTTGTTTGTGGTTTCTACGACTTTATTCAAACTTTGTTCATCTTCTTTATGTCTGCCTGCAGCTTTCAGAATGTCTCCTCTCCATTTATGATTTCTAGGACTATATTAAAACCTTTAGTTTATCATGTCCGTTTTCTGCTTGCTCTATCTGGCTGCTGTACTGATGCCCGTGGCCCATGTGCCCAACCAGACCTTGGGCTTAGAGGAGCCACCTTGTAAGAAGAGAAACCGGGCTGGGGGTGCCTTTCTTGTACCAGGTCTGGAACTGTCGGGGCTGTCTCCTCTGTTGTCCGGGGGAAAGTTTAGGCAACCGGACCGATCTTTACACTTACTGACAGGGAGCGTGGCTAAGCAGGGGCCGCACGCGAGCACAGACAGAATTGGCTGGAAGGCGCAGCTCGCGGCTGAGGAGAGTGAGAACTCCTGCTTCAGAGACTATTAGAGATGCAGATTTGTGCCTGGCCATGACAGGAACTTATCGCAGGGACTTGGACCAGAAGCGGGCCGTGGGCAGGTTTACCCCCACCTATTGATGTGTCAACCGCTCTGCTACAGTCAGGGGTGCTTCCGTGATGCCTGATAAAGGCTGTGACTTTTACCGGGGACGATTCCTCGGTGAATAATCGACGAGCCTCGCTTAACTCTGTCAGCACAGGGGCCCTTACCCTGCTAGGTTACAGGAGTCTCCGTTTTGAGGAACTTTTCTGTCAGTAAGACGTCCGATTGATAAGTGACTTCTTTGAGAACGGCTTTATTTATTATTCCTGTGTTGATTTTTCCCTAACCAGACCCCTGTATTCCCTATACTGCCTGCATTTTACCTCACGTTTTTCCTATCTCCCTGCATAGTGTAATACCCTGTTAAATAAAAATGTGTTAACCATTGATCTGCCTCTTGACTGTCACTTCCAACCTGCTCACAACCTCACCGTGTGAGCCCACTATACATTGCACTGATGAGGAGCAAACCCCTGAAATACGTGTCGGCAACTGAGTCTAAGAACATGTGTGTTCGAAACGCATTCAGTTTCAGCCAGGCACTTTTTCTCACCAGTATAACTGGTATCTGCGTGATGCATGATTTTGGATAGGAAAGAAAGTGGTCAGACAATCCGAGCTGCAAATCACTATAAACGATTATTATTACAGTGGTCTTTATTCGACGCGTTTTGAAGTTTCACAGAACTCCTTCCTCAGGAAAAAACCACATACAAGTATCAGCGCGGATTGTCTGACCACTTTCTTTCCTATCCTGCATCTTCTACTGAATTATTAATTATTAAACAACATGTATGTCAGTACCTGGATAAGAATGAAGTGATTAAACAGAGTCAGCATGGGTTTGTAACTAATAAGTCATGTCAGACTAACTTAATTTCCTTCTATGATGGAATCACTGATTGGGTGGATCAAGGAAATGCTGTAGATATAGTATATCTTGACTTCAGCAAAGCATTTGTCAAAGCCTCTCATACAATCCTTATTGAAAAAATGACTAAGTATGGAATGGACAAGGCAACTGTTAGGTGGATTCATAACTGGCTTAGTGATCGGACCCAAAGAGTGGTCGTAAATGGCTGCACATCCAGTTGGAAGAATGTCTCAAGTGGGGTACCACAGGGCTCTGTCCTGGGCCCTGTATTGTTCAACATCTTTATCAACTATTTAGATGAAAGGAATTGAGGGTAAACTGATTAAATTTGCTGATGACACAAAGCTAGGAGGGATAGCTAATACTAGAGAAGAGAGAGAGAGGATTCAAAAAGATATAAATAAACTGGAGAAGTGGGCAGCAACTAACAGAATGGTTTTTAACAGGGAGAAATGCAAAGTTCTACATTTGGGCAATAAAAATGAAAAAAGCACATACAGAATGGGAGGAATAGGGCTTAGTGACAGCACATGTGAAAAAGACTTGGGTATACTAATAGATCACAGACTGAATATGAGTCAACAGTGTGATGCAGCAGCATAAAAGGCAAATGCAATTCTAGGATGTATTAACAGAAGCATACAGTCTAGATCACGTGAAGTCATTATTTCCCTCTACTCCTCTTTGGTCAGACTTCATCTGGAATATTGTGTCCAGTTTTGGGCACCACATTTTAAAAAAGACATCAACAAACTGGAGCAAGTTCAGAAAAGAGCGACCAGAATGGTGACCGGTCTGCAAACCCTGTCTTATGAGGAAAGGTTGCAGGATTTGGGAATGTTTATTTTGCAAAAGAGAAGACTGAGAGGAGACTTAATAGCTGTCTACAAATATCTAAAGGGCTGTCACATTGTTGAAGGATCAGCTTTATTCTCATTTGCACAAGGAAAGACTAGAAGCAATGGGATGAAACTGAATGGGAGGAGACACAGATTAGATATTAGAAAAAACCTTTTGACAGGTATAGTGATCAATGAGTGGAACAGGCTGCCTCGAGAAGTGGTGAGTTCTCTTTCAATGGAAGTCTTCAAACAGAGGCTGGACAGACATTTGACTGGGATGATTTAGCGAATCCTGCTTTGAGCAGGGGGTTGGACCAGATGGCCCAGGAGGTCCCTTCCAACTCTACGATTCTATGATTCTATGATTCTACGTCGGTCCCTTGTGAATCTGTGGTTTCTGCAGCAGCGAATCCTCCATGCTTATTACAAGGGGTTAAAGGGAAACATCGGCAGGGAGGGGGCTCCCTCCGTGCTTCCCTGAGCCCCCCACGGCAGCGCAATGTGCAGCGCTGCTGCGGGGGGCTCCTTTCCTGCAGGTCCCTGGATCCAATATGGCAATGGGGACCTCCGGGGGCCTTCAGGAAGCTGGCTTCCTCAGTGCCTGCAAAGCGCAGGCATGAGGAAGCCTTCTGGACTGCCTGTGACAGATCGCTGATCTGTCACAGTGATCTGTGATGTGACAGATCAGCGATCTGTCACAGGACAGTTATGTCCCCCCTGGGACATTGTAATAAAGTAAAAAAATTTAAAAAAAAGTGTAAAAATAATTTTAAAAAAATCGCTAAATAAATAAAAAAAAAAAAAAAATATTCCCCAATAAATTCATTTTTTGGAAATAAAAAAAAAAAAAACAATAAAAGTACACATATTTGGTATCGCCGCTTCCATAACGACCCGCCCTATAAAACTGTCCCAATAGTTAACCCCTTAAGCGAACCCCTTAAAGAATAAAAATAAAAAACGAAGCAAAAAATAATGATTTATTATCATACTGCCGAACAAAAAGTGCAATAACGCGCGATCAAAAAGACGCATATAAATATCCAAGGTACCGCTGAAAACGTCATCTTGTCCCGCAAAAAACGAGCTGCCACATAGCAGCATCAGCGAAAAAATAAAAAAGTTATAGCTCGCAGAATAAAGTGATGCAAAAATAATCATTTTTTATATAAAATAGTTTTCATTGCATAAAAGCGCCAAAACATAAAAAAACGACCTAAATGAGGTATCGCTGTAACCGTACTGACCCGAAGAATAAAACCGCCTTATAAATTTTACCACACCCGGAACGGCGTAAACGCACCACCCAAAAGAAATTCATGAAACGCTGGTTTTTGTAAATTCTGCGTCCCATAAAACAAAATAAAAAGCGATCAAAAAATGTCACGTGCCCGAAAATGGTACCAATAAAAACGTCAACTCGTCCCGCAAAAAATAAGACCTCACATAACTCGGTGGGTCAAAATATGGAAAAATTATAGCTCTCAATATGTGGTGATGCAAAAACTATTTTTACAATAAAAAGTGTCTTTTAGCGTGTGACACCCGCCAAACATAAAAACCGCCGTAAACAGTAAATCAAACCCCCCGCTATCACCCACTTAGTTAGGGGAAAATAATAAAATTAAAAGAAAATGTATTTATTTCCATTTTCCCATTAGGACTAGGGTTAGGGCTAGGGTTAGGGTTAGGGTTAGGGCTAGGGTTAGGGCTAGGGTTAGGGCTAGGGTTAGGATTAGGGCTAGAATTAGGGCTAGGATTAGGGTTAGGGGTGTGTTGGGATTAGGGTTGGAGTTAGAATTCGGGGTTTCCACTGTTTGGGCACATCAGGTGCTCTCCAAATGCAACATGGCGTCTGATCTCAATTCCGGCCAATTCTGCGTTGAAAAAGTCAAATGGTGCTCCTTCCAAACTCTGCCATGCGCCCAAACAGTGTTTTACCCCCACAAATGGGGTATAAGCCTACTCAGGACAAATTACAAAACAACTTTTGGGGTCCAATTTCTCCTGTTACCCTTAGGAAAATAAAAAATTGGGGGCAAAAATATCATTTTTGTGGAAAAAAATGATTTTTTTATTTTCACGCCCGGGCGTTATAAACTTCTGTGAAGCACTTGGGGGTTCAAAGTGCTCACCACACATCTAGATAAGTTCCATGGGGGGTCTAGTTTCCAAAATGGGGTCACTTGTAGGGAGTTTCAATAGTTTAGGTACATCAGGGGCTCTCCAAATGCACACGACACCCGCAGACCATTCCATCAAAGTTTGCATTCCAAAACGTCACTACTTCCCTTCCGAGCCCCGACGTGTGCCCATACAGTAGTTTTCTCCCACATATGGGGTGTCAGCGTACTCAGGACAAATTGGACAACAACTTTTGGGGTCCAGTTTCTCCTGGTACCTTTGGGAAAATAAAAAAGTTGGTGACTAAAAGATCATGTTTGTGGAAAAAATGCGATTTTTTTATTTTCATGCCCGGGCATTATAAACTTCTGTGAAGCCCTTGGGGGTTCAAAGTGCTCACCACACATCTAAATAAGTTCCTTAGGTGATCTAGTTTCCAAAATGGGGTCACTTGTGGGGGGTTTCCACTGTTTAGGTACATCAGGGGCTCTCCAAAAGCAACATGACACCCCCAGACCATTCCATGAAAGTATTCCATGAAAGTCTGCATTCCAAGACATCACTACTTCCCTTCCGAGCCCCGACATGTGCCCATACAGTAGTTTTCTCCCACATATGGGGTGTCAGCATACTCAGGACAAATTGGACAATAACTTTTGGGGTCCAATTTCTCCTGGTACCATTGGGAAAATAAAAAAGTTGGTGACTAAAAGATCATGTTTGTGGAAAAAATGCGATTTTTTTATTTTCACGCCCAGGCATTATAAACTTCTGTGAAGCACTGGGGGGTTCAAAGTTCTCACCACACATCTAGATAAGTTCCTTGGGGGGTCTAGTTTCCAAAATGTGGTCACTTGTGGGGGGTTTCCACTGTTTAGGCACATCAGGGGGTCTCCAAATGCGACATGGCATCCGATCTGAATTCCAGCCACTTTTGCATTGAAAAAGCTCTGCCATGCGCCGAAACAGTGATTCCCCCCCACATATCGGGTATCAGCGTACTCAAGACAAATTACACAATAACTTTTGCAGTCCAATTTCTCCTGTTACCCTTGGTAAAATAAAAAAAATTGAACCTGAAGTATTTTTTTTGTGAAAAAAAGTTAAATGTTAATTTTTTTTTAAATATTCAAAAAATTCCTGTAAAGCACCTAAAGGGTTAATAAACTTCTTGTATGTGGTTTTGAGCACCTTAAGGGGTGCAGTTTTTAGAATGGTGTCACTTTTGGGTATTTTCTATCATATAGACGCCTCAAAGTGGCTTCAAATATGATGTGGTCCGTAAAAATAAAATGAGAAATCGCTGGTGAATTTTTAACCCTTTATAACTTCCTAACAAAAAAAAATTTTGGTTCCAAAATTGTGCTGATGTAAAGTAAACATGTGGGAAATGTTACTTACCAAGTTTTTTGTGTGCCGTATCTCTGTGATTTAAGGGCATAAAAATTCAAATTTGGAATATTGCGAATGTTTAAAAATTTTCGCCAAATTTCCATTTTTTTCACAAATAAACGCAAGTTATTTGAATGAAATTTTACCACTAACATGAAGTACAATATGTCACGAGAAAACAATGTCAGAATCACCGGGATCCATGGAAGCGTTTCAGAGTTATATCCTCATAAAGGGACAGTGGTCAGAATTGTAAAAATTGGCCCGGGAGTTAACGTGCAAACCACCCTTGGTAGTGAAGGGGTTAAAGAGTCACTATAGACTTTTAGGATTACTATTTCCAGTAGTTGGCACTAGTCCTTTTTATCTCTGTAGAGGCAATTTGCGTGTGTAATTTCCCAGAAGTGCATTACATGGACTATAAGTCTCCTTACAGCAGCACGTCAGATAATTTTTTTTTTGCAATTTCGGCAACATTTTAATTTGCCTACTTTCCTTACCTGGGGGAAAGTTTATGCAGGTTTTCCTTCCAGAGTATATTCAACAAAATGGAAATGTCTAATTATGCATTTAAAATGCATTTGTTTTCAGTGATGACAGCATTTACATGATACCTTCCTGGTGGGCTTTAACCTTGTTCACCAATTGTGTTCTATATTTGGATGGCATTAAGTTACGCAGTATTTATAGAGAGGCCGGGGAATATTCCTCTCGGCTGGGGAAGATGCAGCTAGTGAGCTGTGTCAGGGTTAGAGAGCATCTCAGGTGTCAGACACAGTATTAAAGTGCCACACTAGATAATACACCATTCATCATCTATATAGTAAGAAACTCCTTACACTGCAATTTTACAATGCAATAAGCTTTATAAATCTTTATAAGTGCAGTTTAAATACTGTGCAATGTGATGTTTTACAGGCAAGACCAGGTAGTAGAAATATATGAAGGAATCACTAACCTTCAACATGGGAATCACGGCATGAGTCTGTGTTAATTGCATTTCACATTAATGCCTGGTATTGTGACTCGGAAGTCCCTAGGCTGTGTCAATGTCATGCATTCACCCCGCAGACTCTTCTCTGCCTTTTCGAATATATTGGATGCCATATTAAACCAACGCAGGGGATTATACGGGAGTGACACCGGTGTTACTTGAGTGCTACTCTGCACCGCTCATTGTCAGAGGATGATCGTAAAAGAAGCTTTATGGAGGTTTTATACCCTTTCACAGATAAATGTATTTGTACTGTTGACACTGGTGACCCTTGTCGTACAATATAAAACAAATATCCACAATAGACTAAAGTAACTAAGACTTGTAGTTAGGTTCTTCCATTCTGGAGAAGAAGTTAGGCTGTGCTCACAAATGGCAGATATCGATGCCGATTTTTTTGTCCTGACATGCCACTGAAAATCCATAGTGTGTGACATGATCGTCAAGATGGACTTTGCCTATTATCATCCACAAAGTAGAAAAAAATCTAAAGCTTACATTGACCAACAGTGCAGATTTTAAAGGGAACCTGTCACCATGTTTTTCCCATATAACCTACAGCCACCGCCTGTGACAGCATTCTAAACTGCTGTATATAAGACTCCAATTTGTCCTGCAAAGCAAAAAAAGACCTTCTGTTATACTAACCTACAGGGTGGGTCCAATGGGCGACGCTGGTTTTGGCCTGGTGCCTCTTCTCTTCTTACGATGCCGTCCTCCTCTGCTTCGTGTGGATAACGTGTCCAGTTCATGCACGCAGTGTCCCCCTTCACGCTCCTGTGCCGGCACACTTCTCCCTCCCCTGCCGCAAAGTACTGCAGTGCGCATGTGTGGAGAAAGGCCACAGAGCGCCTGCGCATGTGCACTATAGTACTTTGCTCTACCATCGGCAGGGCAAATAAAAGTACACCTGCGCAGAAGCGCAAAGGGGAACACTGTGTGGATGACGTAGGGCACTTTATCTACATGAAGAAGAGAAGGAGGGTGACATCGCAAGAAGAGAAGAGGCGCCGAATGAAGACCAGCGATGTCCATCGGACTGGATTACCCTGTAAGTGAGTATAATAAAATAACTTTTTTTTCCTTTGCAGGGCGAATTGGAGACTTATATACAGAATTTTTGAATACTCTCACTTTGTGCTAAAATGTGGTGGCTGTAGGTTATATGAGAAAAACCTGGTGACAGGTTCCCTTTTAATCCACTGCTACGATCGGCACTATAAGTGATAGATTTCAAATGTAACTGTACAGACTGAAATCTTTGGCAAATTTGCATAAAAATGTATGACAAATGCACATGTAACACATTATTATTATTATTATTATTATTATTATTATTATGTTTTAGTCACTTATATAACATCATCATATCATATGCTGTAGTGCTGCCAGCTCAACATTGGACTCTTTGACAAACTCACCTCTGCTATGTCACTGAATCTACTCAGTTCGACTCAATCATTTCCTCATTGCTGAGTTGTTTTTGCCCTCTTGTGGATAACAACTCTGCTATTCAAATTTATGTTGTTCCATCGGGATCTCCTTGCTGCTCCAACGTCAGCTGTCCATGCTGCATAACAAATGCACATCCAGACCAACGAGAATGTGACTCAACAGATGAGACATATTTCCAGATTAAAAAAAAGGAAAAAAATATTCAGCCTACCAGTAAGGGCGTGTAGTTCTCAATGCAGACCAGAGCCTTGCCTGACTCAGGGCAGAGCAGCCACAACATGAACAGGCAAATATCAGAAAGATCCAGCAATGAAGTCTTGTATTAATAAAATATAGCTTTCATTTGAGCCATTAAAAGAGCAAATTTAGTCCACATGTTAGCACACTTGGTTGCAAATGTGTACAAGTTCTTAGAAATGGGATCTACGCGTTTCAATGTTCGTTTTAATCATGACAGCCTTTATTGCTGGATCCTTCTGCTCTTTGCCTGTTCATATTTCCAGATTGTCCATTCCACCCAAGTCTTCTATGTATTTGTATCCATTATTTCTATTACTCTGTTCATAATTCTGTTGTAAGGACAGGGGCAGATGGCTGTAGATTCTCTCATCTGAGAGAATCGGGTCAAGTATTAGAATTTTAATTGTTCCTTGTCAACTCGAATAATTCCTGTGGACCAGAGATGGATAGACTCAAAAGAGGGCCCCTGTGCAGGAACAGTATATGGGCCTTTTGAAGTCCAACTATGTGTCTCAGCAAGAAGTTGCTTGCTGCTTTGGAGATTTAAATTGGCTCCCTTCCTTACCACTTGGGCTCCTGTGTGGTTGTACAGGTTCCACCATTGGTATGTCCACCCCTTCTTTGGACACATGCACTGGTGGCTTTAAAAAATATCACCTTCTTAACGATATTTCAGAAGTTCCATAAGTAGTAACTTGAGAAGCAAGATGGAAAAAAAAGTACTGTGTTAGTTTCTTAGACCAGACTCAGTTTTCCCGACCATATTGCACAAAACCAGAGATCTCCATATAATCATTGCACGTGCTCCGGAACACAAATGAATGGGTATTAGAATATTGTGTGCACGTTTCATCTTGATTCGGAGGCAGCTCTGCCACCTAATCACTCTCATTAATCCGCTTTACCTCTGCCGCTGCATGACAAATATCACATTGTGGAGGAATGATCACAGCCAGACAATTTATGCAGAAAAATAAGTCAAGGAACTCATCCATATTGTATCCTTTATGTAGTGTAGCCAAGGTGTTTAAATCTAAGGCTCGCTGTGCATAAAAGGAAATGTTATGAAGATTCAGATGGGCTTTTTTATGAAAGGAAGTCAATGCTTTGTAATTGTAAGCTTCTCCTTCCTCCTATCATTTCATATTGGCTTTTCCATGTATTAAAGCCTTGTGCCGTGATGATAATTTTAGACTGTAGGTTTTACATTATGTAACATTTGCAATTAGCATTATAATGAATGCAGTTATATCCTGGGCTAAAACTATTACAAAAATGCCAAAGTCACCCAAGTTGTAGAACCCAACAGCCCATATTTCATATATGTCGTAAAGCTGGTGTAAGTTGCCCTTTTTTATTTCTTAAGTCATGAGAGACAAATTTATTAATGATTTGCACCCAAATGAACAAACGTGTGCGAATTACGAGACTCTTTTCATAAGTGGCAATAAAAGAGGTGTGGATGACACAGATGTGATGGTAATTCAGGATCAGCACAAGTACAGCAAGGTATTTCCAAACATCATATGAAAAGTAAGTAAATTGTCTGTTTTTGTACATAACATGTAGGCCCGTATTGAAGTATTAAAGCCTTTTTTTAAATGGCACCTGCAAAAAACACCTGCAAATGCTTCCTAAGCATTTAAAAAGGTCCCTTAGTCTGTTTCAGTAGTCGCCACAATCATGGGAAAGACTGCTGACTTGGCCGATGTCCAGAAGGCAGTCAATGACACACTCCACAATGAAGGTAAGCCACAAAAGGTCATTGCTAAAGAGGCTGGCTGTTCACAGAGTGCTGTATCCAAGCATATTATTGGAAAGTTGAGTGGAAGGAAAAAGTGTGTAGAAAAAGTTGCACAAGCAACCGGAATAACCACAGTCTTGAAAGGATTGTTAAGAAAAGGCCATTCAAAAATTTGGGGGCGATTCACAGGGAGTGGACTGCTGCTGGAGTCATTGCTTCAAGAGCCACCACACATAGACGTATCCAGGACATGGGCTACAAGTGTCATATTCCTTGTGTCAAGCAACTCATGACCAATAGACAATGCCAGAAGCGGTTTACCTTGGACAAGGAGAAAAAAGATCTGGACTGTTACTCAGTGATCCAAGGCGTTGTTTTCAGATGAAAGTAAATTTTGCATTTCATTTGGAAATCAAGGTCCCAGAGTCAGGAGGAAGAGTGGAGAGGCCACAATCCAAGCTGCTTGAGGTCTAGTGTGAAGTATCCACAATCAGTGATGGTTTGGGGAGCCATGTCATCTGAGGGTGTAGGTCCACTGTGTTTTATCAAGACCAAAGTCAGCACAGCCATCTACCAGGAAATTTTAGAGCTCTTCATGCTTCCCTCTGCTGACAAACTTTTTGGAAATGGAAATTTCATTCTCCAGCAGGACTTGGTACCTGTCCACACTGCCAAAAGTACCAATACCTGGTTTACAAACAACAGTATCACTGTGCTCGACTGGCCAGCAAACTTGCCTGACCTTAACCTCATAGAGAATCTATGGACGATTGTCAAGAGGAAGATGAGAGACACCAGACCCAACAATGCAGATGAGCTGAAGGCTGCAATCAAAGCAACCTGGGCTTCTATAACACCTCAGCAGTGCCACAGGCTGATCGCCTCCATGCCATGCCGCATTGATGCAGTAATTGATGCAAAAGGAGTCCCGACCAAGCATTGAGTGCATTTACTGAACATACATTTCAGTAGGCCAACATTTCGGTTTTAAAGTAATTTTTCAAGCTGGTGTTATAAAGTATTCTAATTTACTGAGATAATAACTTTTGGGTTTTATTGGTTGTAAGCCATAATTATCAACATTAACAGAAATAAACAGTTTAAGTAGATCACTCTGTTTGTAATGAATCTGTATACTGTATATACTCGAGTATAAGCTGACCCAAGTATAAGCCGAGGCACCTAATTTTACCACAAAAAACTGGGAAAACTTATTGACTCGAGTATAAGCCTAGGGTGGGAAATGCCGCAGCTACTGGTAAATTTCAAAAATAAAAATAGATACTAATAAAATTACATTAATTGAGACATGGGCCCCATAAGATGCTCCATACAAAATACGCTCCATGTAATGCTCCATAAAGTTGATGATGGGCCCCATAAGATGCTCCATACAAAAGTATGCCACATATAATGCTGCATAAAGTTGATGATTGGCCCCATAAGATGCTCATATAATGCTCAATAATGCAGTTTATGCTGATCATATACCCTATATTGCTGCTGCAATAAAAAAATGACATACTCACTCTCGTCAATGACCGTTGCTCCTCAGCGTCGCCGGCTCTCTGCAGTGACTGTTCAGGCAGAGGGCACACACTAATCATGTCATCATGCCCTCTGACCTGAACTCCACAGCCAGAGGACGCGGAAGACACAGCGGCGGAATAGGGACAGGTGAATATCGCATGTCCTGGGGACCTGAGCAAGTGGCGGCACAGGCACCTGGCCCCCATAGCGCGTAGTGTCTCCACCGGCTTTGGACCCCGGCATTGTCCTGGTGCCAATGACGACCTCTGGCCCTGTCAGCAGCCACCATAATACTTACCGAGGCTGCATGGGAGCGCGCAGATGATACGGAGACCCCGGGGACCTCTACACTGCATCGGAAAACAGGTAAATGTGACCGTGACTCGTGTATAAGCCGAGGAGGGTCTTTTTCAGCCAAAAAAGGTGCTGAAAAACTTGGCTTATACACGAGTATATACGGTAATATGAGTTTCACTTTTTGTATTGACCTGAAATAAACTAATTTTTTGATGATATTCTAATTTTGTGAGGAGCACCTGTATTATGTATATGAGGTTCATTTTGTTCATCGGATAATGATTTTAAGATGCAATTTGATTTCTCGCCTAGGACGTCCCACTGTTCTCAGTGACCCATCCCATATTTCTGTAGTTGGAATTTTTGAAGTTAATTTTGCTCCAGGTGTAATCTGTAGTGCAAAATGTTCATAAAAAAAATATATATTGCTTTTCTAATATGTGTATGGTCTGAACTTTGATGCAATCTAGTGAAGGTGACTTTCCAGTGATGAATTGCATTACGAAAGCTGAAACTAAATGGGATGATGAATTCCTGCTTTTAGAACTCGTGTTGCGGAATGTCATGGAACATGTATATATCTCTATCAAGTCTCCACAGATATTGCAGCCATTTTCAGCTGTTCTAATGCAATCATATGCCAGAAAGAACAATAGTGCTGTAAGCGAATGTGACCTTATGGAACATGAGGTCTTGTAAATCAGGTGTTGCTTATCTAAGACCCTCGTTAATTTTAGTTTATGTCCCACAGGGGCACAGATGCAAGTGGGCAGTATGGGGTTTAGCAATTTATTTTCTTGGGCTTCCCGCCTTGTTCTTTGATTTAATGCCAGTTACAGTATCTGTAACCATATATTACAGGCCGTGTGGCCTGGCCTTAGCAGCCGGTCGTGTTGTGTACGTGGCTTACAGTGTAAATATTCCCTCTGTGATTATAGGAATAGTGAATTATTTATCACATTACAAGAGGAAAACCAGACACTGCTTAAAATACAGTAATAGATCATTATTATAGCGCTGGAGGACGCTCGGGAACAAATAAGGTGCACCGCTTGACATATGAATAACACAGATAGCCTTTATCAGGAAGGTGGCAGCTAAATGGAATGATAATTTACTGGGATAAATATTCTTTCTGAAAACATTGCTTCATAACAATGTAGAGAAACCTTTGAAATTGAAGAAGAACACGTGTTCTGCCAATATTTATACCTATACTGTACATTAATTCTTCTCTTTATGGGGCATTATAAGTACGTATTTCCAGGCTGGAATGTCCCAAGGGAGATGGCTTTCTTTATTTCACCCGTGAATTTGGAAACGATCAGCAGCTTTTGGTTGTAAAATAATCAGAGGTGTTTACATGTTGTTAAAGGTAAGATCCATCTATTATCTTCCATCTATCTATCAATGTATCTATCTATTCTATTCCATCTTTATAGCTAAAAAAAAGAGAAAAAAATGAAGTGATGAAAAAGAAAATTAAAAGAAATGATATCTATCTATTAGTGATGAACGAGCACTAAAATGCTCAGATCGTCCTTTACTCGAACCGAGCAATTCCTAATGCTCTGATGCTCTTTTCGAGTAACGAGTATAATGGGAGTCAATGGGAAATCCAAGCATTTTTTCCAGCAGACCAGTCAAGGAGGTCAGGGGGGCAGTGAAAATGTTGAAACGGATAGAAAAAGTGATGAATGGAAGGAGAACAGCATGGGGAAGACCCCTAGAAGCATCTCTGACTCTCAGATTGCTGCTGAGAACAATGGTGTCACACTTTTACACTACATTAATGTCATTTCAGCTTTGGACTCTGTTCACACTGGGGAGTCTGTTGTGCAGTCTTAGACCTTCCTGTTGCTCAGACTGAGTTTAGGCGTCGGCGGTGGTTTGTTCACTGATGATCAGCTTGACAGAAGTTAACTTTTTGATTAGTGGCTGAGGCTGCTGGAAATCCTTCTCCCTTTAAGTATGGCTCAGAACATTCCTGGATGCCGACTATAGCATTTGCGTACCTCTTGCATTCCGGTCTTGTTTTGGAGTAGCAGTTGATACTCAAATCCTAATTTGGTTCTGGTGACGTATACTTTGTTGTTGGTTCATTTCCCTATTTTGTATTTTAGCGATATCGCTACATGTGATACTTAACTCCGACCGCCTCCCCCGCTGGTTATCGCTGATCGCGCGAGATCGGCCTGGTCCATTTCTCGTCGTGGGCTTCCTGTTGGCGCCGACGAGTGAGCCATGGACGCAGGCGGAAGGCGGTCACACTTGCCGCATCTGACAGGTGAGTACGACCGCCGACCGCTGCTGCTTTGCTGGTGAGATCTGCCTCTTTGGCAGCTCACTAGCGACCATTTAGCGATGCACCAGTGATCCTGACCGGGTCATATCGTGGTCGAGATCGCTGGTGCATCGCTAAATGTAACGGGGCCTTAACTGAGATTTTTCTTATGGTTCACCTCCTGGGATGGGAGTTGGGGGTTAGCTCAGGGCTGGCCAGGAGATAGGGACAGGTCGGTGACTCGGGCCTCCCTACCATCAAGGGTACCCCTAAGTTAAGGAAAGACAGTGTACCCATAGCATGAGGAGTAGTTCAGGGGCCCAGGTTCCTTATCACCTGTTTTCCCATTGCTCCCTGTAACAATAAAACATTCAAAATCAAAAAGAAACTGGAGTTGGTCACCTGTAGTAGTTCAAGCATTTTTTTTTATTTCAAACCAACATGAATGTTATTTCTGTGACAATTTTGGGTTTTTCTGTCATTAAATGAGGGGTACCAACAATTTTGACCACGACATGTAAATATATATATAATATATAAACATATATATATATGTAACATCTATACTGTACATATATGATAAAAATAAAGTAAGTAGAAATCTGTAGCAAATATTTAGTAACTACAATAAAAATTATCAAGATGAAATGACAAATAAAAAAAGTTTAATTCAGCAATATTCAGTCTTCACCGTATACCAGTGTTCTTCCCTTTGTTGATAAATTGTGTACATGAAGTCATAATACAGGCTAAGAATTTGCACCGAATGATAGAACTAGCTTTTCTGATAAATATTCCTGGAATCTGAGAAGGTACCAGGTGTGGATCTGAAATCTCTCCATCCTCACTTGTTATTGCCTCTCTATATTAGCCGGCTTCCCTTTGGAGTTCTGAATTATATTCTCACAGCTCACAATGTACAGCATCATATTGATTTTCACTGCATGGGAAAAATGTTTCATTTCAGATTTCTAGCTATTAGGAAAATCTTTTATTTCCACGTTGCCTTTTGAAAGTTTTAGTATAAATGTGTTTGAATTTAATTCAGAATAACAAAACTTTGAAATGTTGTTTTAGTCTATTTATTCTTTGCATCATAAACATACCGTACAATATTTTGCAAAGGCTTTAGGCAGGTGTGGAGAAATGCTGCAAAGTAAGAAAGCTTTAAAAATTTCAAGCGTTGAGTTTATTTTTATCAATTAACAAAATTTAAGGTGAATAAGCAAAAAGAGAAATCTAAATCAAATCAATATCTGGTGTGACAACCCTTAGCCTTCAAAATGGCATCAATTCCTCAAGATACACATGTCACTTGCACACAGTTTTTGAAGGAACTCGACAGGGAAGTAGTTCCAAACATCTTGGAGAACTAACCACAGATCTTCTGTGCATGTTGCTTGTCTTTAATGTAATCTTTTACAGACTCAATGTTGAGATCAGGGCTCTGTGGAGGCCATATTATCACTTCCAAAATGCCTTGTTTGACTTTATATGCATTGTTAATGGCATAGTTGCATGTTTGAGATTGTTTTCTTGCAGCAGAAAAAAAGTGGACTAAATCAGACGCCTCCCTGGTGATATTGCATAATGGACAGGTGTCTGCATGCAGAAATAGATAACTTTGAGCACCATAGACACAGTGGTCAGCACAAGAACGTAGTGCAGCAAAAGAAAGACACATCAAGCTTAATTCCCATTGAAAGTGGAAGATGTCCATTAGTGCCGTCATCTCAGAACTGACAGCAACCAGTGTGACCAACAAATAAAGTAGCACTCGTTAGTGCTATAGTATATAAATGTGAAATATATGAAATTTGAATTGCATTACTGCATTAAAAAATATGAAGAATTGGGAATACTTAGTGCAAAAATTGGCCAATTCATGTGTACCCGGCTGCCACAATAAGGCAATTCTCTTTGCTGGGAACCTATCAAATGTAAATGAGTAAGCACCTTTTCACACCTTTTCACACCTGATTTCTGTTTGGAAGTGACGGTCAGTCTTTTGATGTTTGTATACATAGGCTCTCTGATTGAGCACTTCACCCCTCAGCCTCTGGCGCTTTTAATTACAGCAGGATCCTACCTTCCCACATAAATGTAGATTTCAGTCTAAGAGAGGATTCACATTAGATAAGTTAATTCTCGTTGCTGGGAACCTATCGTGGCTGCCGGGTACACATGATTTGTCCAATTTGTGCTCTAAGTATTCTCACTTTATCATATTTTCCAGAGCGTGTTATAGCGCTACAGAATGCTACTTTATTTGTTGGTTATATATGGAGATGGCTACTCTTAGTAAGCACCTGTTAACACCTGATTTCTGTTTGGAAGTGATGGTCAGTCTTTTGATATTTGCTAACAACCAATGTGACCCATATACAGTGGGGGAAATAAGTATTTGATCTCTTACTGATTTTGTAAGTTTACCCACTGACAAAGACATGAACAGTCTATAATT
The DNA here is from genome assembly GCF_039654945.1 of Dendrobates tinctorius. Taxonomy (NCBI): domain Eukaryota; kingdom Metazoa; phylum Chordata; class Amphibia; order Anura; family Dendrobatidae; genus Dendrobates; species Dendrobates tinctorius. The sequence goes on along the minus strand of NW_027361752.1, from coordinate 4,314,777 downwards.
TTAAGGTAGAAAAAGATAGCCAGCTCACCTGTCGGCATGTGTTGTGGGAAGCACGGACCACGTGCAGTCATCACGTAGTAGTCAGAACAAAGTGGAAAAAAGGTCCAGCTTCACAAAAAGTCCAATTTATTGTATAAAATATAGTCCAGAAACAGTAAAATTTACATGAGTAACAAATAGGCTAAGCGTTTCGAACAAAAACCTTGTTCTTTTTCAGAGCTCTGAAAAAGAACAAGGTTTTTGTTCGAAACACGTAGCCTATTTGTTATTCATGTAAATTTTATTGTTTCTGGACTATGTTTTATACAATAAATTGGACGTTTTGTGAAGCTGGACCTTTTTTCCACTTTGTTATAATTTTAAGGGTAGGTTAATTTTTACATTGAGAGATGGAATATCAAAAATAAAATCCAGAAAATCTCATTGTATAAATTATATAAATAAGTATTTGATCACTCTGGCAAACAAGATGTAATACTTGGTGGCAAAACCCTTGTTGGCAAGCACAGCAGCCAAACATTTTTTGTAGTAGATGATGAGGTTTGCGCACTTGACAGGAGGAATTTTGATCCACTCCTCTTTGCAGATCTTCTCTAAATCATTAAGATTTTGAGGCTGTTGCTTGGCAACTTGAAGGTCCAACTCCCTCCATAAGTTTTCTATGGGATTAAGGACTAGAGACTGGGTAGGCCACTCCATGACCTTAATGTGTTTCTTTTTGAGCCACTCCTTTGTTGCAAAATGCAAATAAATTTATGTAATTTATACAATGTGATGTTCTGGATTTTGTTTTTGATATTCTATCTCTCAATGTTAAAATTAACCTACCCTTAAAATTATAGACTGTTCATGTCTTTATCAGTGGGCAAACTTACAAAATCAGCAAAGGATCAAACACTTATTTCCCCCACGGTATATCCATCTACTTTTCAGAGAATCCTCTACAGATGTGGTCTTCATGGAAATAGTGTGACCAAAAACTAAACCTTTGACATGGAAGCAAGGCCAAGTGACTCACCTATGCTTGAAAAAATAAGAAACATGGCAGCAGGTGCTCTGGACTGAGTCAAAATGTGAAGGTAGTTTGTTCATCAAATGGCAGATGTACAATAATGAATGCAGGCAACAGTGAAGCATGGTGGAGGTTCGCTGAAAATTTGGAGTTGCATTTTAACAAATGGAGCTGAGAATTTGGTTGAGATTATTGCCATGCTCTTTGCTAAGAAATACAGAAAGTTACTTAACCATCATGTAGTACAATCAGGGTAGCATCTATTTGGTTCCAAATTGATCCTTCAGCAGGACAATGACCTCGTATATAGAGCCAATGACATTTTGAACTATCTTCAGTGTAAGAACAAGGTGTCCTGAAAGTGATGATATGGCCCCCGCATAGCTATGAGCTAATCATCATTGAATCTGTGATGGATTATATTAAGAGAAAGAAGGATTCACATAAGCAACATGCACAGAAGATCTGTGGTTAGTTTTTCAAGATCTTTGGAACAACCTCCCTGCCAAGTTCCATCAAAATACAGTATGTGTGCAATTAAAGGTGCACCAAGAAGAATTGGTGCTGTTTTGAAGGCAAAGGTCAGTCACATCAAATATTGTGTTTAATATCAGGATCCTGCCAGCGCCGGCATGCAGCTTCCGCTGAGCAGGGACTCACCCACACTGTAGGGGGGCCCGGGGTCAGGTACAGCCGGAAAGTACAGATACACAGGACCTGTGGATGCTGAAGTTTAGCAAGCAGTGAAGGACCTATGGTTATGTGACTGCAAGGGGGCGGGGCTTAGCATCCTGCTTTCAGAGATGGCAGGACACTATACAGAAATACTCAGAGTCAGGCAAAACGGAGGTCATACACAGAGATAGCAGTAAAGTACCAGGGATGAGACAGAACGGATAGTCGGGGCCAAGCAGGGGTCAAAACCAAACAGACATAGAAGGTACCAAGCAGAATCCAACAATCAATATCCAGAGAACAGACCGAGTTGTACACAGATTATCAAGCAACCAGAACACAGCACAAACACACTCAGGGGGTCACCACACAATGCCAAGGGCGGAATAACTGACGGGGATGGGAGCTTCCTGGGGCAATAAGAAGCTTTCCCAGAACCAATAAGAGGCCACCATAATAAGTCCCAGGTGTGCAGGTAAGAGTCTGCACTGAGATCAAACCATTAACCCCAGAAGTGCCGGTCCACCAGCACTGGTATCATGACATTTAACACTTCTAATTTTGGAAGCATTCATAGTTTGAAGCATTTTTCAACATATGTCTAAAGCGTTTGCATAGTACTTCAGATTGCAATTCTTAAATAAAAGTCTTTACTCATTTTTCTTCCATTGGGTGGTACGACTATTAATGGTTATCAGTCATACTGAGGTACAGTCTTGGTCATCACTGTTAGTCTTAAGGTTTCAACAACAAATATGAACATCAGGTGTGATGGTATGCCTTGTCAGGGTACTGGGTGATGTGTTCTGCTTTTTGGTCCATTGATAATGGGTGTAGGTAGTTTTGCACTATTTCGCTTTGCTGACAGCCTGTGCTGTTGGGGTCCTCCTCATAATCAAGGCCAGTTATTTGTGTTTGGTATGACATTTTGACATTGATTTACTTTTCTGAGGGGTCATCTTTATAATTGAGATTCTTTATAATTCTTATTATATTATCTTTCTTATAAGTATGTTTTCGGTCAATGAATTGATTTTTGGTTATCTGATTGCATAATGCTATACCTCCACTGTTTGACTAATTATATTTGTTATTGATGATTTTTTGCCATGTTTTGATTTAACATTGACCACATTTCCTGCTTTTCTGGGTTTTATAGGGTCTTTTTAATAGACTATATCTAATATATAAAACTCAAGTGTGTGTATGTATGTGTGTATGTCCGGGATTGGCATCCGCACTGTCGCAGCTACAGCCACAATATATATATATATATATATTTGTTTTAGTATTTGTGTGTTTAATGTATAATTAATAACATTTTTATATATTTAAGTATATGGATTTTTGATATTTTCTCATTTTTTATGGGTTCAGTTTGACGTTTTGGTACTTCTGAAAAGTTTTCCTGATTTATGTTATTTTTAGTATGGGTCGTTTCGTCTAGGTTTGGTTATTAATAATGATGGTTGGCACTGCCTGGTAAAAGTCCCTTTGGTTCTCATCACCCAGTAATTGTTGAGGCGTGAAATAGTTCTGTTCATCCACAACAAATATGTAAAGCCCACAGTGCAGTAACTCTTCACCACCTTGTGTGAGAAAGTCACTGGCAAAGTACTGAAGTGGAGATATGTATCACTGTGTTTGTTGGCTTTACTGATATGAACCTAGAAAAATGCTCCAGCGCACTAAGTGCTGAGAGGGGTTAATCGGCCATATTTAGGGCTAGGTTGAGTGTACAGCTTTAGAGTGGGTGAAGTTCAGAGGATAAATACACAACCATGTGGCTCATTGAGTTTTGAGTGTGCCAGAGCTGTGTTTTCATGATAAGGAAGCCTGAACTTTTTTTGTTGTTTACTCCTGAGCAGGCAGATTCCCGCAGCAACACAAACTGTGCCATATGTTAGGTTTTGTTTTCCCGTTAGTCCAGAAAGGCCATGTTTGTTTTGCTAATTCTGCACTGGTTTATCCTCTGGGACAGATGGTGGGCTGCAGCAATGATGTTATAGCCCTCCACAGGCAGGGCTGTAGTCCCAGGGCAGAGTAGGTGAAGTGACACGTAGATGGTGTAGTGTCGGGCGCAGGGGATGTAGCAGTGCTGGGCAGGTTGACGCAGGGATAAGTGGAGGACACCAGGGCATGTAGTTCCAAAGCTTTACTCACAGTCTGTTGTGGCACAAGAGCCCGCATCCGTGCCGCGTCCTCCGGGTCAGGAGCTCAGCCAACTTCCAGGCAAGATGAAGTACTCCTTTCCAACACTCAGCCAACATATATGCCTTTTCTGAACGTCTCCTTCTTAGCGCATTTAGTGAAGTACTCACAGTACTGAGTTACACTGGAGTTCCTCCTGTCAGATGTTCCTATGAACTCTACTTGTACGGCAGACAGCTGTAGCCTGCTTCGGGGACTCCTTACTACCTAGTCCTGGCTCACTCACGATGCTGTTGTGCCCCCAAGTCTGGTGTGGGAATAAAGTGGTGACAACTTCTATTCCTCCGGTGTCTGCTGCAGGGCCATTAGTATCCATACAACCTCGGGGACCGGACCCCGGCCTTGCGCTTAGAACTTGGGAAGGGTTCTCCTCTAACCCTAATCCTTAGTTGTCTTTTTCTCCTCACGTTCCGTACTAATCCTTTCCTTCTTATGGAGAGTCAGGCTTTCTATCGATGTTCCTTTCCTGTGCCAGTGGACCCAGGCCACTGAGGTCGGCTGCAGCACTTCCTTCCTCCATCCCACTCAGGGGTTCTTCACTCCTCCTCTGACTCTGTCAGACTGACTACTGACCAAACCCTAAACTCTTCCCGCTCTTTTGATGCAAACTAAACTCCACCCACCTCCCAGCACGCTTCGTGTTCCAAGCAGGGAGCCACCATAGGGTGTTTTGCTACACTACTATGTTGTGTAGGATGCAGGTGTTGGAGTGTGGTCAGGTGCCCCCACCTTACCTGGATGGTGGGGTACCACACCTCAGGAGGAGGTGCAGTACCTCTGTGGCGACTGAACCCTCAGGGGCGCCACATATGCAGTACCTTTAATAAACCAGTGGAAGATTTAAAGAAACAGCAATCCTATGTCTGCCTCTATGTGCAGCCGAGTGAGCCGATCTACCACACTTATTACAGTCCTTCTCAAATGTTTGGTTCTCCTCTGTCACACCTGGTCTTTGATGCCAATCATTTCCTTCTATAGTGTCTTCCTATCCTGACGGATTTCATCAACCCAGGTATCATTTTACTCAGTATAACGGCGCCGACCTGACAGTGAACATAGGTTACTGTGCAGAATCCTGCTGACTGGTTCCCTTTAAACAATGTCATAGTGAAAAAACTATGTGGCCACAGTCATCACACATCGTTTCCCAGCAATGATCCCTAATAAATTCACATTTGTCAGCCAGTCCAACCTATGTTCTCTGTTTAGACAATATCGCCATGTGGAACAAACATTAGAGAAAGAGTTCAATATTTTGTATATGAATATAAGCACAAGGATCAATAACTATTATACAACACATGCCCCTTGGCTCACTCACACCCACATATTGTACCAGTCACATTGTGCAACAACATACAAGTGCCAACTACAAAGTGCTCCTTTTAGTAGTGACACTACTCCCTCTATAGGTTTGTAAATGCATGACACCTATTAAAATAATGTAATATTATATAAAGTATAAAGTTGATATAGCATTTGGTCCCCCGCCATCTAGTTGATATTTGCAGGGGAGGGGAACTAAGGTAGACCGATATCTCAGGTAGAAATGCGCTTTATTGTAGTTTTGCTTTGTCCTTGTACTTTATGGTATTTTTCTTGCTGTTCTTTGTATTGTGCCTCTCATTAGATTGTGGAATACAGTATTGATTACAACACAACAGACTATACCTTTTGTGCTTTATAAAGGTTGTTTTAAGTGAACAACATAAGTCGCATTCATATATTTATTTTTTCGTAGTTATAGTTTTTGCTTTGACTCTGTTATTTGGATATATATGTTCCCTAACCATCACAGCGGCAAAGGTTAAAATTGTCTACCGTTTAGCGTCTGTCTATAAACCTGCTGGAGATCTCCAGAAACTTTGCCAGTCTCACCTGTCTACATTCTTCCATTGAATTTTTATTAAGAAAATACAAAAGATTTCGAGCCACCTCCTACCATTGCTGTGAATTTGACAGAAGTAAAAAAAGACTCCAGCTAATCAAATGTCACACTTAGTGTATCTGCAATGGTTTACCCTGCAGGGATGAAGTGCTAGAAAAGTTAAATAAATGTTGTATATTATTTATGTTCTTTTTTGTAAGAGACAAAATTTTTGTTTAATTTTTTTAGGGGTTTTATTTCCTTTAATGGAAGTAAAAAGACCAAAAAGCACATTTTTTTTCTTATGAAATAAATATGTCAATTTCTGACAAGCAGTTGGTCAATATTAAAGAAAAAAGTTTTTAGTATTTATTTTTCAGAAAAAGTGCCACTCTTGTGTATGGCTGTGTCCGCTAGTGCGGCTCACCTTCAGGAACGTAAATGGTTGCTAGATGCAATATCGGACATAGCCAATGGACTTGAGTGGTGCTGTTTTTGGGGAAAACAAAACTCAAAACTTTTTTCTTTACCATAACCATCCATTTAATGAATGTTGAATGTTTACTGTGGGATCAAAAAAATTAAAAAAAAGCAATATTGCCCTGGGTGTACCATTTACTCCCTACTAGTGATGAGCTAGTGTACTCATTACTTGCGTTTTCCAAGCATGTTCGGGTGTCCTCCGAATATTTTGGGTGTGCTCGGAGGTTATGTTTCAGTTCCCGCAGCTGCATGATATGCGCCTGCTAGACAGCCTGAATACATGTGGGGATTCCCTAACAAACAGGCAACTCCCTGCATGTATTCAGGCTGTCTAGCAGGCGCATATCATGCAGCTGTGAGAACTGAAACATAATCTCCAAGCACGCCTAAATTACTGGGAGGACACCCAAGCATGCTCGTAAAACTAGAGTATCACGCACACTCGCTCATCATTACTCCCTACCTGATACAATAACAAGTCACTACCATTAGGATAGGTTATCAACATTAGGGCTCATACTCATTACCGTAAAAAAAAAACAGTCCGATATCAGTCCAGAAAAGTGGGATGATTGTCATACAATTTTCTTGCAAGTACAATACAATTTTTAGCACCTTGTATCCGAATGACATCCGATTTACATGTGAATGTGATCCGATTGCAATGTGATTTTAACATGAGATTTTACATAGAGTAAATCTCTATGTAATTTACACATAGTTTCCAAAGGAAATATTCTTCTTTCTATCTCTCTCTCTATTAGATAGATAAATAGATAGAGGAAAATAAGTATTTGATACACTGCCAATTTTGCAAGTATTAACACCTACAAAGAATGGAGAGGTCCGTAATTTTTATTGAAGGTACACTTCATCTGTGAGACAGAATCTAAAAATAAAAAGTTTAGAAACGTCCAGAAACTTTTGTTTGCAATTACTGAGGTCAGACGTTTCCTGTAGTTCTTGACCAAGTTTTCACACACTGCAGCAGGGATTTTGCCCACTCCTCCATACAGATCGTCTACAGATCATTCAGGTTTCGGGGCTCCCTCCAAAGATTTTCTATTGGGTTCAGGTCTGGAGACTGGCTAGGTCACTCCAGGAACTTGAAATGCATCACTACAACCTCCATCAGTACATGAATTCAGCACCAGAACCACCATTAGTACATGGCACATCAATGGTAATGTCAGGTCAGATTATACATTTGTATTGCAAAAACCTACCACTTCCAGTATGTCCTTAAGAACGGTAAGGAGATACTGGGAGTTTTTGGCTATCAGTCATCAATAGACGGAGGACCATACAAGAACTACAGTACTGATGAGAATAGTCTGTATCATAAATAAACATTTACATGCAGGTACCTTATAAATGACATTGTCTCTGATTGGAGTCGTTCTTTTCTTCATTTTGTCCCGACTAGTGTTGAGCGATACCTTCCGATATCGGGAAATATCGGATCGGATAGGATCGGACCGATACCCAAAAAGTATCTGGTATCGCCGATTCCGATACCGGAAACCAATGCAAGTCAATGGGACAGAAATATCGGAATTAAAATAAACCCTTTCTTTCCTTGTAGGTTAATTCTACATCAAGGAAAACAACTAAGAATAATGTAGAATGTATTGGGGGAGGTGGAGGAGACATTAAAGGCATAGAGGTTTAGCCCAATCAAATGGAATAGCAGGAATTAATTTTTTTTTAAGACGTTCGGAGTTACAAAGATATTGACTATGTTAGGCTGGTTTCACATTAGCGCTTTTTAAGCGCACGCACGGCCGGGGGTAGCTCCACCCCCGAGCCGGCTCTCTGCCCGGCGTGCCCGCCCCTTGCTTGTAGCGCCGCCTCCTAGCGCACAGCGGCGCCTGCGATCGGCGCACCCTATCTTTAGCATAGGGTGCGCAGAACGTGCGCAGGCCGTGCGCTAGTTGCGCTTTGACCTGCGCTGCGCACTTTTGACGGTGCGCCGTGCGTGCCAAAATCTGAAAAGTTTGATCAGATTTTCAGATTTTGGCGCGCACGGCGCACCGTCAAAAGTGCGCAGCGCAGGTCAAAGCGCAACTAGCGCACGGCCTGCGCACAATCTGCGCACCCTATGCTAAAGATAGGGTGTGCCGATCGCAGGCGCCGCTGTGCGCTAGGAGGCGGCGCTACAAGCAAGGGGCGGGCACGCCGGGCAGAGAGCTGGCTCGGGGGCGGAGCTACCCCCGGCCGTGCGTGCGCTTAAAAAGCGCTAATGTGAAACCAGCCTTAAAGGGGTTGTGTAGCAATAGAGGGAGACATTCCGAAAAGGCACATGTTGGCGGAGTGTTGGAACGGAGTGCTTCATCTAGCTTGGAGGTTGACTGAGCCCCTGAACTGGAGGACACGGCACGGATGCAGGCACCTGTATGCACAACAGACTGTGAGTAAAGCTTTGGAACTACATGCCCTGGTGTCCTCCAGTTATTCCTGCGCCAACACACTCAGCACTGCTACATCTCCGTGCCTGGCACTGCACCATCTACATCTCTTCACTACCTCTCCATCTACAATGCCCTGGGACTACAGCCCTACCTGTGGAGGGCCACAACATCAAAGCTGCACCACACCATCTGTTCCAGAGGATGTCTGCAGCGTCGGCTTAACATCTTCATTGCCGAACACCACAGGTGGTGTCACAAATCATTCACTCATAAACTTTAATCATCATCCACACGTTCAACATTTCCCTTTTACAATGGACGCCCAGGGCCATGGACCGGGTCACAGCTACCGTGACATCTTCCATTGAAACCAACAGGCCCGGTACCGAGTACCCCACCAGCCCTGGCGGGCAATCCAACTTGGCGGAAATGCATAACAGAACAGGATGTCCGGACTTTTCACATAATCTCAGTGCATATCTAGGCTGCAGAATGCTGACAATAAGTAATTTACCTTCTGTGGCTAGTCTGCACGGTTTCCAAGATATCATCTCTTGCTTCTAAGATAAACGTCCAGGGGGTGTGTGTTCTGGCATTGAAATGAGAACTGGTCGTTTCCTCCTCCCCCACTAGTTTCACTTTCCATAGATCCCTGTTCAGCGTGTGTCTGGGGGAGGAGCAGCTGGGTGGTCTGCTCGCAGCCAATCACAGCCATGCCGTTAGTTAACATGCCTACATGCCTAACAGGATGTGCCCACACTTCTTAGGATTCCTCATTGACTGAATCAAATCAAACTGGCTCATAGCATTATGGGAACTTCCTATTCCGGTATTCGATATGCAAAAAGTATCGGAACTCAGTATCGGAACTCAGTATCGGAATTCCGATACCGCGAATATCGGCCGATACCCGATATTTGCAGTATCAGAATGCTCAACACTAGTCCCGGCGCTATGGTGACTTTTCACAACCACAGCTCATCTCTGCAGACTTCCATCTTCTTCGGTTTTGTGCAGCACATCCCCATACCCTTAAAAATAGCAATGTGATTATAATGCTCCTGAATAACAATATCTGCCCTACACTTTGCCTCTGAATAAATAATTGCACCTCATTGTGTTCTCTGCTCAAAATATGATCTACACACACTGTCCATCTTATGGTACATGAGAGTCAGTAATGAGCGGTCATAAAGGAGCGCTTAGGAAGCAGTCCAGGGGTGGACAGGATGTCGAGTCTCCACCTCAGCTCCAGCTGAGAACCTCCAATGGAGGATGGAAGAAATGAGAAAATGAAAAACGGTCTTAGGAACGCAGGAAAGAGACACCGACGAGAGATGGGGTTAAACCACTGAGACCTCAGTGTTTTTTGTACATCAGACGTGTTGGATTTTTCATGGTTTTTGCGTGATTGCAGACAGTGTCTTAGTTTAAGACACTTAGTTTAAGACACTGTCTGCAATCACGCAAAAACCATAAAAAATCCAACACGTTTGATGTACAAAAAACACTGAGGTCTCATGAACCAGGGATTGAAGCTTGAGGAAGATAATTTGCATATTCCAGGTGCCTTCTGGGAAAAGCGAAGAGTCTCCCTAAGCAAGAGGATCGTGGATACAGCCGGGACCAGCTGCTTGGAAAGCATCGCCGAACCAGGGATTGAAGCTTGAGGAAGATAATTTGCATATTCCAGGTGTCTTCTGAGAAAAGCGAAGAGTCTCCCTAAGCAAGAGGATCGTTGGATACAGCCGGGGCCAGCTGCTTGGAAAGCATCGCCGAACCAGGGATTGAAGCTTGATGAAGATAATTTGCATATTCCAGGTGCCTTCTGGGAAAATCGAAGAGTCTCCCCAGAGGCGTATCTAGTCTTCCTGGCACCCGGGGCAAGAATTTGGTTCGGCGCCCCCCCACACCAAGTACATATGTGACTTGCACACTTAGCCATGTACCCACGAGCTGCTCTCCCTAATGCTCTCAATGTTCAGTAAAAAACTGAAAGCAGGAAGAGAAGCTCGTTGTCAAGTATGAAAATCGCATATGAGTGAAGTGTCCGTGTGATGACTACTGGAACCTGCAGAGCTGAATCCTGACATTGCAGGCTTCTGAATTCTCACAACTAATGCACTGCACACTTTTAGGATTCTCCCTTGCCGATGTACAGTCATGTCAGCACAAGTATGTTATTTATATACTTCTGACCACATTCCGCCTAGACGTGCCCGGCCTCGCTCCGTTCATTTTCATTGAGTGAGGCCACACATGTCTAGTCAGCATGTGACCGCATGTATGTAAATTACCGGCACAAGAGAATCCTGACAGCGTTCAGTGAGCACTGTGAGACTTCAGAAGTCTGCAGTCACATAGAATGACTGCAGACTCCGTACAAACCTGGACAACCCCTGTAATGTTCCTAACAAATAAAAACATGAGAATTAGTCAGTAGCACAAATAACATTTACATCCAAGTACCTCATAGATGACGTCATCTCTGCAGTCGGTCTCCTTTTCTTCTTGTCCAGACCCCATGATGAGTTTTCTCATCCACAGCGGCCTCTGCAGACTTCCATCTTCTCCAGTCTTCTGCAGCAAATCTCCACACGATCCCCTTAAAGATAGAAGTGTCATTATAATGCCTCTGAATAAAAATGTCTGCAATATACTGTCACCTCACACTATTCCCCTCCCTCCTCTAACATCCCTCTGTTCACCATACTGTCTCATCATGTTTACCCCCTCACTCTCTATACTGTCTGCTCACACATACCCCTGACTCCCCATACTGTGTCCACATACATTAACCCGTTCGCTCCCCATACTGTCTGCACCCAACCCCCATACTGTTTCCTCATACATACTCTGTGTCCTCAAATCTCCCCACACACATTAAATCACCCCATCCCCACTCCAAATCCCTCACACACATTAAATAACCTATTCTATGATTCTATAATTGCTGTCTACAAATATCTAAAGGGCTGTCACATTGTAGAAGGATCAACTTTATTCTCATTTGCACAAGGAAAGACTAGAAGCAATGGGATGAAACTGAATGGGAGGAGACACAGATTAGATATTAGAAAAAACTTTTTGACAGTTAGAGTGATCAATGAGTGGAACAGGCTGCCACGAGAAGTGGTGAGTTCTCCTTCAATGGAAGTCTTCAAACAGAGGCTGGACAGACATCTGACTGGGATGATTTAGCGAATCCTGCTTTGAGCAGGGGGTTGGACCAGATGGCCCAGGAGGTCCCTTCCAACTCTACGATTCTATGATTCTAACCCCCATCCACACTCCAAATCCCTCAGACACATTAAATACCCCCCCATCCACACTCCAAATCCTTCACACACATTAAGTAACCCCCATCCCCACTCCCAAATCCCCCCACACATTATGTACCCCCCACTCCAAATCCCCCATGCATTAACCCCCATCCCCACTCCAAATCCCCCACACATTAAATAACCCCCATCCCCACTCCCAAATCCCCCCCACACATTATGTACCCCCCACACATTAACCCCATCCCCACTCATTAACCCCCCCAAACAATAACCCCCATCCCCACTCATTAATTCCATCCCCAATCATTAACCCCCCATCCCTACTCCCAAATCCCCCAACACATTATGTACCCCCCACTCCAAATCCCCACACACATTAACCCCCATCCCCACTCATTAATCCCCCACACATTAATTCCATCCCCACTTATTAACCCATTAACCCTCCACACATTAATTCCATCCCCACTCAATAACCCCCATCCCCACTCATTAACCCCCATCTCCACTCATTAACCCCCCACTCATTAACCCACCACACATTAACCCCCATCCCCACTCATTAACCCCACTAAACATTAACCCCATCCCCACTCTTTAACCCCCCACACATTAACCCCCATCCCCACTCATTAACCCCACTACACATTAACCCCATCCCCACTCATTAACCCCACTACACATTAACCCCATCCCCACTCTTTAACCCCCCACTCATTAACCCCCATTGCCACACATTAACACCACCCCATCTCCCATCTTCGGTGGTTTCTTCAGCTCCACATTGGAGCACACTTACCACCAGCGCTGAGCGTTCGCTCTGGGCGCCGGGGAGTGATGTCAGCAGCGTGATCACATGACATGTCACGCTGCTGATGTCGCTCTGGCCCGGCGGTCAGAGCTGCAATTGTACTGGCGTCTATACAGACGCCAGTACAATTGTTCCCTGGGAGCCGGCACGCACACCTTCTCTGCGCCAGCTGTCAGCTTGACAGCTGACACAGAGAACCGCCGACTCTCAGGCCGGGGGGGCGGCACAACGCTGCCGCCAGGGAGGACACTGTGGACCGCTGCAATAGGCGGCCCGGATTGCACTCCCTGCTGGCTGCGCCCGGGGCAACTGCCCCGGCTGCCCCCCTAGATACGCCCCTGAGTCTCCCTAAGCAAGAGGATCGTTGGATACAGCCAGGACCAGCTGCTTGGAAAGCATCACCGAACCAGGGATTGAAGCTTGAGGAAGATAATTTGCATATTCCTTACGGCGCGCAAATTTTTGCCTCTAGGACATTATTGCAAGAAAGCTTGCCTGATTGAGTAGATTACACAAGAAGTAAGACACGCAGCAAGTCAGCAGGAATGTGACAACCTACATGGTGAGCTGCAACATGTGCTACATGTTCACAGATTGACCAGAAGAAGAATCCAACATCACCTGCCAGAAGTGTAGATTAGTGGCCCTTTTAGAAGAAAAGGTGCGTGGTCTGGAAAAAAGAATTGCAACTTTGAAACTCATCAAAGAAAATGAAGACTTCCTAGACAGAACAGGAGCATCTCTACTGTCACAGAAGGTGAAGAAAGTGTCAGAGAACCTCCAAAAGCAGACGAGTGGAAGCATGTGACCAAAAGAAGCAAGAAGACCATAGAGACATCACCAACCACACAACTGACAAACCGATACCAAGGCCTTGCGGAGGATGACGATGGTACACCTAAGGATGAGGCACAACCAGCAAGCAGAGAAGAAAAGGGCACACAGCAACACCCTGAAGTGACAACAAAAAGTACAGCCAAGAAGCGAAGAAGAGTGGTAGTGGTGGGAGACTCAGTACTGAGAGGCACAGAAGCAGCCATCTGCAGACCGAATATAACCGCAAGAGAAGTATGCTGCTTCCCAGGTGCGAAGATCAAGGATGTGACCGATAGGATACCAAAGCTAATCAGTTCCAAGGACGTCCACCCATTTCTTCTGATACATGTTGGCACCAATGACACGGCAAGGAAGGACCTACCGACAATCTGCAAGGACTTTGAAGAGTTGGGGAAGAAAGTAAAGGAACTGGATGCACAGGTAGTTTTTTCTTCTATCCTTCCAGTAGACAGACATGGCACCAGGAGATGGAACAAGATCCTTGATGCGAACAACTGGCTAAGACGATGGTGCAGACAACTGTCATGATCCATGCTGAATCAGGACTGATATAAAGCACAGGTAACCTTTTTTTTTTCCCTAAGCTGTGCTTAAGGTTGGTTTTTGCCCCCGGTGGCCATTAGGATTATTGCAAAGTGGTGTCATTTGTTCTAAGTTTTCCCCCGGTGGTGGTGAGCATCATTGCACATGATTATAATGCAGGGGTTATTGCTGGCTCTGCTATAAAAGAGTCACAGGTTTTGCAATCAGTGTTGGTGATAGTGTTCATTTCAATCATCCTTGGTGGAGGAAGGAGCTGGAGAGCAGCTCTGACAGAGCCTGGTGTTGCTGGCTCTGCTATAAAAGAGTCACAGGTTTTGCAATCAGTGTTGGTGGTAGTGTTCATTTCAACCATCTTTGGTGGAGGAAGGAGCTGGAGAGCAGCTCTGACAGAGCCTGGTGTGAAAGGAGTCATAGGGTATTTCCTTAGCTCTGACAGAGCTTGGTGGCAGCGATTCAGGAGGAGAGCTGCATGCTGGTGGTGGACTCTGTTGCCAGGAGCAAGTGCAACAGAGTAAAGCTAAGTGGTGTTTCCCTGTTTGTGTTTCTCCTTAGTGTGTATTAGTACAGCGGTGGGGCCAGTGCCTGCGCCACCCAGCTCCCTAGCAAGGGATATGTGTAGGGTGTGCTAGGGTGACAGGTTTGTGATCGGCGCCCAGTGCGGAACCGGCATAGGGAACGTTAGGAGCAGTAGGGACACTGACTCAGGGGAGTGCAGGAGGTCTCCACGACCCCTTTTCCTATCGCAGGGCCCACCATTGTAACTGTTTTCCTACCCCCTTGTCTTGTTGTTTTAGTTACCGGCCTGCGAGCCGTGTCACACAGGACAGTATCACGTGCCGCATCCTGTTGTTTTAGTTACCAGCCTGCGAGCCGTGTCACACAGGATGGGTCCACGTGACAACAACAAGGATTCGGATTCCTGGACCATGGTGTGAATTACCTGTACGATGGACTCCTCGCCAGAGACGGACTGCACCTCAACAAACCTGGGAAACACACATTCGCCAGAAGACTCGTTACACTCATCAGGAGAGCGTTAAACTAGAAGATGAGGGGATGGGAGGAAAAACGTTAGACACGAGCATGAAACCAGATATTATACTGAAGAATGATATGAGGTGTGGCAAAGAAGATCCAAGACAACATACTCAGAAGGTAGGTAAGAAGATTTCTAAAACAATCAACAGGGAGGAGATTAGAACAAAGCAAAATTCTCTAAAATGCATGCTCGTAAACGCCAAAAGCCTGACAAACAAGATGGAATAACTAGAAGCAGAAATATCTACAGGTAGCTATGACATAGTGGGAATAACCGAGACAAGATTAGATGAAAGCTATAACTGGGCAGTTAACTTACAGGGTTACAGTCCGTTTAGAAAGGATTGTAAAAATCGGAGTGGAGTAGGGGTTTGTCTTTATGTAAAGTCTTGTCTAAAGTCCACTTTAAGGGAAGATATTAGCGAAGGGAATGAGGATGTCGAGTCCACATGGGTCGAAATACATGGAGGGAAAAATAGTATCAAAATTCTCTTTGGGGTCTGTTAAAAACCCCCAAATATAACAGAAATCATGGAAAGTTTACTACTAAGGCAGATAGATGAAGCTGCAACCCATAATGAGGTCCCTGTTATGGGGGACTTTAACTACCCGGTTATTAACTGGGAAACAGAGACCTGCGAAACCCATAAAGGCAACAGGTTTCTGCTAATAGCCAAGAATAGTGTTGAGCATTCCGATACCGCAAGTATCGGGTATCGGCCGATACTTGCTGTATCGGAATTCCGATACCGACTTCCGATATTTTTTCAATATCGGAATTCGGCATCGGAATCGGAAGTTCAGTTGATTGACGGCCTGACGTCATCATGATGCGCGGTGTGTGCGCATCATGATGCGCCGTCATTTTGGGCCTTCCGGGGGTCTCTGCCGGCCTGCCGGGGGGCTGTGCCGGCCTGCCGGGGGGCTGTGTGGACTGCCCGGGGTCTGTACCGGCCTGCCGGGGGCTGTGCCGGCCTGCCGGTGGTCTGTGCACCCTGTGGGGGTCTGTACCGGCCTGCCGGGGGGCTGTGCCGGCCTGCCGGGGGGCTGTGCTGATGTCCGGGGGTCTGTGCAAGCATCGTCCGATGGGACTACAAGTCCCATCGGGCGATGCCTGCTACCATGACAGTGATTGACACATTAGCCAATGATGGGACAGTAGTAGTCCCATCATCCGGCTAATGTGCTAAATGTTAAAAAAAAAAAAAAAAAAAAATACTACATACATACTACATGCATGCTACATACATACTACATGCTACATACATACTACATGCATGCTACATACATACTACATATATACTACATACATACTACATACATACTGCATGCTACATACATACTACATACATACTACATACATACTACATGCATGCTACATACATACTACATATATACTACATGCATGCTACATACATACTACATGCTACATACATACTACATATATACTACATACATACTACATACATGCTACATACATACTGCATGCTACATACATACTACATACATACTACATACATACTACATGCATGCTACATACATACTACATGCATGCTACATACATACTACATGCATGCTACATGCATGCTACATACATACTACATGCTACATACATACCACATACATACTACATACATACTACATACTACATATATACTACATGCATGCTACATACATACTACATGCTACATACATACCACATACATACTACATACATACTACATACATACTACATGCTACATACATACTACATATATACTACATGCATGCTACATACATACTACATGCTACATACATACCACATACATACTACATACATACTACATACATACTACATGCTACATACATACTACATATATACTACATGCATGCTACATACATACTACATGCTACATACATACCACATACATACTACATACATGCTACATATATACTACATGCATGCTACATACATACTACATATATACTACATGCATGCTACATACATACTACATGCTACATGCATGCTACATACATACTACATACATACTACATGCTACATACATACCACATATATACTACATACATACAATACATTCATACAATACATACATAGACATACAGTACATATAACATAGAGTAACATACTTACCAATACTTGTCACATTGTTCCCCAAAGCCATTGTCTTTTCCGGAATAAATATTAACATAACAAACCACAAAAATACTCACCCACGATCCGAAGCAGTCCACGAGTGTGTCCCACGACGATCTTGGGTAGAGAACTGCAGCATCAGCTGTTGCTGCCGTTCTCTACGGGCTGCAGGAATCCAATGACGGAAGGTAGGTATCCTTCCGCACTGTATTCCTCCGCCACTTAAAAAAAAAAAAAGTCCCTAGTCTCACTTTATGCCATTGCTGTGTGGGAAATTCCCACGCAGCAATGGCATAAAGTGAGACTAGGGACTTTTTTTTTTTTAAGTGGCGGAGGAATACAGTGCGGAAGGATACCTACCTTCCGTCATTGGATTCCTGCAGCCCGTAGAGAACGGCAGCAACAGCTGATGCTGCAGTTCTCTACCCAAGATCGTCGTGGGACACACTCGTGGACTGCTTCGGATCGTGGGTGAGTATTTTTGTGGTTTGTTATGTTAATATTTATTCCGGAAAAGACAATGGCTTCGGGGAACAATGTGACAAGTATTGGTAAGTATGTTACTCTATGTTATATGTACTGTATGTCTATGTATGTATTGTATGAATGTATTGTATGTATGTAGTATATATGTGGTATGTATGTAGCATGTAGTATGTATGTAGTATGTATGTAGCATGCATGTAGCATGCAGTATGTATGTAGCATGCATGTAGTATATATGTAGTATGTATGTGGTATGTATGTAGCATGTAGTATGTATGTAGCATGCATGTAGTATGTATGTAGCATGCATGTAGTATATATGTAGTATGTATGTAGCATGTAGTATGTAGCATGCATGTAGTATATATGTAGTATGTATGTAGCATGTAGTATGTATGTAGCATGCATGTAGTATATATGTAGTATGTATGTAGCATGTAGTATGTATGTAGCATGCATGTAGTATGTATGTAGCATGCATGTAGTATGTATATGGTATGTATGTAGCATGTAGTATGTATGTAGCATGCATGTAGTATATATGTGTTATGTATGTGGTATGTATGTAGCATGCATGTAGCATGCATGTAGTATGTATGTAGTATGTATGTAGTATATATGTAGTATGTATGTAGCATGTAGTATGTATGTAGTATGTATGTAGCATGCATGTAGCATGCAGTATGTATGTAGCATGCATGTAGTATATATGTAGTATGTATGTAGCATGTAGTATGTAGCATGCATGTAGTATATATGTAGTATGTAGCATGTAGTATGTATGTAGCATGCATGTAGTATATATGTGTTATGTATGTAGCATGTAGCATGCATGTAGCATGCATGTAGTATGTATGTAGTATATATGTGGTATGTATGTAGCATGCAGTATGTATGTAGCATGCATGTAGTATATATGTAGTATGTATGTTGCATGTAGTATTTATGTAGTATGAATGTAGCATGTATGTAGTATGTAGTATGAATGTAGCATGTATGTAGTATGCATGTTGTATGTATGTAGCATGTAATTTTTTTTTTTTTTTTTTTTTTTACATTTAACACATTAGCCGGATGATGGGACTACTACTGTCCCATCATTGGCTAATGTGTCAATCACTGTCATGGTAGCAGGCATCGCCCGATGGGACTTGTAGTCCCATCGGACGATGCCTGCACAGACCCCCGGAGCCTGCACAGCCCCCCGGCAGGCCGGCACAGCCCCCCGGCAGGCCGGCACAGCCCCCCGGAGCCTGCACAGACCACCGGCAGGCTGGCACAGACCACCGGAGCCTGCACAGCCCCCCGGCAGGCCGGCACAGCCCCCCGGCAGGCCGGCACAGCCCCCCGGAGCCTGCACAGACCACCGGCAGGCCAGCACAGACCACCGGAGCCTGCACAGACCCCCTGGCAGGCCGGCACAGCCCCCCGAAAGGCCCGTACAGACCCCAGAGAGGCTGTACAAGGGCAGGAAAGGGTTTTTCTTATTCCGATACCGGAAGTCCCATAGACTTGAATGGGACTTCCGGTATCGGAATCGGCGATACCGATACTTTTTTTAAAGATCGGCCGATACCATCCGATACGATACTTTGAAGTATCGGACGGTATCGCTCAACTCTAGCCAAGAATAATTATCTTTCACAATTGGTGCAGAATCCAACCAGAGGAGCAGCACTTTTAGACCTAATACTATCTAACAGACCTGACAGAATAACAAATCTGCAGGTTGTTGGGCATCTAGGAAATAGCGACCACAATATTGTACAGTTTCACTTGTCTTTCGCTAGGGGGACATGTCAGGGAGTCACAAAAACACTGCACTTTAGGAAGGCAAAGTTTGACCAGCTTAGAGATGCCCTTAATCTGGTTGACTGGGACAATGTCCTCAGAAATAAGAATACAGAAAATAAATGGGAAATGTTTAAGAACATCCTTAATAGGCACTGTCAGCGGTTTATACCTTGTGGGAATAAAAGGACAAGAAATAGGAAAAACCCAGTGTGGCTAAACAAAGAAGTAAGAGGGGCAATTAACAGTAAAAAGAAAGCATTTAAACTACTAAAGCAGGATGGCACCATTGAAGCTCTAAAAAACTATAAGGAGAAAAATTCTTTATCTAAAAAAATAATTAAAGCTGTCAAAAAGGAAACAGAGAAGCACATTGCTAAGGAGAGAAAAACTAATCCCAAGCTGTTCTTCAACTATATTAACCCCTTCATGACCCAGCCTATTTTGACCTTAATGACCTGGCCATATTGACCAGTGTCCCTTTATGAGGTAATAACTCAGGAACGCTTCAACGGATCCTAGCGATTCTGAGATTGTTTTTTCGTGACATATTTGGCTTCATGTTAGTGGTAAACTTAGGTCAATAATGTTTTCATTTATTTGTGAAAAAAATGGAAATTTGGCGAAAATTTTGAAAATTTCGCAATTTTCACATTTTTAATTTTTATTCCGTTAAACCAGAGAGTTATGTGACACAAAATAGTTAATAAATAACATTTCCCACATGTCTACTTTACATCAGCACAATTTTGGAAACAAAATTTTTTTTTGTTGGGAAGTTATAAGGGTTAAAAGTTGACCAGCGATTTCTCATTTTTACAACAAAATTTACAAAACCATTTTTTTTAGGGACCACCTCACATTTGAAGTCACTTTGAGGGGTCTATATGGCAGAAAATACCCCAAAGTGACACCATTCTAAAAACTGCACCCCTCAAGCTACTCAAAACTATATTCAAGAAGATTATTAACCCTTCAGGTGCTTCACAGCTACTAAAGCAATGTGGAAGGAAAAAATGAACATTTTAATTTTTCCAATAAAAAATTTCTTTTAGCATCAATTTTTTCATTTTCACATGGGCAACAGGATAAAATGGATCCTAAAATTTGTTGGGCAATTTCTCCTGAGTACACCGATACCTCATATGTGGTCATAAACCACTATTTGGGCGCACGGCAGGGCTCAGAAGGGAAGGAGCGTCATTTGACTTTTTGAATGGAAAATATGCTGGAATATTTAGCGGTTGCCATGTCGCGTTTGGAGAGTCCCTGTGCGCCTAAACATTGGAGCTCCCCCACAAGTGACCCCATTTTGGAAACTAGACTCTCCAAGGAACTTATTTAGATGCATAGTGAGCACTTTGAACCGCCAGGTGCTTCACAAATTGATCCATAAAAAAAAAAAAGGACTTTTTTTTCACAAAAATTTTCTTTTAGCCTCAGTTTTTTCATTTTCACATGGGCAGTGGGATAAAATGGATCCTAAAATTTGTTGGGCAATTTCTCCTGAGTGCACAGATACCTCATATGTGGTCATAAACCACTGTTTGGGCACACGGCACGGTCCCGAAGGGAAGGAGCACTATTTGACTTTTTGAATGGAAAATTAGCTCCAATCGTTAGTGGACACCATGTCGTGTTTGGAGAGCCCCTGTGTGCCTAAACATTAGAGCTCCCCCACAAGTGACCCCATTTTGGAAACTAGACCACCCAAGGAACTTTTCTAGATGTGTGGTGAGGACTTTGAACCCACAAGTGCTTCACAGAAGTTTATGATGCAGAAAAGTGAAAATAAAAAAATAATTTTTTTTCCTCAAAAATGATTTTTTAGCCCGCTATTTTTTATTTTCACAAGGCTAACAGGAGAAATTTGACCACAAAAGTTGTTGTGTAATTTGTCCTGAGTACACCGATGCCCCATATGTCAGGGGAAACCACTGTTTGGGCGCATGGGAGAGCTCAGAAGGGAAGGAGCGCAATTTTGGAATGCAGACTGATGGGATGTTCTGCGGGCATCATGTTGCGTTTGCAGAGCCCCTGATGTGCCTAAACAGTAGAAACCCCCCACAAGTGACCCCATTTTGGAAACTAGACCCCCTAAGGAAGTTATCTAGATGCATAGTGAGCACTTTGAACTCCCAGGTGCTTTACAGAAGTGTATAACACAGAGCTGTGAAAATAAAAATATTTTTTTTCCTCAAAAAATGATTTTTTTAGCCCGCTATTTTTTATTTTCACAATAGTAACAGGAGAAATTGGACCCCAAAAGTTGTTGTCCAGTTTGTCCTGAGTACGCTGGTACCCAATATGTGGGGAGGGACCACTGTTTGGGCACACGTTGGGGCTCAGAAGGGAAGTAGTGATGTTTTGAAATACCGACTTGATGGAATGGTCTGCGGGCATCATGTTACGTTCGCAGAGCCCCTGATGTGCCTAAACAGTGGAAACCCCCCCACAAGTGATCCCATTTTGGAAACTAGACCCCCAAGGAACTTATCTAGATGTGTGGTGAGCACTTTGAACCCCCAAGTGCTTCACAGAAGTTTATAACGCAGAACCGTGAAAATAAGAAATCTATTTTTTTCCTCAAAAAATGATTTTTTTAGCCCACAATTTTTTATTTTCACAAGGTTAACAGGATAAATTCGACCCCAAAAGTTGTTGTACAGTTTGTCCTGAGTACGCTGGTACCCCATTTGTGGGGGGGGACCACTGTTTGGGCACACATCGGGGCTCGGAAGGGAAGTAGTGACGTTTTGAAATACCGACTTGATGGAATGGTCTGCGGGCGTCATGTTACGTTTGCAGAGCCCCTGATGTGCCTAAACAGTGGAAACCCCCCACAAATGACCCCATTTTGGAAACTAGACCACCCAAGGAACTTATCTAGATATGTGGTGAGCATTTTGAACCCCCAAGTGCTTCACAGAAGTTTATAATGCAGAACCGTGAAAATAAAAAAATCTTTTTTTTCCTCAAAAAATGATTTTTTAGCCCGCAATTTTTTATTTTCACAAGGTTAACAGGATAAATTCGACCCCAAAAGTTCTTGTACAGTTTGTCCTGAGTACGCTGGTACCCCATATGTGGGGGCGACCACTGTTTGGGCACACATCGGGGCTCCGAAGGGAAGTAGTGACGTTTTGAAATACCGACTTGATGGAATGATCTGCGGGCGTCATGTTGTTTGCAGAGCCCCTGATGTGCCTAAACAGTGGAAACCCCCCACAAGTGACCCCATTTTGGAAACTAGACCCCCAAGGAACTTATCTAGATGTTTGATGAGCACTTTGAACCCCCAAGTGCTTCACCGAAGTTTATAACTCAGAGCCATGAAAAAAAAAAAATCATTTTTTTTCACAAAAATCATTTTTTAGCCCCCAATTTTTTATTTTCCCAAGGGTAACAGGAGAAATTAGACTCCCAAAGTTGTTGTGCAATTTTTCCTGAGTACGATGATACCCCATATGTGGGGGTAAACCACTGTTTGGGCACACGTCGGGGCTCGGAATGGAGAGAGTGCTGTTTGACATTTTGAACGCAAAATTGGCTGGAATAAATCGTGGCGCCATGTCGCGCTCGGAGACCCCGTGATGTGCCTAAACAGTGGAAACCCCTCAATTCTAACTCCAACCCTAACCCCAACACACCCCTAACCCTAATCCCACCCTAATAATAACCCTAACCACAGCCCTAACGCCAACACACCCCTAACCCTAATCCCAACTCTAACCCTAACTACAAGCCTAACCCTAATCCAAACCCAGCCCTAACCCTAATTCCAGCCCTAACCCTAATTCCAGCCCTAACCCTAATTCCAGCCCTAACCCTAATTCTAGCCCTAACCCTAATTCTAGCCCTAACCCTAATTCTAGCCCTAACCCTAATTCCAACCCTAACCCTAATTTTAACCCTAATTTTAACCCTAACCCTAATTTTAACCCTGATTCCAACCCTAACCCTAATTCTAGCCCTAACCCTATTTCTAACCCTAACCCTATCTGTAACCCTTATTCCAACCCTAACCCTAATTCCAACCCTAACCCTAGTTCGAACCCTAAATGGAAAACAAAATATTTATTTTATTTTATTATTTGCACCTGGCTATGGGGGTGATAAAAGGGGGGTGTATTTACTTTTTTTTTTCATTTTGATCACTGTGAGAGTGTATCACAGTGATCAAAATGAAAAATGAACGGGCAACCGGCAAATTCATGGGCGCCGCCATCTTGGACAATGGCAGGCGCACTGAGCATGCGCCCGCCATTTTGCAAGATGGCTGCGCCCATGATCCGGACGCCGGGAGCCACGGCGGGACACCGGGAGCACGATCGGAGGTCTTGGGGGCATCGGAAGGTGGGAGGGAGTGATAGACAGGGGAGGGGGAGCAGATGATGACGGCGGCGAACGATCGCCGCCGTCCATCGGTGGCGGGGGCCGATCGGCCCCGCCAGTCGGTGTGTGGGGGGGTCGGGGGTCAGTGTCCAGCCATGTCCGATGCTATTGCAGCATCGGCCATGGCTGGATTGTAATATTTCACCAAATTTCATTGGTGAAATATTACAAATCGCTCTGATTGGCTGTTTCACTTTTAACAGCCAATCAGAGCGATCGTAGGCACGTGGGGGCTAAGCCACGCCCCCAGGGATTAACTGTAGAGTGTCCTTTGTGTGCGGGTCGGGTGACCTTTCAGTGACCCCGGTCACCCGACCCGCAGGGGGGCTATTTATAGCATGACGCCTACGTAGGCGTCATAGGTCGTTTGGGCACGACTTTTCATGACGCCTACGTAGGCGTCATGGGTCGTGAAGGGGTTATTAGTAAAAGAATCAAAAGTGAAAGTGTAGGAACATTAAAAAATTGTGAGGAAAATATGGTTGTAGATGATGAGGAAAAAGCTAATATATTAAACACCTTCTTCTCCATGGTATTCACGGTGGAAAATGAAATGCTAGGTGAAATGCCGAGAGACAAAGAAAACCCTATATTAAGGGTCACCAATCTAAACCAAGAAGAGATGCAAAACCGGCTAAATAAGATTAAAATAGATAAATCTCCGGGTCTGGATGGCATACACCCACGAGTACTAAGAGAACTAAGTAATGTAATAGACAAACCATTATTTCTTATATTTAGAGACTCTATAGCGACGGGGTCTGTTCCACAGGACTGGCGCATAGCAAATGTGGTACCAATATTCAAAAAGTGCTCTAAAAGTGAACCTGGAAATTATAGGCCAGTAAGTCTAACCTCTATTGTTGGTAAAATATTTGAAGGGTTTCCGAGGGATGTTATTCTGGATTGTCTCAATGAGAATAACTGTTTAACGCCATATCAGCATGGGTTTATGAGGAATCGCTCCTGTCAAACCAATCTAATCAGTTTTTATGAAGAGGTAAGCTATAGACTGGACCAAGGTGAGTCATTGGATGTGGTATATCTTGATTTTTCCAAAGCGTTTGATACCATGCCACACAAGAGGTTGCTACACAAAATGAGAATGGTGGGTCTGGGGGAAAATGTGTGTAAATGGGTAAGTAACTGGCTTAGTAATAGAAAGCAGAGGGTGGTTATAAATGGTATATTCTCTAACTGGGTCACTGGGACCAGTGGGGTACCACAGGGGTCGGTGTTGGGATCTATTCTCTTCAACATATTTATTAATAATTTGGTAGAAGGTTTGCACAGTAAAAAATCGATATTTGCAGATGATACAAAACTATGTAAAGCAGTCAATACAAGAGAAGATAGTATTCTGCTACAGATGGATCTGGATAAGTTGGGAACTTGGGCCGAAAGGTGGCAGATGCAGTTTAACAATGATAAATGTAAGGTTATACACATGGGAAGAAGGAATCAATATCACCATTACACACTGAATAGTAAACCACTGGGTAAATCTGACATGGAGAAGGACTTGTGGATCCTAGTTAATGATAAACTTACCTGGAGCAGCCAGGCAGCGGCTGCCAAGGCAAACAGGATCATGGGGTGCATTAAAAGAGGTCTGGATACACATGATGAGAGCATTATACTGCCTCTGTACAAATCTCTGGTTAGACCGCACATGGAGTAATGTGTACAGTTTTGGGCACCGGTGCTCAGGAAGGATATAATGGAACTAGAGCAGGTACAAAGGAGGGCAACAAAATTAATAAAGGGGATGGGGAAACTACAATACCCAGAGAGATTAGCAAAATTAGGATTATTTAGTCTAGAAAAAAGACGACTGAGGGGCGATCTAATAACCATGTATAAGTATATAAGGGGACAGTACAAATATCTCTCCGAGGATCTGTTTATACCAAGGAAGGTGACGGTCACAAGGGGGCATTCTCTGCGTCTGGAGGAGAAAAGGTTTTTTCCACCAACATAGAAGAGGATTCTTTACTGTTAGGGCAGTGAGAATCTGGAGTTCCCTGCCTGAGGAGGTGGTGATGGTGAACTCAGTGGAAGGGTTCAAGAGAGGCCTGGATGTCTTCCTGGAGCGTAACAATATTGTATCTTACAGTTATTGTTAGGTTCTTTAGAAGGACGTAGATCTGGGGATTTATTCTGACAGAATTTTATAGGCTGAACTGGATGGACTAATGTCTTTTTTCGGCCTTACTAACTATGTTACTATGTTACTATGACTTCTGCCACACTATATCAGCATTCTGGTGTGAACTGGCAGCAAAGCAAAAGAGACTAATATAACAGGGGACTGAACAAACTGACACAAGCTGTAACATATGGAGCGGGGTCCAGCACTGCCCCAGCAGGGAGCACGCTGAACCCACACAGCAAAGCAGAAAGCAGAAAAAGGCAAAACCAGATCAGATGCAAAGGATTCATCAAATGATCAACTTAACTGAAAAATGCAGGATCAGGCAGGAGACAGCAGACCTCAAAATGCACAGGAAGAAAACCAATCACCAGCAGCAACTGAGGGAAGCTTGCTCACTTAAATCCTCCCAGTCTGTAACCCCTGACTTCCAATCATTGTCTTCAGGTGGCAGACTTCTGTCAACCCGACCAGCTCCACTACCCTCAGTAACCACCAGAGGGAGTCCCGACTCAGAGGTCAGATCAAGAGAGTTCACAACACTCCTCGCTCCCCATACTGTGCCTCAAATTCAACCCCTCGCTCTCCATACTGTCTTCAAATTTCTCCCCCATTTTTCACCATACTGCGTCCACACCCATACCCCCTCCTGCCATATACTGTGACTGCACCCATCTCACGCTTAGCTTCCCATGCTACGTCTTCAAATTTCCCCTTCTTTGTCTCCATGCTGTGTCCTCACCCATCCTGCCCCCTCACTTCCCATACTGTGTCCTCAAATTTCTCCACCTTGTTTGCTCCTCATATGGTGTCCCAATACATTCCCCCATGCTCTCTTCCCATACTGTATACTCAAATTTCTTTCCCCCCTTCCACTTATTACAATAGGTCTTCTGTCTTTTCAGCTCCATTGGAGCACTAACCACATCAAACGAGTGTTGTCATCAGTGTAATCACATGACCTGATCCTGCTGGTGACATCACCCTGGTCCTGAAGGATGGTCCTGAAGTACTGGCAGTCAGGTCTTAATTTGTACTCACACATGAAACATGCAAGTACGATTGATCACTAGGAGCCAGCACACTGCACCTTCTCTAAGCTGGCTGTCAACTTGATAGTTGGCTCAGAGAGCGGCTGACTTCCACTATGGAAGATAGCAAAATGCAGCCACCGGGGAGACACCTCGGACTGCTGCATCAGATGACCTGAAGGTGCCCCCTGCAAATGCCCCCTGAATAGCACCCGGTGAGGCCTGTGTGTTGGACGGTTCCAAAATGGGGACGGACACCCTGAATAGCACACAGACAGGCAACGTGTGTTTGCAGAGTCAGTGACGGCACTGCATTGGGGGAGCTACTGTCCATCTGTGGATCTGGACTGTCAGGTGACCTGGTGAGCAAGGCGTTGTCCGGGACGGTGATCCCAGTTCGGCAGCTTCCCTGAGAGAGAGAACTATTAAAGAGTCGGCATCTGGAGCAGGAGCTCCTGCGAGGTAACCCTGGACATGGGGCTATAACTGTTGGTGCCCGTGATGTTCTGTGGACATTAATGAACTGTACGGCGTGCGGTCGCCCACGGTAACTGGACAGTGAGGAGGTCCAGTGTGTTAGGGACTGCAAGGAAAAGCCATATGTTGAAATGTTATGGACTATGTGTAAGCCTGTGAAGTATAACATGGCTTACGGTGCGGTTTATGAAGCTATAATAAACCACATGGACTGGTTTTTTGAAAAAACCTGTGCCTGACCTTATTAATCCACTGCCAAGTGAGTGTCCCCCAACACTAACAATAAGCGCTACCTCACACTGCTTACACTGCAGGTTATGCTGATATCATATTGACAGAGCAGAGCTTTCTCTTCCACTCTGCTCTGTTAACGGGATGTGACTGTCGATGTCATGCTGATTGATGGCAGACTCCCTGCTGTCTAACTGCGGGGAGCTGGCTGTAATTCAGCATTATGTCAGCTGTCATTCCCTATCAGCAGAGCAGCCAGGAAGAGGAAGGACTGCTCTGTTGATGTGAAGCAGCTGAATCGCTGTCAGGAGCAGTCGGTGACCAATCTGAGTCAGCGCCAGGTAGAATTGGACGATAGTTGCATCTGTTAGCACCTACCTACCTGTTAATCTTCTAAGCCCAAATAAAAAAAAAAATAGTCCTGGATAATCCCTTTAACATAATCTTAAAATGATTAAAGTAATGGACAAAATGTGAAGTCTGCAGCCAATCAGTGGCTGCTAGTTGGCTTCAGTGGTCACATGACTTCCCTCACCTAAGGTTACACACTAAGGAGTGTGAAAAACAGCATTGGTTCATTAGGTAAGTACATTTTTTTTTCTTAATATACATAAACAGGACATTGTATTCAGTTGAGTATGCTCCACAAAACAACAGAAAAAGCTCTAAATAAACATTAAAAAGAATAAACATTGGCACTGCAATGTAAAAAGAGCTACTGTGCCTTTGTTTAGCTTTTCGAGCTTCTTTTAACATCTTCATGTTTCCAAAATGTGAACCAGTTATGAAGTCGTTTAACCGTTTTTGTAAGTGGCCTCTGCTTGGAAACAGCGCACTATTTTATAATCACTAGTAAAAATCTAAAACGATGTCAGCAAAAAATGTCTATGAAAACACCAAAAAAGGATGCTTCAGGAAAAAGACCACCAGCATTTTCTTGGTGTGTTTTCTACTTAGAATCATAGACTCATAGAATGCTAGAGTTGGAAGGGACCTCCTGGGTCATCGTGTCCAACCCCCTGCTCAATGCAGGATTCTCTAAACCATCTCAGACAGATGTCTGTCCAGCCTCTGTCTGAAGACTTCCATTGAAGGAGAACTCACCACCTCTCGTTGCAGCCTGTTCCATTCATTGATCACCCTCACTGTCAAAACGTTTTACTAATATCTAATCTGTATCTTCCCCCTTTCAGTTTCATTCCCTTGCTTCTTGTGTTTCCATGTGCAGATTTGAATAAGGATGATCCCTCCACACTGTGACAGCCCTTCAGATATTTGTAGACAGCTATTAAGTCTCCTCTTAGCCTTCTTTTTTGCAAGCTAAATATTCCAAGATCCTTTAACCATTGCTTGTAAGACATACTTTGCAGCCCATTCACCTTTCTGTATCTCTTCTCCAAACTTGCTCCAGTTTTTCATTGTATTTTTTAAAATGTGGTGCACAGAACTGATCACAGTATTCCAGATGAGGCCTGACCAAGGAGGAGTAGAGGGAGATAATTACTTCACGTGATCTAGACTCTAAGCTTCTCCTAATAGAGCTCAGAACTGTGTTTACCTTTTTTGCTGCTGCATCACACTGTTGACTTATGTGCAGTCTGTGATCTATTAGTATACCCAAGTCTTTTTTTCACAAGTGCTGTTGCTTAGTTCTATTCCTCCCATTCTGTAGATACAATTTTTATTCTTCCTGCCGAGATGTAGAATCTTGCATTTCTCCCTGTTAAATACCATTCAATTAATTGCTGCTCATCGTTCAGGCAAATCTAGGTGCTTATGAATCCTTGAATATTGAATACTAGAGTTGAGCAAAACGGGCCGGTCAATTTCAAAAGTCGCCGACTTTCACAAAAGTCGGGTTTCATGAAACGAAACCTGACCATAGCGTGAGGTCGGCCACGAGGTCGGCGACCATGGCACAAAGTCGTGTTTGAAATGATGCTTCAGCACCCTTTTTCAGCCAATGATGGAGGACGCACACTGTGGGCAACGCGATGACGTAGGCAGCGGTCACCACCATCTTTGAGAAGGGCATGCAAGTGATTGGCTTGCTTTGTGTGGCGTCACAGGGGCTATAAAAGGGCGTGCACGCCGACCGCCATCTTACTTCTGCTGATCTCAGAATAGGGAGAGCTGCTGCTGATTCTGTAGGGTGAGCGTTAGGCAGGGAAGAAGATAAAAAAACAGCTTCTGCTGCTAGCGATTTTGCCTGTACAACACACCAGTTAGTGTGCAGTGCAACGGGAGGCTATATTTTGGTGCATCAGCTCTGTTGGTTATTAGGCTGCCTTATAAAGCTCCCTGATAGCTGCATTGCTGTTTTCACACTGCTGTGCAAACTGCTTTTTTAAAAGCAAAAATACTTTTCTTCCTCTTTTTTGCCCAGTTACCAAGCGTTCATTTTTCCACACTTTTTTGTGCAGCAGTCCTGCTTATTAGGCTGCCTGCTGCCATACTTGGGACTGAGAGCATCATTGTCAGCTTGCTAAAATCTCTAGGGAGATTCAAATTCTCCCCAGTGCTATATAGACATTTTATACACCATCCAATTTCAGCCTGTTATATTGAGGTGTAATCTAGACTGGGCCTGAGGTAATAGCTCAGTGTCCTCAAGTCTGTAGGGAGATTCAAATTCTCCCCAGTCCTATATAGACATTTTATACACCATCCAATTTCAGCCTGTTATATTGAGGTGTAATCTACACTGGGCCTGAGATATTAGTTCAGTGTCATCAAGTCTGAAGGGAGATTCAAATTCTCCCCAGTCCTATATAAACATTTTATACACCATCCAATTTCAGCCTGTTATATTGAGGTGTAATCTACACTGGGCCTGAGATAATAGCTCAGTGTCCTCAAGTCTGTAGGGAGATTCAAATTCTCCCCAATACTATATACACCTTGTACCTTGTTTTACAGTACCATATTGCTGGTGGTATTTTGGGTACATTTTCCCAAAAATGAGGAAGTGTGTTGGAAGAGGCCGTGGAAGTGGGCGGGGGTTGCCAGCTGGTAATGATGGTGTTGGTGGTGGTGGTGGATCTGCTGGTAGTGGCAAAAGCACAATAGCACCTAATACAGGAGGTGTTGAGCCTGCGTCATTGTCTGGCTCCACAAGGCCTCGAAGGCTCCCTATTCTGGGAGTAGGTAAACCGCTTTTAAAGCCGGAGCTTCAGGAACAAGTTTTGGCTTACATTGCTGACACAGCCTCCAGCTCTATCGCCTCCTCTTCTGAACTTTCAAAAAATTAAAGCACTGAGTCATCATTGGAGGCTCATGGACAGGAACCACACCTTTCCTTGTGTCCTTCAGCCCTAGCAAAAGTAAAGGATGCGGCAGGCCACACTACAGATTACTCCATGGAGCTCTTTTCACATACCATGCCTGGGTAATCAAGTCAAATCGTGAATTACCCAGTCCAAGAAGAATCTGACATGGCGTGCACTGATGCACAGCCACTGCTAGATTTATCTGCTGGTACATTCACTCAGAGCACTACATTGTCCTCGCAGTGTACTGAGCCAGAATCTGACCCTGATGAAACTCAAGTGCCCTTCCCGCATACTATACCACCTTACATGGTGACACAGAGGAAGGTGCACATGACATTGAAGAGGAGGTGATGGATGACCCAGTTGTTGACCCAGATTGGCATGCATTGGGGGAAGAGGGTGCCGCTGCCAATAGCTCAGAAGAGGAGGAGGAGCATCCGCAGCAGGCATCGACATCGCAACAGCTGTTATCTGGCAGGCCCGGAGCAGTCCAAAAACGGGTTACAAAAACCAAAAGAGTTGCAGGACAGCTAGGCCAGACGGTTAAATTAGCACAGCGTGCAAGGCCTCAAAATGTATTCCATAGCAGGAAGAGTGCAGTGTGGCACTTTTTTGACCAAAATCCTAATGATCAGGCAAAGGTTATCTGTAAGAAGTGCACAAAGACCTTTAGCCGAGGGAAAAATCAGAGAAATTTGAATACCAGTTGCATGCTTAGACATTTGACCACCATGCACTTGCAAGCGTGGATGGACTACCAAACCTCACGTACCACATGTGCATCTGCTCCCAATGAAGGTAGTCAGCAACGCTACATAATTTCCCCCACTGTAAGCCCACCAGTTAGCACACCACCAGCAGCAAATGTTGAGGTGTCGTTGCAAGGCCAAAGCAGTCAGGGAATCATAATGTTATTGCTACGAAAGACTGAATCTAGGCCATCAGAAAGAACACCAACTCCATCACCATCATCAACCCTCTCTCAGTCGGCCATGTCCACCGCTAGTTCCACCATATGCAGCTCTCAAGTCCAGCTCACCCTACCAGAGACTATGAGTAGGACAAGAAAGTACTCATCCTCTCAGTCTTGGAATACAAGACTAGAAGGATACAACTTATTTGCAAGAAACAGACTTGATAAACGAGGAGGGGGTGTCGCATTGTATGTTAGAAATGCGTATATCTGCACAGAGATTGAAGCTTCAGAGACTGGGAGTTCTGTGGAAACTGTTTGGGTAAGAATACAAGGACAGAACAATGGAAAGGACACCATTGTAGGCATTTACTACAGGCCGCCTGTGCAAGCTGAAGATATGGATGAACTCTTTATGCATCAAATGGCCAAGTTCTCCAAAAAATATGACATAGTTGTCATGGGAGATTTCAACTATCCAGACATTTGTTGGGAATCTCTCTCAGGTAAAACTAACAGGTCAAGGAAATTCTTATCCTCTCTTGCTGACAACTTTATCTTCCAAAAGGTAAAGGAGAAAACAAGGGGAACTGCTACCTTGGATCTAATCCTTATAAACAGGGAGGAAATGGTTGAGGAGGTAAAAGTGGCTGGGACCCTAGGAGGTAGCGACCATGCTATTTTAGAATTTTGGATAACTAGAGGCGGAAGACCTGTGAAGACTCAGACGTCAAGGTTAGATTTCAGAAAGGCAGATTTTAAGGGATTCAGAAAGAGAATTGGAGGGATCCAATGGCTGGATATCCTTAAAGACAAAAATGTCCAGGAAGGATGGGA
The DNA here is from genome assembly GCF_039654945.1 of Dendrobates tinctorius. NCBI lineage: Eukaryota > Metazoa > Chordata > Amphibia > Anura > Dendrobatidae > Dendrobates > Dendrobates tinctorius. The sequence continues at coordinate 4,281,886 of NW_027361752.1, read as the reverse complement.
AATCTTGAAAAATGAAATTCTCAAAGCACAGTTGTTAACAATTCCGAAAAGAGGGAAGAATAGGAAGCATTTAAGGAAACCAGGATGGATGAACACAGAACTTAAGCACATGCTAAAAAGGAAGCAAAACATGTTTATAAAATGGAAAGAAGGAGGCATATCTAAAGAAGAATATAATGCTGTCTGCAGAACCTGCAAGGCACAAATCAGATTATCTAAAGCTGAAAATGAATTGAGGCTTGCAAGAGATGTCAAAAGCAATAATAAAGGATTTTGGGGATATGTCAAAAGTAAAAGAAAAGTCAAAGATGCTATAGGATTTTTACAGGATGAAAATGATGAAATGGTAAGACAGGATGTTGAGAAGGCTGAACTTTTAAATTCCTATTTTGCATCTGTTTTCTCTCAGAAAGGAAATGTAACATCAACTGTTATTCACTGTCCTATTAAGGGAATAGAAGAATCCAGGATATCTATAAACAGAAAGATAGTGAGGAAATACTTAGCTAACCTAAATGTATTCAAGTCTGCAGGTCCAGATGAATTACACCCCAGAGTACTGAAGGAGATAGCAGAAGAAATTTTTGAACCCCTCTCCATAATCTTTGAAAATTCTTGGAGAACAGGAGAAGTGCCAGAAGACTGGAGAAGAGCAAATGTTGTTCCTATCTTCAAAAAGGGGAAGAAGGTGGACCCAGGCAACTATAGGCCGGTGAGTCTGACTTCTATACCAGGAAAGATCTTTGAACAAATTATTAAACAACATGTATGTCAATACCTGGATAAGAATGAAGTGATTAAACAGAGTCAGCATGGGTTTGTAACTAATAAGTCATGTCAGACTAATTTAATTTCCTTCTATGATGGTATTACTGATTGGGTGGATCAAGGAAATGCTGTAGATATAGTATATCTTGACTTCAGCAAAGCATTTGACAAAGTCTCTCATACAATCCTTATTGAAAAAATGACTAAGTATGGAATGGACAAGGCAACTGTTAGGTGGATTCATAACTGGCTTAGTGATCGGACCCAAAGAGTGGTCGTAAATGGCTGCACATCCAGTTGGAAGAATGTCTCAAGTGGGGTACCACAGGGCTCTGTCCTGGGCCCTGTATTGTTCAACATCTTTATCAACGATTTAGATGAAGGAATTGAGGGTAAACTGATTAAATTTGCTGATGACACAAAGCTAGGAGGGATAGCTAATACTAGAGAAGAGAGAGAGAGGATTCAAAAAGATTTAAATAAACTGGAGACGTGGGCAGCAACTAACAGAATGGTTTTTAACAGGGAGAAATGCAAAGTACTACATCTGGGCAATAAAAATGAAAAAAGCATATATAGAATGGGAGGAATAGGGCTAAGTGACAGCACATGTGAAAAAGACTTGGGTATACTAATAGATCACAGACTGAATATGAGTCAACAGTGTGATGCAGCAGCAAAAAAGGCAAATGCAATTCTAGGATGTATTAACAGAAGCATACAGTCTAGATCACGTGAAGTAATTATTTCCCTCTACTCCTCTTTGGTCAGACCTCATCTGGAATATTGTGTCCAATTTTGGGCACCACATTTTAAAAAAGACATCAACAAACTGGAGCAAGTTCAGAAAAGAGCGACCAGAATGGTGACCGGTCTGCAAACCCTGTCTTATGAGGAAAGGTTGCAGGATTTGGGAATGTTTAGTTTGCAAAAGAGAAGACTGAGAGGAGACTTAATAGCTGTCTACAAATATCTAAAGGGCTGTCACATTGTAGAAGGATCAACTTTATTCTCATTTGCACAAGGAAAGACTAGAAGCAATGGGATGAAGCTGAATGGGAGGAGACACAGATTAGATATTAGAAAAAACTTTTTGACAGTTAGAGTGATCAATGAGTGGAACAGGCTGCCACGAGAAGTGGTGAGTTCTCCTTCAATGGAAGTCTTCAAACAGAGGCTGGACAGACATCTAACTGGGATGATTTAGCGAATCCTGCTTTGAGCAGGGGGTTGGACCAGATGGCCCAGGAGGTCCCTTCCAACTCTACGATTCTATGATTCATCCGCGTACACTGGGTTTGAACGCCCACATTGCCAAACTAATCTCGTTAGAGATGATGCCCTACCGGTTAGTTGAAAGCGAAGCTTTCCGCGAACTCATGGCCTACGCAGTACCACGCTATGACCTACCCAGTTGGCACTTCTTTTCTTGCAAAGACATCCCAGCCCTCCACCTTCATGTGAAAGACCGCATTGTCCATGCACTCAAGCAATCAGTGAGTGGAAAGGTGCACCTCACAACAGATGCATGGTCCAGTAGGCATTGCCATGGCCATTACATGTCCATCACTGCGCACTGGGTTAATGTGGTGGATGCAGGGTCCACAGGGGACAGCGGTGGTGGGACAGTGCTGCCTAGCCCATGGTATAGGAAACAGTTGGGTGTAGGCGTTCGACCCTCCTCCTCCGGAAGTGAAAGCTCGTCCACAGAGTGCAGTCACACGAGCACTCCATCCGCAGCTGCCAGTGTTGCACACTTGGTGTCCCACTATCGAACAGCTAGTGGTAAGCGTCAGCAGGCTGTGTTGAAGATGATGTGTTTGGGCGACAGACACACCGCGGAGGTACTGGACGACTACTTGCAGCGACAAACTGAGTCATGGCTGGACAGTCAACATCTTGAGTCAGGCAAGGTAGTTAGTGATAACAGCCGGAATTTTGTGGCAGCCATAGCCCTTTCAAAACTCTGACACATACCTTGCCTGGCTCACACCTTGAACCTGGTGGTGCAGTGCTTCCTCAATAATTAACCGGAGTTAACAGTCCTGCTCCAGAAGGTCTGAAGACTGTGCTCGCACAGTCGCCCGTACACTCCAGTCATATGCAGAAGCTGGAGCGATTGCTCCACCTTCCCAAGCACCGCCTAATTATCGACGTTGCAACAAGGAGGAACTCCACCCTGCACATGGTTGAGAGGCTGTGCGATCAGAGGCAGGCTGTAATGCATTTGTGGGAGGATACACGGCCAGGCACTTTGAGGGCAGACATGGAGTTGTCGGGTGTGCAGTGGTCGAAGCTGAAAGACCTCTGTAAAGTCCTTCAGTGTTTTGAGAAATGCACACGACTGGTAAGCGCAGACGACGCCATCATAAGCATGAGCATCCCACTTATGCGTCTGCTCATGCAAACTTTGACGCACATTAAGGAGCAGGCGTCTGCAGCCGAGGAGGATGAGGAAGAGGAGGAGGGAAGCCTTGATGACAGTCAGCGATTGTCTGCTCCGGGACCTCTCCTGGACGAGGTGGAGGAAGAAGAGAAAGAGGAGGAGGAGGATGATGATGGGGCTGATAATTTAGGGGAGATGGATGCTTCTCGTGGGGCAAGAGAAAATGTTGGCGTGGCAAGGTCTGGAACAGGGTTTTTGCGTGACTGGAGGGATGTGGATTTGCCAGAAAGTGCTCCTCCACCCAGCACTCACAGTGCATCATTGACACCTGGAACATTGGCCCACATGTCATATTATGCCTTAGAGATCCTAAAAAGGGACCCCGCATTGCCAAAATGATGAACGATGATAACTACTGGTTGGTCAGCATCCTGGATCCATGCTATAAAGGCAAATTCCAAAACATCATGCCACAGGAGAACCTTGACCTAATATTGGCTAACAAACAAGCAACTCTGGTAAACCGTTTGTTTGAGGCATTCCCAGCACACAGCAGCAGTGATGGTTCTCCAACGAGCCGTAGGGGGCAACATGGAAGAGGTGTTCGTGGTGCACACATCAGAAGTGGCGTTGGAGACAGGGGTTTCATGACCATGTTGTGGACTGATTTTTCAAGTCCCACTCACACAACTGGTAATACTGCATCGATTGAAAGTGACAGGAGACAGCAGTTGTCAACTACTTCTCATCCCATATCGATGTTCTCCCTCACAGGTCATTCCCCTTTGACTATTGGGCCTCTAAACTGGACACCTGGCCTGAATTGGCACAATATGCCTTACAGGAGCTCGCTTGCCCTGCTGCTAGTGTGCTATCGGAAAGAGTCTTCAGTGCTGCTGGCTCAGTCCTGACAGAAAAAAGGACCCGTCTGTCGACCCAAAATGTTGATTATCTAACCTTCATTAAAATGAACTATGCATGGGTTTCAAAGGATTTTGTCCCACCTTCCACTGATGACACATAGGTTGCCAGAAAAATGGCTCGCTTTTGTCCTCCTCTTCCTCGGACTTCTCCAATTCCTCCATTTGCAGTTGCTGAATGTCCAACATCAACATATGCCATTTTTTAAACCTCCCTAACTGGGCTGCCTCCCCCCCATGGCCGGGGTCACTACCTAGCACACACAACCGTGCGAGTGCCATTGCCCTGGACAGGTGGGTGGGCCGACTCTTGGGCGTCGGCACTGGCACAGGGTCCCTCATAGTGCAATCAAGTGTCTCTGATGGTGGGGGTGCACACCCTCCATCAGACACACCGGCGTACTATGAGGGGCCCAGTGCCAGTACCGACGCCCACGAGTGGGCCCCCCTTGCTTGGGCAGGGCCCCAGCATTTGCAATATTTACCTCTCCCTGCTCCTCTGCTGTCTAGTCTGGGCTGTCAAATCCTTCCCTGGGACTGCCACTACAAATTTGGTGAACTGATAGATGATGGTTAAGACGTAGCTATGCCCTGTCCTGCTGGCCAGGCTCTAGCTTCAAATGATCAATGGTTTCCATTTGTTATGGACGTCAACTCACAATGAGATGCAGTGGTGGTTTATCATCAGCTTTCACAGTTTTCCTACTCACAGACTTGTGACATTCCTGCCCACATTTTTAAATGCGCCCTCTCATGCAAATCCAATAGAATCGCCTACAGCCTGTGGCTTCTGTCTTTTGCACTCCAAAGTTACCTGACAGATCATGATTGCCAGTGAGGACCATGTCTACATCTCTCTCTGTGATCAAAATTTGATGGAGGTGAGTAACGGTGATGGGATCAACGGTACTGCGATACAGCAACCCTTTCTTCACAAAGAACTGTTTTCGCTGTCTCCACACACAAAGTAATTGAGGGTCAGCATCGCCTCTGAGAATTCTCCCGGGAGTATTTCCCGTGATTAGTAATTCCTAAATTTCTGCAATCACTCGACTTTATGTATATACTTTTATCCATCTTGTTTCCTCTTGCGGAGAGTCTGGACTGTCTTACTGAGACAGAAATATATATGAAGATTTAAAAATACCTCAACAGTGTATACTGGTGTACGCTTCAAAAACATTTCCTTTTTTCTACTTTTTAGATTGTTGTCTAATCCATACTGAGGCTGTGAGTGTCTTTGTTGGACTCCGAAAATAAACACGGAGATTTTAAATGTTTAAACTATGCTATATATACCTGTTATCCGGTGATACTGTACCCTTTCTCAACTTTCTGCAATCTTGTTGAATCCATACTGTGCCTGAGACCGTCTGAGTCTGCCTCCTGGTTACAGATGAGTGGAGTTTGAGTCGAACTGTTGGCCAAGTTCAAATTCTAGCTGTTTTGGGCGGTGTTAGATCTGTTCGTCGAACTACAACACTTTTATTAAAATTCGGCTGTTCAAGCTTCCGTTCGAGAACGTTTCGTTAAACAAAAGCGTATCTTTTTTTCACATTAATAATGGTTTTCAATGATAATAGACAGTTTTAGGGCATAGTAGCGGTGTCTGGTAGCCAGCGGTGTAGTACACCTGTGAAAGAGCTACACCGTGTGTTTCTAATAATTTTTTACCGCGTATTGTCCTGAAAATCCTTTTGGGCCTAGTAACTGTGTCTGCTACTCAGAAGAGGAGCCCACCCGTGAACCGAGCTATGCCGCCTGTTTATGAAAGAACCAGTTTTTGACTGCATTTACACCACTTAATACTTTGGGCCTAGTAACTGTGTATGCTACTCAGCAGAGTTGGCCACCCGTGAACCAAGCTATGCCGCCTGTTTATGTAAGAACTGTGTGCTACTCAGCAGAGGAGCCCAGCTGGTAAGCAAGCTACAGCACCTGTGGTTTGGACACTTAATTTTTTCACATTCTTTCTGGAATGCCGTTTAGGCCTAATTCCGGAATTACGGTAGGCCTGCACTTACTGGGGAATGCTTGTTCGCGGGGAATAATCGTAATCCCAGATTCCCATTACTAACGGGGTTCAGCGTGTTTTCCGCACCTGTAAGCGATACACGCTGGTCCTTTCATTGTAGCACGTGTGCAGCCCCGGACATGTAAGGGCATGACAGACCTGTTATTGGCCAATCTCGCGTGCCAGAGCCTCGCGTGTCCCTCTAGTAAGCTGGACGCGGACCGCGGGGGTATGCCTGAGTCTCGTTCATTAACGGAATTAAGCTTGCAATCTGTGCAGCTTTTTTGTGGATGGCATGGTTGAGGTTGCCCGTGTTGAGTCCAATTAAGCCGCAGGCTCCATTCCTGGTGGTGCCCTTCTGGACATTCCTTTAAGGTTCAGCTTTGCAACCATACTGCCCCCGGAAACCAAACACTTTTCCTGACAGTGACATTCTGGTGAAAGAGAGCGATGACATTACGTCTGTACGCCCTCTGCCTAAGCAGTCCAAGTACAGAGAGATGGAAGATGGGGACGACGAGGAGTCCAGAGTACAGGGATTCCCTAGCGAGGAGACTTATTTAATTGTTTTAAAGGTTGGGAGCAATTTTTGGGGAGCACAATACTCTGGAGAATGATATCTGGGGCCCACCATACACTGGAGCATTCCAAAGGGCCCATTATACACTGGAGCATTAGAAATGGGGCCCATTGTATATGGAGCATTATTTGGGCCCATAAAACACTGGAGCTTCATCCATGGTGAACAACATATACTGCAGCATTATGTGGAGCTCATCATATACTGTATGGAACATTATATGGGACCAATGATTCTGTATGGAGAAATACAGTGGGGGAAAAAAGTATTTAGTCAGTCAGCAATAGTGCAAGTTCCACCACTTAAAAAGATGAGAGGCGTCTGTAATTTACATCATAGGTAGACCTCAACTATGGGAGACAAACTGAGAAAAAAAAATCCAGAAAATCACATTGTCTGTTTTTTTTTCATTTTATTTGCATATTATGGTGGAAAATAAGTATTTGGTCAGAAACAAAATTTCATCTCAATACTTTGTGATATATCCTTTGTTGGCAATGACAGAGGTCAAACGTTTTCTGTAAGTCTTCACAAGGTTGCCACACACTGTTGTTGGTATGTTGGCCCATTCCTCCATGCAGATCTCCTCTAGAGCAGTGATGTTTTTGGCTTTTCGCTTGGCAACACGGACTTTCAACTCCCTCCAAAGGTTTTCTATAGGGTTGAGATCTGGAGACTGGCTAGGCCACTCCAGGACCTTGAAATGCTTCTTACGAAGCCACTCCTTCGTTGCCCTGGTGGTGTGCTTTGGATCATTGTCATGTTGAAAGACCCAGCCACGTTTCATCTTCAATGCCCTTGCTGATGGAAGGAGGTTTTCACTCAAAATCTCACGATACATGGCCCCATTCATTCTTTCATGTACCCGGATCAGTCGTCCTGGCCCCTTTGCAGAGAAACAGCCCCAAAGCATGATGTTTCCACCACCATGCTTTACAGTAGGTATGGTGTTTGATGGCTGCAACTCAGTATTCTTTTTCCTCCAAACAGGACAAGTTGTGTTTCTACCAAACAGTTCCAGTTTGGTTTCATCAGACCATAGGACATTCTCCCAAAACTCCTCTGGATCATCCAAATGCTCTCTAGCAAACTTCAGACGGGCCCGGACATGTACAGGCTTAAGCAGTGGGACACGTCTGGCACTGCAGGATCTGAGTCCATGGTGGCGTAGTGTGTTACTTATGGTAGGCCTTGTTACATTGGTCCCAGCTCTCTGCAGTTCATTCACTAGGTCCCCCCCGCGTGGTTCTGGGATTTTTGCTCACCGTTCTTGTGATCATTCTGACCCCACGGGGTGGGATTTTGCGTGGAGCACCAGATTGAGGGAGATTATCAGTGGTCTTGTATGTCTTCCATTTTCTAATTATTGCTCCCACAGTTGATTTCTTCACTCCAAGCTGGTTGGCTATTGCAGATTCAGTCTTCCCAGCCTGGTGCAGGGCTACAATTTTGTTTCTGGTGTCCTTTGCCAGCTCTTTGGTCTTCACCATAGTGGAGTTTGGAGTCAGACTGATTGAGGATGTGCACAGGTGTCTTTTTATACTGATAACAAGTTTAAATAGGTGCCATTACTACAGGTAATGAGTGGAGGAAAGAGGAGACTCTTAAAGAAGAAGTTACAGGTCTGTGAGAGCCAGAAATCTTGATTGCTTGTTTCTGACCAAATACTTATTTTCCACCATAATATGCAAATAAAATGAAAAAAAAACAGACAATGAAATTTTCTGGATTTTTTTTTCTCAGTTTGTCTCCCATATTGAGGTCTACCTATGATGTAAATTACAGACGCCTCTCATCTTTTTAAGTGGAGGAACTTGCACTATTGCTGACTGACTAAATACTTTTTTCCCCCACTGTATATGGGCCTCATTACTCTGTATAGCGCACTATGCGGTGGCCATAATACTGCATGGAGGAATATACTGTCTGTTTTTGGAGCTATTGGAGAATTTAAAATGGATATCAGTCATGAGATGTAAGAATTGAAGTATTTTTCATTGTACTGTACCACTATTTCTCTGCCGTATCAAAGGATCATGAATTGTGTCATGTGTTAAAGGAGCCCAGTGACACTCTTTGGCCTTGGGCCCACGAAAATCTGGAGCCAGCACTACGCCCCCACAACTTTAGCCAAATAACCCCCTGTTTTCAATGCCTAACTAATAATATAAAGTAAATTAAGATTGACAAGCTTAAGGAATAAGAATTGATGGTTTTGGCGTTTAAATGGTCACTCTAGGTGTGTTTCCTGTCCTCCACTCACTGCTGACTTTTCTTCCCCATTGACTTACATTGGGTTTCGTGTTTCAGTCGGACTTCGACTTTTCACAATAATCGGCTTATTTAGTTCGACCCGACTTTTGCGAAAGTCGGGTTTCGTGAAACCCAACTCGACCCAAAAAAGGGCAAAGTCGCTCATCTCTATTGAATACTTGAAAAACACTGGTGTCTAAATTCATCATGTGCACATACCCTTACTTGGCCCTGAGCCTATTAAGATGAATTTGTTTAGTAGTTGAGAACCCGCCAATTGTTGGCAATGTATCAAAAGCTATCTTTTTTTGCTTGCTTGTGATACAGTATTCCCCAATGTTTGTCTCAAACAGGACTCGCAATTTAAATTCCTTATCTCAAGCAAGTTTGTGTTAGAGAAACAAAACATACAAACACAAGAAGAACATGTAAGGTGCCTTTGGTCTGATTCAAGTATTTCTGATGATCATCTAGGAAACATATTTATGAACTTTGATCTTTCAATTTCTGACAAATAAGGAAGGGTCAAATTCCTACCACGACAGTGTGGACAGAGCTGAACTTACCCACAAGTCCTCCCATGGGTCGTAGCTTTAACACAATAATGGACTCCAAGGATCCATTACAAGTCCAGCATATTTGGAGTCAAACTTTGTTACCAATCATTTGATATTATGAATTAATTCTCAAATAACCTAATAGGACACATGGTGAGCCACAGGAACTGCGCAATACAAGCTCTCTGCACAGCTCTCCTGTATACATGAGGTCTGGAGTAAAGTGTCTGACGTTCTTGACCTGACCTCTTGGCCATACCTTGTCCAAAAATTATTTTTTTCTCTACTTATAGTCACTTTTCTTTAATGCCCTTTCAGTTCTCCTTTTCTCTACCATCAAGGTTTCTCAGTATACACTCACTGGCCACTTTATTAGGTACACCATGCTAGTAAGGGGTTGGACCCCCTTTTGCCTTCAGAACTGCCTCAATTCTTCGTGGCAGAGATTCAACAAGGTGCTGGAAGCATTCCTCAGAGATTTTGGACCATATTGACATGATGGCATCACACAGTTGGCGCAGATTTGTCGGCTACACATCCCTGATGCGAATCTCCCGTTCCACCACATCCCAAAGATGCTCTATTGGATTGAGATCTGGTGACTGAGGAGGCCATTTGAGTACAGTAAACTCATTGTCATGTTCAAGAAACCAATCTGAGATGATTCGAGCTTTATGACATGGCGCATTATCCTGCTGAAAGTAGCCATCAGATGTTGGGTACATTGTGGTCATAAAGGGATGGACATGGTCAGCAACAATACTCAGGTAGGCTGTGGCGTTGCAACGATGCTCAATTGGTACCAAGGGGCCCAAAGAGTGCCCAGAAAAAATTCCCCACACCATGACACCACCACCACCAGCCTGAACCGTTGATACAAGGCAGGATGGATCCATGCTTTCATGTTGTTTACGCCAAATTCTGACCCTACCATCCGAATGTCGCAGCAGAAATCAAGACTCATCAGACCAGGCAACGTTTTTCCAATCTTCTACTGTCCAATTTCGATGAGCTTGTGCAAATTGTAGCCTCAGTTTCCTGTTCTTAGCTGAGAGGAGTGGTACCCAGTGTGGTCTTCTGCTGCTGTAGCCCATCTGCCTCAAAGTTCGACGCACTGTGCGTTCAGAGATGCTCTTCTGCCTACCTTGGTTGTAACGGGTGGCAATTTGAGTCACTGTTGCCTTTCTATCAGCTCGAACCAGTCTGCCCATTCTCCTCTGACCTCTGGCATCAACATGGCATTTCCGGCCACAGAACTGCCGCTCACTGGATTTTTTTTCTTTTTCGGACCATTCTCTGTAAACCCTAGAGATGGTTGTGCGTGAAAATCCCAGTAGATCAGCAGTTTCTGAAATTCTCAGACCAGCCCTTCTGGCACCAACAATCATGCCACGTTCAAAGGCACTCAAATCACCTTTCTTCCCCATACTGATGCTCGGTTTGAACTGCAGGAGATTGTCTTGACCATGTCTACATGCCTAAATGCACTGAGTTGCCGCCATGTGATTGGCTGATTAGAAATTAAGTCTTAACACACAGTTGGACAGGTGTACCTAATAAAGTGGCCAGTGAGTGTATTATGTATATTTTATAGCAAGAAAAATAAATTCCATTTTAGATTCTTCTTTCTCTCCTTTTTGTAAAATATTTTATATTGAAATAAATAAATTATCTCACAATGTCCTGGCTAGTTTTGCAGAAGCAGCTGAGTAAAGCAAAAAAAACCCAAAAAGTGCCTCATGACTTATTTAAGGGATTTAAGCAAAATGGTTTATAGCGTGGCCCATTATTGTATATTTTTATGAGGCTTTTTTGTCGCATAAGAATTTTTTGTTGGCTTCAGCTATTTTTCTCAGCTGGTGTCACAGCTAATCTTCTGAGCTATGAGATCTGTTGTCTGGCTTATCCTCACATTGTTGAAACACCCCAGCTAAGTGCAAACATACCGCAGTGTAATTGTCTCACGTTTACCTGCAACGCTCATTTTAGAGTGGCGACATTACAGTGCTGTAAAAGGGTAAGAGCATTGGTAAAACTCTGTCCACACAGCAAAAATATACTGCAGCAATTATATACAAACATTTACCTTTAACTCATTTTGTGATGAGAAAAACATCACCTAGTTTAAAAACAGGAATTAAAATAAAGAGTTCTTTGATGTCCTTGTGCTGTAAGAGATATATCTGTTAGATTTGAGTTTTATATAAAAAAAACTCTTCAAAGTTAACACTAGAACTACTGATGGAGTCATTTTGACTCCTTTCGTTTTTTATTTCTCTTCTGTGACTACATTTTTCAGAATTCCGGCTTGAAACTCGGTGACTTTTCCTCAAATATGATGTGAAAAAAGATTTTGTGAGAATAAATAATTTTGGTGAAAAATTTGCGCGTTTTTTTCAAAATTTACCAAGAACTACTGAAGGGAGTCATTTTTACTCCCTACTATATTTTGAGGTCCTTTTGTCACTAAATGTTGCTATAAAGTTTTGTGCATAATTTTTTCACTCTGTCTTATTTACCCTGATGTTCATATAGATGTAGTTCAATTTACATGTCAACTTTTCACATTTTCCTTGTGTTTTACCTGCTTGTATTACTGTGTAATACTGAACAAAATAGCTTGTTTACTCTAGGCTCTTATCTTATCAGATTTGATGAGAAATCTACTCGATCGGAGAGACTGCAAACGGACAAGTTTGCTCTATTTTCTACTGTGTGGGACAGGTTTATTGAAAATTGTATTGCGTGTTACAAACCTGGCCCATACATAACGGTGAATGAGCAACTTTTCCCAAGCAAAACTAGGTGTCCATTCACGCAGTACATGCCTTCCAAACCAGATAAATATGGCCACAAATATTGGCTAGCTGTTGATAAGGAGAGCAAATATCTGGCAAATGGCTTCCCTTATCTAGGCAAAAGATGACACACACCGTGCTGAGGACCGTTTAGCTGACCATGTGGTAATGAAGTTATTGGACCCGTTTTTGAAAAAAGGTCGCAATGTTACAACCGATAATTATTTTACTTCAGTAAAATTAGCTAAACAGCTAAAAAGCAAAGGAACAACCATCGTGGGAACACTGAACAAGATAAGGCGAGAAGTGCCTAAAGAAATAAAATCCATGAAAGAGGAATTGTACAACACTAAAGTGTTTAGAAATGAAGACAATTTTACACTTACAGTATATCAAGGAAAGCCCAACAAAAATGTTGTCATTTTGAGTTCCGTCCATCCAGATGTTGTTGTTGCATCTGATTCCGCTAAAAAAACTCCAGAAACGGTAAAGTTTTACAATGAAACAAAATATGGAGTAGATGTAGTGGATCAGATGGCACGAAAATATACCACACGAACATGCACAAGGAGATGGCCTGTTCATGCATATGAAAATGCCTTTGCGGGTATAAATGCATGGATAATATTCAAGGAGATTACCCACCAAAAAATGTCACGCAAGGCATTTTTGCAAACGCTTGTGAGAGAGTTGAGTGGTCCTTATGTCACAGATAGGGAAAAGGGTTCCACGTCCCAAGTTTCTACATGCTCAGAAGTGATGGTTCAAACAAAATTTTGCCAGATCAAAGAAAAGTGCAAGAAAAATAGATCTGTCGGCAATTGTAAGACTTGTGGTAAGTCTTTGTGTGGGCAATGTACTGCCATAAATCAAAGGCAATGCCTAAAATGCGAAACACCAAATGTTTAGAAGGTGAATTCTGCGCCATATTTTCATTTTTATGCTCCTCCACCTACATTTTCTCTGCTTTTTGTTCTTCAGTTGTTGTTTATATGTGTGCACTTGAATAAAAAAAAATGTTTGAAAAACGTCTATTATAATTATTGTTATTTTCTGTAGAAAAATAAGAAAAGCATTACTGTTGGATCTCACAATAATAATACATTACAAAAAATATAATTATTAATAAATAACCACAAATGAAACTCTAAAAATAAACGAAAACAAGCAAGGAGTCAAAATGACTCCTTTCAGTAGTTCTAGGCGGGGTCACGAGTCCAGTAGTCCTAGTGTTAAAAATAAACTATAAGTGCCAGACTCTGGAGAGTTCCAAAATTAGGAATTTACAAAGCATGGCCTCAATTTTGTAATGCAAATGTAAGTTTACTTATTTGACTTGTGAAATTTTTTAGCCTCAAATTCTTGAAAATCGTGCTCAAAGGTTCATTAAGACAAGTGATGAGCGAACGTGCTCGGATAACATCTTATCCGAGCATGCTTGGGTGCTATCCGAGCATCTGGGAATGCTTGTAAATTATGTTTGAGTCCCCGCAGTTGCATGATTGGCAGCTGTTAGACAGCCTGAATACGTGGGGATTGCCTGTTTATTAGGCTGGGTTCACATTGCGTTATGGCGGTCCGTCTAACGGATTGCATTACACCACGGCGTTAACGCATTGTAACGCATCCGTTAACGCTGCCATAACGTGGCGTATCGCTAATGCATGTCGAAATCGGCATGCGTTAGCGATGTGCCGTCATCCTGTGACGGACCCTCGGACGCGGTCTGCATCGTTTGAGGGTCCGTCATCTGCGCCAGCGTGATCGCATAACAGGATCCAAAAAAGGCAGTTGCGTTAGCGCAGTCTGTTTAACGCATACGTTGAACGAACTGCCCTAACGCAATCTGAACCTGGCCTAAGGGAATCCCCACATGGGTCCAGGTTGTCAAACAGCCGCCAATTATGCAACTGCAGGGACTCGAACATAATATATGAGCACACCCAAGATACTCGGATAACACCTAAGCGTGCTCGGATAAGATGGTATCCAAGCACGTTTTCCCGTCACTATTTAACACAGCAATTAAGAGCAATTCAGAATCAGATTTCTCTTATAAGACATATTACAAAGCTTCTTATTTTCACATGTACTGTTGATCTATAAAATAAGAATTAAAACGACGGTTACGCTTTAACCTGTTGTCTGTATCTGAGCAATTGTACCAACTTCTTATAAGGAAAACTTCTGTACAGTTGTTGGTGTTTCCAGCTTCTTATGAAAAATAATTAAAAGCATAATTGGATTAGAATGGCATTTCGTTGTGCCATTTGTATGTAAGTCATGGTATGGTCAAATTTAAGGCAGAAAAGAATCAAACCTTTGTCTGAACATGATAATAATAACTATAACTTTATAGCATCAATATATATCGGGAAAGAAGTAAAAGGTATACAAACAAAGAGCTCTGCTCAAATTGAAATGAATGCAGTAGCCCGGAACGGGTTCTACACAGTAATCGGAGATGTAGTTTAGTTCCTCACCATTCATGGTTTCTAACCAGCTACCGTCAGAGATGACAGCAGATAATTATTTCAGACATCCACTTATCTGATATTGATGCTATATATGAAGGATAGGTCAGTATTATTAATATATTAATAATACTGACCCATCGTATATATTATAGACTTTTAAAGAGTACAAAAGAACAAATGAGACCCAATTACTAAAGAGAAAATGGTAAAAACAACCCATAAAAAAACGGATAAAACCATGTGGTGTAATAAATGGTAAGTCTCACAATGACATAATATAGTATCAATTAATAAAGCATAGACTCTACTTATAAAGCAGTAAGGGTATAATAGAAACAATTAATTTAAGAAAACAAGATCCAAAGTTTAGAAATACATGCCTATGATGCAAATAAATCAATCAAGACCCCAAACTAAAAAAAATGTATACAAATAGGACAAACTTGTATGGATCTAACCCAAGATGGAAATAAAGAGGGAGTTGGCTACAACAGTGTAAGACTTGACAACACATCTGTGCATCAGGGAAGACAAAGTAACCACCACCCGCCATAATTAGTGGGCCATATACTGCCCAGTACTCTGACGCGTGTTTTGCTTTGTCATCATCTTGGAAAAGTTCCATATAAGTGTGTCCCATTTATGTACCTTTTTTGTTTGGTGTCTTGATTCAAAGCATTCATTTATGTGCTTTATATACATCTCTAAATGTTTGCACCATGCTTGTTGAAATTGATTACAATCATGTATTTCTAAACTTTTGTATCATGTTTGCTTAAAGGGAACCTGTCACCAGAAAAAAAAACACTATTAACTTGCACATACAGGGTTAATCTGCAGATTAATAGTATTACTAACCTGCCTGGGTCCGCACTTAGCTGAACACTGCTGGGAGAAAATTGACTTTATTCCTCCCGGCAGTGTTCAGTTGCCAGTTATAAGGGCAGTGCTGGTTCAGTCACCACCCCAAGTATAGAGTGCAGGGGCTGTAACTGCATCCCCGGCCCTGACTGACACTGGTTCTGCATTTGGGTCGGCTGTCAGTCATCGCGGGGGCACAGTTATAGCTAAGTGCGGGCACCAGGCAGGCTAATAACGCTGTTAACCTGCATATTAACCCCATATCTACAGGTTAATAGCATTTTTATGGTAACAGGTTCCCTTTAAATTGATTGTTTCTATTGATCCCTTACTGCTTTACTGGTATAGACTATACAGTTGTGGCCAAAAGTATTGACACCCCTGCAATTCTGTCAGATAATACTCAGTTTCTTCCTGAAAATGTTTGCAAACACAAATTCTTTGGTATTATTATCTTCATTTAATTTGTCTTAAATGAAAAAACACAAAAAGAATTGTCCTAAAGCCAAATTGGATATAATTCCACACCAAACATAAAAAAGAGGGTGGACAAAAGTATTGGCACTGTTCGAAAAATCATGTGATGCTCCTCTAATTTGTGTAATTAACAGCACCTGTAACTTACCTGTGGCATCTAACAGGTGTTGGCAATAACTCAATCACACTTGCAGCCAGTTGACATGGATTAAAGTTGACTCAACCTCTGACCTGTGTCCTTGTGTGTACCACATTGAGCATGGAGAAAAGAAAGAAGACCAAAGAACTGTCTGAGGACTTGAGAAACCAAATTGTGAGGATGCATGAGCAATCTCAAGGCTACAAGTCCATCTCCAAAGACCTGAATGTTCCTGTGTCTACCGTGCGCAGTGTCATCAAGAAGTTTAAAGCCCATGGCACTGTGGCTAACCTCCCTAGATGTGGACGAAAAGAAAAATTGACAAGAGATTTCAACGCAAGATTGTGCGGATGTTGGATAAAAAACCTCAACTAACATCCAAACAAGTTCAAGCTGCCCTGCAGTCCGAGGGTACAACAGTGTCAACCCGTGCTATCCGTCGGCGTCTGAATGAAAAGGGACTATATGGTAGGAGACCCAGGAAGACCCCACTTCTTACCCCCGAGACAGAAAAAAGCCAGGCTGGAGTTTGCCAAAACTTACCTGAAAAAGCCTAAAACGTTTTGGAAGAATGTTCTCTGGTCAGATGAGACAAAAGTAGAGATTTTTAGGCAAAGGCATCAACATAGAGTTTACAGGAGAAAAAAAGAGGCATTCAAAAAAAAGAACACGGTCCCTACAGTCAAACATGGCGGAGGTTCCCCGATGTTTTGGGGTTGCTTTGCTGCCTCTGGCACTGGACTGCTTGACCGTGTCCATGGCATTATGAAGTCTGAAGACTACCAACAAATTTTGCAGTATAATGTAGGGCCCAGTGTGAGAAAGCTGGGTCTTCCTCAGAGGTCATGGGTCTTCCAGCAGGACAATGACCCAAAACACACTTCAAAAAGCACTAGAAAATGGTTTGAGAGAAAGCACTGGAGACTTTTAAGGTGGCCAGCAATGAGTCCAGACCTGAATCCCATAGAACACCTGTGGAGAGATCTAAAAATGGCAGTTTGGAGAAGGCACCCTTCAAATATCAGGGACCTGGAGCAGTTTGCCAAAGAAGAATGGTCTAAAATTCCAGCAGAGCATTGTAAGAAACTCATTGATGGTTACCGGAAGTGGTTGGTCGCAGTTATTTTGGCTAAAGGTTGTGCAACCAAGTATTAGGCTGAGGATGCCAATACTTTTGTCTGGCCCATTTTTGGAGTTTTGTGTGAAATGATCGATGTTTTGCTTTTTGCTTCATTCTCTTTTGTGTTTTTTCATTTAAGACAAATTAAATGAGATAATAATACCAAAGAATTTGTGTTTGCAATCATTTTCAGGAAGAAACTGAGTATTATCTGACAGAATTGCAGGGGTGTCAATACTTTTGGCCACAACTGTACTTTAATCATTGATACTATATTATGCCATTCACTTACCATATATCACTCTGCTTTTCTTGGAGGGTTTTAACATTGTTTCTTTAGTAATTGTGTTTTATTTGTTTGTTTATGCTCAATAAAATGCATATATTGGCATATGGGTATTGTCTATTATGTTTTCTCTATTTTTTGCTTTAGGAGTAATTTATAGGTATTTTCTATTGCTCTGGTACTTTTTAATGCTTTCTAGATTTAGGAATTTATTATGGGTGTTTTGGTCCATATTTGGTCATTGATATAACAAGCCTGAAAAATCCTTTTAAAAGTGATAGGAGATGGTATATAACTGAACGTTAAAGATATCAGTAGAGTGAGGCTTTTCCGACGCTAAATGATGTAGAAAGTGTACATTTAGAAGTTGTTTAGCATTTTGCTTTTCTCCAATTCTCCTACAAATTATTGAAGTTTCCATCCCACTGCTTTTCAATGAATCCTTCGTACCAATGTGCAATGTAGTTCCCCCCTAATTCTCAGTCTTATATGAATGGGCTTCTTTATTTTGCATTGGGGAACATTTCTGAACCCAGATTTTCTTTCTTCCACAAAGTAGACTGCAAATGACCAGTGTTTAGAACAGTGGAAACGACTTTAGTCAACTGCTGCTAAAATACTGATTGCTTCATTAAGTTAATTTCTCCTCTCTAAAAAAAAAAAAAGTAAGTGCTTTAATTATTTTTGTGCCCATACAAAATTATAAGCCATTTTTTCGCATCTCTGCACAACTGTCACCAGGTAATAGAAACGAACCACTATGTATGGACAATCAAAAATATAAAGACAATGGGACTGGAATATATATTTAAATTTTTTTTTTTTTTTTTTTTTTTTTTTCTTTAATGAGTTCAATTCAGGCAATCATAAAAATAGTATAAAAGCAAGTGCCAATGGCAAACCAAAAAAATTATACAATCACAATATACATATATATGATCATTCATAAGGACTGTCTAATAAAATGTATCGCAATATAATATAATATATCTCCATATCACACACAGATATCAATAAAGGATTAAGTGTATAAAATATAAACAATATATAAGCTAGAAAATATATCAAATTACCACATACCACAGCAGAATAATTCTATCCACAATTGGGTTATAAACTAGTATATAAATCCATATTAGTAATATACCATAGTAGTGAATAGACCTGTAACACAGTGTGTGACCATATAATGATACTCAAACTATGTGAGCCAATGTGAATATAACATACCCGTAGTGTGGAGACAGCCTCAAGGTATTGCCCTGCACTCCCCAACGCGCGTTTCGGAACCAGCGTCCTTCGTCAGGTTCCGAAACGCGCGTCGGGGAGTGCCGGGCAATACCTTGAGGCTGTCTCCACACTACGGGTATGTTATATTCACATTGACTCACATAGTTTGAGTATCATTATATGGTCACACACTGTGTTACAGGTCTATTCACTACTATGGTATATTACTAATATGGATTTATATACTAGTTTATAACCCAATTGTGGATAGAATTATTCTGCTGTGGTATGTGGTAATTTGATATATTTTCTAGCTTATATATTGTTTATATTTTATACACTTAATCCTTTATTGATATCTGTGTGTGATATGGAGATATATTATATTATATTGCGATACATTTTATTAGACAGTCCTTATGAATGATCATATATATGTATATTGTGATTGTATAATTTTTTTGGTTTGCCATTGGCACTTGCTTTTATACTATTTTTATGATTGCCTGAATTGAACTCATTAAAGAAAAAAAAAAAAAAAAAAAATTTTAAATATATATTCCAGTCCCATTGTCTTTATATTTTTGATTGTCCATACACAGTGGTTCGTTTCTATTACAGTACTGAATGGTTTCCATTCAAATCTATGACATACAAGGAATAATTTAATATGTACATTATTTGATTTCATTATTGTCATTATATGAAGATTGATACAATATTTTATTATTTTCCTACTGTGGTGTCTATTTTGTCACTAATCAACAACTGTCACTAGGTGAGGACTAACAGCCCCTTGGACAAGCTTTCCTCCTCTCTGCTTTCTGGTCAGATCTCTTTTACTGGCTGTTAGAATTTCCTGATCCATGCTAACAGCAGAATGAGATTCACATAAGACTAGCAAGTCGCAGCATGACTCCCTGCGGAGAGATGGCCTTCTCACCCATCTTTTCCCATCCAAACAAAGGCAATCTTGTCTTTCTCTGCAGTTGGTACTGTACACGGAAACTCAGGCAGGAAAAAAAAATCCCTCCTGAGAACTGAGCGAGGTAGAATAGGTATTTTCCAAAAAGCAAAAATGTGAGAATTTCTTAGCATAGAAATATGTTCTTCTGCCAATACTAATTAGGGTTTTTAAAATAACCTTTTTTTATTTCTTTGTCATTTTCAATAATCATGATACCCACCCAAAGACCATAGATGGTAGTGAGTAGTTAGTGATACTCTAGAGACATAGCATGGTAAGGCAAAACCTGATTTATATATTTTTATTCATTTTACTCACTTATATAGCGCCATGAATTCCACAGTGCTTTACATAAATCATTATCACTGTCCTCATTGGGGCTCACAATCTAAATTCCCTATCAGTATGTCTTTGGAGTGTGTGAGAAAACCGGAGGAAACCCACGCAAACACGGGGAGAACATACAAACGCCTTCCAGATGTTGACCTTGGTGGGATTTGAACCCAGGACTTCAGCGCCGCAAAGCAGCAGTGCTGACCAGTGAGTCACTTTTCTGCCCCATATGATACATCAATGCAAAGCTATAGTACTGGATTTGGTGAAGATTGATAGAACCAGAAAAAAAGCTAAAAAAATGTACAATACAAGTCCTGGTTTTGCCAACTCAGATTACGTGCCCTAGAAGGAAGTTTACCACACGTTTGGCACAAGGTAAGGACAATCAATGGTTACTTGGCAAGGTTTGCATCTAAAAAGAGACAGAATAATCTATGGACAGTCCTAAAGAAGAGCCATGGGACCCAATTCATGAAAGAATTTTTGCTAATTTGCTGGTCTAAAACACCATCAAATGTTGCAATTTTTTTAATGAGGCAATTTGCGACTTTTGGTGTTTTTTCGCCTTTTTTGGATAGCTCCATAAAGTGGACAGAGCTGTGGTGGGAGAGGTCATGGCAATGCTTGTTTGACAAACTCATGAAATATTCTAGCATTTCTTACTCCAGAAATATCACTCTAGTCTCTTACAATAAACCAAATATGTACAAAATAAAATAAATCCTTATATTCACCTTACTGCTCACCTCTCTGGACCCTCCTCCAATCCATACCATCACTGTGAGGTCTTTGTCACATCATATGATCCCCACCGCTAGCATGAAAGTCCCGGGCCTCTCACTAATAAGCCAGGTCCTTACGTGCACATGCGCATAAACGCTCCGGTCCTCATCAGAGCCAGAAGTCCAGGCTCAATGTAAGAGACCAGGTACTTTCAGCTCAAGCGGTGGGGATCAGAAGATGCGACGAGCAATGGACTGGTGATGGTGAGGAGTAGAGGGACCGAAGAGGTGAGGTAATGTGAGTACAATTAATTTATTTTGAAACCTTTTCATGGCCCTTTAGGGCTTAGAAAAATGTCAGCCAGCGACTTCGCTCAGAAGCAAACTGCTAACAATCGAAAAAGCGTTTGTGGAATTTTGTAAAATTTGAGTAGAATTCAATCTCGCTTGAATTAATTTGTTCATCTGCAGCAACACATTTCCTCAAAACTAAAAAAAAAAAGTCAATTCCAGTTGAGTCTTGTGAAATATTGTCATGGTGATTAATAACCGAGATATGACAGATGAAGAAGACATTAACTTGCCTTTCACACCCCATGTCTTTATCTTCCCAGCCATTCAGCATAAAGTCAGTGACCGTTTCTTTTGACATGACAAGGTCAGGGGTCGCTTCACACCGGGTGCTGGTACTGGTGTAATTTGGAATATAAGAAATGTCACTCTATAAACTGAATGTCTTTTTTTAAGTCGGCTGTAAATAAAGCTGTAAAACAGAAAATGGCTGAGATGGGATATAAGCGCGCTCTCCATATATCACTCTTTTTATATGCTTTTCACTGTATAGCAGCGATAAAATAAGAAATAAATATGGTGTCTAACTCAAAAAGGTAGCACTCCCTAAAGACTCGTTTTTTTGCCTCCAAATGTGTAGTATTTTGTAAAGCTCCACTCATTTTTGTTCAGCATTTTAAGCTCCAACAAAGAAATCCATCTTTACCTGTTAAGGGCCATATTTTATGATGGGATTAGATAAAGGCTCGGGCTGTGTTGCGTAGCAAATGAATACTTTCTATTTGAAGGTTCGGAATATGGTGCCATTACTTTCCTATTTATTGCGCTGGAACGTGCCGTTATGGCCACAATACTGACTGTTTATCATTCATTTCTTTTTTTCAGATACTTAATTTTACATGTTTCTCAAGCACATAAGCTTTTTTTGTTACTATAGGTTGTTCTTTTATATAATAACATTATTATTTTTATTATTAATATTACTTTATTATATTCCCCAAAAATGAAAACACATCAACAATTAGAATAAGCACTGCAGTTCTAAAAAAAAATATATTTAGGTTTTTCTTAGGTATAGCAGAAAACAAAGTTTAGGAAAAAGTAGCAGTCAGTCACTCCTAAGATAAGGAATATCAATGTTATAAATGGGCAGCACAGATGTGACTTTTGAACGTATGAGTTCGAGCTGTGTGTTTCACAGATAGAATTCGTACCTGTTATAATCTATGGGACTAGAGTTGAGCGAAACAGGTCGAAAAATTTCAAAAGTCGCCGACTTTTGGCAAAGTCGGGTTTCATGAAACGAAACCCGACCCTAGGATGAGGTCGGCCACGAGGTCGGCGACTTACGCGCCAAAGTCGCATTTCAAAAGTTTGTTTTGCGCTCTTTTTCAGCCAATCAGGATCCACGGACACTGTGGGCAACGTGATGACATAGGCAGGGGTCACCACCATCTTTCAGAAGGGCATGCAAGTGATTGGCTTGCTTTGGTGGGCGTCACAGGGGGTATAACAGGGCGTGCACGCCGACCGCCATCTTACTTCTGCCGATCTCAGTATAGGGAGAGGTTGCTTCTGATTCTGTAGGGAGAGCGTTAGGCAGGGAAGAAGACAAAAAAACTGCTTCTGCTGCTAGCGATTTGGCCTGCACAACACACCAGTCACTGTGTGTGCAGTGCAAGGGGAGGCTATATAGTGGTGTATCAGTGGTGTTGGTTGTTGGGCTGCCTTCTAAGGCTTCCTGACATTCCTGCATTGCTGTTTACCCACTGCTCTGCAAACTGCTTTTTTAAAAGCAATCCCAATTTTTTTTTTTGTCCTGCTGAGAAGAAAAAAAAACTGCTTCTGCTGCTAGCAATTTGGCCTGCACAACACACCAGTCACTGTGTGTGCAGTGCAAGGGGAGGCTATATTGTGGTGTATCAGTGGTGTTGGTTGTTGGGCTGCCTTTTAAGGCTTCCTGACAGGCTGGCATTGCTGTTTACCCACTGCTCTGCAAACTGCTTTTTTAAAAGCAATCCCAATTTTTTTTTTTGTCCTGCTGAGAAGAAAAAAAAACTGCTTCTGCTGCTAGCAATTTGGCCTGCACAACACACCAGTCACTGTGTGTTCAGTGCAAGGGGAGGCTATATTGTGGTGTATCAGTGGTGTTGGTTGTTGGGCTGCCTTTTAAGGCTTCCTGACAGGCTGGCATTGCTGTTTACCCACTGCTCTGCAAACTGCTTTTTTAAAAGCAATCCAATCTCCCTTATCCTCTAGTCACTTTTGTCACAGCTGTGCCATCGAGCCTGTGACATAGCGCTCAGATATCAGTGGGCCTCACACAATCCAAAAGTGTCCAGTGTCCACAAGTGTCTGCAGAAATTCAAAATCTCCCTTATCCTCTAGTCACTTTGGTCACAGCTGTGCCATCGAGCCTGTCACATAGCGCTCAGATATTCATTGGGCCTCACACAATCCAAAAGTGTCCAGTGTCCAAAAGTGTGTGCAGAGATTCAAAATCTCCCTTATCCTCTAGTCACTTTGGTCACAGCTGTGCCATCGAGCCTGTCACATAGCGCTCAGATATTCATTGGGCCTCACACAATCCAAAAGTGTCCATTGTCCAAAAGTGTGTGCAGAAATTCAAAATCTCCCTTATCCTCTAGTCACTTTGGTCACAGCTGTGCCATCGAGCCTGTCACATAGCGCTCAGATATTCATTGGGCCTCACACAATCCAAAAGTGTCCAGTGTCCAAAAGTGTGTGCAGAGATTCAAAATCTCCCTTATCCTCTAGTCACTTTGGTCACAGCTGTGCCATCGAGCCTGTCACATAGCGCTCAGATATTCATTGGGCCTCACACAATCCAAAAGTGTCCAGTGTCCAAAAGTGTGTGCAGAGATTCAAAATCTCCCTTATCCTCTAGTCACTTTGGTCACAGCTGTGCCATCGAGCCTGTCACATAGCGCTCAGATATTCATTGGGCCTCACACAATCCAAAAGTGTCCAGTGTCCAAAAGTGTGTGCAGAGATTCAAAATCTCCCTTATCCTCTAGTCACTTTGGTCACAGCTGTGCCATCGAGCCTGTCACATAGCGCTCAGATATTCATTGGGCCTCACACAATGCAAAAGTGTCCAGTGTCCAAAAGTGTGTGCAGAGATTCAAAATCTCCCTTATCCTCTAGTCACTTTGGTCACAGCTGTGCCATCGAGCCTGTGACATAGCGCTCAGATATCAGTGGGCCTCACACAATCCAAAAGTGTCCACTGTCCACAAGTGTCTGCAGAAATTCAAAATCTCCCCTGTCCTATAGACACCTTGTACCTTGTTTTACATTACTATATAGTTTGTTGGATTTTGTCTACATTTCTACCAAAAATGAGGAAGGCTGGTGGAAGAGGCCGTGGAATTGGGCAGGGGTTGGCAGCTGGTAATGATGGTGTTGGTGGTGGATCTGATGGTAATAATAATAATAATCTTTATTTTTATATAGCGCTAACATATTCCGCAGCGCTTTACAGTTTGCACACATTTTCATCACTGTCCCCGATGGGGGCTCACAATCTAAATTCCCTATCAGTATGTCTTTGAAGTGTGGGAGGAAACCGGAGTACCCGGAGGAAACCCACGCAAACACGGGGAGAACATACAAACTCCTTGCAGATGTTGTCCTTGGTGGGATACGAACCCAGGACCCACTGAGCCACCGTGCTGCCCGGTGGTAGTGGCAAGAGCAAAATAGGACCGAATGCAGGAGGTGCTGAGCCTGCGTCATCGTCTGGCTACATAAGGCCTCGAACGCTTAGTTTTCTAGGAGTTGGCAAACCGCTTTTAAAGCCAGAGCATCAGGAAAAAGTTTTGTCTTACATTGCTGACTCAGCCTCCAGCTCTATCGCCTCCTCTTCTTCAGTTGTAAAAAGTAAAAGCACTGAGTCGTCATTGGAGGCTCATGTTCATGAACCACACCTTTCCTTGTGTCCTTCACCCCAACCAAGATTGAAGGATGACGCAGGCCATACTACTGATTACTCCATGGAGCTGTTTTCACATACCATGCCTGGATTATCAAGTGAAATGGTGAATTACCCAGGCCAAGATGAATCTGACATGGAGTGCACTGATGCACAGCCGCTGATGGATGATTCTGCTGGTACATTCACTCAGAGCACTACATTGTCCTCGCAGTGTACAGAGCCAGATTCTGACCCTGATGAGACTCAGGTGCCCCTTCCCGCACACTATACCACCATACACGGTGACATAGAGGAAGGTGCACATGACATAGAAGAGGAGGTGATGGATGACCCAGTTGTTGACCCAGATTGGCATCCATTGGGGGAAGAGGGTGCTGCTTCCAATAGCTCAGATGAGGAGCATCCACAGCAGACATCGACATCGCAACAGCTGTTATCTGGCAGGCCCGGAGCACTCCAAAGACAGGTTCCAAACATCAAAAGAGTTGCTGGACAGCTTGTCCAGAGGGTCAAAAGATCACAGCGTGCTAGGCCGCAAAATGTCTGCCAAAGTAGGAAGAGTGCAGTGTGGCACTTTTTTGAACAAAATCCTCATGATCAGGCCAAGGTTATCTGTAAGAAGTGCGCAAAGACCTTTAGCCGAGGGAAAAATCTGAAAAATTTGAATACCAGTTGCATGCTTAGACATTTAACCAGCATGCACTTGCAAGCGTGGACACAACACCAAACCTCAAGTGCCACATGTGCAACTGATCACAACGAAGGTAGTCAGCAACGCTACATTGTTTCCCCCACTGTAAGCCCACCGGTTAGCACAGCAGCAAATGTTGAGGTGTCGTTGCAAGGCCACAGCAGTCAGGGAATCCCACTGTTATATCAACAAAAGACTGATTCTAGGCCATCAGAAAGAACACCAACTCCATCACCATCATCAACCCTCTCTCAGTCCGCCCTGTCCACCGCTACTTCCACCACATGCAGCTCTCAAGTCCAGCTCACCCTCCCAGACACTATGAGTAGGTCAAGAAAGTACTCAGTCTCTCATCCGCGTACACTGGGTTTGAACGCCCACATTGCCAAACTAATCTCGTTTGAGATGATGCCCTTTCGGTTGGTGGAAAGCACAGCTTTCCGCGAACTCATGGCCTATGCAGTACCATGCTATGACCTACCCAGTCGCCACTTCTTCTCTCGCAAAGCCATCCCAGCCCTCCACCATCATGTGAAAGACCGCATTGTCCATGCACTCAAGCAGTCAGTGAGCGGAAAGGTGCACCTCACAACTGATGCATGGTCCAGTCGGCATGGCCAGGGCCGTTACATGTCCATCACTGCGCACTGGGTTAATGTGGTGGATGCAGGGTCCACAGGGGACAGCGGTGGTGGGACAGTGCTGCCTAGCCCACGGTATAGGAAACAGTTGGCTGTAGGCGTTTGACCCTCCTCCTCCTCCTCCTCCAGAAGCGAAAGCTCGTCCACAGAGCGCAGTCGTACGAGCACTCCATCTGCAGCTGCCACTGTTGCACACGATGTGTCCCCCTATCGAGCAGCTAGTGGAAAGCGTCAGCAGGCTGTGTTGCAGATGATGTGTTTGGGCAACAGACACACCGCCGAGGTGCTGGCCGAGTACTTGAAGCGACAAACTGAGTCATGGCTGGGCAGTGTACATCTTGAGGCAGGCAAGGTAGTTAGTGATAACGGCCGTAATTTTGTGGCAGCCATAGCCCTTTCAAAACTCAGCCATATACCTTGCTTGGCTCACACCTTGAACCTGGTGGTGCAGTGCTTCCTCAAAAATTATCCGGAGTTAACAGCCCTGCTCCAGAAGGTGCGAAGACTGTGCGCGCACATCCGCCGGTCGCCTGTACACTCCGTTCGTATGCAGAAGCTGCAGCGATTGCTCCACCTTCCCAACCACCGCCTCATTATCGACATTGCAACAAGGTGGAACTCCACCCTGCACATGGTGGAGCGGCTGTGCGAGCAGAGGCAGGCCATAATGCATTTGTGGGAGGATACACGGCCAGGCACTTTGAGAGCAGACATGGAGTTGACAGGTGTGCAGTGGTCGAAGCTGAAAGACCTCTGTAAAGTCCTTCAGTGTTTTGAGGAATGCACACGGCTGGTAAGCGCAGACGACGCCATCCTAAGCATGAGCATCCCACTTATGCGTCTGCTCATGCAAACTTTGACGCACCTTAAGGAGCAGGCGTCTGCAGCCAATGTTGATGAGGAGGAAGAGGAGGAGGGAATCCTTGATGACATTCAGCCATTGTCTGCTCAGGGACCTCTCCTGGACGAGGTGGAGGAAGAAGAGGAGGATGAGGAGGATGATGGGGATGATTACTTAGGGGAGGAGGATGCATCTCGTGGGGCAAGTGAAAATGTTGGCGTGGCAAGGTCTGGTACAGGGTTTGTGCGTGACTGGAGGGATGTGGATTTGCCAGAAAGTGCTCCTCCAACCAGCACTCGCAGTGCATCATTGACACCGGGAACATTGGCCCACATGTCAGATTATGCCTTGCAGATCCTAAAAAGGGACCCACGCATTGCCAAAATGATGAGCGATGACGACTACTGGTTGGCCAGCATCCTGGATCCACGGTATAAAGGCAAATTACAAAACATCATGCCACAGGAGAACCATGACCTAATATTGGCTAATAAACAAGCAACTCTGGTAAATCGGTTGCTTGAGGCATTCCCAGCACACAGCAGCGGTGATGGTTCTCACACGAGCCGTACGGGCCGGGGGCAGCTTGGCAGAGGTGTTTGTGGTGCACACAGCAGAAGTGGCGTTGGAGACAGGGGTTTCATGACAGAATTCAGTATAAACTTATTACCCTCACCCACAAAGCCCTCCATGGCTCAGCACCACCCTACATCTCCTCCCTTGTTTCAGTATACCACCCTACCCGCGCCCTCCGTTCTGCTGATGACCTGAGGTTAGTATCCTCAATAGTCAGAATCTCCCACGCCCGTCTCCAAGACTTTACACGTGCGGCGCCAATTCTTTGGAATGCACTTCCCAGGTCAATACGATTAGTCCCCAATCCCCACAATTTTAAGCGTGTCCTGAAAACGTATTTATTCAGACTGGCCTATTGCCTCAACACATTAACCTAACCTATCCCTGTGTGGCAGAGCCAAAAGTTTTACCATAACCAGGTTCCCAGCATCATGTTCCCACATGCTTTATGCATCCATTAGCCCTCTGTGTCTGTACTGTTACACACTTAACATTATGGCTGGTCCATACAATTAGAGCAACTGTTACCACCCACCTTTCGTGTCTCCCTCTTTCCTCATAGACTGTAAGCTTGCGAGCAGGGCCCTCACTCCTCTTGTTATTTGTTATAATCTACTGTATGTGATTATTGTTATGCTGTAATGTCTATTGTCTGTACAAATCCCCTCTGAAATGTAAAGTGCTGCGGAATATGTCGGCGCTATAAAAATAAAATTTATTATTATTATTATTAATGTTGTGGACTGATTTTTCAAGTACCGCTCACACAACTGGTAATACTGCATCGATGGAAAGTGACAGGAGACAGCAGTTGTCAACTATGGTTACAAACTACTTTTCCTCCCATATCGATGTTCTCCCACACAGGTCATTCCCCTTTGACTATTGGGCCGCTAAACTGGACACTTGGCCTGAATTGGCACAATATGCCTTACAGGAGCTCGCTTGCCCAGCTGCAAGTGTGCTATCGGAAAGAGTCTTCAGTGCAGCTGGATCAATCCTGACAGAAAAAAGGACCCGTCTGTCAACCCAAAATGTGGATGATCTAACCTTCATTAAAATGAACCACGCATGGGTTTCCAAGGATTTTGTCCCACCTTCCTCTGATGACACATAGGGTGACAGAAAAATGGCTTGCTTTGGTCCACCTCTTCCTGGGACTTGACCTATTTCACCTTTTGCATCAGCTGAATGTCCAACATCAACATATGCCACTTTCTAAAACTCCCTAACTGTGCTGCCTCCCCCCCCATGGCCGGGGTCACCACCTAGCGCACGACACCGTGCGAGTGCCGTTGCCCTGGACAGGTGGGTAGGCCGACTCTTGGGCGCGGGCACTGGTACAGGGTCCTTCATAGTGCAATCAAGTGTCTCTGACGGTGGTGGTGCACACCCGCCGTCAGACACACCGCCGTACTATGAGGGGCCCAGTGCCAGTACCGACGCCCACGAGTGGGCCCCCCTTGCTTGGGCAGGGCCCCAGCATTTGCAATCTTTACCTCTCCCTGCTCCTCCGCTGTGTAGTCTGGGCCGTCAAATCCATACTGTGCCTGACACCGTCTGAGCCTGCCTCCTGATGTATAGACATATATTTTGAATGTGTACGCTATCCATACATGTTATCCGGGGAAACGGTACCCTTTCTAATCTTTGTGCAATCACGTGCAATCCATACTGGGCCTAACACCGTCTGAGCCTGCCTCCTGAGACATATATTTTGAATGTGTACGCTATCCATACATGTTATCCGGGGAAACGGTACCCTTTCTAACCTTTGTGCAATCACGTGCAATCCATACTGGGCCTAACACCGTCTGAGCCTGCCTCCTGAGACATATATTTTGAATGTGTACGCTATCCATACATGTTATCCGGGGATACGGTACCCTTTCTAACCTTTGTGCAATCACGTGCAATCCATACTGGGCCTAACACCGTCTGAGCCTGCCTCCTGAGACATATATTTTGAATGTGTACGCTATCCATACATGTTATCCGGGGATACGGTACCCTTTCTAACCTTTGTGCAATCACGTGCAATCCATACTGGGCCTAACACCGTCTGAGCCTGCCTCCTGAGACATATATTTTGAATGTGTACGCTATCCATACATGTTATCCGGGGAAACGGTACCCTTTCTAACCTTTGTGCAATCACGTGCAATCCATACTGGGCCTAACACCGTCTGAGCCTGCCTCCTGAGACATATATTTTGAATGTGTACGCTATCCATACATGTTATCCGGGGAAACGGTACCCTTTCTAACCTTTGTGCAATCACGTGCAATCCATACTGGGCCTAACACCGTCTGAGCCTGCCTCCTGATGTATAGACATATATTTTGAATGTGTACGCTATCCATACATGTTATCTGGGGATACGGTACCCTTTCTCACCTTTGTGCAATCACGTGTAATCCATACTGGGCGTGAGAACGGCTGGCGAGCTGTTAAGCAAGCTACAGCACCTGTGGTTTGCACACGTAAGTTTTTCATTTTTTCAGGAATGACGGTTAGGCCTAATTCCGGAACTGCGGTTGACCTGCACTTACTGGGAAATCATTGTTCGCTGGTAATAATTGTAATCAGTGATCCCCATCACTAACGTTGTTCAGCGGGTTATCTGCACCTGTAAGCGACAAACGCTGGCCTTTTCAGTGTAGCGCACATGCAGCCACAGACATGTAAGGGCATGACACACCAGTTATTGGCCAATCTCATGTGCCAGAGCCTCACGTGTCCCTCTAGTAAGCCGGACTCGGACCGCGGGGCATGACGGAGTCTCGTTCGTTAACGGAATTAAGCTTGCAATGTGTGCATCTGTTCTGTAGCTGGCATGGTTGAGGTTTCCCAGGTGGAGTCGAATTTAACCGTAGGCTCCACTCCTGGTGGTGCCCTTCTGGACATTTCTTTAAGGTTCAGCTTTGCAACCATACTAACCACGTAAAACAAACACTTTGCCTTCATGAACGCTGTTTGGAGGGTCATGACTCGTGGGAATAACGCCGCCCAATCAGTTAACCTGCTAGAGAGATCCTTCGTTGCTCCCAAGCATGACATCACACTCTCTAGGAAGACGGTAATGCCACTGTGGCGACCGTACTCCTGGGGGCGACACAAGTGCACTGATGCCCAGCCACTGCTCGATGAATCTGCTGGTACATTGACCCAGACCACTACATTCCCCTCGCACGCTACACGACCTGAATCTGACCCTGATGAAACTCAGGTTACCCTTCCCATATACAGTTCCATCTTACACGGTGACAAAGAGGAAGCTGCAGATGAAAGTGCAGGTTCGGCCCACCCGCCATCAGACACACCACCGTACTATCAGGGGCCCTGTGCCAGTGCTGTCGCCAACGAGTGGGCCCCCCCTGCTTGCTCAGGATCACAGCACTTGCAAAGTTGAAATACTGTGCAGTGAGATGGAAGATGGGGATGACGAGGAATCCAGACAAGTACAGGGATTCCCTAGCGAGGAGACTTATTTGATTGTTTTCAATGTTGGGACAGCAATTTTTGGGGAGCACTATACTCTGGAGAATGATAGATGGGGCCCACCATACACTGGAACATTCCAAAGGTGGACATCAGACACTGGAGCAGCATTTACAGGGCCCATTATACACTAGAGCATTAGAAATGGGGCCCATTATGTTTGGAGCATTATTTGGGCCCATAAGACAGTGGAGCTTCATCCATGGGGACCAACATATACTGTAGCATTATG
Source organism: Dendrobates tinctorius (assembly GCF_039654945.1). Taxonomy (NCBI): domain Eukaryota; kingdom Metazoa; phylum Chordata; class Amphibia; order Anura; family Dendrobatidae; genus Dendrobates; species Dendrobates tinctorius. The sequence goes on along the minus strand of NW_027361752.1, from coordinate 4,250,263 downwards.
TGGAGCTCATCATATACTGTTTCAAACATTATATGGGACCAATGATTCTGTATGGAGAAATAGATGGGCCTCGTCATGAGATGTAAAAAGTGAGGTATTTTTCATTGTACTATACCGCTATTTCTCTGCCGTATCGGAGCATGATGAGTTGTGGTATGTGTTAAAGGGGCGCTCTTTCGCCCAGGGCACATGAAAACCTGCAGCCAGCCCTCCCCCCCACAACTTTAGCCAAATAACCCCCATTTTTCAGTGCGTAACTTGTATTATGAAGTTAATTAAGGTTGACAAGCTTAAGTAAGAAGAATTGATGCTTTTGGCATTCAAATGGTACTGTAGGTGTGTTTCCTGTCCTCCTCTCACTGCCGACTTTTATTCCCCATTGACTTACATTGGGTTTCGTGTTTCGGGACGACCCCGACTTTTCCCTATAATCGGACGATCTTGCTCGACCCGACTTTTGGAAAAGTCGGGTTTCACGAAACGAAACGCGACCCTAAAAAAACAAAAGTCGCTCAACTCTATATGGGACTGTTCATGGTCTATGGGACATGTCCATATTTTATGGCTAGATTGGTCTGTACAAAAACAGACTTGTCCGACTCGGATCAAACTCGCCAATGCAAGTCTAAGGGTTCGTGAAAAAATTGGACCGCACTTAAATGCCATCTGTGTGCTCTTCAGTTTTTACTGACTGATAGCAGAAGCTTGAAAAAAAAACTCCCATCAGTGTGCTGTCCAGCTATCTACTCCTGAGTTTACAACTATTACAAGAACTTATGCATAATATTTTCATTACATTGTTATGATAGTTGTCCTTTGTTACAATCTACTGGCCACAATGCCTCTCTCTCTTTCTTTCTGTAACTCCTCTTATCTTCTTTCCTCACATACTTTCCTTCTGGTCTGTGTCATCTTGGCAGTAGATGTGCTAGAACCAGAGAGAGGATTTTCCTGTTACCTCTATCCTTCATCCTCGATCTTTTACCTCATCCTCATTAGTTCATTTCCTCTGACATCTCAACCTCATTATTTGTCAGGGTACTGTGAATAAACTACCTAAAAGTTTGTCCACTGCTTCTTCCTTCTTGGATCATCCACGTGCAGCTGGTCAGGCTATAGAGGCGAGGATAGCGAATAACCTACAGAGATCTGTGGACCACATTTTCCAGAAATGTCAACTTAAAATGGTTGTCCATGACTTTATAATTGATAGCCTATCCACAGGATATGTCACCAATGTGTGATCGGGGAATCAGCTGATACTGATGTCGGCAGTGGCCAAAGCTGCTCAATTAAGGAGTTGCAACCCCTTTAAGTCAGTATCAAAAATGATCAATGATGATCAATCTTGAGATAACAAGTTCAATCTGATTTGAACAAAAGTTTATTCTGACTCCATAACCTGGCTGCAAGTGTGGAGCTCTTGAGACAGTTACTATAGATTTCTCTATGTACTGGTACTCACACAAAGAGATTTCATCAGGTAGCTTGTCTCGACTACAGGAGGTACATATGATTCCAGAAGAAGGTTTATTTTTAAGTTGAATTCTTGTAGCTATGCACAATTACAGTAGATAAAGACTATTGTGAACCAGACCTGTGTATAGAGATGATGCTCCCCCGAATATGGCTGACCCACTGGAGGGGTTACTGACATCTGAGTTGGGGAGACAGACAGAGAGAGAAAGGACAAACTTCTAAAAGGCTCAAACCCTATTCTAATGATTCCAAGTTGTGTGATATGGCAAAGCATGATAAAATTTTGGTATCCAATGCTGAAGTAGTTTGGTTCTACATCAGACATAGTTTTCCACAATCTGATACTCGCTATTTGTCAGCACTTTTTCAGATAGCTATTAAACATGCCAACCACTGCAGACTCTCCAATTTTGTTTTTTTTCTATGTAATTGCTAACATGGTAAAAAGATATATATTTTACTTGAGCTTTGAAACCATATTCTAAAGACTTAACCCATGACCTAGAAGACCATTGACCTGGCAGAATCAACTTTCCATAGTAATTAGATAAACTAATACAAATGAATCAGAGATGGCTTGAGATGCCGGAATATATACAACTTGTTGTAATTGCTGCATATTGGATTTCCAATATATTAACGAGGTCTGTAAAAGAAATGAAAAGGTTGCGTACACAGTGACATCAACAAAACATGTCAGTCTGGTTTCATGTCTGGATTCAGTTATTTCTCCTGTCTAGACGTTTCTCAGATGCCCAAGCATAAAACATTATCTATAAAATAAATAGTCTACGCGCTAACTCATGACCGGCATTTGTAGCTACTTGATCAAACAAGATACTTCCTCACATTTGCATAAATCCCACTAATATTGCCAGTGACAGATGGCGAGCAGCTATGAACAGATGAAATTATGCAACTTTCTTTTGACTGTGGTCAGGCTTATGTCAGCCATAGCCAGCCAGTATTCACAGCCAATGTTCATTAGCAGCAGAATCCTGTAGTATGTGCTTTGTATACATTGATACAGTCAGTATACATAAGGAGTAAAGATGAGCGAATCAATCCGCGAATGACTGAGCTCGATTTAAGTTTCCTAAAATGTGTCGTGTCTCGCAAATTCAAATATTTTGAGACTAAATTCATGGTGGGCAAAAAAACTTGTCAGGCACCATTTTCCTCACTTCTGAATCATCAGAGTGATACCATGTGGATGCGCAGGTTTCTCCATAACACGCTGCAACAATGACATCTATTGGATTATCATACTTTGTACAGTGCGGATTAGTAGCGGGGCCATCACAGCTCAGTGGCTCCCAGTGGAGCACAATTTGTACAGAAGAGTCAGAGTGTAAGCTCTTATGGTCAGTGAAGTCCTCTCTCTCTCCTGCAGAGTGTAAGCTTCTATGGTCAGAAGGTTCCTCTCTCTCCTGCAGAGTGTAAGCTCTTATGATTAGCAGGGTTCTCTCCTGTAGAGTGTAAGCTCTTATGGTGAGTAGGGTCCTCTCTCTCCTGCAGAGTGTAAGCTCTTATGGTCAGTAGGGTCCTCTCTCTCCTGTAGAGGGTTAGCTCTTATGGTCAGTGAGATTCTCTCTCTCCTGTCGAGCGTAAGCTCTTATGGTCAGCAGAGTCCTCTCTCTCCTGCAGAGTATAAGCTCTTATGGTCAGCAGGGTCCTCTCTCTCCTGTAGAGTGTAAGCTCTTATGGTCAGTAGGGTCCTCTCTCTCTCCTGTAGAGTGTAAGCTCTTATGAACAGTGAAGTTCTCTCTCTCCTGTAGAGTGTAAGCTCTTATGGTCAGCGGAGTCCTCCCATTTAGAGTGTAAGTTCTTCTGGTCAGTAGGGTCCTCTCTCTCTCCTGAAGCATGTAAGCTCTTATGGTCAGCAGGGTCCTTTCTTTCCTATAGAGTATAAGCTCTTATGGTCAGTAGGATCCTCTCTCTCTCTCCTGTAGAGTGTAAGCTCTTATGGTCAGTGAAGTTCTCTCTCTCCTGTAGAGTGTAAGCTCTTATGGTCAGCGGAGTCCTCTCTCATTTAGAGTGTAAGCTCTTATGGTCAATGAAGTCCTCTCTTGTAGAGAGTAAGCTCTTATGTCAGCGGAGTCCTCTCTCTCCTGTAGAGGTTAAGCTCTTATGGTCAGTGAGGTCCTCTCCGTCTCTCCTTTAGAGTGTAAGCTCTTATGGTCAGTAGAGTCCTTTCTCTCCTGTAAAGTGTAAGCTCTTATGGTCAGCGTGGTCCTCTCTCTCTCTCCTTTAGAGTGTAGACTCCTAAGTGAAGTTCCCACAATGATCATTTGCTGAGTTTTTGATGCTGTGTATTATTGTTGTGTCAAAAATACAGCGTCTCACAGTTCCGGCAAAGTCTTTGAAATCCGAAACACAGCAATTTCTCTTTTGAGTGCGTTAAATTTTATTTGCAGATTTACCCCATAGAATTGCATTGTATTGTATTGTAATCCGTACATAACGGTATCAATAAAAAATTGCCAAAGTCAAATATCAGTAAGTATCAAAAACAAAGCTGCTTTATTAAAAAAAGACAAAGAAAATGAGACAAAAACCACAGCAAAAACACAAATCACTTACTGTAATTTAGGTAATGAGTGCAGAAATATTTCAGAAAATTTGCAACATCAAAAATTTAACAATTACTCATCATGATCCTCTCTCCCCTCTGTATCAGTCTGTCATTGTTAGTTTGTTTACTGTAAGTGAAACAGAGGCTGGACAGACATCTGACTGGGATGATTTAGCGAATCCTGCTTTGAGCAAGGGGTTGGACCAGATAGCCCAGGAGGCCCTTCCAACTCTAGGATTCTATAATTCTATGATTCTCATGGCGCTCTTTTTTATAATGCTAAGATTAATACTTAACTATCAACTATAGAAAAAGAAACCGTTCAAATTGGCAAACAGATCTTGTGACTAAAATGTAACTCGTTGCAAGCTCACTGTTCCGTTACTACTCTAAACCTCAGGGCAGTACCTAAATGCCAAAAGGTCAGTCCTCTCCTGCTCACAGGGAGTTAGCAGGGATATGGCTTATTGTTTGATGTGGAGCTTACACTTAGAGCTGATTTATCTGGCACCGTTCCTAGAAATAACAATGGGGGCATAAGTTAATTTATTTTCGTGGCTTAGAAAATATATTTTTTGACTCTTGATACTAAAGCAAATTTATTAGAATTTGAATTGTACTGAAATTTTACAAAAATCTGTATCCTCCAGAATACAGAGCTTTTGTAATTCACTCTGCTCAAACTTTAGAGGGCCGACAAAAGGTAAAAAAAAAATAAAAACCAGACTCGGCACTTACTTATCAGGCCAACTCAGCTGCTTGTTGTCGCTCGTAAGTCCTTGGCACCTCTTCTTACTGCCACCACGTACTGAAACCCTGGGCCGCAAGTCTTTACACTATGTCAGCACTTACAGGGATGGCTCTGTGTATGTGCTTCTTAAGGTCACAGCAAGGTGCGCTACAACCATTCAACGCACACTCTAGGCCACTACTTCCATCCGCGGCTAAGCCCCGGACATTCGTATGCATTTTAACGTTGCATCTTCATGATGTCATGGTCATGCAGCCTTATGACACACATGTACAGGAATGTCCCGGACCCATTTGTGGCTCGAAATCTCAGCCTAGCGTGAAGATGGACAAGGTTGGAGATTGTAGTGGCTGTAAGATGAGAGGGCTGAAAACTGTATGGGGGTCAGTGAGGAGCGGAGGTGAGCTGTGAAGTATTAGTTGTTTTTTTACTTCTACTTCTCTACAGACCCCAGAACATAATATAAGACATTCAATTCGCGGAGAATAAATTTGCTGCAAATCAAATTTCCTGGTAAACTCGATTTGGTGAATTTGAATCTCATCAGCTGCCCTCAACTCTTTTCCTTACTGTAACCTACGGGAACTTAGAAGGGTCACTAGAAGAAAAATTCTGGTGCACTAACAGGATGATTACACATTGCATGGTAGATTTAGCAAAACATAAGTATGAAATTAGTCTTGAGCTAACGTAAACTTTGTAAACTATTTCTTTAGAGAATTCCATTTTTTTTATTTAGGCAATTAAGGTAATTAAATAAATATTTATAAAATATTTACATTATGTTTTCTCAGCTGAAACATTTATGGCTCCTTATTCCATTCACCGGTTCCCTTTCTATTTTTCACTCTCAATTCTGGTCATGAGAATATAGCTTAGTAAGTTGCTCCAAAATTATAATAGGCTCTTTACATCAGTGCATGGATTGCTATGGAAATGAATGGCAAATAGAAATTCAATCAGCCCCTGAATGCTAGAGCCCATCACCCAAAGATTTCTCACACAAAATTGCGTATTGCTGGCAGCTGATGCCAACAGTCAGCATTGTGCTCTGCAGCGGATCTATGTCTAATCAATCCCGCGCAAATTGTTTTAAGAAATATTAAGCGGAGTGTAAGATACAATATACAAGACTGGCAGTTTTATATTTCATTATCTGTTTAATTCCTCCAAAACATGCCAATATATAAGCATAAATGATATATACTGTAGGTATCCACAGCTGATAACCTGCGAAGAATACATAACACTGCATAAAGCTCAGTTCCAAAGTTGTAATATTGTCCCTTCTGCCACGTGTCCTTGAATTGTAGGCTACTCACATAAAACTTACTCTAACTTTTACCTTTTAAAAGGCTTTTCCGCTTGTAAAACATTATTACTAGAAATGGGCAAATTTATTTGAGTTGAAGTGAATTCTGCTTGGATTTTACAAAATTTGGATTCACCAGAAAACAGATCTTGTGTAATTTACTTCTCGCAAAATCAGCACAATAGCAGCCATCATTCTGCTGAATTGTAAAGAGTGGGAAAAAGGTTAAAACACAAACCGATCTGGACTGAAGTCTTGTTATACAGTGAAGACGTCAAACCTTGGAAGGTCACAGAGCATTGAAACGTCATGTTGTCACAATTTGCACTGCGACATTATGACGGCTTGGTCGCAACCAGGACTCCTGATCTAGAGTGAAAACATCGGCCTCACGACTGTAGAAAGAAGAATCCTTAAGGACCGGATGGCACTGGAGGCTGCAGGGATACCCGGATATGTGAGTGCTGAGGTGAGTATTATTTTTTTTTAAAGTTATGTTTATTATGGTCTGGGGACTAATGGAGAACTTTCAATTTGTGGAGAATAAATTGATTACAATTTAAATTTCTCACAATTTGATGAATTCAGGTTTGTTAGTTCTGTTTTTCTCTGGTTATTACAAAGTTATAACCACTGCTGTATTTACACAGGAGATTTAAGTAAGGACCTTAACTCGACCACTTGAAAACAATAATTTTGTTTCTTTTGAACCATTCAGAGGTGGACTTATTTGTTTGCTTCTGATTATAATTTTGCCTTTTAACCCAACTGAGCTAACAGATATTCTCTGTCAAGATTTTCTGATACAGAGGTAAATTCATGATTTGATTCTATCAATTATGTCAAGTCGTCCTGGTCCTGCAGAAATAAAGCAGCTCCACACCACCATGTTTGATTATTGGTATGATGTTCTTATGAAGATTTTTGCCCAATGTCTGTCAAACAGGTTGAACTTTCACTCATCGACCTACAGGATATTATCACGGAAGTTTTGGAGGTCATCTAAATGTTTTTGACAAATATTGGATGAGCCTTTATGTTCTTTTTGATAAACCTAGGTTTGCACTTTCCATTAGATGCCATTTTGAACCAGAATTTTTCTTATTTTTTCGTAAAGGACCAGGTAGAGCTAAACAGCATTTTGCCTTCAGTAAACTAAATCATTATTTTAAAACAACATTTTGCAATTACTTGAGTTGTATTTATCGAATATTAAAAATAATTTGATGATCTGAAACTTTCAAGTGTAGGAATATGCAAAAATAGAAGAAAACGACACTAAGGCAAATACTTTTGACAGCACGTTATCTGCACATATGGTAAATGCTGTCAACCATTAATTAGGCCACCCACTAGACTCCTAAGCCCAGAATTAACAGAAATTTATTTGAAAAAATACCATTTTTTCCCCTACAAAACTATACATCAATCAGCTCAGTTCCTCCTGTTTTGTACCATGCCACTCATAGATGAGTTTTCTTGTTCATTGTGAAAAGACCCAAGTACAACTTTGTCATGTATCACACAGATAAAAATAATTTTTAGTACTTCTTTCATCATTAAACTTTTTCTGTTCATCAGATTATGAAGAATGAGACATTTCATGCAACTGGGGTGCAAATAAATGGAAACAAAAATAGTAATAATGAACATCAATGTGCAAGAAGAAGAACAAATAGGAATTTAAGAAAAAGGAGCTCAGCTGCTGCTAAAACATAATCACGGGAATTTCAGCCCGATTTAGAAACTTAATTTGACCTGAGATGATGGCATGGCTGAGTGCCTTATAAATCATGCACATTGCTCGATGTATGAGCAATATTTGATCTATGTTGAGCATCAGCCAGAATGCAATTAAAAAACGAGAGATGCAGGGTTTTATTTCACATTTCTCAGTTTCTATCAAACAAGGGGGTGAAGCTCCTGGGATTCTAATTTGGAAAGGCATTCTAATGTGTTTATTCTTCAAGAACAGAAGGAACTGGCTGTGATAAATATTACTTTCACTGTATACAGTTACCAGGAAAAAAAATTCTATTGATATTTAGACGTGTGTAGCGAGGCTGAAGACTGGGATTTCACCGTGTCCAAGCTCACAACTGGGTGTCTGGCTCTGTTCAGGCTCAGCTTTGAATGGAGACATTCACACTATGTCAACGGTGTGGATTTAGGCTATAAGAAGCCAAATAATATCTGGTCTTGTTATCCTTTAATTTGAATGTCCATTCTTCAATACCATTTACTGTTATGGCCGAAAACGTTGGCACACTTGCAGTAATTCTGAGATATATACTTCATTCTCTGGAACAATTTCAATTGCAAATGTTTTGTTATATACATGTTTATTTCCTTTGTGTGTAGTGGACCAATAAAAAAAAGAAAAAAAATTGTACAAAATTGTGGGTAAACAACTTTGTTTCAAGTATGTTATGCTTGTTCCCACTCATCTGTGGCAAGTAACAGGTGTGGGCCATTTGAAAATCACACCTGAAACTAGATACAAAGGGAATAAGATGACTCAATCTTAGCTTTGTTTGCCTGAGTTGGTCACGCTAAGCATGGAGAACAGAAAGAGGAGAAGAGAACTATCTGATGATGTGAGAATCAAAATTTTTGAAAAATTTCAACAATCTCAAGGTTACAAGTCCATCTCAAGAGAACTTCATGTTCCTTTGTCCACCGTACGCAACACAATCAAGAAGTTTACAACCCATGGTACTTTAGCTAATCTCCCTGGACATGGATGTCAGAGAAAAATTGATAAAAGGTTGCAATACAGGATAGTCCAGATGGTGGAAAAGCAGCCTCAATCAAGTTTCAAAGAAATTCAATCTGTCCTGCAGGTTTAGGGTGCATCAGTGTCAGTGCAAGCTATCTATCTATATGTGAATGAAATGGAAGGAGACCCAGGAAGACTCCACTGCTGACACAGAGATCTAAAAATGCTAGACTGCAGATAACAAAAATGTACATGTGCAAGCCAAAATCCTTCTGGGAAAGCATCTTGTGGACAGATAAGACCAAAATAGAGCTTTTTGGTAAAGCACATTATTCTACTGAAAACAGAATGAGGCCTACAAAGTAAAGAACACTGTACCTACAGACAAATATGGTGGCTGTTCAAAAATATTTTGAGGTTGTTTTGTTGCCTCTGGCACTGGATACCTTCAATGTGTGCAAGGCATGAAATCCGAATATTACCAATAAATTTTAGGTTGTACTGTAGTGTCCAGTGTCAGAAAACTGGATTTTGTATCCTAGGTCATGGGTATTCCAGAAGGACAATAACCGCAAACATACTTCCTGATCTAAATCCCATTGAACACCTGTGGAGAGATCTTAAAATTGCTGTTGGGAGAAGGCACCCTTCAAATATGAGAAACCTGGAGCAGTTTGCAAATGATGAGTGGTCAAAAATTCCATTTGAGAAGTGTAAGAAGCTTGTTAATGGTTCTATGAGGTGATTAATTGCAGTTATTTATTCCAAAAGGTGTAAAACCAAATATTAAGATGAGGGTGCCAACAATTTTGTTCATCCCAGTTTTGGTGTTTTGTGTAAAATTGTGTCCAATTTGCCTTTTTTTCTTAGTTTTTTGTGTTGCTCCAATACACACCAAGGAAATAAACAGGCGTATAGAAAAATGTGTAAATGCAATAATTTTCTGGGAGGAATACTTAATTTTCTTTAATAATTGTAAAGATGCCAACACCTCGGCCATGACTGTACCTAAATAGCGACAAAATTATAAGTCAATCCTAAGCATAGACACAATGGGCCAGAACTAGTATAGTAAATGGGCAGGAATTCTGTATCAATTTGCCCCAAAAACTTTTACTTGCATTGTACCCCATTTATTATTTGTTTTAGACACTTTTTGGACTTGAATCCAAACATCCATCTTTAGTAAATAGGCATAGAAAAATGTACTACAAGTTGTTGAAACTTATTGGTGCAACATAATAGCCTGTTAGACTGCACTATTGTGTCCAACAAAATAAATGGATACCAACAGATAGGGGATCACACAAAGGCAAAATGTTCATTCTTTGAACCCAGTTTGAATTATTACAGTGAAAGGAAATGTTGGGGATATCTTTGAATATCAGCAAACAGAATGTGAAGCTAGCTTAATTCACATCCCCCTTTCTGACATTGTAAGACATGGCTGATCATCTTCCCTCATTTAAAATATTGTGTTGACCCTTAAGTTTGCCATTGAATGACTCATTGTGTCATTGTATGCATCAGATGCTATCCATAACTTCTCTCAAGGAAACAGGCAGTTGGATTGTCCCACAAACAAAGTACATTTTAATTAATACATCATGGAATAATAGTTTCCAAATAGTTTCCACAATTGGATTTGTTAAAAAAAATGTTCCTGTGCTGAGATAATCTTATAAATGTGCCCCTGCTGTCTATTGTGTAATGGCCGTGTCTGACCGTGCAGGAACATGGTCTGATCATATCACAGCTCCTGGGCAGGGGAGGAAGCAAAAGAGAATATACAGACAGGACAGTAGGGGGTCACAGCTGCCACTTTCTGTAAGTTAAAACATTTGCCTGTTTTATCACAGAAATGAGTGTTTTTTTGTTGTGTCATGTAAAAACAGGCAAATGTTTTACCTAAAAGAAATAGTCATGATACCATGCTAGAATGTCTGTATACTCTCTTTTCCTTCCTCCCCTGCCCAGGAGCTGTGGTATGATCAGACATGTACCTGCACGGTCAGACACGGCCATTACACAGTACACAGCAGGGGCACATTTATAAGATTATCTCAGCACCGGAACATTTATTAATAAATCCAATTGTGGAACTTATTTTTATTCCAAGATCTATTGAACCTCAGACAGGTACAACTACTATTGGACTCGTTATCCTTATTATAATAGGATTTTAACTCTTTTCTTTCCAAAGCGCAGAGCTTAGAGGGAACACTGCTCCTGATTTGTCTTTTCCAGTAGATATTTGTATTCCTTGTAAAATAACTATTGTTGGGCACCTTTTCATAGAGCTCTGATTTCTGCCAGTATTTCCTCCTAGAAATGTATGAATATATTGACAATCAGGTGTTACCTTTTTTCCTTGTCAAAGGGGTGGGCCTCTACATAGCCTGATTGGACAATGTCAAAGCGTGTGTATGGACAACTCCCTCAACTGATAACACTCATTTTTTCTATCTTATTCATAAATCTTTATTCAGAATATCAGAGGAATGGCATAATTCACCATTTTTTAGAAAATATTCTCTGGAATTTTAATTTTTCAAAGATTAAAAGAATTAACTTTAAAACAGATGTTCTAAGAGCGACGAGTCCTTTTTAACTGCTTACTCAGTTTTTGAAGGCAGAAGTGGTAACGTCACAAGACATGAAGATATCCTTAGTCCCACCTCTGACAAACAACAATCTTGCGCCTTTGGCAGAAACCTTAGCTTATTTGCAGCTATTCACAAGGTTGATGTATATAATTGAGCTATTTCTGAGTTCAGCTGACCTGTTTTCTCTGCAGAATAGTTATGTACAACATACAACTTTGTACTCTACTATTTAGAGTTCAATCCATCAACCCTTCCTCTGAAACAAGTAAGGAAAATGTTCCTGTTTACAAGTTCAATCATCTTGCCAAGAATAAAAAAATAGAATTAAGCATTTATTTTAACTTTTATGTATGTATATTAAAACAATAGTTTCCTTTTTTTTACATAACTACATACAGATTATGTTGAGGTTTTATCAGGATCCTGACAGTGTCGGCGTACAGCCTCCGCTGAGCAGGGACTCACCCGCACTGTAGGGACCCCTGGGGACACAAACAGCCAGAAAGTACAGATGCACAGGACCTGAACGCTGAAGTTTAGCAAGCTGGCACAGGACTTACGGTCATGTGACTGCAAGGGGGCGTGGCTTAGCGTCCTGCTTTCAGAGAAGGTAGAAAACTCAGAGTCGGGCCAAACGGAGGTCATACACAGTACGGGCAAACGACGTACAGGAGGAGTAAACAGACGGGAGGTCAGACAAAGCCAAAGGTCATACACAAGAGGGCTGTGCGGTACCAAAGGGACGAGCAGAAAGCAGTCGAGTCACAAGCAGAGAGTCATACACGAGAGAGCGGTGCGGTACAAGTGGGGCAGGCAGAACTCGTAACAGGGACAGAACCAGATCACAACCAAACAAGCAACAAGTTATCAGGCACAAGGCACACGTATACAAGAGGTCAACTAACTCAGCCAAGGGCAGGAGTATGACTGACACTGGACCTAGGTCCAGTGAACATTAAATAGCTGCCCTCTGCCAGAGAGAGGCAGAACAATTAACCGCTAGTCTGACCAGGACGGGCCAAAGCGAAACCCCGTTCTGGATCATGACAGTACCCTCCTCTCAATGGGGGGCCACTGGACCCCCAGGTCTCTCAGGGTATTTGGCGTGAAAGGCTCAGACCAACCAATCCGCATGAACCGATCGAGCAGGAACCCACGAGCGTTCTTCAGGACCGTAGCCTTTCAATGTACCAGATATTGAAGGGCACGACGGAACAACCTGGAGGCGACAATTCGTTCCACCTCGTACTCCAACTGCCCATCTACCAAAACCGGTGGCGGGGAAGCTGATGATCCCTCCCCACCGGACCTCACAGGTTTCAAAAGGGCCTTATGGAAAACATTTGGGATTCGCAGAGATGGCGGGAGACGCAACTGAAAAGCCACAGGATTAACTGCTTCGGTAATTTCATAGGGACCTATAAACTTGGGTCCAAGCTTAGCAGAGAGGACCTTGAACCTTATATTCTTGGTGGACAACCATACCTTATCCCCAATCTGAAACACCGGTCCCGCGGATCGTTTTTTGTCCGCAAAAAATTTAAATTTGTCCTGGGCCTTTGCAATGTTACTCTGGACCTCCCGCCATACCTCCCCCAACCGCTGGATCGTCTCATCCGCCCCAGGACACCCAGAATTCAAACGGGAAAATTCTCCAAAATGAGGATGAAACCCATAATTGCAGAAAAAGGGAGATGTACCCGTAGACTGGTTAATGCGGCTGTTAAATGCAAACTCGGCCAACGGTAACACAGAACACCAATCATCCTGTCGGGCTGAGGTCAAGCAACGCAGAACTTGCTCCAGAAACTGATTGGTCCGCTCGGTCTGCCCATTAGTCTCTGGATGGTAAGCGGATGAAAAGGACAGACCAATACCTAACCTCTTACAAAAAGCTCTCCAAAATCTGGAAACAAATTGCACTCCCCTATCAGACACCACATTCAAGGGTACCCCATGCAACTGCACCACATGCTCAACAAACTATCTGGACAATGTTTCCGCATTAGGTAGAGCTGCCAAAGGTACAAAATGTGCCTGCTTACTAAACCTGTCGACCACAACCCAGACGACGGTATTACCCTTGGAGGGGGGAAGGTTGGTGATGAAATCCATGGTCTCTCAGGAATTGGCAGTGGTACCAATTCCCCGACCGGCCGGTTATGGGGGGTTTTTGCACGGGCACAAACATCACATGCAGACACATATTCCCCAACATCAGAGGCTAAAGAAGACCACCAGAATACTCTAGCAATGGCCTTCTGGGTAGCCGAGATCCCTGGATGTCCACCCAGAACTGAGTCATGGAACTCCCGAAGGACCTTGAGACGAAACTGAGCTGGCACAAAAAGTTTATCCACCGGCTTAGCTGGAGGTGCAAGAGACTGGGCTTCCCAAATCTCCCGATCCAACATATTAGAAATACCTGCCACCACCACCCCAGGCTGAAGAATGGAAGATGGAGGTTCCGGGGGGGACACCAGATCTAGACTGCGTGACAAGGCATCCGCTCTGACATTTTTGGATCCTGGCCGAAAAGTGATCGAGAAGTTGAATCGGGAAAAAAAAGTGACCATCTAGCCTGTCTGGGAGTCAACCTCTTAGCTGACTCAATGTAAGCTACTATTTTGTGGTCCGTAATTAGGGTTATAGGATGGACAGCCCCCTCCAAAAAATGCCTCCATTCTTCAAAGGCCAACTTTACGGCCAGAAGTTCTCGATTCCCCACATCATAGTTTCTCTCCACAGGGGGAATTTCTTTGAGAAAAAGGTGCAAGGTCTTAAATTGGTCAAAGTGGCGGGTCCCTGGGACAATACCGCCCCCACCCCCACCTCTGAGGCATCTACCTCAACAACAAATGGTTCAGATTGGTCCGGTTGAATAAGAACCGGGGCAGGCATGAAACATTTTTTCAAAAACTGAAATGCCGCTACCGCTGCGGTTGACCAATTCTTGATATCGGCCCCCTTTTGATTCATGTCTGTGAGGGGTTTAACCACCTGTGAGAACCCCTTTATAAATTTACAATAGTAATTGGCAAATCCTAGGAAACGCTGCAGAGCCTTCAAATCACAAGGTTGAACCCACTCAACAATGGCCTGCACCTTATTAGGATCCATGCGATGCCCTTCAGCAGACACGATGAACCCCAGAAAAGACAGTTGCTGAACAAAAAATAAACATTTTTCCAGTTTAGCAAAGAGACAATTCTCCCAGAGCCTTTGGAGAACTGCCCGAACATGACCAATGTGAGCCTGTTTATCAGGAGAGTAGATCAATATGTCATCCAAATATACCACCAAAAAACGTCCAATAAAATCAGAGATCACGTGATTTATGAGATTTTGGAAAACCGCTGGAGCATTGGTTAGGCCGAAAGGCATGACCAAATTTTCAAACAACCCTTCGGTAGTGAGAAAAGCGGTTTTCCACTCATCTCTGTCCCGGACTCGGATAAGGTTATACGCTCCCCGTAGATCTAATTTCGAGAACCACTTAGCTCCAGACAACTGGTTGTATAAATCAGGAATAAGTGGAAGGGGATACGTATTCCTCACAATTATCTTATTTAACTCATGAAAATCGAGGCATGGGCGTAAGCCACTGTCTTTTTTCTTTACAAAAAAGAACCCCGCCGCCACGGGAGAAACAGAAGGATGAATGTGTCCCTTACGGAGACTCTCGGAAATATATTCCTTCAACACAGCCCGTTCTGGACCCGAAAGGTTATACAAGCGGGCTTTGGGCAATTTAGCATCTGGAACTAGGTCACTGGCACAATCAAATGGGCAGTGTGGCGGTAAAACCTCAGCCTCTTTTTTGGAAAAAACGTCCGTATAGTCTTTCAGGCACTCCGGAATACCTTCCAGACCCATGGATGACACAGACACAGTAACAAGACATTTTTCAGAGCAATAGGGACCCCATTTAACAATGTCTCGAGATTCCCAATTAATCACAGTATTATGCAATTGTAACCAGGGGAACCCTAACACAAGGTCCCGCAGGCAGGTTGTTCATCACAAAACATGAAATATGTTCCTGGTGCAAGGAACTCACTTTAAGGAGAAACTCTTCAGTATGAAACATAACGTCATTCTTAACCAGTGGTGTCTTGTCAATGGCAACAATGTGAATAGGAGTCTCCAACCTAACTGTCCCTAACTTACACCTGGACACTAAGTTAGAGTCAATAAAGTTCAATGACGATCCGCAATCCACAAAGGCAGAAGTGGATGCGGAGACACTCCCACAACAAAGTTCCACTTGCAACAACATTTTAGAGAAGGCAGAAAAGGGTACCTGAGAGCCTGGGTGACCTCCACGACAATCACCCGGGCTCAGTCGCTTGTTGGTTAGTGGACGGGAGGGGCAATCCTTTTTCCAATGTCCAGAATCGCCACAGTGAAAACAGCATTTTCCTACTCGCCGTTGTCTCCTTTCATTCTCTATGAGGTCGATGGTTCCCATCTCCGTGATCTCCAATGTAGGAGTGGCTCCCCTTCCTTGGGAGAATAAAGGTGTCTCAATTTGCATCACTCCCCTCGCCCGTAGCCTGCGATCCATTCGGACGGCCTGTGTCATAGCCTCCTCCAAGGAATCAGGCGGAGGGTGGAGAGCCAAGGCATCTTTCAGATGTTCAGACAGGCCTCTAAGGAACAAACCCCAGAGGGCGGCATCATTCCAGCAGACATCAACAGCCCAGCGTCTGAACTCTGAGCAAAACCACTCAGCTGAGTGCTTCCCCTGGCACACACTCATCACCATGTCCTTAGCCATACGCATCCGATCAGGCTCATCATAAATATGCCCCAGGGCCTCAAAAAATGCATCCACAGTCATACGCTCAGGGGTCGTGGTCGAAAGGGAGAGAGCCCAAGCTTGGGGGGCTCCCATTAACAGAGACATAATAACCCCCACTCTCTGACTTTCATCCCCAGAAGAGTGTGGTCTTAATGAAAAAAAAGCTTACAGCCCTCCTTGAAAACTCTGAATTCTTTTTTATCTCCAGAAAATATATCCGGTAACTTAACCGGAGACTCAGGGTAAACTAATGTAACATCCCGAGCCCCCAATAAAAAAGCCCCCTGCACAGTGTCAGCGATCAGCTGCTGAGACTGAGCCAGGACTCGTTGTTCTCCAAGGAGTTTCTGAGACATTTGAGTCAGGTGCTTTACCTGCTCAGAAAGAGTGTGCATAAGATCCATCACACACACAGGGGAAGGGGAGCAGAGGAAAAGAAAAAAAATAGTACTGGTCAGTTATAATATCAGGATCCATGGCGTACAGCCTCCGCTGAGCAGGGACTCACCCGCACTGTAGGGACCCCTGGGGACACGAACAGCCAGAAAGTACAGATACACAGGACCTGAATGCTAAAGTTTAGCAAGCCGGCACAGGACCTACGGTCATGTGACTGCAAGGGGGCGTGGCTTAGTGTCCTGCTTTCAGAGAAGGTAGAAAACTCAGAGTCGGGCCAAACGGAGGTCATACACAGTATGGGCAAACGAGGTACAGGAGGGGTAAACAGACGGGAGGTCAGACAAAGCCAAAGGTCATACACAAGAGGGCGGTGTGGTACCAAAGGGACGAGCAGAGAGCAGTCGAGTCACAAGCAGAGAGTCATACACGAGAGAGTGGTGCGGTACAAGAGGGGCAGGCAGAACTCATAGCAGGGACAGAACTGGATCACAACCAAACAGTCAACAAGTTATCAGGCACAAGGCACACGTATACAAGAGGTCAATAAACTCAGCCGAGGGCAAGAGTATAACTGACACCGGACCTAGGTCCAGTGAACATTAAATAGCCGCCCTCTGCCAGAGAGAGGCAGAACAATTAACCCCTAGTCTGACCCGGACGGCCTAAAGCGAAACCCCGTTCTGGATCATGACAGGTTTATTTTGCGATTTTCAATTTGTTTCCCTGTCCTATATTAAAATGATTATTTCTGTTTGAAGCCTATAAAGCTATTTTGACATGGATTTTCAACGTCAATACACCAGCTTCATCAGATCTATGTCTGGTGACAAGTCTTCCCCCAATTTCATAATTTATCAACCAAACAGCCCCTGTGGGAAGTCAAAGAGAGTTCTCGCGTTGTATACGGTGTTGAGTGTCCAGTTACAGCTTTCTGCCTCACCATACCTTTCTATGACATGGTAACGTTAAATGAATCTCTCAGCAGCTTTTCGCTATGTAATCCTACAGCAGCATTATGTAGGCACAGAGATCCTGATTACTACAATGTATTATCAGGGTTCCACCTCTCAGTGTGTCTGGGATACAATACTGACAGCTGAGCCATCCAGTATGGTACAGTGGCATGCTGAGCTGCTGGTATGTTGAGTGACAGCTCGGCTGTCCAATCTGAAATTGGGAGCTGCTAACTTTCTCCAGGTGTTCGTTATCCCAGGTGATTGCCAGGCTACTTAACTGAGCTGTTTCTCCCAGACATACATTCAGCTAAGTGTGATTTGTTCTCTCTGTGCCTTGCTATCTCCTGGTATTCTGACCTCGGAACATTACCTTACTATGCTTTGGTCTC
The DNA here is from genome assembly GCF_039654945.1 of Dendrobates tinctorius. Taxonomy (NCBI): domain Eukaryota; kingdom Metazoa; phylum Chordata; class Amphibia; order Anura; family Dendrobatidae; genus Dendrobates; species Dendrobates tinctorius. The sequence continues at coordinate 4,232,273 of NW_027361752.1, read as the reverse complement.
TTCCTTCTATTTACAATGTATCCTACTGACTTCTGACCTTGGACTCCTTGACTATACTGACCCAAACTTGGCCATGAGAAGTGACTAGCGTCACATGTATCACTTAGTTTCCAGGGTGAAGCAGTTGTGATAGAATCACGGTTTTCCCTGCTGCATAGCTCAGAATGCTGAGATTTATATAACCCTATCCACATCAATAATTGGCAGCTTTCTTTCTGTGTACACTGTGCATAGGCAGAAAGCTGCAAATCAGTCGTGAAGGTGGGGTTGGACTAGGAGATATGAGGCAGTGTGTCCTCTAGTGATATTCTCCTGCTGATAAAATACTGATTTTATTCAAATAAAACACACAGACTAGTAAGGGACACATTGATGGAATCAGGGTATCTTACCCTACATCACACTGCTCTCAGATTACCGTACATGGTAAACACATGCTGACAGATTCTGTTTACATGCTATGTTAAGAAATAAGACCTCCAGATCCTAAATTTAAAAAAAGTGAAAAATAATAAAAAATAAGTCATTATGAAGTATGGAAGGAGTCCAAGAGATATTCAAACTGTTTTGATAGGTCACAAAAAGTATGTACAAGGTAAATCATTTCAGCCTCAGTCTGATGCCTTCCTCAGGCCAGTTCTCCATCGAGCACACTGAGAAGAAGCATAAAAAAGTCACAACTGACAACTGCCTGAACATGCACAATCAGCCATCCAATATGACCCAGGTACGTGGAAGTCAGAAAAGTTAACTGCGAACACATGTGTAGTTCGTTAGTCTTGAGGGGAAAAATATCCAATGTAAGTAATACATCAGTTTTATTGCGTAAAAATATTAGAAATAGTAAAACAAAAAATCTAAATTATGGAACACAGGAATTGTAAAGGACCCACAGTAGTAGTAGTAGTAGTAGTAAAATATAAAAAAAAAAAAACTAGATATATTTTGGTAGTATCATGTTTCTTACTCAAAGAATAGATTTGGCAATTAAACTAGATGCTTGCATATAAAGAAAATATAAATAAGAATAGATTCGTCTTTTATTTATTAAGAAAACAGTCTCAGAAAAACAAACTACATCAACGGATAGAAAATATATGGCTTTCGGTATGTGTAAAATTCAAATACGTATGTAAAATCAAAATAATAGTAATTATCCATAGGAAAAAACCTGCTAACTGCTCTACAATAAAAAACAAATAATTAAAATATCCAAAACAGTATAAAAAAAATCTGAATACAAAGTTGTTTGAAGCAGAAAAGTTAAGTTAACATGTAATTTGAAAATATAGAAAAGCAGAGGTTTCCCGTTCGCCAATTCTTTAACTCTGTACTCTCTTCGAGTAACTTGCCACCATATTGCCAGTAAATACAACAAAACGTATCTAAGTTGCCAGATAGTATTTTTCAAAAAGTTTTATTATTAACCCACTTATTTGGTTTTGTTAATAAAGAAGCTTTTGGAGAAATATGTCCTGTGCCTTGGATATTTCTTGCTGAAAATATAGAATTCCTAAAATAGTTTTAGTATTTAGACCACATAGTAATCTACATACAAAATAAATAAATATATATATATATATATATAGAGAGAGAGAGAGTTGCTTTTTTGTGTAAATAACCACTTGTGCCAAATTTATTTTTTTTATGCCAGAAAATTCATAGGATCTGTATACACAAAATTATGGAAAATTCTTAATCTATCTATTAACCCCTTTCTGCCATCCGACGTACTATCCCGTCCATGGGACCTGGGCCCCTATGCCCATGGACGGGATAGTACGTCGGCGCGATCAGCGGCGCCCACGTGGTGAGCATCTAGATAAGTTCTTTGGGGGGTCTAGTTTACAAAATGGTGTCATTTGTGGGGGGTTTCCACTGTTTAGGTACATTAGGGGCTCTCCAAAGGCAACATGACACCCACAGACCATTCCATCAAAGTCTGCATTCCAAAACGTCACTACTTCCCTTCCAAAATGGTGTCATTTGTGGGGGGGTTCCACTGTTTTGGTACATCAGGAGTTTTCCAAACGCGACATGGTGTCCGATCTCAATTCCAGCCAAAAACGTCAAATGGCGCTGCTTCCCTTCCGAGCTCTGCCATGCGCCCAAATAGTGGTTTACCCCCACATGTGGGGTATCAGCGTACTCAGGACAAATTGCACAATAACTTTTAGGGTCCTGTTACCCTTGGAAAAATAAGAATTGAGGGTGAAAAGATCATTTTTGTGGAAAAAATATGATTTTTTAATTGTATGGCTTTATGTTATAAACTTCTGTGAAGCCCATGGGGGTTCAAAGTTCTCACCACACATCTAGATAAGTTCCTTAGGGGGTCTAGTTTCCAAAATGGTGTCATTTGTGGGGGGTTTGCCTCTGTTTTAGTACATCAGGGGTTTTCCAAACGCGACATGGTGTCCGATCTCAATTCCAGCCAAAAACGTCAAATGGCGCTGCTTCCCTTTCGAGCTCTGCCATGCGCCCAAATAGTGGTTTACCCCCACATGTGGAGTATCAGCGTACTCAGGACAAATTGCACAATAACTTTTAGGGTCCTGTTACCCTTGGGAAAATAAAAGTTGGGGTGAAAAGATCATTTTTGTGGAAAAAATATGATTTTTTAATTGTACCGCTGTACGTTATAAACTTCTGTAAAGCCCTTGTGGGTTCAAAGTTCTCACCACATATCTAGATAAGTTCCTTGGGGGGTCTAGTTTCCAAAATCGGGTCACTTGTAGGGGGTTTCCACTGTTTAGGTACATCAGGGACTCTCCAAACGTGACATGGCGTCCAATCTGAATTCCAGCCAATTTTGCATTGAAAAAGTCAAACGGCGCTCCTTCCATTCTGAGCTCTGCCATGCGCCGAAACAGTCGTTCCCCCCCACATATCAGGTATCTGCGTACTCAAGACAAATTGCACAATAACTTTTGCAGTTCAATTTCTCCTGTTACCCTTGGTAAAATAAAAAAAATTGAACCTGAAGTATTTTTTTTATGAAAAAAAGTTAGATGTTCATTTTTTTTTAAATATTCAAAAAAATTCCTGTGACGCACCTAAAGGGTTAATAAACTTCTTGAATGTGGTTTTGAGCACCTTAAGGCATGCAGTTTTTAGAATGGTGTCACTTTTGGGTATTTTCTATCATATAGACCCCTCAAAGTGGCTTCAAATGTGATGTGGTCCTAAAAATAAAATGGTGTTGTAAAAATGAGAAATCGCTGGTCAACTTTTAACCCTTATAACTTCCTAACAAAATAAAATTTTGGTTCCAAAATTGTGCTGATGTAAAGTAAACATGTGGGAAATGTTAGTTATCAAGTTTTTTGTGTGCCGTATCTCTGTGATTTAAGGGCATAAAAATTCAAAGTTGGAAAATTGCGAAATTTTCAAAATTTTCGCCAAATTTCTGTTTTTCTCACAAATAAACGCAAGTTATTTGAATGAAATTTTACCACTAACATGAAGTACAATATGTCACGAGAAAACAATGTAAGAATCACCGGGATCCATGGAAGCGTTCCAGAGTTATGACCTCATAAAGGTACAGTGGTCAGAATTGTACAAATTGGCCCAGTCATGAACATGCAAACCACCCTTGGGGGTGAAGGGGTTAAGACTATCTGCAAAGGTGTACATCCCTTAACGGACATTAATTTTTCATTTGCTGTAAATAAATGCTATTGGTTCTTGTGGAAAGTAAAAGTATTGATCTCACATTTAGCAATTTGACATTTTTGTATATCAATTCTTCTTTTTTTGCTTGTTTCTATTTTTTTACGTTTATAGTACAATATTGTAAAGTCTACATTTTGTTTCTGGAGATTTCGTATAATTTTTGGAGTGGGTGTCATATCACACCGCAGCTTGCAATATTATTATGGTGTATTTGTTTTTCTTGTGTTGTATCTCAATAGATTTTTCTATAGAAGTTAAAAAACACAAACACACACAAAAAAAGCAGCAAAATTAAAAAATATTACCAAAAAAGTTGGTAAAAATAAGCCATTAAGAATGTTTAAAACAAATGGCATTTTAAAAATGCTGATAAAGGTGTGTATCGTTGTCTACATTCTCCTCTGAAATTATACCTTTCCTTCTTTTTTGTAAAGTCATTTTACCATAAACAGTGGAACTGATTGAAATATGTCATTTACTCAACATTGGATCAATATCTACATGCTCGTAGTGTCCAAATGGCATTTAGCATAATGGGTATGTCTAAAAATTATCACACGCCGAGATGCTAAAATTCTATATTCTAAAATACAATTTGTATTTTCCATTAGGCACTTCCCGTGGGCGCAGCCTGGGCACATATAACATCTTCTGCTGATTTAGTTTCATCTCTCAGTAAACAATACTGATACATCTTGCAGAGAAACAAATTCACTTTTCATTTCTGGAGGAAAATAACTTCACAGTCAAGGAGACTTGTAGAGCAAACAAAACTTTCCTCTGAGCGTTCAAAGAGCACTTAGCAGAAGTTCTCAATGATCCAAAAATGAGAAGAAAGACCCCAGAGATCGATCAGGTACAAATCAGTCCATTACTTTAAAAAAAATTGCACTTTTAAGTTCTGCACATACTGTTTTATTGGTTTCCTTTTCGGGAAGAGATGCTGATTTTTTTTTAGTATCATCCAGAAAACTGGATATAGAAATCCTCAAGGCGGTATTTTGATCCAGATGCTAATGGTTCGTGAACCTCAGAGGCTAGATAACAACACACATTTGCATAATACATAATGTATCAGAATCCGAAACAGACGCGGAGAGACTTTAGGCATTTTTTATGCTTTAACCAGTGTTCTGTTGAAAACTTCAAAATTTAAATGCAAGTAATAATGTGTGAGATAAACATAATGCAGGTGAAGTACATTAATGTATATAATGCGGACTAAAATAATATAGCCATATGATGGCTTGTCTTTTGTGTAACAAGTTGCACTTTTGAATTATTTTTCTGTGTATTTGGCCATGTGAGGGATTGTTTTTTGCGGGACAAGTTGTACTTTTGCACGACACCATTGGTTTTACCATATAGTGTAATGGAAAACGGAAAAGAAATTCCAAGTCTGGTGAAACTGCAAAAAAAAGTGCAATTGCACAATAGTTTTTTTCTTTACCATGTTCAATAAATGCTAAAACTGACCTGCCATCATCATTCTCCAGGTTAGTACCAGTATACATATACTAAACATGTGTAGGTTTCTGTTTTACTTAAGTGGTTAAAAAAAATCCAAATTTCCTCCCTCTGACAAGCCATTCCACTGGAGACTTAACCCAGCCTCGTTATATAAACCAGAGTACAAGCAAGAGATAGAAAACATTCTCTTAAACTACTTCAAGGAAAATGTATCTGGTAAAGTAGATCAGTTCACGGTTTGGAATGCCCATAAGGCGGTCCTGAGGGGATGCCTTATGCAGATCCTCTCTAAATATAAGAAGAGAAATAGGGAAAAAATTACAAACCTACAGGCCCAAATTAATGATCTAGAAAAAAAACAAACCAACTTGAAAGTTCCTTCCCAAACCATCCAGGCTGAGATTTTGAGACTCAGACAGAGTCTGAGATCTGAAATCTACCAGGAATATGATGCAGCCATCAAAGCATCTAGGTATAAATCGTATACATCTCTCAACAAGCCTACCAAGTTTATGATGAGGAAATCAAAAAGAGAAAGAATCAAAAAAAGGATAATTAAGATTGTATCTCCCTCGGGTGATCCCAAAATTCACCCTAGGGACATTGTCAACTCGTTTGCAGATTTCTTTAAAAATCTTTATAGCCTGAAAGATGACCCCAAACACCGGTGGTTACCTTGAATTTTGTGGATTCTTTTCTACAGAGTATCAATTTAACAAGAATTGATGAGCTGGACTTGAATTATATCAATAGCCCTTTTACAGAGAGTGAAATAGTTGACGCTATCAAGAAACTGCAGTCCCAAAAATCACCAGGGCCGGATGGCTTCTCTAGGGAATACTATAAATCCTTTTAAAAAATTCTGGCTCCACAGTTGGCTTCCGTCTTTGGTCTGGCATCCTCTCGGGGTTCCTTCCCAAAGGAGATGTTAGAGGCAAGAATTGTCGTGATTCCAAAGGAGGGGGGAGACCCCGAGAGGATACAGAACTATAGGCCAATCTCGCTCATAAACAACGATATTAAAATCTACTCAAAGATCATCGCAAACCGACTAAAAACCATCCTTCCACGTCTGTTGGTGGATGATCAAATAGGGTTCACAGAGGGCCACCAGGCCTCAGATGGGACTAGAAGGGTGTTGAACCTGATAAATTTAGCTAACAATTCGAGAATCGAAACTGCATTTCTGGCACTGGACGCCGAGAAGGCGTCCGATAGACTAAACTGGCTATATTTAAAAACAACTCTCGATAGATTTGGCTTTGACGAGAAGTTTCTATCAACAGTCTTTGCCCTATACTCGGGTCCTAGTGCCAGGATCTATGCAAACAACTTCCTTTCTGACTCGTTCGACATTACTAATGGCACAAGACAGGGGTGCCCCCTGTCTCCCCTTCTATTTGTGCTTGCCATAGAGCCCCTAGCCAAAAAAAATAGATTAAACAATGATATTAACCCCTTCACGACCTTTGACGCCACATAGGCGTCATGAAAAGTCGTGGCAAAACGACCCATGACGCCTATGCAGCGTCATGAAAAGATATCCCTCCTGCGGGTCGGGTGAGCGGGTTCAATGAAAGTTCACCCGACCTGCCGGTACAGGGGGACCTAGACTTGACCCCAGGGGGGGTGGCTTCGCCCCCCCGGGGATACGATCACTCCCAGTGACCTTTTTGTCACCCCCCTCGCATCTGATTGGAGCTAGCGTCCATGTGACGCTAGCCCTCCAATCAGATGTGGAGGGGCGGGGTAAAATCATGGCTGCCTCGTTCCTCAACTTCATCCTGTCCGTGGAAGCTGAGGAACGAGGTGCCAGACTGCCGCCCTGACCTGCGATCACCGCCGCCGCTGTCACCGCTGTCATCGCCGCTGCCGCTGCCACCACTGCCTTCCGGTAGTATAACTTCCCCTCCACCGCCTAATTCCAGCCCCTCCCACCTCCGCTCACTCACCCCTGCCCCCTGATCCTCCCCCAGCACCCCCGATCTCCCCCCAGCACCCCCGATCTCCCCCCAGCACCCCCGATCTCACCCAGCACTCCCGATCATCCACCTGCTGTTACCTCTTCTGCGCTCCTCAGCCGCCTACTGCCTCCTGTGACTGAAAGCCCCAGTAATCACCCTCATTAACCCCTGCCCCCCCGATTAACCCCTGCCCCCCTGATTAACCCCTGCCCCCCTGATTAACTTCTGCCCCCCTGATTAACCCCTGCTGCTGCAGGTTCTTTTATTTCTTTATCTCCTCCGCCACCACATGCCCCCCGGTGCCTGACAGCCCCACCTCTGCCCCTGGTGATCCCCCAGCACCCCTGATCATCCCCCAGCACCCTTGATCCTCCCCCAGCACCCCCGATCTCCCCCAGCACCCCCCGATCTCCCCCAGCACCCCCCGATCTCCCCCAGCACTCCCGATCATCCACCTGCTGTTACTTCTTCTGCGCTCCTCAGCCGCCTACTGCCTCCTGTGACCGAGAGCCCCAGTAATCACCCTCATTAACCCCTGCCCCCGATTAACCCCTGCCCCCCCAATTAACCCCTGCCCCCCTGATTAACCCCTGCCCCCCTGATTAACCCCTGTTGCTGCAGGTTCTTTTATTTCTTTATCTCCTCCGCCACCTTCTGCCCCCCCGGTGCCTGACAGCCCCCCTCTGCCCCTGGTGATCCCCCAGCACCCCTGATCATCCCCCAGCACCCTTGATCATCCCCCAGCACCCTTGATCCTCCCCCAGCACCCCCGATCTCCCCCAGCACCCCCGATCATCCACCTGCTGATCCACATCTGCGAGCTCCTCAGCCGCCTACTGCCTCCTGTGTCTGAGAGCCCCCTCCTGTGTCCCAGTGATCACCCTCATTAACCTCTGCCCCCCTGATTAACCTCTGCCACCCCTGATTAACCCCTGCCCCCTTGATTAACCCCTGATTATCCCCTGCTGCTGCAGGTTTTTTTATTTCCTTATCTCCTCAGCAACCTCCTGCCCCCCGGTGCCTGACAGCCCCCCTCTGCCCCTGATCACCCCCCAGCACCCCTTATCACCCCCCAGCACCCCTCATCACCCCCCAGCACCCCTGATCACCCCCTCTGTTGCTGCCGCCGCTGGTTCCGTCTCCACCTAATTCTCCTCAGCGCCCTCCTGCGCCTGACAGTCCCCTCCTCCCCCCCGCACGCCTGACAGTCCCCTCCTGCCCCCCGCGTGCCTGACAGTCCCCTCCTGCCCCCCGCGCACCTGACAGTCCCCTCCTGCCCCCTGCGTGCCTGACAGTCCCCTCCTGACAGCCCATTCTCCAGTAAAAAGTTTCACCAAACACTCGCACATACACACGCACACGCACACTATAATAAAGGATTTTTACACACGCACACACACCACACGCACAATGTCCCGCTCATCCCAGTCCCAAAGGGTCTACTCAGTTGAGGAGGCATATGAAATTATTGCCTCTGATACTGATAGTGATAGTGAGAGAGATGACCCCACCTTTCTCTATTCCTCCCACGCTTCCTCTTCCAGCGACACAGACTTGCCACCACCGAGATGTCGCAGGACGAGAAATCGTCCGGAGCCCAGGGAGGAAGCGTCGGAGGCCTTAGAGGAAGAGTTGGGTATCTTGGAGGAAGTCTCACAGCCAAGTGTGAGTTTCCCCCAACCTAGTGCTAGTGACGCCCTAGTGCTCCCTCCTGGACCCCCGTCCCTGAAAAGTTTGCTCCACGGATTCCTGATTTTGTTCCCCAATCAGGAATCCAGTTTGAGACTGCCAACTTCAGGGAAATAGACTTTTTCAAAGACTTTTTCTCGGAGTCAATCGTCAGTCTCATGGTGGAGCAAACAAACTTGTATGCCCAACAATTTTTGGCGGAACACCCAATTTCTTCATTCTCTACTTGGAGTCCTGTGGACTCTGTAGAAATGATTAAATATTGGGGACTGGTCCTTCACATGGGGATTGTGAAGAAACCAGAAATTCGCCAATACTGGAGTACTGATATTTTATATCAAACTCCAGTATTTGGCATGGTGATGACTCGGAAACGGTTTGAGGCTATTCATAAATTTCTTCATTTCAGGGACAACACTGAAATCCTTCCCCGCGATGACCCGAATTTTGATAAACTGTTCAAAATTCGGCCAGTCGTCGAACACTTCAACAACAAGTTTGCTGAAGTGTACATTCCCGAAAGGGAAATTTGTGTGGATGAATCCCTCATCCACTTCAAAGGGAGGCTTCAGTTCCGTCAGTACCTGCCCAGCAAAAGGGCAAGGTACGGGATGAAACTCTACAAGCTGTGTGAGAGTACCTCAGGGTACACTCTCAGCTTTAGAGTTTACCAATTAAAGGACAGTAGGATCCAGCCCCCAGAATGTCCACTTGCTTTGGGGGTGAGTGGGAAAATAGTGTGGGATTTGGTCCACCCTCTGCTTGATAAAGGTTACCATCTGTACGTTGATAACTTTTATACAAGCATCACACTATTTCAATCCCTCTCTGCCAGAGCTACCGTCGCTTGCGGTACCGTGCGCAGAAACCAGAGGGGTCTCCATTTGCCGCTAATTGAGCAGCCTCTCCGAAAGGGTGAGACTCGAGCCCAATGTAGCGGCAACATGCTTGTGGTCAAGTTCAAAGACAAAAGAGATGTCTTTGTCTTGACCACAATCCATGGTCCCGGCACCACGGCCACCACCATTCGAGGTACCCCAGTACCGGTCCACAAACCGGACTGTGTCCTGGCGTACAACCATCACATGGGGGGGTTGATCTTTCTGATCAAGTCCTCCAGCCCTATAGTGCCATGCGGAAAACGAAGGTGTGGTACAAAAAACTGGCTGTGTACCTCGTACAAATGGCACTGTATAACGCATGCGTGCTATCACGATGTGCAGGCCAGAACCACTCCTTCCTTGATTTCCAGGAGGCGGTGATAAAGGCCATGATTTTTGGAGAGGAGGACGGAGCGCGTCCCAGCACCCCTGGAACTCAAGTTTCCCGTATGGTACCAGGGCAACATTTTCCCCGTGAGGAGAGAAAAAAAAAACGGTGCCGGGTATGCTATAAAAGGGGGACAAGAAGGGAAACTCGTTTCCAATGTGAAACGTGTCCCGACAAACCTGGACTGTGTTTGAATGAATGCTTCAGAATTCATCACACGTCCATGGACTAAACACATCCTGACACTCCACTACAGAACTCACCCACACCAGCCTGACATACACAACACCACACCACACACACCAACCTGACGTACACCACACCACACACACCAACCTGACGTACACTACACCACACACACCAACCTGATGTAGTATCAGGTTGGTATGTGTGGCGTAGTGTACGTCAGGATGGTGTGTGTGTGTGTGGCGTAGTGTACATCAGGTTGGTGTGTGTGTGTGGTGTGTACTACACCACACACACCAACCTGACGTACACTACACCACACACCAACCTGACGTACACTACGCCACACACACCAACCTGATGTATCAGATTGGTATGTGTGGCGTAGTGTACGTCAGGTTGTTGTGTGTGTGTGGCATAGTGTACGTCAGGTTGGTGTGTGGTGTATACTATACCACACACACCAACCTGACGTACACTACACCACACCACACACCAACCTGACGTACACTACGCCACACACACCAACCTGATGTAGTGTCAGGTTGGTATGTGTGGCGTAGTGTACGTCAGGTTGGTGTGTGTGTGGCGTAGTGTACGTCAGGTTGGTGTGTGTGTGTGTGGTGTGTACTACACCACACACACCAACCTGACGTACACTACACAACACACCAACCTGACGTACACTACGCCACACACACCAACCTGATGTAGTGTCAGGTTGGTATGTGTGGCGAAGTGTACGTCAGGTTGGTGTGTGTGTGTGTGGCGTAGTGTACGTCAGGTTGGTGTGTGTGTGGTGTATACTATAACACACACAACAACCTGACGTACACTACACTACACTACACCACACCACACACCAACCTGACGCACACTACGCCACACACACCAACCTGATGTAGTGTCAGGTTGGTATGTGTGGCGAAGTGTACGTCAGGTTGGTGTGTGTGTGTGGTGTAGTGTACGTCAGGTTGGTGGGTGTGTGGTGCATACCCTACCACACACACCAACCTGACGTACACTACATACTTTCCATAAGCGACCTGGTGTCCGCTAATGATTGGAGCTAACTTTCCATTCAAAAAGTCAAATGGCACTCCTTCCCTCTAGGGCCCTGCCGTGCACCCAAACAGTGGTTTATGACTACATATGAGGTATCAGTGTACTCAGGAGAAATTGCCCAACAAATTTTAGGATCCATTTAATCCTGTTGCCCATGAAAAAATGAAAAAATGTAGGCAAAAAGAATTTTTTTGTGAAAAAAAAAGTACTTTTTCATTTTTACAGATCAATTTGTGAATTACCTGGGGGTTCAAAGTGCTCATTATGCATCTAGATAAGTTCGTTGGGGTGTCTAGTTTCCAAAATGGGGTCACTTGTGGGGGTACTCCAATGTTTAGGCACACAGGGGCAGTCCAAACACGACATGGTGTCCGCTAACTATTGGAGCTAATTTTCCATTCCAAAAGTCAAATGGCGCTCCTTCCCTCCAGGACCCTGCCGTGCGCCCAAACAGTGGTTTATGACTACATATGAGGTATCAGTGTACTCAGGAGAAATTGCCCAACAAATTTTAGGATCCATTTAATCCTGTTGCCCATGAAAAAATGAAAAAATGTAGGCAAAAAGAATTTTTTTGTGAAAAAAAAAGTACTTTTTCATTTTTACAGATCAATTTGTGAATTACCTGGGGGTTCAAAGTGCTCATTATGCATCTAGATAAGTTCGTTGGGGTGTCTAGTTTCCAAAATGGGGTCACTTGTGGGGGTACTCCAATGTTTAGGCACACAGGGGCAGTCCAAACACGACATGGTGTCCGCTAACTATTGGAGCTAATTTTCCATTCCAAAAGTCAAATGGCGCTCCTTCCCTCCAGGGCCCTGCCATGCGCCCAAACAGTGGTTTATGACTACATATGAGGTATCAGTGTACTCAGGAGAAATTTCCCAACAAATTTTAGGATCCATTTTATCCTGTTGCCCATGAAAAAATGTAGGCAAAAAGAAATTTTTTGTGAAAAAAAAGTACTTTTTCATTTTTACAGATCAATTTGTGAAGTACCTGGGAGTTCAAAGTGCTAACTATGCATCTAGATAAGTTCGTTGGGGTGTCTAGTTTCCAAAATGGGGTCACTTGTGGGGGTACTCCAATGTTTAGGCACACAGGGGCAGTCCAAACACGACATGGTGTCCGCTAACTATTGGAGCTAATTTTCTATTCCAAAAGTCAAATGGCACTCCTTCCCTCCAGGGCCCTGCCATGCGCCCAAACAGTGGTTTATGACTACATATGAGGTATCAGTGTACTCAGGAGAAATTGCCCAACAAATATTAGGATCCATTTTATCCTGTTGCCCATGAAAAAATGAAAAAATGTAGGCAAAAATAAATTTTTTCTGAAAAAAAAAGTACTTTTTCATTTTTACAGATCAATTTGTGAAGTACCTGGGGGTTCAAAGTGCTCACTATGCATCTAGATAAGTTCGTTGGGGTGTCTAGTTTCCAAAATGGGGTCACTTGTGGGGGTACTCCAATGTTTAGGCACACAGGGGCAGTCCAAACACGACATGGTGTCCGCTAACTATTGGAGCTAATTTTCCATTCCAAAAGTCAAATGGCGCTCCTTCCCTCCAGGGCCCTGCTGTGCGCCCAAACAGTGGTTTATGACCACATATGAGGTATCAGTGTACTCAGGAGAAATTGCCCAACAAATTTTAGGATCCATTTTATCCTGTTGCCCATGAAAAAATGAAAAAATGTAGGCAAAAAGAAATTTTTGGTGAAAAAAAAAGTACTTTTTCATTTTTACAGATCAATTTGTGAAGTACCTGGGGGTTCAAAGTGCTCACTATGTATCTAGATAAGTTCCTTTGGGTGTCTAGTTTCCAAAATGGGGTCACTTGTGGTGGTACTCCATTGTTTAGGCACACAGGGGCAGTCCAAACACGACATGGTGTCCGCTAACTATTGGAGCTAATTTTCCATTCCAAAAGTCAAATGGCGCTCCTTCCCTCCAGGGCCCTGCTGTGCGCCCAAACAGTGGTTTATGACCACATATGAGGTATCAGTGTACTCAGGAGAAATTGCCCAACAAATTTTAGGATCCATTTTATCCTGTTGCCCATGAAAAAATGAAAAAATGTAGGCAAAAAGAAATTTTTGGTGAAAAAAAAAGTAATTTTTCATTTTTACAGATCAATTTGTGAAGTACCTGGGGGTTCAAAGTGCTCACTATGTATCTAGATAAGTTCCTTTGGGTGTCTAGTTTCCAAAATGGGGTCACTTGTGGTGGTACTCCATTGTTTAGGCACACAGGGGCAGTCCAAACACGACATGGTGTCCGCTAACTATTGGAGCTAATTTTCCATTCCCAAAGTCAAATGGCGCTCCTTCCCTTCAGGGCCCTGTCGTGCGCCCAAACAGTGGTTTATGACTACATATGAGGTATCAGTGTACTCAGGAGAAATTGCTCAACAAATTTTAGGATCCATTTTATCCTGTTGCCCAGGTGAAAATGAAAACATTGATGCTAAAAAAAAAATTTTGTTGGAAAAATTAAAATGTCCTTTTTTTCCTTCCACGTTGCTTTAGTTCCTGTGAAGCACCTGAAGGGTTAATAATCTTCTTAAATGTAGTTTTGAGTAGCTTGAGGGGTGCAGTTTTTAGAATGGTGTCACTTTTGGGTATTTTCTGCCATATAGACCCCTCAAAGTGACTTTAAATGTGAGGTGGTCCCTAAAAAAATGGTTTTGTAAATTTTGTTGTAAAAATGAGAAATCACTGGTTAACTTTTAACCCTTATAACTTCCTAACAAAAAAAAAATGTTGTTTCCAAAATTGTGCTGATGTAAAGTAGACATGTTGGAAATGTTATTTATTAACTAGTTTGTGTCACATAACTCTCTGGTTTAACAGAATAAAAATTAAAAAATTGAAAATTGCAAAATTTTCGCTAAATTTCCATTTTTTTCACAAATAAACGCAAAAATTTTCAACCTAAATTTACCACTAACATGAAGCCCAATATGTCACGAAAAAACAATCTCAGAATCGCTAAGATGCGTTGAAGCGTTCCTGAGTTATTACCTCATAAAGGGACACTGGTCAGAAATGCAAAAAATGGCCAGGTCATTAAGGTCAAAATAGGCTGGGTCATGAAGGGGTTAAAGGCTTTGAACTGCCATCACGAAATTTTAAAATCGGGTCATTCGCAGATGACCTCTTCCTCACACTTCTTGATCCCGCAAATTCCATTAAAGCCCTTTCAGATGAACTAGAAAAATTCTCTAGAGCATCCTATTTTAAGATAAACCCACACAAATCCAAATTTATAACTCTAAACATGAAACAATCTGAAATTAACGAAATAAAGACTCAAACCCAGTTCATTTGGGAGGAGAAAGAGATTGTCTATCTAGGGATTAGAATAGCAGGATCAAGCCAAGCCACAGTTAGGGCCAATTTAGACAGCATTAAAAAGACTATTACAGGCAATCTATCCTTTTTGGCTCAGTTAGAGACTTCCATTTTTGGGAAGATACTGACAGTCAAAGCCTTTATCCTTCCCAAAATTATATACATATTTAGGACTTTGCCATCAAAAACCTCTGGTTCCAGGTCACACATTAACCTCATTGCTGAGGACTTCACAATTACGCCTGAAAGAGCACTTCTTTCATTAGACATGGAAAAGTTTGATGATTCGGTAAGATACATAATCATACACATCCTCTTAGTGACTAAGACCATGTTAGCACAATGGTGGAAGAAAGTCGAGGTTCCTAAGTTTTCGGACATACTTGATAAAATAGGCCAACATAGTGATTTAGAACTTAGATTTGTGATTAACAACAATCACATCCACAAATATACAAAAAAATGGAAGACTTGGAACAACAAATTCCATATCAAATAGACCATTAAGAGATTTTATATTTTGAGGGGTAAACATGGCCGTTGTAGTATCGGGATGTTGTATCTCCTTCCAAGAATGTTACCCCATAGTAAGGATTGGCGATTTTCTTTTCCTTTTATGTTGTTATTTGCTATATGCTATTTAATGCCTATTTGTGGGTTCTCTAGTTTTAAATTTTTTCTGTACCTATGCAAGGTTCTTTACTTCCCACTCCATTTCCTCCCTTCCTACCTTCCTTCCCTTACCCTGTTTAATTACTGAAAACCAATAAAATTATTTGAAAAGAAAAAAAAAATTCAAATTTTCTAAGAAAAAATGGAGTCATTTTCTGAGACCCATTGTGTCTTCATTTTTTGGAATCTAGGTCCGGGTGAGGGCTTATTTGCTGTGCGCTGAGCTTACTTTTTTATTGATACCATTTTGGGTTAGGCACAATGTTTTGATCGCCTTTTATTGCCTTTTATTGCAATGTTGTAATAACCAAAATTTCTAAATTCAGCTATACCAAATGTGTATTTTTTATTGTTCTATTTTGAATGGAGCAAAAGGTTTGAACTTTTATATTTTTTTAATATTTTTAAAATATTTATTTTTACCTGCTTCAATAGTCTCCTTAGGAGACTCGACGCTGTGATCATCCAATCACTTGTGCTACACATAGCAGGGCTTCGGCACAAATCATCATCTCCTACGAACAAGCATTGTCTGCATTGACATTTATGGTGGTCTTCTGCTGTCATGCATTGCTAACCCATCGGCGCTCTCAGATAACATAACAGGTACTCTAATGGGCGGGTCTTATGATGCTCTTCTGGTGTGCTCAAGTTAAATGCTGCTGTGAGTAATTGACAGCGGCATTAAATATGTTGACAGTCAACGATGGATTGCGATTCCACCCGCGGCTGTTAGAGGCACATGACAAGTGATCAAGGAGCCTGCATCAAAGGGGGTAGATGACCTTGGATGTACCTATACTTCTGAGGTCATAAAGGATCTAACAGTATTAACATGGTTGCTCAGATGATTAGACTTTATTAGTTTCTGGTTTTAAATTTGTACTCCCTTAAAATTAAATTGTTGATTTATCATACAAATAGTATTAGTATATGAGTTGTCTACCTGAAAGTTTAGCTATTTCTCTAATTTCTATTTCATCCATGGAAATGTCCAATTGTAGAAGAACGCTCCTCTACACAACTGCTAAATATGAAATGCTAGATTGAAGAAAAAAGACCTATAGATAACTTGCTTTTAAGAATTAGATTTCACGGCTTCACAAATGTATCTTATCGACCTTAAGGTAGACCTTCTCAAGGACCTGTTTCTAACAAGACTTCTTTTTTCAGTTGCATTTTTCAACTAAAAGGAAAGCTTTAGCTATAATTAAAAGTAAAAAGCAGTTTGAGCCTAAATCTTACAAGTTACATTCTGGTCTTTAGTAAGAGATTATATGTAGTTTTTTAGTGCATGCCATCATTGTTTTTGAAACCATGCTTTTGTGATATTCTAAGCGATTGAAGCTTGGAAATCTAAAATAAGTAGAATTAATGTAATTGACACAGTATAATAATTGGGTCCCCCAAAATTTTGTGTGACTTTGTGGTCTCTAGCCATGGAGTAACATTCTGCTGGAGTAGTACCTCCCGGTTAAAAATATATGTTTGGCATGACATCATGTGTCCATCACGCAATGATGACATCATGCTAGGCCTATTAATCAGAAGAGGCACCAAGGAGTTTGTCAGGTAGGAGGAAGTTTGCCGATCTCTGGTCTGGCATGGAATATTGACTTTGCCACTCAACCAGGATATTTGGAATATTTTTGCTCCACTTTAGTCACTAATGTATGAATAAAAACCTGTATATGTAAGAAATACACAACAGAAGTTATTAATTAACACTTTCTTTGTAAAGGTTGGTATACATATAGCAGTCCAGAAGGCATAACCATTTATAGTTTTTTTACACATCAAGGCTACAGAACAGATATTATGTTATTTTTAGAGCACATATGTCTTTGTTTTTGCCACTATAATAAACTGAATGCACTTTTTCATTTTTCATGTATCCTTTTCATACTAAGAAAATATGGAGAATAGATAAAAAAATTATTTAACTTCTTAAGGATCAAGACAAATTTGGTCTCCCTGACCATTTAGGAATGAGGAACATTTACCACAGGTCTACTTTACTTAAGTTCTTTTATTTTGTTAAAATGTAACAAAGGTTGAAAGTTGAGAAGCAATTTAACATTTTTTCAATGAAATTTGCAAAATCTAATGGACTTATTCAGATTTGAAGTGACTTTTAAGGGCCTATCAATTGGAAAACCCCTAAAAGTGATGACAGACAGTATGTCCTGCGAACTCAAGAGAGGGACCGTACATTTTTTTAGATGTGCTGCCATCAATTTCTAAATGCGTTACTTTTTTCAAATGAAAGGGAAAAATGTTTAACTTTCAACATGACTGTTAAAGATTTGCAAAAAATTACATTCCTGTTTTCTTTACATTTTACACAGCGTCCTTTTCTTTGAATTGGGATTGTACTTAAAATCCGAGTTTTTAGTGATGAAGCATTTTTCCGTCATTTTTTTAGTCCCAGTAGGCAACTGAGATTTTTACTGTTTGAGTGCGGGTCTGATATGCTTCAATATTTCTGTACTACAGTGCGTCTGACCTGTCAGTGTAAGAGTGAATTCAGATGTCCGAGGAAATCGGTCCAATCTCGGACCACAATGCATGGACTGACTGCAGGTTTCCCCGACCCAAGCATGACAGCCACGTTTATTTGTATGAAGTTGTCTTGCTTGGATCAGGAGACCCATGGCCGGTCTATGTCTAGAGGTCTGATCTCAGACTGATTTTAACGGATGTCTGAATGAACCATTACACTGACTCTTGACCTATTAGCCCCTGCTCATGGTGAGGCCAATCTGACCACCAAAGCTAGTACACCCCAGGGACAAGTAATAAAAATGGTGATCACAGGGTACCGATGGTGTTAAAGAGGGAGCTCCCTTCCTCTGTTGACCATCTAGATGCTAGTGTTGCTAATGACAACAGCATCTAGGAGGTTAATTGATGTAGCAGGTTGCCCTGAGATGCACACATTCCGACAACCCAATTTCTGATCTTCTATCTGGCATAACTGAGTATATCGAAGCTGGGAAAGGTGGATAAACAAGGCTCTTTCATTGTGATTGGTATGCCTGTAGAGACGGACTAAACACAACGATGGCTGTGACCTCCTAAGGCAAATGGACATGCTGGGACATCCACATTGGGGTTCGCATGTCTGAGAAAATTGGTCTAAGTACACCATGGCCGGGTTCTCTTGCTCTTTCTTTTGCCGCTTGTGCATAGTGTATACCCCACATGCGCTACAATAAACCGATCTTCAGCCAACCCTTGTATGTGACGTCAATGTTAGCAAATCATGCATGGGCAAAGGATCTGATGATTGGCAAATAGGTGACAAGCTCTTTAAGGAATATTACTCTAGATATTATATTAGAATGTACTATCAAATCCATCACCTTTTCAATTTTCTCACTATGATTATCAGTTTTGTACTGTTGCTCAGCGTGAAATCTGGCAAGAAAAGTTGTAATTGCTGCTTACCATGGTATAATTTATGGCAAAGTCTGGATCAGTTGCCTTTCAGCTGTTTTTGGAAGATGAATTAATGTTTTTCATGTTACCTGATGGAAGCTTCGCTGTTGACGTTTATCTCCCTGTCATGTGGAGTTCATTTATGGGAGACTGTTGCTTTCATGCACCAGCTCAGCTCGGAGAGACATACCGGATAATACATACTTTAAGCAGTAATATTTCTGTATCTCTGTTCTAAAGTTTGGATAGACCCTGAAAACTTGTCACATTACTTTACCATGATATGTTTTCTGAAATATGCTAGAGTTTTGGGGCTAAAAATTATATTACATGTTCTACAGAACTGTACGTATTTTATATAATTAATGTGTCACAGAACAGCAACAGAGTATATTAAAAAAGATTTGTAGCCAAAATTATATAGGACCCTTCCATTGGTGCTTGTTAATGAAACCGCAATCCCTCATTCTTGTCCTTTCTTCCATCTTTGCTAATGTTGGGCCATGTGCACATGTGGAACAGTCAGAGAAAAAGTATTATAGAAACTAATCAAACTTTTTTACCCACTCCTGGTTTTAAATACTGAGGTAAAAAACTCAGCAAATACTCAACGTGTGTGTAGTGACAGTACTGGCATCCCTGTACAATCTCCTTTACCACTACTAGTAGGGACGCCGATGTGTTCACTCACTCACTCTCTCTTAAAGGGGTAGCACACACAAATCTAGTCTATTAGTGTTGTAGGGTCCCTGTACCCAAGATTCCGGATCCTGATCCTGTTCACTCTGTCAGTCCCTGATTCAGTCCATTCTTCTGATCCTGATCCTGACCATTCTGTCTGAATCTTCTACTGAGCCTGTCCTGCCAATACCTAGTCCTTTTCCTGACCTGCTTGGTCCATTACTGCCTTTCTCATCTGTCTAGTCTGAACCAGCTCCTGTTCCAGTGTTTCAGTTCCTGTCCTGTCTACCAGCTGTGCAGTATCCATCCTCTTGCTATCTAGTTTTTGGCCGTCCTGACTATCTGAATCCATCCCTGCTTTCCTACACTCCTTAGGGCAGGGTTGAGGACCCTCAATCCCATGGATCGTAACATCGATGACTCTTTATCCGGCCCTCAGGCAGATTCCAAGGGACTGCAGTGTTTACTACTGAATGCTAAGGCACGTGCAATGAAAGGTTACATCCTGACACCAGTGCCAGCGTCAGGACGTATTTTGTGAGCGGAACTAGTGAGCGACTTTTACGGCCCTGAAAGATGGTATAAATATCCAAAAAGCCCTTGGCAGAAAAAAGATTCCCCACCCCTGCAGCAGCAGCAGGGTATGACATACATTGCAGGAAAGAAAGTGATCCAGCTCCCGGTGCGTTATGGATAAAATCAAAGATTTATTCTTGTTTATTTAAAAGAAGATATCCAAAAACATTTACCAAAAATATTTGTAGAAAGGGGACAGACATGGGAGGAAAAACATACAGTATATGATAGCCAGACATGTTTCAAAAGGGATATGTTCTTAGACTTGTTCACCATATTTTTTGGCTTATATATTGGGTATAATATCTCTGAAAAATTATGGAGTCTATATGATGACCCAGTGCGTTATAATGTGACCAATAGAGATGAGCGACTTTGCCTTTTTTAGGGTCGAGTTGGGTTTCATGAAACCCGACCTTCTCAAAAGTCGAGTCGAACGAAATCGGCCAACTATCAGGAAAAGTTGGAGGTCAGACTGAAACACGAAATCCAATGCAAGTCAATGGGGAAGCAAAGTCGTCATGGAGTGGAGGACAGTAAACACACCTACATGCCGGACCGCTTTTTTAAAGTGTGCGAAAACTCTCTCTCTCTCTCTCCCCAGACACTGCACATGTCATCTCCTTGCCCACAGTGTACGTCCTTGCTCAGTGGCTGAAAAAAGTCACTTGCAAGCATTTTGGGAAATCCGACTTTGGTGCTCGTTTTGCCGATCGCATGGCCAACTTCACGCTGTGGTCGGGTTTCGGTTGGCGAAACCCGACTTTGCCATAAGTCGTTGACTTGAATCTGGCCGACCTGTTTCACTCAACTCTAGTGACCAACTGTTCACTGACAGATTTGAGCTTATAGATTAGGACTGGTGCTCATCCACAAAGTGTTTGTCATCTAATTTAGCAATGTATCTATCTTTTTTAATATGGTTATTGTTATATTGTGTACCCCATAACTGTGTAGGAATTACTCTGTATAGTGTTAGTGATCCACACTGTTCCATAGCGCACATTAGGGTAGTCTAGGGATAGCCGCCGTGGAGCGATGGGCACGGCAACGTTCTTCCCTATAGATTGCCAACCTCCGCTGCCAGGCAGGGGTACAGCACAGGACATTATTGGGCCTATTAAGGTACATATACACTATATACAATATTCCATGGTTATGTGTTGTGAGTTCTTTTGTGTAGTAGTTGTTGTAGGTCAATTCGTGACATTTTTAAGGTGATCTAAATAATATTTTGATTTTATGTACTAGGCTCCTCTATTATTTTCCACTGATTGAGACCTTGTAAGTAGAGATGAGCGACTTTGCCTCTTTTAGGGTCGAGTCGGGTTTCATGAAACCCAACTTTCTCAAAAGTAGAGTCGAACGAAATCGGCCGACTATCGGGAAAAGTCGAAGGTCCGACTGAAACACGAAACCCAATGCAAGTCATTGGGGAAGCAAAGTCGGCAGGGAGTGGTGGACAGTAAACAAACCTTCATGCCGGACCGCTTTTTAAAGTGCATGAAATCTCTCTCTCTCTCTCCCCCGGACGCTGCACATGTCATCTCGTTGCCCACAGTGTATGTCCTTGCTCAGTGGCTGAAAAAAGTCATGTGCAAGCATTCTGGGAAATCCGACTTTGGCGCTCGTTTTGCCGACCACATGGCCGACTTCTCGCTGTGGTCGGGTTTCGGTCGGCAAAACCCGACTTTGCCATAAGTTGTTGACTTATGAATCTGGCCAACCTGTTTCGCTCAACTCTGCTTGTAAGCCTATATTTTCCTTAATTCATTTTTGGAGTGGTGCTTTAAACAGTAAGATGCCGCGTTTTTGAAAACAGCAAAAATATGATGCATCAAAAACTCATCATGGATACACAGCCTAAGAGTACGTTCACATGTCGTGTTTTTGCAGCATTTTTTATGCATTTTTTATGAAAATTAAAAGATGCTTTTTATAGTAGCAGTGTAAGGTGGTGGTGGGGAACCTCACATGCCTCCTCTCAATGGGATGCTGTTCACACAGTCACATGTGGCACCTCATTGTTTATGAATGTTTATACACTGTAATGTCATATGCTGTAATGTGTAATGTAATATTTAGATAATTAATCTGTCATGTACTTTTTATAGGCTTAGGGATAGAATAGGATCTTAGGTAGTATAGGACCATAGTGGGGTAGAATAGAGGGGGGCATTATAGCGTAAAGGACTAGAGATAGAGAGTATTATAGAATAGGTTAGGAGATAGGCAGCACAGGGGTTAACTAGATGGGAGGGGCAGCACAGAGTAGGGGAGTTTAGTCAGGAAACTTCCTGGTTGTGTCAGACCCCCGGGCAGCCTGCCCAAGGGCAGGACATGTGAGCAGTGAGTAGAAGAACAGAGGACTATAGGCCATGAGGATAAAGCTGTGGAGTGCAGTAAGGGGCCCCAGGCAGGAGAACAGTGTTGACAGGCACTAGCTGATAAGATCATCCCTAAGCAGAATCCGGGGTCTATAACCAGGGCAGGAGCTGCAGTGGAAGAGTTCCTGGCACTTCTTCCCACTGGAGCTGGACAAGGGGCTGACAAGAAGCTGGTGACGGGAAGAACAGGAGGGACAAGAATTTTCCAAAAACATACGGCCAGGATTACCGGGCAGTGGGAGCTGCTAGAAGGAACAGGGTCTGTCCGGATAACAGGATGACAGGGAAAGCACAGGTTGTGAGACTCTGTGTGAAATGTGCTCTCTATGAGATGAAGATGCTTCTGCCCAGTAAAGTTGTGTTGTTTGAAAAAATTTGCGACTCTGAGATATTTTGTAAAACCGGAGTGACGGGACCTGAGGAGAACTGGACAGTGACTGTGTTTCGTTGCACACACACACAGCAGATGGGACTTGTTGTTTCATCTGTGAGGCGTCAGGGTGTGGGAACAGTAAAGCCAGTTGCCACGACTACCACCCTGGCCGCCTTACAGCAGCAAAAGCTATAAGATTTCAGAAATGCCATGCAACACACTTATTTTTTTTCCTTACTAAATTGGAAAACTTCTGCTTTTTTCAACAGGATGTCATTTATTTCAGGTTTTTACGGCATTTTTGCGGTGTTTTTTCACCATAGAAAAAAATTAGAAAGTGCAAAAAGCGCAATTTTGTGTTTTGGGTGAATTAAACTTTATTAAATGAACTGTAGACAGACGACACATATAATCTGCACCAAAAAATGCAGAAAAAAATCAATGTGTGAACATAGCCTAGCAGTTCCAAATAACTGTTACAAGTGCATGTTTGCATATCTATATTGTTTCCTAAACGTTTTTTTCTACACGTTTTCATTACAGATGATCTCCTGTTACTATTTTTTGTCAATATTTGTCAAGTTTTAGGCATTTTCCCTTTAGGTATCCTCCATGAGTAGAAAAAAAAAAAGTGAAATTCCGTATATAGTAAGTTTCAGACTTATGAAAGATCAGGTGCTATTTAAATCTGCATGACAAAGTGGTGCTAATAAGCTAAAAATATCCATTTAAATGCTCCACCTTTTACAGATTGTTCCCAAGGCGGTGTTAGAGCACCAAATTAACACTAACTCATATTCTTCCAGAATAAAGCTGCCGCAGCTGGGATCTGCGTTTTACTAGCCTTCTGAAAAGCAAAGCAGCATGGCGAAAAGTAATAGCTGGATTTTAAGTGATTGTAGTGACAGGAGGCATTGTTTTGCTGAAATTTTTATTACTAACCGGTGGGATCCACAGTCGTGTACAATATCAGATTATCACGGCTGCATGCCGTTTTTTGGGGGTTTTTTTCACTTTGCTTGGCTTTGGAAATAAGTCAAATTTTGGAAGTCGTTGTATTTCATTGTTTGTCCCTTGTTTTTATACATTGCAGACAGTTAATAATAAATGGCATAAAATACCACTGCAATTTATCGTGACCTATATTTTGAGTAGGAAGAGATTTGGAATTGCTCATAGATTTGAATGGACGGATTTAACAAAGCTGCCCCCTGTTTTCTGGAGGCGTTCTTACATTTCAGAAAGGCCCACTTTTCTCCATATTTGTTGCAAAGTTAAACTGATGTAAAATAGCCATGCTTCTAAAGCTAAGCAGTAAGAACTCACGAAGAGACATCTCCACCTGCTGCTCAATAATGGGCTGCAAAGCATCAGGGCAGCTTGAGGGGAAACCAGGATTTCTGTGCAGATTTTAGCTTCTTTGCATACTGCAGATTTTCCTGTTTTCAGATTTTTCCTTTTCTTTCTTATGACTGCAGTAAAAATGAACTTGTCAAGATTATTATGACTGAAGCAAATGTGTATCCTTTTCTGAACCTGCCTGGATCTTTGAAGTTGAGAATTGGGAACTTCTAGTACAAGGATAACTTTGATATTATGCAAACACTGGAGCTGAAATATAGCACCGAAAACCAACTCAGATGGAACATACGGTGCTGTGAATCCTGTCTGTCTCATGTCTATCTATACTATGCATTTATCTCCTGTCATCCTATCTCATATCTATAGCTGTTCTATTTATCCCGTATCTATCTATATATCTATCTATCTCATATCTATAGTTCTATCTATCTATCTCTCTAATTTATATCTACAGTATCTATCATCTATCTATCTAATATCTCTCTATCTATTTATCTATCTATCTATCTACTGTATCTATTGTAGTGCTGCGGTGTTCACACCGTGCAGTAATGAGGCAGTGACCTAGGAAAGTTCACAGCAAATGTATTTAATGTCCAAACAACTCACAACATAAACAGCACACGGTATCCTTCGGATCACAGCCGGGACGTCAAAACAGCCTGTATCCGAGACTTGTTGCCGAGGGCGACTGCACCACCGTATCACGCTGCGGGGTGCCAGGTGTTTGCTGCTCTTGGCTCTGTGTTACCTCACACAAGCCGGCTGTTGCAGAGCCACCTGCTCTGCCACTTGCAAACAAACACTGACACACCCAACCCTTTGCTGCAGGGTTTTTAAATGGAATCTGTGGCAATGGGCCACATGTAAAACCCTTCCTGGAGGGAGCAAACTGCCCCACTACCATCCTGTAGTTCGCTTCAAAAATAAAAGCCCTTAACGGGTTTTCCTAAACATTGCCTTGGTCAAATAATTTGACCAGGTCCATGC
Source organism: Dendrobates tinctorius (assembly GCF_039654945.1). Classification (NCBI taxonomy): domain Eukaryota; kingdom Metazoa; phylum Chordata; class Amphibia; order Anura; family Dendrobatidae; genus Dendrobates; species Dendrobates tinctorius. The sequence goes on along the minus strand of NW_027361752.1, from coordinate 4,207,117 downwards.
TTACTTTAATTTTCCAGTGCATCCACAGCTATGTCTGTGACTGCAATGCACTCCAGCGTGTTTAATACTCTTCTTTCCACATCCTGGGAGATACATAGAGACCCTCGCATGTAATACCTGTCACTGCCTCACATGCCCCCTCCTCTGTTCAAACTTGTGGGGTTGAACATTTATCTCCAAACAGGGTGCCCGTGACAGGGCATCCACATTTCCCTGCAACTTCCTCGCCGATGTTCCACTGAAAAACTGAAGTATTGTAGGGACAGGAACCATCTGGTGACCTGAGCATTCCTCTCTTTTGCATTGCTCATCCAGACGAGGGGTGAATGGTCTGTTAGCAAACGAAACTGACACCTGAGCAATTAGTAGCATAGGGACTCCAAGGCCCATTTAATCGCCAAGCACTACTCCACTACGCTATAATTTTTCTCCGCCGAGGTCAGTTAAATGCTCAAATAGGTGATTTGGTGTTCATCCCCGTTCACCTCGCAACAGTTCTGCTCCTAGACCTACCTCTGAAGCATCTGTCTGCATGATAAATGTTTCCTTGAAGTTGGGGCTGATGAGGAGTGATGTCAACACAACGCCGACTTCAGGGACTGGAATGCTTCCTCCACTTGAGGATTCCACTGGACCATAACCAACTTCTTACCTTTTAACAGGTCAGTTGGGGGTGCCAATCTCCCAGTAAAATTGGGTATAAACAGCAGTAGTACCCAATGATGCTGAGGAATGACCTTTCCTGTTTGGTACTTAATGGCTTGGGTCAGTTTTGGATGGCCTCAACCTTATTTATTTGGGGTTTGAGAACCCCGCTGCCAATCACATGTAGTAAGTACCGGGCTTCCGTGAGTCCCACCACACATTTTCTTGGGTTCGCTGTTAACCCCTTGATTCTGAGAGAATCCAGCCTTGCTTGTATCTGGGACAGGTGGGTATTCCAGTTAGTACTAAAGATGACAATGTCATCTAAATATGCCGACGTGTACTTCCGATGAGGCTCTAACACTATGTCCATCAGCCTCTGGAATGTGGCCCCATGTAATCCAAAAGGCAAGATGACATAGTGATAGAGACCCTCTCTCTAGCGTTTTAAATACGGTCTTTTCTTTTACCGATTCTGCCAGTGGGACCTTCAAGTAACCCTTGGTGAGATCAAGCGTGGTGAAGTACTGAACCTCCCCCAGTCTCTCATTTAGCTTGTCCACCCAGGGAGTTTGATAGAGGTCAAACTTTGATACCTCATGCAGTTTCCTGAAGTCATTACAAAAGTGTAATGACCCTCTGGCTTTGGAATTAGCACAATGGGGCTAGCCCACTCTCTCCGGGATTCCTCAATGACTCCTAACTGGAGCATTTGCTTCACTTCGGCCGCAATGGCTTGCCTCCAGGCTTCAGGCACTCGGTACGGTTTCATCCGTACCCATACCCGAGGCTCAGTGACAATGTCATGCTGGATCACCGAGATCCGCCCCGACAGCTCTGAGAATACGTCCGTATTCCATTGCACCAGAACCTGAGCCTCCCGGCTCTGCTATTTTGTGAGAGCATCATTTATTTTAACCTCACCCCAGCTGTGTCCTTGACCGGTGGCAGAGGGTTTCCCAGTGGTATGACCGGAGTCGCCTCTGTGACCAAACATTCCCGGTCCTTTGAGGCTTTTAGCAGGTTTACATGGTACAGTTGTTCGGGTTTCCTCTTTCTGGGTTGGTACACTCTATAATTCACTTCTCCCACCTTGCTCTGTATCTCATATGGCCCTTGCCACTTGGCCATGAGCTTACTCTCTGTAGTGGGCACTAGTATCAACACCCCAACCGTCTTCTTTTCGGGTACGTGCACACGGTGCGGATTCTGCTGCGGATCCGCAGCGGTTTTGGCCCTGCAGGTCCGCAGCAGATTTAGGTGCGTTGTACAGTACCATTGTTTTCAATGCTAAACTGGAAAACGCCGTGCACATGCTGCAGATGTTTCCGCGCGGATTTGCTGCGGTTTACAATCCGCAGCATGTCAATTCTTTTGTGCAGAACCGCTGCGGTTTCACACCTCATCCATTATGAGGTGTGAAACCGCAGGTCAAAAGCGCAGGCAAATCCGCAGATAAACCGCAGGACTTTAGTCCTGCAGATTTATCTGCGGATTTTACTACAAAATCCACACCACCAAAAAACTCCATGTGCACTTACCCTAAAGGTCCTGACTGTGGCTCGTGTATTATATGCGCGGCTCTGCGCGGCCTGGGCATCCATCAGATGCTCCTTTACTATGGGCCGAACTGCCGCAATCCGGTCCGGCATGCTTGCCACATGCTCTATTATACTCTGATGTGGAGTTGGCTCCTGTTCCCATGTCTCCTTGGCTACGTCCATCAACCCCCTTGGATGCCTGCCATACATTAGCTCAAAAAGGGAGAAACCCGTGGATGCCTGTGGTACCTCGTGGATAGCAAACATTAGATAGGGCAATAACATGTCCCAGTCCATCCTGTCCTTGGAGACCACTTTTCTGAGTATGGATTTGAAGGTCTTGTTAAACCATTCCAGCAACCCGTCGGTTTGTGGGTGGTACACCAACGTGCGTAGCTTTTCAATCTGAAACAGCTTACATAGTTCCCTGGTCACCTTGGATATAAAAGGAGTCCCCTGATCAGTAAGGATCTCCTTTGACAGCCCAAGGTGACAAAACATTGCAAATAGCACGCGGGTGATTCGTTTTGCCAAGGTGTGGCAAAGTGGTATCGCCTCTGGGTACCGCGTGGCGTAATCCACTACGACCGGAATATGTTGGTGGCCCTGGGAAGATTTCATTATAGGTCCCACCAAACCCATTGCTACCTGCTCAAAGGGTACTTCTATGATGGGTAGAGGCACCAATGAACTCCAGAACTTTGCAATGGTTGTGGTCAGTTGGCACACGGGACACAACTCACAATATCATTGTACCTCCGCATACACGTCAGGTCAAAAGAACCGCTGCAGTATGCGTTCTTGGATTTTCTTTACCCCTAAGTGTCCTCCAAGTATGTGTGTGTGTGTTCCATCTGTCGCATGACTGGGACACCACCAGCTGTTCTGTGACTTCATCTCGGATTTTATCAACCCTATACAATAAGTCTTGGTTGGCAGCCATGTGGGGAAAAACCTTTTCTGCACCTGGGTGCTGAGCCACCCCATTTATTTCCACAACCTTTTCTCGTGCCCATGTGAGGGTGGAATCCTGGAGCTGTGCTGTCCCAAACATACCAAGGGACACTTCCAGCTTGGAGATCGTCGGGGTCTCATCGACCTATCCTGCCAATACCTCTAGGGGAAACCAAATCAGACAAGATGATTTTCTGGATTTGTTTTCTCATTTTGACTGTCATAGTTGTGGTCTACCTATGTTGTCAATTAGAGGCCACTCTCATCTTTTTAAGTGGGAGAACTTACACAATTGGTGGCTGACTAAATACTTTTTTTCTCCACTGTATCTGGATGTGCGGTGATAAAATATTTCTAAAAATCCAAACTAAACCAGAAGAAACAGCATCGTAAGTCAAAGTAGCAAGAGCCATAAAGTTAATGGGGTGTACAAATTAAAGTTTTTATTTCATTGCAGCAGCATGTGACATTTATTTGCAGAGACAAGATAGACAGGCATTGAGGAATATAGCAATGGAGCATACTGTACTTGTCGGCTCCATGCTTGGATTGGCCTTCTGGTCGTATTTGTTACTTTTATGGCAGATGCAAACGAGAGATTTTCTGCAAATATTTCCGATGCGATGTAAGATTGACTGTGTGCATAGAATATTTATCCTGATTGTTTGCTGTCAGATCTCGGTCTCATTCTCTCGCGTTCAGTCATCTATCTCTCTGGTGTTATCCTGTGATTCCTCGATGATCTTAGAGCAAAGACGCTTCCATGTGCCATAGGAAAGAACATAACGTGCCATTTGTTTCCTACGGTATGATAAATAATGTAAGTGGTGGAATAGCGGCCAAAACAGCTGTATTAATGGGACCTATTTGTTACATTCATTGTCATAGAAATCGAGGTTACAGTGTTTCCAATTGTAACGGGTTTCTTGTACTGGAAGCCTAAATAAAAGAATCTAAAATACATAAAATGTGTGATATGTATAATGATGTACATATATTAACTGATAAAGAAAGACCATATTTGCCAACTCTCCCATAGGCGCCTTAAAAAACAGACGTCTTCGCAAATCTCCAAAATCAGCCAGAAACTGCTACAAATCAGAGATTCTGGAAGGTTTTCTGCACCTCGGCATCTTGAGAGCGTGAGAACTGCAACACATGGACAATAGGGCATGACTATGGTTAATAATTTCCAGAGACACACTTTGAGCCTGGCAATGCTACCCAACTAGCTAAAGTTAAAAATTTTGAGCAAAACCCCATAGCAAATTCCAAATGCAATTAACCTTTCTTGTTAAGTTTTTTGGTCTACCAGAAAAATGTCATGATGATCATGCATAGTAATGGAAAACTGACAGAACAAAGAGCTAGTCTGAACTAGTGCATACCAAAAACATTATTATGATGATCATACAAACAACCACCAATCCAGGAGTGGACATATCATTGGTGCAACCTGTGCAGCCACACAGGGGCCCGAGAGGTAAGGGGGCCCACCTCCATCTCCAAACCAGGTGGAATTTTGTATTCTGATGAATTATTGGACTTCCTATAGTGTTCTTGTCCTCTTCAGTCTGTATCCGCCAATGCCCCAATCAACCAGTGCCATCCCACCACATTAATATTCTATGCTACCTTTGTGATCATCTGTGCTGTATCATTGCAGCAATACCAGGCATAAGACTGTACAGATCGGTGAAATAAGTGGCAAAGAGATCTTTTCCCAATGACGATGTTGGATATTTTTTCACTGTTGCTGTCAGGGCCGGCGTCAACACCCGGCGAACCCGGGCAAGTGCCTGGGCCCTGAGCAAGTGGGGGGCCACTCGCCCGTTTACTCAGGGCCCCGGCACTTGCAATACTTACGTCTCCCCACTCCTCTGCTACGGCATCTTCTGCGTCTTCTGACTGTGACATTTCAGGTCAAAGGGCGCAATTATGTCACTAGCGTGGGCCCTCTGCCCTGAACAGTCACAGTGTAGAGAGCTGGAAGATGCTGATGCTGAGGAGTCCAGAGTGGAGCAGTGGCCAGCGAGGAGGGGTGAGTATTTCCTTTTTTTATGTTTGGAGCAATATATGGGGACCATTATATGGGGCCCTTTACTGTATATATGGAGCATTATATGGGGCCCATCATACACTGGAGCACCATATATTGGGCCCATTATATATTGAGCATTATTTAGGGCCCATCATACACTGAAGCATCAAATATGGGGCCTGTTATATATATGGAGCATTATATGGTGCCCATCATATACTGGAGCATCATATGGGGCCCATTATATTTGGAGCATCATACAGTATATGGAGCATTATATGGGACCCATTTTTAATGGAGCATTATATAGTGCTCATTCTGTTTGGAGGAATATATGGGGCCCATCATATACTGAAGCATTATATGGGGCCCAATCTGTATGGAGCATTATATGGGGCCCATCATATACTTTATGGAATATTATAAGGGGCCCATTATGTATGGAGCATTGTATAGGGCCCATAATATACTGTATGCAGCATTATATGGGGCCCATCATACTGTACGGAGCAATATATGGAGCTCATTATTCTGTATTGAGCACTATGTGGTGCCCAAAATGCTGTATGGGACAATATATGGGGCTCATTATTCTGTATTGAGCACTATGTGGTGCCCATAATGCTGTATGGGATAATGTATGCAGCTCATTATTTTGTATGGAGCACTATGTGGTGCCCATAATGCTGTATGGGACAATATATGGGGCTCATTCTGTATGGAGCACTATGTGGTGCTCATTATACTGTATGGAGCAATATATGGGCTCATTATTCTGTATGGAGCAATATATGGGGCCCATTATACTGTATGGAGCACTATGTTTGTGCCCATAACACTGTATGGAGGACTACACTGTCTGATTTCGGAGCTATTGTAGATTTTACAGTGGATATCACTCATGTAATGCAAGAAGGAACTGAAATCTTTGACATTGTACTATACCTATATTTCTTTGCCGTATCTGTGCATCATGAATCATGGTATGTGTTAAAGGGACCCACAGAGACTCTTTCGCCCGGGGCCCACGAAAAACTGTAGCCGTCCTTGGTTGCTGTGAAATGCTTCAATAGCATTAATGTCAGTAATGATTATAAAACTATATGTTTACTGGCTTCACTAATAGAAAAAAATCATGCTTGTGCAAAAAATTTGGTAACTTATTTGGTAACAGAGGGTTAGCAAAAGTGTTTGTAGCCAACTGACCTGTGTCAAATTTATTAGAATTTACGTCACAAAACTTATATATAAATTAAGTGAGAAATGTACATCACTTAATATCAGAATCGCAAGGTTGGAATATGGCTGTGTGCATGGTGCCTTTATACTCTGTTTGGGAATTTTGGATTTGCTGAGGATGCCTTTACTGATTCGGTGCCGAAATCGACATCATATCGGTTTCCAATGCTGTTGACCTGCCCCGGAGGCAGTAGGGTACTCGGTGCTGGGCCCGTTGATTTTAATGCGAGATGTCACAGTGGCAGTGACCCGGTCTGTGGCCTCAGGCAGTCAATGTAAAAGGGGTAGAGTGATGGGGATAAAGTTATTGAGATGATTCAGACGCCACCTGTGGTTTCTGGTCAGTTTGACCAGCGCTGCAGGGAAGCTTCTCTGGGACAGATGGTGTGGTGCAGCAATGATGTTGAAGCTCCCCACAGGTAGAGCTGTAGTCCCAGGGCAGTAATATTAGGTGTTGAGGGAGAGGGTGCAGTGTTAGGCTAGTTTCACACTAGCTTATTTTCCACGCAGCGCTCGGGGCCGCTAAGCCCCGCCTCCTGCCGGCTCCCTGCCCGCCCGATCCGGTCATCGCCGCCTACTATCGCACACAGCTGCATGCGATCTACGCACCCTATCTCTAGCATAGGGTGCGCAGGCCGTGCGCTGGCCGTGCGCTAGTAGGATTTTAGCGTGCGCTGCGCACTTTTGAAGGTGCGCCAAGCGCGCCAAAATGCAACATGGTGCGTTCGGCGCACACCGGCGCACCTTCAAAAGTGCGCAGCGCATGCTAAAATCCTACTAGCGCACGGTCTGCGCACCCTATGCTAAAGATAGGGTGCGCAGATCGCATGCAGCCATGTGCGATAGTAGGCGGCGATGACGGATTGGGTGGGCAGCCTTAGGCACAGAGATGTAGCAGTGCTGAAGGGGTTGCAGGAAGAAGGCAATGACACAACAGGGTGCAGTTTCCTTTACCTTTACTGTGCTTTGTCAGTGCAGTCCAGGATCCAGATCACAGGTGGAACAGGAGTTGATTAGCCTGGAAGCAACTTAGGAATCTCTCTATGCAGATGGGTTGTGTAGTCTCCTTCCTAGCGCTTATCTGAGGTACTTGCAGTACTGAGTTACACTGAAGTCCCCCTTGCTTGCTCTCTTTAGAACGCCCCTCGTATGGCAGGCAGCCGTAGCCTTCTATCTCTTCTGGCTCACACACACGTTACTGCTGTGCCTCCGAGTCTTAGTTGGGAACAAAGCATTTACAGCCTTCTGTTCCTCCGGTTTCTGATGCAGGACCATCAGCATCCATACAACTTCGGATACCGGACTCCAAACCATGCGCTTGAAGCCAGAAGTGAGCTTTAATTCCCCTCAATCGTCCAGCTCTTCTCTCCCATCCACACACTTCGCCCTCCTCACAGAACTGACTTAACTTCCCTTTCCTGGCCCCCAGAGAGCAGTTCCTCCCCCAGTTTGGTTCAGAGCTCCCCCTGCTGGCCTGGAATGGGAACTGTGCTGTGTGTTGTATTTAACTGATAGAGAGACCCTTAGTTGCTTCCAAGCATGACATCACCCTCCCTAGGAGGAAGGTAATGCCACTGTGGCGACCATATTACTGGGGGCGCCACACTAGTAAGTTGGGTTTTCACAACCACAGAAAGTACACTACTGAAAAAATCCATTATTCTCATAAAATCAGCATGGAAAAGCCTCCCTCCGAATTAAAGGGGATATCCAGGGCTTTAAGATTGATGGCCAGGGCTGGACTGGCTATCTTGCCAGATGGACCTGTTTGGTCGTGGGCCACCTTGTCTGCTATGTAGTTAACAGAATCGGTGTTCTCAAGACACCCATACTGTTAACAGTTGTGACAGAGCACAAAGTCACTGACTCCGTCACTTACTCCACCAGGCCGCAGATATCATTAGAAATGTTGGTCTTGTATTAAATCTTGCTTTCCTCCATCCAGGGTAATATATGCCCCATCTGATGCTCATGGACGGGGACAGCATGGGCCTGTGTGTCAATGGCCTATACTGAAGATAGGTCATAAATGTCTTATCGGTAGAAGTGCGACACCCGTCACCCCCACCGATCAGCTCTTCCTGATGTCGGCAGCCGGAACTAGCCAAGTACTGCACATACGCCACCTATTTAAATCAATAAGGGGTGGATGTGCTGTACCCGGCCATGGTCACTATTCAATTGACATAGCTGCGCTGTGCAATTACGTAACTGAGATGTTCCAAATGCTGTCAACAGAAGGAGGGGGGGATCGGCTGATCAGACATTGATGACCTATCTCAGTTTCATTCCAAGCAGGCTGGCAACTGCCTGATGAATGATTAACGCTTGTTAGTCAGGTGAAATGATCTTTAGGTTTGTACAAGATAATCATTCTCAGCAGCACATAGGTGTAAGGGCTCATTCGGACTATGGAGATCCACGGACCATGCATGGACTGGCCGTGGATCTCCCCACAGCCTTGTAAAAAATACATGAAGGTATCTTGCTCCTGGACACTCTGTGCATTGAGGCCCAAGATTGGATATCTGCAAAAGCCTTAAACCGGGCATGTGCTGCCTATGTGCGCTGAACTATCTATGAAAGATCTATTGTGAATCATTCAGTGCACAGCTGAAGCGGCATCCGCCTGTGTGAACAGGAAATTAAACCAGCACCGATCAGCAGCCAAGTATCTGATTGGTGGTCATTTAGTGCACCAAGATGGACCTTTAGCACAAGATAAATTAGGCAGTTTTTTATGTAGACCCTCTGAACATCTGCAGCAAAAATCTGAATTATCAGACTTGGATTTCTCCTTTGAGCCCTCAAATATATATGCAGTGGATTTACCATATGCAGATCTATCACCTGGATATACGCTTAGACTGAAGAGCATTAACAAAGATTATCAGGTCCAAACAATGCACTTTTTTTTACCAGATTGAACTGCCCCTTTTCATCCATTATGTTTAGCACTGAATTTTTCTCCCAACACAAAGGTTGCCAATTTTTGTTCATGCAATGAGTCATTTTATCTCAGAAAGACAGCAGTAAAACAAATGTCTCTTTCCTCCGGTCATTTATTAAGAATACAAAGATCAATGCTGAAATAGCTCATAAGCAAGATGATATCAGTGACTACTCAAAGCTTTGCAACAAATCACTGATGCAACAGGCAAATTGTGTATTTGTGACCAAGTGTGGATCATTACTCAGAAAATGAATGACTATAACTCAAGCAGACACCGTCATTCATTTTCATTCCCTTTTTCTCCTTTTTTTTCTTTCGACTTTCTATTTAGACGCTGACACGTCCTAAATCAATTGAAATTGTCGCTGCTTTAAGTCTCTCGATATCTGTCTGTTCTTTTATATTTTCAACTGCACCAAAAGGCTTTTGAGATAAAGAGATATGATGGGCTGAAAATTTTAACTGCGTTATCCACATCTAAGGCTCATGCTACTGAAAAGGAAATGTTTTATGCGGTTGTATTATATATATATATATATATATATATATATATATATATATATATATATGGGTCTTTTTTTTTCCAGAAACAGCACCACTAGAGTTGAGCGAAACGGGTCGAAAAATTTCAAAAGTCGCCAAGTCGGGTTTCATGAAACTTTTGGAAGTGCATTGAGCAGCAAGGTGGTGTGCTGGTAAAAGGGGAAAAAAAAACCAAAAAAAAAACTCTTTTAAATCTTCTTCCTGAGCGAGTGTGAACGAGCTGAGTGTGACCTGAGTGTGAGTTAATGTTGTTGGAACATAATTATGACATGGTGGGGATATCTGAGACATGGCTGGATGAGAGCCATGACTGGGCTGTTAATTTACAGGGCTATAGTCTGTTCAGAAATGACCGAACAAATAAGCGAGGGGGAGGCGTGTGTTTATATTTAAAATCATCCTTTAAATCCATCCTTCGTAATAATATATATGAATCTAATGAAAATGTAGAGTCCCTGTGGGTAGAGATAAGTGGAGGGGGGAAAAATAATAAATTACTGATAGGGCAAAGTCTGGTTTCATGAAACTTTTGGAAGTGCATTGAGCAGCAAGGTGGTGTGCTGGTAAAAGGGGAAAAAAAAAACTCTTTTAAATCTTCTTCCTGAGCGAGTGTGAACGAGCTGAGTGTGACCTGAGCGTAAGTGCGAACTGGTAAGTGTGTGACTTGAAATTCAGTGAAGAGGTATTTGGAAAACCTATAACAAATACCTGTGTGAGTTGCTGAATTGTAAGTTGCTGAGTGCTTTCTACCTGTTCAATTTTTGCGGGGCTTTGGGGGCTTGTTTAACCTATATTTTCTCTCTTCAGGGTTAATCTCTTATTTTACTATCTGTGTTTTTAAGGGTAAACTATATTGCATTTAAATATTGAGGTGTAACTATATTCACAAGGGGTTAATTAAGGGTGGGAGTTCATACAGTAATTAAGGGTTTATAAGGGGCAGCTGGTTGGGGCTCAACTCCTTTTGGAAGTGCATTGAGCAGCAAGGTGGTTATTTTTGCTTATCTTATTGTCTGGTGCAATCCCCATTAGGATGTGCTCCACTATTGCCAATGCCATCCAGTGCACGTCTTGCCACATGTAAGAAATCCTTGAACAGCCGGTGGAGGGTGCATACTGCTGTACAAGATGTGAGCACGTTGTGCATTTGGAAGCCCAGATACTGGATCTAAATGTGCAGCTGGCAACACTGAGATCCATAGACAATATGGAAAGGAGTCTTCTGCTCACTGAGCAGACGCTCAATGGGATAGATGAGGGGGGATGCTAGGTTGGAGCTGCAGGACAATGAAGCAGCTAGCTGGGTGACAGTTAGAAGGCGGGGTAGAGGGAAGAGCACCAGGGAGGCTAGTCTTGATCTGGCACACCCCAATAAGTTTGCTAAGTTGGCAGATGAGGGGAGTGTTAGTGCAGGAGTAGCACTGCTGCCGCAAGGCATGTCCTCTGAAAGCCGGAGGAGTGTCTGCTCCAGTAAGGGGGGAAATAGGAGAGCAGGGCAGGCCAGACAGGTTCTGGTAGTGGGAGACTCAATTATTAGGGGAACAGATAGGGCAATCTGTCACAAAGACAGGGATCGTCGGACGGTGTGCTGCCTACCTGGCGCTCGAGTCCGACACATCGCTGATCGGGTTGACAGATTACTGGGAGGGGCTGGAGAGGATCCAGCGGTCATGGTGCACATTGGCACAAATGACAAAGTTAGAGGTAGGTGGAAGGTCCTTAAAGATGATTTCAGGGAATTAGGCTGTAAGCTTAAAGCAAGGACCTCCAAGGTGGTATTTTCGGAAATACTTCCTGTACCACGTGCCACGCCAGAGAGGCAACGGGAGATTAGGGAGGTTAATAAGTGGCTCAGGAATTGGTGTAGGAAGGAGGGGTTTGGGTTCCTGCAGAACTGGGCCGACTTCTCAGTTGGCTACAGGTTCTACGCTAGGGACGGGCTGCACCTCAATGGGGAGGGTGCCGCTGTGCTGGGGGAGAAAATGGCTAGAAGGTTGGAGGAGTGTTTAAACTAGGGACGGGGGGGAGGGTATTCCTTTTATAGGAGGGGAAGACAGTGCAGATAGAGACCTGGGCACAAATAATGACATTGGGGGTGGAGGTGGCATGGGGGGTAGGGTTAGAACAGTTAATAATTTAAGAAAGAATAGAGGTACAGAGAGATACATAAAGTGCATGTATACTAATGCCAGAAGTCTCGCCAACAAAATGGAGGAATAGGAGTTAATGTTGTTGGAACATAATTATGACATGGTGGGGATATCTGAGACATGGCTGGATGAGAGCCATGACTGGGCTGTTAATTTACAGGGCTATAGTCTGTTCAGAAATGACTGAACAAATAAGCGAGGGGGAGGCGTGTGTTTATATGTAAAATCATCCTTAAAACCCATCCTTCGTGATAATATATATGAATCTAATGAAAATGTAGAGTCCCTGTGGGTAGAGATAAGGGGAGGGGGGAAAAATAATAAATTACTGATAGGGGTTTGTTATAAATCTCCAAAAATAATGGAAGCTACAGAGAATATCCTCATAAAGCAAATAGATGAAGCAGCGACTCAAGGAGAAGTCATTATTATGGGGGACTTCAACTACCCTGAAATACATTGGGGAACCGAAACCTGCAGTTTATAGGTTTCTGACAACGATGAGAGACAATTACCTTTCACAACTGGTTCAGGACCCAACAAGAGGGGGGGCACTGCTAGACCTAATATTAACCAACAGGCCAGACCGCATATCAAATGTAAGGGCTGAGGGTCACTTGGGTAATAGTGATCACAAATTAATAAGTTTTCATGTATCCTTTAATAAGATGTGTAGTAGAGGGGTTACAAGGACACTAAATTTCAGGAAGGCAAATTTCCAACGGATGAGAGATGATCTTGGTGCAATTAACTGGGACGATATCCTGAGACATAAAAATACACAAAGAAAATGGGAGACGTTTATTAGCATACTGAATAGGACCTGTGCACAATATATACCGTATGGGAATAAACATGTGAGAAATAGGAGGAAACCACTATGGCTAAATAGAGCTGTAAGGGGCGCAATAAGAGATAAAAATAAAGCATTTAGAGAATTAAAGCAAGTAGGTAGTGATGAGGCATTAAATAAATACAGAAGATTAAATAAATTCTGTAAAAAGCAAATCAAGACAGCAAAGATTGAGACAGAGAGACTCATTGCCAGAGAAAGTAAAAATAATCCCAAAATATTCTTTAACTACATAAATAGTAAGAAGCTAAAAAATGATAGTGTTGGTCCCCTTAAAAATAGTCTGGGAGAAATGGTGGAGGAGGATGAGGAAAAAGCCAATATGCTAAATGACTTTTTTTCAACAGTATTTACACAAGAAAATCCCATGACGGATAACATGATCAGGGATAAAAATTCTCCATTAAATGTCACCTGCTTAACCCAGCAGGAAGTACAGCGGCGTCTACAAATCACTAAAATTGACAAATCCCCGGGCCCGGATGGGATGCACCCCCGAGTACTGCAGGAATTAAGCACAGTCATAGATAGACCACTATTTTTAATCTTTAAAGATTCCATAATAACAGGGTCTGTACCACAGGACTGGCGTATAGCAAATGTGGTGCCAATATTCAAAAAGGGGACAAAAACTGAACTTGGAAATTATAGGCCAGTAAGTTTAACCTCAACTGTGGGTAAAATCCTGGAGGGTTTTCAAAGAGATACTATACTGGAGTATCTGGAGAAGAATAACCTTATGACCCAATATCAACATGGGTTTACAAGAGACCGTTCCTGTCAGACTAATCTGATAAGCTTTTATGAAGAGGTAAGTTCCGGACTGGACCAAGGGAATGCAGTGGACGTGGTGTACATGGACTTTTCAAAAGCTTTTGATACGGTGCCACACAAAAGGTTGATACATAAAATGAGAACAATGGGGATAGGGGAAAATATGTGTAGGTGGGTTAAGAGCTGGCTCAGGGATAGGAAACAAAGGGTGGTTATTAATGGAGCACACTCGGACTGGGTCACGGTTAGCAGTGGGGTACCACAGGGGTCAGTTTTGGGCCCGCTTCTTTTTAACATATTTATTAATGACCTTGTAGGGGGCATAGAGAGTAGAATTTAAATATTTGCAGATGACACTAAACTCTGCAGGGTAATTAATACAGAGGAGGACAATTTTATATTACAGGAGGATTTATGTAAACTAGAAGCTTGGGCTGATAAATGGCAAATGAGCTTTAATGGGGATAAATGTAAGGTCATGCACTTGGGTAGAACGAACAAGTTGTATAATTATGTGCTTAATTGTAATACACTGGGCAAAACAGTCACTGAAAAAGACCTGGGTGTATGGGTGTATGACAAACTCACATTTAGTGGCCAGAGTCAAGCAGCTGCTGCAAAGGCAAATAAAATAATGGGATGCATTAAAAGAGGCATAGATGCTCATGAGGAGAACATAATTTTACCTCTATATAAGTCACTAGTGCAACCACACTTAGAATACTGTGTACAGTTCTGGTCTCCGGTGTATAAGAAAGACATAGCTGAACTGGAGCGGGTGCAGAGAAGAGCGACCAAGGTTATTAGGGAACTAGGGGGTCTGCAATACCAAGACAGGTTATTACACTTGGGGTTATTTAGTTTGGAGAATCGAAGGCTTAGGGGTGATCTTATTACAATGTATAAATATATGTGGGGACAATACAAAGACCTTTCTAATGATCTTTTTACTCTTAGACCTGTGACGGGGACAAGGGGGCATCCTCTACGTCTGGAGGAAAGAAGGTTTAAGCATACTCACAGACGCAGATTCTTTACTGTAAGAGCAGTGAGACTATGGAACTCTCTGCCATATGATGTTGTAATGAGTGATTCACTACTAAAATTTAAGAAGGGACTGGATGCCTTTCTTGAAAAGTATAATATTACAGGGTATATACACTAGTCTCCTTAATATTGCGTTGATCCAGGGAGCTAGTCTGATTGCCGTATGTGGAGTCGGGAAGGAATTTTTTTCCCCAATGTGAAGCTTACTGTTGCCACATGAGTTTTTTTTGCCTTCCTCTGGATCAACATGTTAGGGCAAGTTAGGATAGGATATGGGTTGAACTAGATGGACTTAAAGTCTCCCTTCAACCTTAATAACTATGTTACTATGTTACTATGTTACTATGACTCTAGGATGAGGTCGGCCACGAGGTCGGCGACTTACGCGCCAAAGTCGCGTTTCAAAAGTTTGTTTTGCGCTCTTTTTCAGCCAATCAGGATCCACGGACACTGTGGGCAACGTGATGACATAGGCACGGGTCACCACCATCTTTCAGAAGGGCATGCAAGTGATTGGCTTGCTTTGGTGGGCGTCACAGGGGGTATAAAAGGGCGTGCACGCCGACCGCCATCTTACTTCCGCCGATCTTAGCATAGGGAGAGGTTGCTGCTGATCCTGTAGGGAGAGCGTTAGGCAGGGAAGAAGAAAAAAAACTGCTTCTGCTGCTAGCGATTGTGCCTGTACAACACACCAGTCACTGTGTGTGCAGTGCAAGGGGAGGCTATATTGTGGTGTATCAGTGGTGTTGGTTGTTGGGCTGCCTTCTAAGGCTTCCTGACAGCTGCATTGCTGTTTACCCACTGCTCGGGAAACTGCTTTTTCAAAAGCAATCCCAAATTTTTTTTTTTGTCCTGCTGAGGTACTGAGCTGCAAATTGCTATTTTAAAAGCAATCCCAATTTTTTTTTGTCCTGCTGAGGTACTGAGCGTGCATTTTTTCACACCATACAGCGGTGTACGCTCCTCACACAGTACCGTGTAACGGCTGTTATCACAGCCACAGTGAAGCTATCTGTGTCACTCTGTGAGAATAAGTCGAGGACATGTTCCGTTCTTACAGACCTGCACTCTAGGGAGATTCCTATTCTGCCCAATTCTACATACACCTTGTAGTTTGTGATACACTAGCCAATTTCTGCCTGTGACATAGCGCTGTGATATTCAGTGGGCCTCACACAATCCAAAAGTGTCCAGTGTCCACAAGTGTCTGCAGAAATTCAAAATCTCCCTTATCCTCTAGTCACTTTGGTCACAGCTGTGCCATCGAGCCTGTGACATAGCGCTCAGATATTCAGTGGGCCTCACACAATCCAAGAGTGTCCAGTGTCCACAAGTGTCTGCAGAAATTCAAAATCTCCCTTATCCTCTAGTCACTTTTGTCACAGCTGTGCCATCGAGCCTGTGACATAGCACTCAGATATTCAGTGGGCCTCACACAATCCAAGAGTGTCCAGTGTCCACAAGTGTCTTCAGAAATTCAAAATCTCCCTTATCCTCTAGTCACTTTTGTCAGAGCTGTGCCATCGAGCCTGTGACATAGCGCTCAGATATTCAGTGGGCCTCACACAATCCAAGAGTGTCCAGTGTCCACAAGTGTCTGCAGAAATTCAAAATCTCCCTTATCCTCTAGTCACTTTTGTCACAGCTGTGCCATCGAGCCTGTGACATAGCGCTCAGATACTCAGTGGGCCTCACACAATCCAAAAGTGTCCAGTGTCCACTAGTGTGTGCAGAAATTCAAAATCTCCCTTATTCTCTAGTCACTTTTGTCACAGCTGTGCCATCGAGCCTGTGACATAGCGCTCAGATATTCAGTGGGCCTCACACAATCCAAGAGTGTCCAGTGTCCACAAGTGTCTGCAGAAATTCAAAATCTCCCTTATCCTCTAGTCACTTTTGTCACAGCTGTGCCATCGAGCCTGTGACATAGCGCTCAGATATTCAGTGGGCCTCACACAATCCAAAAGTGTCCAGTGTCCACTAGTGTGTGCAGAAATTCAAAATCTCACTTATCCTCTAGTCACTTTTGTCACAGCTGTGCCATCGAGCCTGTGACATAGCGCTCAGATATTCAGTGGGCCTCACACAATCCAAAAGTGTCCAGTGTCCACTAGTGTGTGCAGAAATTCAAAATCTCCCTTATCCTCTAGTCACTTTTGTCACAGCTGTGCCATCGAGCCTGTGACATAGCGCTCAGATATTCAGTGGGCCTCACACAATCCAAAAGTGTCCAGTGTCCACTAGTGTGTGCAGAAATTCAAAATCTCACTTATCCTCTAGTCACTTTTGTCACAGCTGTGCCATCGAGCCTGTGACATAGCGCTCAGATATTCAGTGGGCCTCACACAATCCAAAAGTGTCCAGTGTCCACTAGTGTGTGCAGAAATTCAAAATCTCACTTATCCTCTAGTCACTTTTGTAACCGCTGTCCCATCGAGCCTGTGACATAGCGCTCAGATACTCAGTGTGCCTCACACAATCCAAAATTGTCCAGTGTCCACTAGTGTGTGCAGAAATTCAAAATCTCACTTATCCTCTAGTCACTTTTGTCATAGCTGTGCCATCGAGCCTGTGACATAGCGCTCAGATATTCAGTGGGCCTCACACAATCCAAAAGTGTCCAGTGTCCACTAGTGTGTGCAGAAATTCAAAATCTCCCCTGTCCTATAGACACCTTGTACCTTGTTTTACATTACTATATAGTTTGTTGGATTTTGTCTACATTTCTACAAAAAATGAGGAAGTCTGGTGGAAGAGGCCGTGGAATTGGGCGGGGGTTGGCAGCTGGTAATGATGGTGTTGGTGGTGGATCTGATGGTAATGGCAAGAGCAAAATAGGACCGAATGCAGGAGGTGTTGAGCCTGCATCATCGTCTGGCTCCATAAGGCTTCGAAGGCTTAGTTTTCTAGGAGTTGGCAAACCGCTTTTAAAGCCAGAGCATCAGGAAAAAGTTTTGTCTTACATTGCTGACTCAGCCTCCAGCTCTATCGCCTCCTCTTCTTCAGTTGTAAAAGGTAAAAGCACTGAGTCGTCATTGGAGGCTCATGTTCATGAACCACACCTTTCCTTGTGTCCTTCACCCCAACCAAGATTGAAGGATGACGCAGGCCATACTACTGATTACTCCATGGAGCTGTTTTCACATACCATGCCTGGATTATCAAGTGAAATGGTGAATTACCCAGGCCAAGATGAATCTGACATGGAGTGCACTGATGCACAGCCGCTGATGGATGATTCTGCTGGTACATTCACTCAGAGCACTACATTGTCCTCGCAGTGTACAGAGCCAGATTCTGACCCTGATGAGACTCAGGTGCCCCTTCCCGCACACTATACCACCATACACGGTGACACAGAGGAAGGTGCACATGACATTGAAGAGGAGGTGATGGATGACCCAGTTGTTGACCCAGATTGGCATCCATTGGGGGAAGAGGGTGCTGCTTACAATAGCTCAGATGAGGAGCATCCACAGCAGACATCGACATCGCAACAGCTGTCATCTGGCAGGCCCGGAGCACTCCAAAGACAGGTTCCAAAAATCAAAAGAGTTGCTGGACAGCTTGTCCAGAGGGTCAAAAGATCACAGCGTGCTAGGCCGCAAAATGTCTGCCAAAGTAGGAAGAGTGCAGTGTGGCACTTTTTTGAACAAAATCCTCATGATCAGGCCAAGGTTATCTGTAAGAAGTGCGCAAAGACCTTTAGCCGAGGGAAAAATCTGAAAAATTTGAATACCAGTTGCATGCTTAGACATTTAACCAGCATGCACTTGCAAGCGTGGACACAACACCAAACCTCAAGTGCCACATGTGCAACTGATCACAACGAAGGTAGTCAGCAATGCTTCATTGTTTCCCCCACTGTAAGCCCACCGGTTAGCACAGCAGCAAATGTAGAGGTGTCGTTGCAAGGCCACAGCAGTCAGGCAATCCCACTGTTATATCAACGAAAGACTGATTCTAGGCCATCAGAAAGAACAACAACTCCATCACCATCATCAACCCTCTCTCAGTCCGCCCTGTCCACCGCTACTTCCACCATATGCAGCTCTCAAGTCCAGCTCACCCTCCCAGACACTATGAGTAGGTCAAGAAAGTACTCAGTCTCTCATCCGCGTACACTGGGTTTGAACGCCCACATTGCCAAACTAATCTCGTTTGAGATGATGCCCTTTCGGTTGGTGGAAAGCGCAGCTTTCCGCGAACTCATGGCCTATGCAGTACCACGCTATGACCTACCCAGTCGCCACTTCTTCTCTCGCAAAGTCATCCCAGCCCTCCACCATCATGTGAAAGACCGCATTGTCCATGCACTCAAGCAGTCAGTGAGCGGAAAGGTGCACCTCACAACTGATGCATGGTCCAGTCGGCATGGCCAGGGCCGTTACGTGTCCATCACTGCGCACTGGGTTAATGTGGTGGATGCAGGGTCCACAGGGGACAGCGGTGGTGGGACAGTGCTGCCTAGCCCACGGTATAGGAAACAGTTGGCTGTAGGCATTCGACCCTCCTCCTCCTCCTCCTCCTCCAGAAGCGAAAGCTCGTCCACAGAGCGCAGTCGTACAAGCACTCCATCTGCAGCTGCCACTGTTGCACACCAGGTGTCCCCCTATCGAGCAGCTAGTGGAAAACGTCAGCAGGCTGTGTTGCAGATGATGTGTTTGGGCGACAGACACACCGCCGAGGTGCTGGCCGAGTACTTGAAGCGACAAACTGAGTCATGGCTGGGCAGTGTACATCTTGAGGCAGGCAAGGTAGTTAGTGATAACGGCCGTAATTTTGTGGCAGCCATAGCCCTTTCAAAACTCAGCCATATACCTTGCTTGGCTCACACCTTGAACCTGATGGTGCAGTGCTTCCTCAAAAATTATCTGGAGTTAACAGCCCTGCTCCAGAAGGTGCGAAGACTGTGCGTGCACATCCGCCGGTCACCTGTACACTCCGTTCGTATGCAGAAGCTGCAGCGATTGCTCCAACTTCCCAACCACCGCCTCATTATCGACATTGCAACAAGGTGGAACTCCACCCTGCACATGGTGGAGCGGCTGTGCGAGCAGAGGCAGGCCATAATGCATTTGTGGGAGGATACACGGCCAGGCACTTTGAGAGCAGACATGGAGTTGACAGGTGTGCAGTGGTCGAAGCTGAAAGACCTCTGTAAAGTCCTTCAGTGTTTTGAGGAATGCACACGGCTGGTAAGCGCAGACGACGCCATCCTAAGCATGAGCATCCCACTTATGCGTCTGCTCATGCAAACTTTGACGCACCTTAAGGAGCAGGCTTCTGCAGCCAATGTTGATGAGGAGGAAGAGGAGGATGGAATCCTTGATGACATTCAGCCATTGTCTGCTCAGGGACCTCTCCTTGACGAGGTGGAGGAAGAAGAGGAGGAGGAGGAGGAGGATGATGGGGATGATTACTTAGGGGAGGAGGATGCATCTCGTGGGGCAAGTGAAAATGTTGGCGTGGCAAGGTCTGGTACAGGGTTTGTGCGTGACTGGAGGGATGTGGATTTGCCAGAAAGTGCTCCTCCAACCAGCACTCGCAGTGCATCATTGACACCGGGAACATTGGCCCACATGTCAGATTATGCCTTGCAGATCCTAAAAAGGGACCCCCGCATTGCCAAAATGATGAACGATGACGACTACTGGTTGGCCAGCATCCTGGATCCACGCTATAAAGGCAAATTACAAAACATCATGCCACAGGACAACCTTGACCTAATATTGGCTAATAAACAAGCAACTCTGGTAAATCGGTTGCTTGAGGCATTCCCAGCACACAGCAGCGGTGATGGTTCTCACACGAGCCGTACGGGCCGGGGGCAGCTTGGCAGAGGTGTTCGTGGTGCACACAGCAGAAGTGGTGTTGGAGACAGGGGTTTCATGACAATGTTGTGGACTGATTTTTCAAGTACCGCTCACACAACTGGTAATACTGCATCGATGGAAAGTGACAGGAGACAGCAGTTGTCAACTATGGTTACAAACTACTTTTCCTCCCATATCGATGTTCTACCACACAGGTCATTCCCCTTTGACTATTGGGCCGCTAAACTGGACACCTGGCCTGAATTGGCACAATATGCCTTACAGGAGCTCGCTTGCCCAGCTGCAAGTGTGCTATCGGAAAGAGTCTTCAGTGCAGCTGGATCAATCCTGACAGAAAAAAGGACCCGTCTGTCAACCCAAAATGTGGTTGATCTAACCTTCATTAAAATGAACCACGCATGGGTTTCCAAGGATTTTGTCCCACCTTCCCCTGATGACACATAGGGTGACAGAAAAATGGCTTGCTTTGGTCCACCTCTTCCTGGGACTTGACCTATTTCACCTTTTGCATCAGCTGAATGTCCAACATCAACATATGCCACTTTCTAAAACTCCCTAACTGTGCTGCCTCCCCCCCATGGCCGGGGTCACCACCTAGCGCACGACACCGTGCGAGTGCCATTGCCCTGGACAGGTGGGTAGGCCGACTCTTGGGCGCAGGCACTGGCACAGGGTCCCTCATAGTGCAATCAAGTGTCTCTGATGGTGGTGGTGCACACCCGCCGTCAGACACACCGCCGTACTATGAGGGGCCCAGTGCCAGTACCGACGCCCACGAGTGGGACCCCCTTGCTTGGGCGGGGCCCCAGCATTTGCAATCTTTACCTCTCCCTGCTCCTCCGCTGTGTAGTCTGGGCCGTCAAATCCATACTGTGCCTGACACCGTTTGAGCCTGCCTCCTGATGTATAGACATATATTTTGAATGTGTACACTATGCTATCCATACATGTTATCCGGGGATACGGTACCCTTTCTAACCTTTGTGCAATCACGTGCAATCCATACTGGGCCTAACACCGTCTGAGCCTGCCTCCTGATGTATAGACATATATTTTGAATGTGTACGCTATCCATACATGTTATCTGGGGATACGGTACCCTTTCTAACCTTTGTGCAATCATGTGCAATCCATACTGGGCCTAACACCGTCTGAGCCTGCCTCCTGATGTATAGACATGTATTTTGAATGTGTACGCTATCCATACATGTTATCCGGGGATACGGTACCCTTTCTAACCTTTGTGCAATCATGTGCAATCCATACTGGGCCTAACACCGTCTGAGCCTGCCTCCTGATGTATAGACATATATTTTGAATGTGTACGCTATCCATACATGTTATCCGGGGATACGGTACCCTTTCTAACCTTTGTGCAATCATGTGCAATCCATACTGGGCCTAACACCGTCTGAGCCTGCCTCCTGATGTATAGACATATATTTTGAATGTGTACGCTATCCATACATGTTATCTGGGGATACTGTACCCTTTCTAACCTTTGTGCAATCATGTGCAATCCATACTGGGCCTAACACCGTCTGAGCCTGCCTCCTGATGTATAGACATATATTTTGAATGTGTATGCTATCCATACATGTTATCCGGGGATACGGTACCCTTTCTAACCTTTGTGCAATCATGTGCAATCCATACTGGGCCTAACACCGTCTGAGCCTGCCTCCTGATGTATAGACATATATTTTGAATGTGTACGCTATCCATACATGTTATCTGGGGATACGGTACCCTTTCTAACCTTTGTGCAATCATGTGCAATACATACTGGGCCTAACACCGTCTGAGCCTGCCTCCTGATGTATAGACATATATTTTAAATGTGTACGCTATCCATACATGTTATCCGGGGATACGGTACCCTTTCTAACCTTTGTGCAATCACGTGCAATCCATACTGGGCCTAACACCGTCTGAGCCTGCCTCCTGATGTATAGACATATATTTTGAATGTGTACGCTATCCATACATGTTATCTGGGTATACGGTACCCTTTCTCACCTTTGTGCAATCACGTGTAATCCATACTGGGCGTGAGAACGGCTGGCGAGCTGTTAAGCAAGCTACAGCACCTGTGGTTTGCACACGTAAGTTTTTCATTTTTTCAGGAATGACGGTTAGGCCTAATTCCGGAACTGCGGTTGACCTGCACTTACTGGGAAATCATTGTTCGCGGGTAATAATTGTAATCAGTGATCCCCATCACTAACGTTGTTCAGCGGGTTATCTGCACCTGTAAGCGACAAACGCTGGCCTTTTCAGTGTAGCGCACTTGCAGCCACGGACATGTAAGGGCATGACACACCAGTTATTGGCCAATCTCATGTGGCAGAGCCTCACGTGTCCCTCTAGTAAGCCGGACTCGGACCGCGGGGCATGACGGAGTCTCGTTCGTTAACGGAATTAAGCTTGCAATGTGTGCATCTGTTCTGTAGCTGGCATGGTTGAGGTTTCCCAGGTGGAGTCGAATTTAACCGTAGGCTCCACTCCTGGTGGTGCCCTTCTGGACATTCCTTTAAGGTTCAGCTTTGCAACCATACTGCCCACGTAAAAAAACACTTTGCCTTCATGAACGCTGTTTGGAGGGTCATGACTCGTGGGAATAACGCCGCCCAATCAGTTAACCTGCTAGAGAGATCGTTCGTTGCTCCCAAGCATGACATCACACTCCCTAGGAGGAAGGTAATGCCACTGTGGCGACCGTACTCCTGGGGGCGACACAAGTGCACTGATGCCCAGCCACTGCTCGATGAATCTGCTGGTACATTGACCCAGACCACTACATTCCCTTCGTACGCTACACGGCCTGAATCTGACCCTGATGAAACTCAGGTTACCCTTCCCATATACAGTTCCATCTTACACGGTGACAAAGAGGAAGCTGCAGATGAAAGTGCAGGTTCGGCCCACCTGCCATCAGACACACCACCGTACTATCAGGGGCCCTGTGCCAGTGCCGTCGCCAACGAGTGGGCCCCCCCTGCTTGCTCAGGATCACAGCACTTGCAAAGTTGAAATACTGTGCAGTGAGATGGAAGATGGGGACGACGAGGAGTCCAGACAAGTACAGGGATTCCCTAGCGAGGAGACTTATTTGATTGTTTTCAATGTTGGGACAGCAATTTTTGGGGAGCACTATACTCTGGAGAATGATAGATGGGGCCCACCATACACTGGAACATTCCAAAGGTGGACATCAGACACTGGAGCAGCATTTACAGGGCCCATTATACACTAGAGCATTAGAAATGGGGCCCATTATGTTTGGAGTATTATTTGGGCCCATAAGACAGTGGAGCTTCATCCATGGGGACCAACATATACTGTAGCATTATGTGGAGCTCATCATATACTGTTTCAAACATTATATGGGACCAATGATTCTGTATGGAGAAATAGATGGGCCTCGTCATGAGATGTAAAAAGTGAAGTATTTTTCATTGTACTATACCGCTATTTCTCTGCCGTATCGGAGCATGATGAGTTGTGGCATGTGTTAAAGGGGCGCTCTTTCGCCCAGGGCACATGAAAACCTGGAGCCAGCCCTCCCCCCCACAACTTTAGCCAAATAACCCCCATTTTTCAGTGCGTAACTTGTATTATGAAGTTAATTAAGGTTGGCAAGCTTAAGTAAGAAGAATTGATGCTTTTGGCATTCAAATGGGCACTGTAGGTTTGTTTCCTGTCCTCCTCTCACTGCCGACTTTTATTCCCCATTGACTTACATTGGGTTTCGTGTTTCGGGACGACCCCGACTTTTCCCTATAATCGGACGATCTTGCTCGACCCGACTTTTGGAAAAGTCGGGTTTCATGAAACGAAACTCGACCCTAAAAAAACAAAAGTCGCTCAACTCTAAGCACCACTCATGTCCAAAGATTGTACCTGGTACTGCACCTTATTCCCATTCATGAAAATTGAGCTGAATTGCAATACTACTGACAGCCCATAAGCAAAAGTGGCACTGTTTTTGAAAAAAAATAGATAGACCCCTTGTTTTGGATCCTAGCCAGCTCTTTTAA